>NC_091978.1:37977068-38577068 GCF_044704955.1 Pristiophorus japonicus
CCACCCCCATTATCACTACTCTAAAGTTCTTGCATCTTTCTGCAATCTGCCTTCAAATTTGCTCCTCTATCTCCTTCCCACTATTTGGTGGCTAATAGTATATATCCAGCAGCATGAGATCTCTTATATTCATTCGCGGCCCAGGAGAGGCGAGGGCCCGGGGGCAGGACAGGCCAGCCCACACTGCGATCTATGGATAGTAGGAGCATGCGTGTGCACTAGGTCCGTGCAGCAGAGCTTGGTCGCCAGTCATCTTGGTTAACCCTTGCCACTGGATCAAGACCTGGCTCTGTCAAGCCCGTGTGGTGGCTGGTGTGCAACGGTCACCACACGTTAAAAAAATCCAAGCACAGGCATCTTCCACCCTTCAGTATGTAGTTCAGGACCTGGAATATTAGGTCCTTCATTGAAACACCTGTGAGCTCATTCCTTTTTGGTGTGGAAGCAAGTCATCCTCGATACGAGGGACTGCCTAATACTAATATTATCTCGAATACTGTTCCTTAATTCTAACCAAATAGATTCTGGGGGAGAAATTTGGTTGGATGGTGCCCCACACGAGGGGCGCTGCAGGGGCGCTAAAGGGTTTGCAGCTGCAAACGCTGGCATTAGCGCCGCTCGGCAAATTCAGTGTGCTGCTACCGGTGGTGCTGAGGAGTATCGCCCGGGAACATAGCCCCCGGTATCCACAAGGATGCAAAATTTGGTTTGCGCTGCACCCGTAGTAACACCGCCAGAGAAAGTTGCCGTGCAAAGCTATCCCGGAGCGCTAAGGGAAGGAATGACTGCATGAGGTAAGTGGGATTTGTTGTGTATCTGTAAAGCATGCACTCCCAAGTTCTGCCACTTGGGAGCGCATCCCCTGAAGTCCCAAGGGATCCCAGCATCCCTTGGGAGCACTGTATATATAAGCCGGCACCTAAGGCCTGTTCCTCACTCTGGAGTGTCTTAATAAAGACTGAGGTCACTGTTACTTAACCACCCTGTGTGCAGTCTCACCTGTGTTAGGAACACAATAACTGGCGACAAGTATACGAATCCAACGCAAAGATGCAGAAAACTGTGGGCATCCTGGAGAAGTTCTTGGAGGGTGAGGACTGGGAAGCCTATGTCGAACGGCTAGACCAGTACTTGGTAGCCAATGAGCTGGACGGAGAAGGAAGCGCTGCAAAAAGGAGAGCGGTCCTCCTCACGGTCTGCGGGGCACCGACCTACAGACTCATGAAGAACCTTCTGGCTCCAGTGAAACCCACAGATAAGTCGTATGAGGAGCTGTGTACACTGGTTCGAGAGCATCTTAACCCAAGGGAGAGCATGCTGATGGCGAGGTAACGGTTCTACATGTGCCAGCGATCTGAAGGTCAGGAAGTGGCGAGGGTACGTCGCCGAGCTAAGGCGACTTGCAGGACAATGTGAGTTTGATGGCTACCTGGAGCAGATACTCAGAGACTTTTTTGTACTGGGCATTGGCCATGAGACCATCCTACAAAAACTTTTGACTGTCGAGACACCAACCCTCAGTAAGGCCATTGCGATAGCACAGGCATTTATGTCCACCAGTGATAACACAAACAAATCTCTCAGCACACAAGTGCTAGCAATGTTCATAAATTAACTGGAACTGTGTTTGCGAGCAGAAATGTACAGGGCAGAAACCACGAATCTGCAACTACCAGCAGGCCTCAGGTGACCCAGATCACACAGCGTCCCCAACAAAGGATGAATGCAAGGCAATTCACACCTTGTTGGTGTTGTGGAGTTTCCATTCAGCCTATTCATGCTGCTTCAAAGGGTATGTTTGCAAGAGCTGTGGAACAATGGGGCATCTCCAAAGAGCTTGCAGATGAGCTGTAAGCTCTGCAAAACCTGCTAACCACCAGTGGCAGAAGAAGATCGGTCCATGGTGGATCAAAGCAACTTCGAGCCTCAGAGAGAGGAGGCAGATGCTGAAGTACACGGGGTGCACACATTTTCGACGAAATGTCCACCTATAATGCTAAATGTAAAATTGAATGGCTTATCCGTAGCCATGGAACTGGACACTGGCACTAGCCAATCCATCATGAGTAAAAAGATGTTTGAGAGACTGTGGTGCAACAAGGTACTCAAACCAGCCCTGAGCCCCATCCACACGAAACTGAGAACGTACACCAAAGAGCTCATCACAGTCCTGGGCAGCGCCATGGTCAAGGTCACCTACAAGGGCACAGTGCACGAACTGCCACTCTGGATTATCCCGGGCGATGGCCCCACACTGCTTGGAAGGAGCTGGTTGGGCAAAATCTGCTGGAACTGCGATGACATCTGAGCGCTATCACATGTCGATGAGGCCTCATGTACCCAGGTTCTGAACAAATTTCCTTCCCTTTTTGAGCCAGGCATTGGAAACTTTTCCGGGGCGAAGGTGCGGATCCACTTGGTCCCAGAGGCACAACCCATTCACCACAAGGCGCGAGCGGGACCTCACATGATGAGGGAGAGAGTGGAAATCGAGCTGGACAGGCTGAAACGCGAGGGCATCATCTCCCCAGTGGAATTCAGCGAGTGGGCCAGCCCGATTGTTCCAGTACTCAAAAGTGATGGCACGGTCAGGATTTGCGGCGATTATAAAGCAACTATTCATCATTTCTCGCTACAGGACCAATACCCGCTACCTAAGGCAGGCGACCTATTTGCGACGCTGGCAGGTGGCAAGACGTTCACCAAGTTCGACCTGATTTCGGCCTACATGACGCAGGAGCTGGAGGAGTCTTCGAAGGGCCTCACCTGCATCAACACGCACAAGGGACTGTTCATCTACAACAGTTGCCCGTTTGGAATTCGGTCGGCTGAAGCAATCTTCCAGAAAAACATTGAGAGCCTACTCAAGTCGGGACCACGCACGGTGGTTTTTCAGGACGACATATTGGTCACGGGTCGGGACACCATCGAGCACCTACAAAACATGGAGGAGGTCCTCCAGCGACTGGATCGCGTAGGGCTGCGGCTGAAGAGGTCGAAATGCGTCTTCATAGCAACAGAAGTGGAGTTTTTGGGGAGAAAGATTGCGGCAGACGGCATTCGGCCCACAGATGCCAAGACAGAGGCTATCAGGAATGCGCCCAGGCCACAGAACGTCACAGAGCTGCGGTCGTTCCTGGGACATAAGAACATAAGAACATAAGAATTAGGGACAGGAGTAGGCCATCTAGCCCCTCGAGCCTGCTCCGCCATTCAACAAGATCATGGCTGATCTGGCCGTGGACTCAGCTCCACTTACCCGCCCGCTCCCCATAACCCTCAATTCCCTCAACTCCTCAACTATTTTGGTAACTTCCTACCGGGGTTAAGCACCCTCTTAGAGTCCTTACATGTGTTATTGCGTAAAGGTGAGAACTGGGTATGGGTAAAAAAACAAGTAATTGCTTTTGAGAAAGCCAGAAACATTTTATGCTCCAACAAGCTGCTTGTATTGTATAACCGTGTAAAAGACTTGTGCTAGCATGTGATGCGTCGTTGTACGGAGTCGGGTATGTATTACAACAAGCTAACGTTGTGGGGAAGTTGCAATCTGTCGCCTATGCCTCCAGGAGCTTGTCTAAGGCCAAGAGGGCCTACAGCATGATTGAGAAAGAGGCATTAGTGTGTATGTTCGGGGTAAAGAAAATGCATCAGTAACTGTTTGGCCTCAAATTTGAGCTGGAAACCGATCACAAGCCTCTCATATCCATGTTCGCTGAAAACAAAGGATTAAATACTAATGCCTCAGCCCGCATACAAAGGTGAGCACTCGCGCTATCAGTGTATAACTACACCATCTGCCACAGGCCAGGCACTGAGAACTGTGTGGATGCTCTCAGTCGGCTACCATTGCCCACCACGGGGTGGGAATGTTGCAGCCTGCAAACTTGTTGATGGTGGCGCAGCCTGCAGATTTATTGATGGTCATGGAAGCATTTGAAAATGATGAATCACCTGTCACGACCTACCAGATTAGGACTTGGACCAGCCAAGATCCTCTGCTGTCCCTAGTAAAAAAACTGTGTACTGCATGGGAGCTGGGCCAGCATCCCCGTTGAAATGCAAGAGCGAATCAAGCTGTTCCAGCGGCGTAAGGACGAGCTGTCCATTCAGGCAGACTGCCTGTTGCGGGGTAACCGCGTAGTGCTACCCAAAAAGGGCAGGGAGATGTTCATCTCGGATCTCCACAGCACACACCCGGTTATAGTAACGCTGAAAGCGATAGCCAAATCCCACGTGTGGTGGCCCGGTATCGACTCTGACTTAGAGTCCTGTGTACGGCAATGCAGCGTGTTTGCTCAGTTGAGTAACGCGCCCAGAGAGGCACCATTAAGTTTGTGGTCCTGGCCCTCCAGACCATGGTCGAGGATCCATGTCGACTATGCGGGCCCGTTTCTCGGTAAAATGTTCCTGGTGGTGGATGCTTTTTCAAAATGGATTGAATGTGTAATAATGCCAGGAAGCATCGCCACCACCACCATTGAAAGCCTGAGGGCCATGTTTGCCACCCACGGCCTGCCTGATATACTGGTCAGTGACAATGGGCCATGTTGCACCAGTGCCAAATTTAAAGAATTCATGACCCGCAATTGGATCAAACATGTCACCTCGGCCCCGTTTAAACCAGCCTCCAATAGGCAGGCAGAGCAGGCAGTACAAACAATCAAACAGAGCCTTAAACGAGTCATAGAAGGCTCACTTCAAACCCACCTGTCCCGAGTACTGCACAGTTACAGCACGAGACCCCACTCGTTCACAGGTGTGGCCCTGGCTGAGCTACTCATGAAAACCAGACTCTCGTTGGTTCACCCCAACCTGCATGATCAGGTTGAGAGCAGACGGCAGCAACAAAATGTAAACGATGGTCGTGCCACTGTGTCACAGGAAATTGATCTGAATGACCCTGTGTATGTGCTAAACTATGGACATGGTCCCAAGTGGATCGTGGGCACGGTGATAGCTAAAGAAGGAAGTAGGGTGTTTGTAGTCAAACTAGACAATGGACAAATTTGCAGAAACCACCTGGACCAAACGAGGCTGCACTTCACAGACTGCCCTGAACAACCCACAGCAGACACCACCTTTTTCGAATCAACGACACCATCCCAGACCAGGAAATCGAACCCATCACGCCCAACAGCCCAGCAAGGCCAGGCTCACCCAGCAGCCCTGCAGGGCCAACAACACGCCAGCCCAGCGAGGGCACAGCCAACACACCAGAACAGACATTTGTACCGAGGTGGTCCACCAGGGAAAGAAAGGCTCCCGACCGCCTCACCTTGTATATAGTTTTCACTTTGACTTTAGTGGGGAGTGATGTTGTGTATCTGTAAAGCATGCACTCCCATGTTCCGCCACCAGGGAGCGCATCCCCTGAAGTCCCAAGGGATTCCAGCATCCCTTGGGAGCACTGTATATAAGCCGGCCCCTAAGGCCTGTTCCTCACTCTGGAGTGTTTTAATAAAGACTGAGGTCACTGTTACTTTAACCTTTCTGTGCGCAGTCTCATCTGTGTTAGGAACACAATAGGATTGATATGTATATTTTTTACAATTTAACTTTATTTGGGGTGAGTAATGTATAGGGCATGATTTTTTTGTGTTTTTTGTTCCAATTCTTTTTTTTTTGCAGGGAGGCCTCTCTTAGGTTGGTACGAAGCCGGCTCTTTAGCACGGAATTTTCAATTGCTTACCCGGCCTAGAGCCCTATGAGTAGTGTGGAACACTTCCCTTAGTGCTCTACTCCACTGTCAGGGCGCAACCACTGAATTTTGTGGCTCCAGTTGCTAACCATTTTCCGTCGCTAAATTTCACAACCGCTCGACATTAGCACCTCACGATCCCTCCAACCAAATCCCTAGTCCTCTATCTTTGAGCCCGCAATTACATCATCCCTTCCTCGTGCTGTAACAATATCTTTGATCAATACTGCCGCCCCCTCCTTTGTTTTCTTCCCTATCTTTCCACAATACATTGTAGCCAGAAATATTAAGTGCCCATTCTTCCCCTTGTTTGACCCAGATCTCATTTAATCCGACTATATCATAATCTCGTGTGGCTACTTATCCTGCAGCTAACCAACCTTATTTACCACACAGCACATTTACGCACATGCACTCTAAACCTCTCTTCGACTGCTTTGCATTTGCCCCCTGTCTGATCCCTCCTATTTCTGAACGACTCTTTATTCTGATGCTGTTTGTCTCTCCCAGTCCTCTGTGCACCTTATCTCCGCTCTAATTCTTCATTCTGGTGGCCCTCCCTCTGCCAACTTAATTTAAACCCTCCCCTGCAAGAACACTGGTCCTAGCCATGTTCAGGTGCGTCCCATCCATCTTATACAGGTCCCTCTTGTCCCAGAATTGATCCCAATGCCCCAGGAATCTGAAACCCACCCTCCTGCACCATTTCTCCAACCACATATTAACCTGCCTTATCTTAAATTTAAGACAGAAATGGACAGTTTCTTAAACGATAAGGGAGTAAGGGGTTATGGGGTATGGGCAGGAAAGTGGACCTGAGTCCATGATCGGATCAGCCATGATCGTATTGAATGGCAGAGCAGGCTCGAGGGGCCGTATGGCCTACTCCTGCTCCTTTTTCTTAAGTTCTTATGTTCTTATTACTGCTCCTACACTCATTAGCACATGGCACTGGGAGCAATCCAGAGATCACTACCTTTGAGGTCCTGCTCTTTACCTTCCTCTCTAGCTCCTGAAACTCTGACTGTAGGATCTCAACCCTTTTCCTATCTATGTCATTGGTTCCAACACGAACTATGACTGCTGACTGTTCCCCTTCTTTCCGCAAACTGTTCAGCACCCGTTCAGTGATGCCATTTACCTTGGCATCAGGCATGCCACACACCATGTGAGACTTACGTTGGTGGTTGCCCATCCTTAATTGTCTTTGAGAAAGTGGTGGTGAGCCACCTTCTTGAACCGCTGCAGTCTGTGTGGGGAAGATACTCTCAAAGTACTGTTCGGATTTTGACCCAGCGCCCATGAAGGAACAGCGTAAACCAGTCCCACCCACCCCTTCTCTCAACGACTATCTGTCCCACCTGTGACAGAGTCTGTGGCTCTCGTATTGGACTGTTCAGCCACCAAAGAACTCACTTCAGGAGCGGAAGCAAGTCTTCCTCAATTCTGAGGGACTGCCTATGATGATGAAGATATGATGTCCCTGTGGAAGGTGATGAAGTGGCTCGCTGTAGCATACTATACGCCTGTGACTAGCTTAATGCATTTGCGCACAGCAATTGAGTAACATTACTGATACCTCAGAGGCAACCAAGATTGACTCTTTAGCATGACAATTGTATGTGTTGAGGACCTTCATTGTGATTGGTAGTGCAGTGCCAACTGCTGAGTTGCCTTGCAGGTCAGGTTGCAGTATGCGTGATAACTCACTGTCAGATTGTCTTGCGAGGCACAGCCTCTGCACGCAATGCTCATGGTTCAGAAGGAGGCAGGAGCAGTCTGGTCTATTTATTCAGAGTGGCGGCATTGGTGGTTGAATGCCATATGCCTGATCAGCCCGTGCTCCCTCTGTTCCTCAGAGACTCGAACACAAAATCTAGGCTGTCACTCCAGTGCCACACTGAGGGAGTGCTGCACTGTCAGAGGTGCCGTCTTTTGGATGAGATGTAAAACCAAGGCCCCGCCTGCCCTTTCAGGTGGAGTTAAAAGATCCGACGGCAATATTCAAAGAAGAGCAGGAATGTGATCCCCGGTGTCCATGCCAATCATCATCATCATAGGCAATCCCTCTAAATTGAAGAAGACTTGCTTCAACTTTAAAAGTGAGTTCTCAGGTGACTGTACAGTTCAATACAGAATTACAGTCTTTGTCGCAGGTGGGACAGATAGTTGTTGGAGGAAAGTGGGGTGGGGTGTCTCGTTTGCCGCACGCTCCTTCCGCTGCCTGTGCTTGGTTTCTGCATGCTCTTGGCGACGAGACTCAAGGTGCTTAGCGCCCTCCTGGATGCTCTTCCTCCACTTAGGACGGTCTTTAGCCAGGGACTCCCAGATGTCGGTGGGGATGTTGCATTTTATCAAGGAGGCTTTGAGGGTGTCCTTGAAACATTTCTTCTGCCCACCTTGGGCTCACTTGCCGTGTAGGAGTTTCGAGTAGAGCACTTGCTTTGGGAGTCTTGTGTCAGGCATGCGAACAACGTGGCCTGCCCAGCAGAGCTGGTCAAGTGTGGTCAGTGCTTCAATGCTGGGGATGTTGGCCTGATTGAGGACGCTAATGTTGGTGCGTCTGTCCTCCCAGGGGATTTGCAGGATCTTGCAGAGACATTGTTGGTGGTATTTCTCCAGCGATTTGAGGTGTCGACTGTACATGGTCCACATCTTTGAGCCATACAGGAGGGCGGGTATCACTTCAGCCCTGTAGACCATGAGCTTGGTGGCTTAATATTTGCCTCTCAGCCAACATCACTAAAACTGATTTTATGCTCATTCTCTCATTGCTGTTTGTGGGACCTTGCCATGGGCACATTGTCCTCTGCATTTCTCTGTATTACAATTGTGGCTACAATTCAAAAAAGTAATTCATTGGCTGTTAAGCACTTTGGGGCATCCTCAGGTCATAAAAAGCACTATGTAAATGCAAGTACTTTCTTTCCTTTTCCTCCAAATAGAAAACACAGATAGAGCGGCATTCCCAAAGGAAACCACATCGTACTAGGTTTTTCTTAGAGTGGGGAATGATGCAAAAAATGGAAGCAACATGGCAGAATGCTCAAAGATAGATTTCGAAGTAGTGAGGAAATAAATTAAAAAATTGAAAAATTAAGATTTTAGAAGAATTTTTTTGAAGTACTTGCTCTGGTCCTTTGAATTTATGTTTGCGTTTTCCAGTGCCGCACAACACTGCTCCCATTAATAGCGGCCGACATGAAGGAGGCTGTAATGATGGAAAAAATGTCACTATGTCATTACTGCCTCACTGAAATATTTGGCCGTGTGCTTCCAGCATCTGGTGGAATTGACAGCGGAGAATCCAACAGATGCACAAATGAATGGAGATCCAGTGCAACGGGTCCCTGACCCATTTTCTCTCCCAACTGCAGGATTACTGCTGAAAAATAGGGCAGTATCCAGAAGAAAGTTGACCCTGTGGTTTGCTATCATTAAATCAAACCCTCAGGGTATTTCAGCTCCAGGATATTACTGGTATTATTTTGCAGTATATCCATGCATGGTAATACTTGCCAAATATATAAATATATATAATAAAAACAACGTTGTTGGAGCTTTCCAGCTGGCCTTCAGTAAACCTGCGCTCCTGACTTTTCCCTACCCTCCGTAAACTTGAGGTCATCTAAAACTTGGCTGCCCATGTCCGAATTTGCTCCATGTCTGGTTCACCCCACCCCTGTGCTCACTGTGCTCACTGACCTACGTTGGCTCCCAGTTAAGCAATACCTCAATTTTAAAATTCTCATCCTTGTTTTCAAATCTCGCCAAGTCCTTGTCCCTCCCTATCTCTGTAAACGCTTCCAGCCCCACAACCCCCTGAGATATCTGCGCTCCTCTAATTCTGGCCTCTTGAGCATCCCTGAATTTAATTGCTCCACCATTGGTGGCCAAGGCTTCAGCTGCCAAGGCCCAAAGCTCTGGAATTGCTTCCCTAAATCTCTCCGCCTCTATACCTCTCTTTCCTCCTTTAAGACACTCTTTAAAACCTGCCTCTTTGACCATGCTTTTGCTCATCCACCCTAATATCTCCTTTAGTTGATCCTTTAGTCAAATTTTGTTTTATAATGCTCCTGTGAAGCACCTTGGGATGTTTTTATTACGTTAAAGGTGCTATATAAGTACAAGTTGTTGTTATGTATGCAACCCTATGTAACCAGCATTCTACTGCCACTAGAGGACGTATCTGTTGGAGTCCCAAGGGATCCCAGCAACCCTTGGGAGCACTGTATATAAGCAGGCTTCCCATGCTCTACCAACACTCTGGAGTTAGAATAAAAAGACTAAGGTCACACTTACTCACGGCCACAGTGCTCAGTCACATTGCTTTATTCAAGACATAACAGTTGTTCTTTTCTCTCTCTCTCTCTCCCCTCTTTATTTTGGTCAGCCCTAAAATATGGCTTCTCCAACCTGACTGCGTTAGTTCAGAATCTACCATAAATGTTATCCTTTCGTTCTTTATGTGTGCTGACTCACCTGCTGTGCATTTCCAGTATTTTCTATTTTTATGCTACACTTGCAGTATCAACAGATTTTCTTTTGACTTGCCAAGTTACAGTCAGGTTTGTGTCACACCACACAATGCTGAACATCTGCATCAAGTCAAGGGTTACTCACGGGCTATGCTGCATGTCATCTGCACCTATGTCCATTGAAAGATATAATTTTGGGAGCAATGCCTTTTCTGTTACTAATAACGGAGCAGGAAAATGGCCCCTTTGTTATGAACAATAAGTAATACAGAATAAATATGTTACTCAGTGAAGGGCACTCATTTCAGCAGTATCTGTGCAGCCAGACATTGCACTAATCAAGTGCCAGCGTGGTTTAGTTGGTGGCACTCTTGCCATTGAGGTTGTGGGTTCAAGACCCACTCCTGGAGTTGGGCATATCTGAACTGACACTTCGGGGGGCTTATTTTACCCTCTCCGCCACCACCACCTCCCCTTCCCCCCCCCCCCCCACCCTGCCTGGCAGTAACCAGTTAAAATGGAGTGGGGGAACTTACCCGCTACCTTCCTGCCCCGATCTGTCCGACTGCAATTTTAATCTGTAGGCAGCAAGGACACTTGCCCGAAGCCAGCGGGGTCCTTTGTAAATATGTAAATCAGGCTCCGAGTACACCATCGCGGCCTGACTGCTTTTATTACATGAGACCTGAGCAAGGGAGCAGGGGTAGCTTCCCTGTCATGCCAAACCTGTTGGGAATAGGAAGCAGAGACAGATGAGGCCCAGTATGGCAAGATTTCTTTCTGCTTGTGGGCCAAGTGGGCAGCCTCACCTGCCCTGCACATTTCCCCTCTTCCCTGACCGCAATTCCCTTCCACGAGCCCGCACAGTCACTTAACTTGTGTTCCCGTGCGATCCTGGCAACGAGGCCTGGCCGTTAAAATAGGCTGAGCTTCCCTGCAGTTGCTCACCTGACGGGCCGAATGCTGGGAGATAAAATTGACCTCTTCCCTACAGTACTGACGGAGTGCTGCATTGCCTTTTGACTGATACATTAAACTATGGTATTGGTTGCCAGCATCGGTGCAGGTAAAAGATTCCATGGTGCGAGTCAAAGAGGAATAGGGAGTTCTCCTGATAGGGTGTCCTGGCCCATGTTCATCCTCCGATACCAAAACAGATCAACTGATCATTCATTTCATATTTGGATCTTCCTGTGCGCAAATTGTGTGCCGTATTTGCCGACAAAACAGCAATGTTAAAATTGCAAACGTAATTTATTGCCCGTGAAGTGCTTCAGGACATGAAAGCCACAATATAATGCAAGTTCTTTCTTTAACTATGGTGCAAGCTGAGAACTATGATAACTACCAGTAAATGCTGGATCCAGAAATTGGAGTAAAGGCAAGTCGTGCCATGAATTTCTGACTTTTCGACAAGGGCTCTTTAAGTATTATTCTGGTGTTTAAGTCCACAGAAAAGTCTATTTGCTCATCCAGAAAACAAACTCTTCACATGAAGGGTTGTGAAAGACTTGCATTTTTATAGCGGCTTTCACGACCACTAGATATCTCAAAGCCCTTTACAGCCAATGAAGTACTTTTGGAGTGTAGTCACTGTTGTAATGTGGGAAACGCAGCAGCCAACTTATGTACAGCAAATTCCCGCAAACAGTAACGTGATAATGACCAGATAATCTGTTTTTGTTATGTTGATTGAGGAATAAATATTGGCCAAGACACCGGGGCGAACTCCCCTACTCTTCTTCTAAATAGTGCCATGGGATCATTTACATCCACTTGAGAGAGCAGACGGGGCTTCGATTTAATATCTCATCCAAAAGATGGCAGCTCCAACAGTGCAGCGCTCCCTCATTACTGCAGTAGCCTAGATGGAGCAGTAGCTAGATTTATGTGCGCAAGTCTCTGGAATGGGACTTGAACACACAACCTTCTGACCCAAAGGTAAGGTGCTACCCACTGAGCCATGGCTGACACTGAATGTGAGATGCGCGAATGTGGGATGCATTGCCTTACATGGTCGTCGATGCAGAATATATCAGACTGCTGAAAATGGAGTTAGATACATAATTGAAAAGCAATAATGTTAAGGAATATGGAGAAAGAGAAGTGAATTGGAACTATAAAGGTTGAGGCCAAGGCTACCCAAATGGGAAGAGGCTCAATGGGCTGAATGGTCACATCCCCTTCCTCTGCCCATTTAACCATTTTGATAGTATTTTTTGGGGCTACATAAATGTACTGAGTCTGACTGAGAGAGTAGAGCTTCATTCAAATTATGAACCTGATATAGCTCTCTTACCCCTCCTGTTATCTAACATGTTTAATATATGCTTCTTCCACAGCATAAAGCAGACATTAAAACAAGGTAAGTCATTTGTTTTACATTGAAGCATAATTGTATATAATTGACTGAAATAAAATTCAACGCTTCAGGAATGGTATGTATAAGCCTTTGGAAATAATTAGCATTGTTATCCACACAAGCAGCTTTGGTTGGAAAGTTCATGGACAGAATTGACAGAAATGATTCATGGCTAATATTTAATGGTCATTATCAATTAAAGACATAAGAGACAACAGAGAAAATGTTTGGAGAAACTAAATAGCACCACCTAGAGTAGACTGATGTCCATTTTAGAGACGGATATGTTTGAAAACAAACTGCTAGCTCCGTAATGCAACTAAGACTATGGGCCTGAATTCACGCTCCCCATGAGCGTGTATGAGGTGCGCATGCACTCGTGGGGTCCCCGCAAATTTTGGGTTTAGGCAGGTAAAGCCCGTGCGCCTAAACCCGGAACTTGCAATCTGTCAAGAATTCTCTGGATGGAGTTGGGCTATTTATCCAAATCCTGCCCAGAAAATGTCCTTCAAATTCTTACGACTGATAAAAGCCGGTGTAAGGCCTGCTTTTATCAGCGTAAGACTTTTAAAGCACAGAATAATACATTTTTTTCAATAATTTAAACATTTAAAATCCTATGAAATAAGAGAAGTTTATTTTTAGACCCTTTAAAATATGTAAAAAAAAAATTTTTTAAATGTAATTTTTGTTTTAAATCATTAATTACATTCAATTCTGATTAATTTTTAAGTATGTGATATATTTTTTTTAATTATCTTAAGTGCTTTTGTGTTTTTGGGGGTATTCTTCTTCATACTTTATGGTGGAATCACCATAATGGGAATATCCCTACTCTGATTGGTTGGGCCGGCCCACATGATCCCAGTGATGTGTACGAAGCGCATACGCTGCTGGGATACGTGGGCCTCTACGCAGGCCTTCACATAGAGACCCAAGGCCAGTAGTCTACGAAACTCCGGGACGAACAGGTCCTTTCATAGAAATGTTTGAGGTTGGAGGCATCTGCCCCACGGGAATCCTGCGTCCGCAAATTCTGGGCCAATATCTTTGCTCAGTGGGGGTAATTTTGGCTTTGGTGGGGATAGTGTAAAACCAGCAATATTGGAATAGCCGCCCAATTTTAATTTCCAAAAATTGGGAGAGATGTAAAAAGGGCAGCTGATTCGACATCGCCCATTTTACACTCTCGTCCATAGTCAAAATTGCTGTGTTGGAGTCCATTATTAAAGAAGCAGTAGCAGGACATTTGGAAAAGCAAAATTCAGTCAGACAGAGTCAGCATGGATTTATGAAGGGGAAGTCATTTTTGACAAGTTTGCTAGAATTCTTTGAGGATGTAACGAACAGGGTGGATAAAGGGGAACCAGTGGATGTGGTGTATTTGGACTTCCAGAAGGCATTTGACAAGGTTCCACATAAAAGGTTACTGCACAAGATAAAAGTTCATGGGGTTGGGGGTAATATATTAAGGGATTGGCTAACGAATAGAAAACAGAGAGTAGGGATAAATGGTTCATTCTCTGGTTGGCAATCAGTAACCAGTGGGGTGGCGCAGGGATCAGTGCTGGGACCCCAACTATTTACAATCTATATTAACGACTTGGAGGAAGGGATCGAGTGTAACGTAGCCAAGTTTGCTGATGATACAAAGTTGGGAGGAAAAGCAATATGTGAGGAGGACACACAAAATCTACAAAAGGACATAGACAGGCTAAGTGAGTGGGCAAAAATTTGGCAGATGGAGTATAATGTTGGAAAGTGTGAGGTCATGCACTTTGGCAGAAAAAAATCAAAGAGCAAGTTATTATTTAATTGGAGAAAGATTGCAAAGTGCCACAGTACAGCGGATCCGGGGGTGGGGGGGTACTTGTGCATGAAACATAAAAGGTTAGTATGCAGGTACAGCAAGTGGTCAGGAAGGCCAATGGAATCTTGGCCTTTATTGCAAAGGGGATGGAGTATAAAAGCAGGGATGTCTTGCTACAGTTGTACAAGTTATTGGTGAGGCCACACCTGGAATACTGCGTGCAGTTTTGGTTTCCATATTTACAAAAGGATATACTTGCTTTGGAGACAGTTCAGAGAAGGTTCACAAGGTTGATTCCAGAGGTGAGGGAGTTGACTTATGAGGAAAGGTTGAGTAGGTTGGGCCTCTACTCATTGGAATTCAGAAGAATGAGAGGTGATGTTATCGAAACATATAAGATTATGAGGGGGCTTGACAAGGTGGATGTAGAGAGGAGTTTCCACTGATAGGGGAGACTAGAACTAGAAGGCATAATCTTAGAATAAGGGGACCACACATTTAAAACTGAGATGAGGAGGAATTTCTTCTCTCAAAGCGTTGTAAATCTGTGGAATTCACTGCCTCCAAGAGTTTTGGAAGCTGGGACATTGAATAAATTTAAGACAGAAATAGACATTTTCTTAAATGATAAGGGAATAATGGGTTAGGGAGAATGGGCAGGGAAGTGAACCTGAGTCCATGATCGGATCAGCCTTGATCGTATTAAATGATGGAGCAGACTTGAGGGGCTGTATGGCCTACTCCTGCTCCTATTTTCATATGTTCTTATGTTCTTATGTATTCAAATCGCGTCAGATGATTTGCACACATACATTCATTGCTCTGTAGTGAATTTGTCCTATTTACAAGGCCAGCTTTACCCTATGAATTCAATGCTTAAAGGTCACCAGAAAAAAAGCCCTGCATCTCTTGAAGTTGATTAGGCTTTTATTCCGCTCACCTGACTAATAACAAGCTTTTAATAAAGTATCGTATCATTATCAGGCTTGCAGTTCTCGGGTAATTCATTGCAATGTACCATGACTGTGTATTGGCGACTTCCACTAAAATTTGTTGCTCATTCCAAAAGAAAATAATACTCTTATTACCAGGGAAGAAACTGTTCAACATCTGGCAGCATCTGCTTTGGTTGGCTCAGTTCCATGACGAATTCTCGTGTCATTTTTAACGAGTAAGGATCGTCCATCTCTTGCATCTCAAGGGTTTCTTTACCTTATAATGAAGAAACCAATTAGATAGCACATTTGCAGAGCAAAATGTTCAAAGGTACTTCATTAAAGGGTTGAGAAAAACAAATGCTATGTCGGAGTTAGGTGGAAAGTTATACAGAGTGACCAAAAGCTTGCTTGAAGAAGTAGGCATTTGGAAATAGGTCGTTTTGGCAATGGATAAGATGAGAGTTTGAAGTGAGGCTCAGGTGCTGCATGTTGCCTGGCTCGGCCTGAAAGGGCTGCTGGAAGGAAAAGGCAGTCAGGCTTTTGTTGCAGTTTCTGGCGTGAGCTGAACAAGATGGCTTCCATTTTTTTTCATGATGCGCTGAAGAAAACTAGCTCATCCATGACCTCACTCAAGGAGTTGGAGAGCACAGTGGTGATAGGATCATGGAACCATAGAAATTTACGGAAGAGGGAGGCCATTTGGCCCATCGTATCTGTGCCGGCCGATAAAGAACTATCCAGCCTAATCCCACTTTCCAGCAATTGGTCCGTTACCTTGTAGGTCACAGCACTTCAAATGGATATCCAAGTACTTTTTAAATGTGATGAGGGTTTCTGCCTCTACCACCCTTTCAGGCAGTGAGTTCCAGATCCCCACCACCCTCTGGGTGAAAAAGATTTTCCTCAACTTCCTTCTAATCCCACTACCAATTACTTTAAATCTATACCTCCTGGTTATTGACCTATCTGTTAGGGGAAATAGGCCCTCATATCCACTCTATCCAGGCCCCTCATAATTTTATACACCTCAATTAAGTCCCCACTCAGCCTCCTCTGTTCCAAAGAAAACAACTTTGCCCAGCCTTTCCAATCTCTCCACAGAACTAAAATTCTCCAGTCCTGGAAACATAAGAATATAAGAAATAGGAACAGGAGTAGGCCATACAGCCCCTCGGGCCTGCTCCGCCATTTAATACGATCATGGCTTATCCGATCATGGACTCAGGTCCACTTCCCTGCCCACTCCCTATAACCCCTTATTCCCTTATCTGTTAAGGAACTGTCTATCTCTGTCTTAAATTTATTCAATGACCCAGCTTCCACAGCTCTCTGAGGCAGCGAATTTCACAGATTTACAACCCTCTGAGAGAAGAAATTCCTCTTCATCTCAGTTTTAAATGTGCGGTCCCCTTATTCTAAGATTATGCCCTCTAGTTCTAGTCTCCCGTATCAGTGGAAACATCCTCTCTGCATCCACCTTGTCAAGCCCCCTCATAATCTTATATGTTTCGATAAGGTCACCTCTCATTCTTCTGAATTCCAAAGACTAGAGGCCCAACCTACTCAACCTTTCCTCATAAGTCAACCCCCTCACCTCTGGAATCAACCTTGTGAACCTTCCCTGAACTGCCTCCAAAGCAAGTATATCCTTTCTTAAATATGGAAACCAAAACTGCATGCAGTATTCCAGGTGTGGCCTCACCAATACCCTGTATAGCTGTAGCAAGACTTTCCTGTTTTTATACTCCATCCCCTTTGCAATAAAGGCCAAGATTCCATTGGCCTTCCTGATCACTTGATGTACCTGCATACTATCCTTTTGTGTTTCATGCACCAGGACCCCCAGGTCCCGCTGTACTGCAGCACTTTGCAATCTTTCTTCATTTAAATAATAACTTGCTCTTTGAATTTTTTTTCGCCAAAGTGCATAACCTCACACTTTCCAACATTATACATTGTCGTAAATACCCTTTATATCCTCTCGAGTGCAATCACATCTTTTCTGTAATGTGGTGAACAGGTCCAGATTAAAGGCCTGATGGGCCTGGGGCAAACTGATTCAAATGGGCCTATATTTATGTTTGTTCATGTTCATTGCATTACTTTTGATTCTAATTCTGAGTAAGAAAACATAGGCCAGTATATTCAACAATGAAAGCGTATATTCTTTAACAAGTAGGCAGATATTCTGGTTCTGGTAACATTGCAATACTAGATTCCTATACATATATACAAATTTCTCTCAATAACATGAAAAATAAAACAGGCTAGTACATATTCTGTTCTGTATATAGGTACATTAGTGTATATAGATATTTCTGTATATATGTATAAACAAGTGAATCCTCAGTCTTGTTTTTCCTCTCTCTGAACTGCCTCCAAAGTAAGTATATCCTTTCATAAATATGGAAACCAAAACTGCACGCAGTATTCCAGGTGTGGCCTCACCAATACCCTGTACAGCTGTAGCAAGACTTCCCTGCTTTTATACTCCATTCCCTTTGCAATAAAGGCCAAGATTCCATGTGGAGTTAAGAGTGGTAGAGCTGGGAAACATCAGGCGATAACATTCAATCCTGCAACAAAACACAGTCACATGTAGCAAGATTTAGATCCTGCCGCCCCAGATCTTTCCACAATATTCCAACATTTAGAGACTCATTAGGCATGAAATCAAATCTTTGCCTGCAATAAAGATTGTGACCAAAGCTTTGCAGACAGTAGTTGAAGCTAGAATGGGGTACAGAAAGGATCTGTGGCCCAAATCTGTTGTCTTACAGCCAAAGATCCAAATTAGAAGTCGCTTCAACTGTGTATTTTTCAAGCATCAGAAAAACAATCCTACAGTTGAATTATTTTTACTTCAGACACAAATCTGAGGGCCATTTTAACCAAACCCGCCCGTCGGGAAATTGACGAGATCAGGTACAACGGTGGTTTTACACCGAGTTGGATTTTACTCTCCAGTGAGATCAGCGGAGAGTAATATGGCGCGGGTTGTAAAAACAGTGTTCTACCCGATACTGCAGGTTTCCTGCCCGGTGAGCTGGAATAAAATTACGCCCAAAAAGAAAAACGTTTTCATCCAGTAAGGCAAAATTAGTCATTGACTTCCAGTACATTCCAGACCCTTGCAAACCGCTCTCCAAAATACCATGAATACTTGGACTCCTCATACAATTGAAACAATGACTACATTCCCTTCAGCCAATTTTCAGAATTTATTCTCTGCTACAATGCTTCCCTGCCTATTTACTTGGCCCCCACAAATTGGCCTTCCACTATTCGTGATGTTTGCATCTTGAACTCATTTTAAGATTCTTTATAATCCAATATCGAAAGGAAATGGAAACTAAGAAAGTTGAAAGAACGAGAGGGCTACTTTCTACTTTTGCACTCCTGGCACAGAGTGTGGCCATTGGCAGCACATATTGGGCACGGAGGATCCCATGCCAAGTTACACAGTCCATCCAATTTTCTGTCCATTGCAATGAATCTGGCAGGCTGTGCAACAGTCATACAATCTTACATTTCCAATATTCTGTTAAGTGCTCTAAGTTTTTATTTCTCTGCACCGGGAGCACAAAAGCACAAAATGTTACCAGAGTAGTACCATCATGCTAACAGCATTCCACCTTCAGTGCTCTGACTGTTGACCAGTTAATACATTGTCAGGTACTGTCCCTAATATTCATGCTAAAACAATTGAATACGATATGGCTCCCCAAAATGCAGCTGAAGACTTGCATTTATACAGCGCCTTTCATGACCACCAGACGTCTCAAAGTGCTTTACAGCCAATGAAATACTTTTGGAGTGCAACCCCTGAAGTAATGTAGGAAACACAGCAATCAAGTTGCACACAGCAAACTCCCACAATCAACAATGTGATAATGACCTGATAATCTGTTTTTGTTATGTTGATTGAGGGATAAATATTGGCCAGGACACTGGGGATAACTCCCTGCTCTTCTTCGAAATAGTGCCATGGAATCTTTTACCTCCACCTGAGGGGGCAGACGGGGCCTCGGTTTAACAGCTCATCTGAAAGACGGCACCTCTGCCAGTGCAACACTTCCGCAGCACTACACTGGCGTGCCAGCCTAGATTTATGTGCTCAAGTCCCTGGAGTTGGACTGGAATCCACAACCTTCTGACTCAAAGGCGAGTGTGCTACCCACTGAGCCACAGCTGACACTTTAAGAAGCTGAAGGGTTAACAGAGCCTTTGCTAATATAATTAAATTGTCTTAATATATTCCAGAAAGAAAGAGTCATGCAGTATAGATACATTAACCAGCGCGCATCCTCCGCCCAGCTCCTCATTTTATAATCAATTTGTTATGTCCATTATAAATTAACCAGAGGATGATTCAAAATTGTAAGAAAGTCTTTCTCTGCAGTAATGACTTATATAATCAATTCCATACCGATCAGAACACAATTTAGTTTAATAATAACAGTCACGCACTGCACATCTGTTGGATCCATTAGTCACTGAGTATCATGTAATTCCATATTTCTAATTGCACACGATGCTATCATACTCCCAAGAGTCTTAGCTGGGAATTTGTCCAAGAGCGTATCTTGGCTATCGTTTAACTATGTCCGTGAAATCTCAGGGTTGCCTATGTAACCTACCAATATTCAGCTAAGGTTTACCAAATAAGACTTAAAATATTATATGGGTCATAAAAATTACCAATCGCAGGTTCTGAGTCCAACTTTCCTTTGCAAAATTAATATCCCTCAAGTACTCAACACCCGAGTTGCGATAGTTTCTTACGGGATACAGTCTCCTCAAATACTGCTATGAGAACAGCCGTTAAAACCAGCTGGACCTCCAGCTGCCAATTTCGGCTGAGCTTTCCCACTCAGGAGTTAAAATGCTCCCCCCCTTGTTTACTTTCTTCCACCGATCACTTGGATTTTATGCAGCAACATGCCCAGACCAAACTTCCACTTCCTGCTCCTGCCACGCCGCCCAAAACGCAGGAGCACAATCTAGAGCTGGAGCGGTGAAATTAGGAAGCTATTTTCCATGCAAAAGGGTAGTGGAAATTTGAAACTCTCTTCCTCCAACCGCACCCCCCCTCCCCCCGCCCCCCCACCCCCGCCAAAAGATTGTGGTGCTGAGATGCTAAAGAATGAGATTGACAGATTTTTGTTGGGTAAGGGTATCAAGGGCTACAGAGCAAAGGTGTGTAAATGGAATTGAGGTGCTGGTCAGCCATGATCTGATTAAATGTTGGAACAGGCTCGAGGGGCTGCTGTCCTTTCCTGTGTTCCTATGAAATGACCAAAGCAGCAGTAGTGGTCTTAGTTATGCCGTGGATGTGTGGTCAGAAACAGTCTGACAATTTAGAGACCGTGGAGGGGTCAAGAGAAGTGGTGGTGAGGTAGGGCTGAATGTTGTCTTGTAGGCTGCCTGCGAATATCCTCTGAGGGCAGTGCTCAATGATGTGCTCCAGGATCTGATTAGGAGCTCCACAGTCACATGATGGGGATGCTTTAATCTTCCACCTATGGAGCAGGTGGCAACATCGACCATGACCAGTTCTGAGGCAGTTGATGGTTGTCCACTGTTTGCAAGGAAGGTTTGATCCTTCAGGTTGTACTGTGGGCTCCTCTATAAGGAATCCATTCCGTATGTCACAGTTCTCCCAAGCATTTCACCATTTATCATCAAGGCTGAGGCAAGATTGCGGAAGGGCTTCGGCGACGGTCCAAAGTGGCCTTCTAGATTTGAGACGGGTTGGTGGTAGGTTGTTCAAGTCGGCCTGGATCGGCATGTCTTTGCTGGTGTACCGGTTATATTCTCTGGAGACTGCATATTCGCAGGGTAGGTTTGATGGTGCGATGTTTGCAAGCATGGGGAGCTAAGGTGTTGGTGTCGATAAAAGCATAGCGGTGATAATTCTCATTAGTAAAATTCAGCTGGACATCAACGGATTTGACATGCGGACTTGATAGCCATGCCGGAGAGCAGCACTCCGCTGTTGAGTACACCAGGTCGAGTGCTGCCGTATGGGTCCTGGGTTACTCATTTTAAAGGAAAGGAACTAATTGATAGCATCTCATTCTGGTGTTTTTAAAAATATATAATTTATCTCGCATCAGAAATGTTCTTTTGGAATTAAGTATTTTTTCCCTTGCCATTAAATAAGTGTTCAACGGCTCCTGGAGAACCCAATAACAAAAACCACAGCAGTCAAGCTAGAGGATATGGTTCTCTTCCTAAAGGATGCGGACAGCATGACAGACAGAAAACTGGGAGGCTTTCTGATTACAAAGTGTAAGTTCAATTCTAATTTATTAATTCACCTGAATCAAACTTCCCTTGTGTCTTCAAAATGTTTTCTTTCTAAGGAGTACAGGGGGTTTAATTGGTTTGTGTGTGAGAGCTGGCACATGCACCAATTCAGTGCTTTAAAAAACATTTGTTCACAGGATGTGAGCATCGCCAGCAAGGCCAGCATTTATTGGCCATCCCTAATTGTCCTTGAGAAGGTAGTAGTGAGCCACCATTTCCAAGGGCAGTTAAGAGTCAACCACATTGCTGTGGGTCTGGAGTCACATATAGGCCAGACCAGGTAAGGACAGCAGATTTCTTTCCCTAAAGGGTATTAGTGAACCAGATGGATTTTTATAACAATCCAGTAGTTTCATGGTCACCAGACAAGCTTTTTATTCCAGATTTTACTCAATTAACTGAATTTAAATTCCTCAGCTACTGCAGTGGGACTTGAACTCACGTCTCGGGAT
Source organism: Pristiophorus japonicus (assembly GCF_044704955.1). Classification (NCBI taxonomy): domain Eukaryota; kingdom Metazoa; phylum Chordata; class Chondrichthyes; family Pristiophoridae; genus Pristiophorus; species Pristiophorus japonicus. The sequence continues at coordinate 37,999,122 of NC_091978.1, forward strand.
CATTAGTCCAGGTTGCGGCATTACTAGCCCAGTAACATAACCCCTTTGCTACCATACCCACTGTTAAGGTGATAATTTGTTGAGTTGTTGTTAATGAACTGCTTATTAAATTTTGCCTGCGCCCCTAATATGCTTCTGGAGTATGTATGTATAATGTAGGTAAGCACACAACCATGTAGGACACACCAACATTAGCGTCCTCGACCAGGCCAACATCCCCAGCATCGAAGCACTGACCACACTTGATCAGCTCCGCTGGGCAGGCCACATTGTTTGCATGCCAGACACGAGACTTCCAAAGCAAACGCTCTACTCAGAACTCCTTCATGGCAAACAAGCCAAAGGTGGGTAGAGGAAACCTTACAGGGACACCCTGAAAGCCGCCCTGAAAAAGTGCAACATCTCCACCGACACATGGGAGTCCCTGGCCAAAGACCGCCCTAAGTGGAGAAAGTGCATCCGGGAGGGCGATGAGCACCTCGAGCCTCATCGCCGAGAGCATGCAGAAACCAAGCGCAGGCAGTGGAAAGAGCGTGCGGCAAACCAGTCCCTTTCCTCAACGACTATCTGTCCCACCTGTGACAGGGACTGTGGTTCTCGTATTGGACTGTTCAGCCATCTAAGGACTCATTTTTCAGAGTGGAAGCAAGTCTTCCTCGATTCTGAGGGACTGCCTATGATGATGCTGATGATGATGATGATGATGATGATGAGCACACAAACCCAGTGTAAACAAATGTGCCTGTTCAGCAGTGTTAAGCAGCGATGAAAGTGAATGTGCATGTCTATCCAGGATTTCCTTCATTCCCACCTTGTGCTACTTTATCCCATTTGAAGCTGGTGTTAAGATCCCGAAAATGCTGCCAGGATCCCAGTGGTGAGCAGAGTAGGACACATTGCCTAAAGGAGGGGAATTTTGCTGAACCAAGTACCTCAATGCTCGGTATTGTGGAGGACAAGAGGCAGCAGGAGACCACAGTTCAACAGCAGCTGAACTCTCAGGGCGCACTGCTATCCAATGTACTGCGAGCCCAGCCCATGTGTCACTTAGTTGGACATCCCGTGGGAAACATTGTGAAAGGAAGTAGTGACTCAGCACAGACAAGGGGGTAGATTTTAGCGGATCATCCATCCATTATGGAATGATAACAACAACAACTTGTATTTATATAGTGCCTTTAACGTAGTGAAACATCGCAAGGCGCTTCACAGGAGTATTATGAGAGAATAAATTTGACACTGAGCCACATAAGTAGAAATTAGTGCAGGTGACCAAAAGCTTGGTCAAAGAGGTATGCTTAAAAGGTGCATCTTGAAGGAGGAAAGAGAGGTAGAGAGGCGGAGAGGTTTAGGGAGGGAGTTCCAGACCTTGAGGCCTAGGCAACAGAAGGCACGGCCACCAATAGTTGAGCGATTACTATCAGGGATGCTCAAGAGGGCAGAATTAGAGGAGCACAGACATCTCGGGGTGGGGTCGGGGCGGGGGGTGGGGGTCGGTTGTGGGGCCGGAGGAGAATACAGAGAGAGGGAAGGGTGAGGCCATGGAGGGATTTGAAAATAAGGATGAGAATTTTGAAATCGAGGCGTTGCTTAACCGCAAGCCAATATAGGTCAGTGATTACAGGGGTGATGGGTGAGCGGGACTTGGTGCAAGTTAAGACATGGGCAGCCGCGTTTTGGATGACCTCAAGTTTACGTAGGGTAGAATGCGGGAGGCCAGCCAGGAATGCATTGGAATAGTCAAGTCTAGAGGTAACAAAGGCATGGATGAGGGCTTCAGCAGAAAATCATCAATAACTATTGAGGGGTGATCTGATCGAGGTATTTAAAATGTTAAAAGGATACAATCGGGCAGATAGGGAGCAGCTATTTCCTCTGGTGGGGGGAATCAAGAACAAGGTAACATATTCTTTAAATTAGAGCTAGGTCATTCAGGAGTGAAATCAAGAAGCAATTCTTCACACAAAGGGTGGTAGAAATCTGGAACTCTCCTTCGTCAAAAGGTTATAGATGCTGGGTAAATTGGAACTTTCAAAAGTGAGCTCGGTACATTTTGGTAGGTGAGGTTAACAAGAGATATGGAGCTGCAGCAAGAAAATGGAGCAGAGTTGTAGAACAGCCATGATCTAATTGAATGGCAGAACAGGCACAGGGAGCTGAATGGCCAACATTATTTTCATTCATTCATTGGATATAGGCATTACTGGCAAAACCAGCATGCATTGCCCATCCCTGAGTGCCCTTGAGAACATGGTGGTGAGCTGCCTTCTTGGCAACTGGGTGGCTTGTTTGGCCATTTACAGAGTCAACCACTTTGCTGTGGGTTTGGAGTCACATATAGGCCAGACTGGGTAAGGATGTGAGCATTTTATTCCAGATCTATTTAATTAACTGCCATGCTGGTATTTGAACCCATTTCTCCAGATCATTTGTCCAGGCCTTGGGGTCACCAGTCCAGTAACGTTACCACTTATGCTACTGTTCCCGGTTCCTATGACAAGCAGATTACTGGCTAGGTGGTGAAGACGAAAATCTAACATTTGTTCTTAGCCCTGGGTCAGCTCCCTGAACGAGACTAGGAGCAACATCCAGACACCACCACATTAAACTTTTTCAGCACAAGGTGTTTCCAGGTACAATGAGAGACATCTACCAGACAAACTCATCATCATAGGCAGTCCCTCGGAATCGAGGAAGACATGTTTCCACTCTGAAAAATTAGTCCTTAGGTGGTTGAACAGTCCAATACGAGAACCACAGTCCCGGTCACAGGTGGGACAGATAGTCGTTAAGGGAAGGGGTGGGTGGGACAGGTTTGCTGCACACTCTTTCCGCTGCCTGCGCTTGATTTCTGCATGCTCTCGGCGATGAGACTTGAGGTGCTCGGCGCCCTCCCGGATGCACTTCCTCCACTTAGGGTGGTCTTGGGCCAGGGACTCCCAGGTGTCAGTGGGGATGTTGCACTTTATCAGGGAGGCTTTGAGGGTATCCTTTGGCTCGTTTGCCATGAAGGAGTTCCGAGTAGAGCACTTGCTTTGGGAGTCTCGTGTCTGGCATGCGGATAATGTGGCCTGCCCAGCGGAGCTGATCAACAGTGATCAGTGCTTCAATGCTGGGGATGTTGGCCTGGTCGAGGACGCTAATGTTGGTGCGTCTGTCCTCCCAGGGGATTTGTAGGATCTTGCGGAGATATCTTTGGTGGTATTTCTCCAGCGACTTGATGTGTCTACTGTACATGGTCCATGTCTCTGAGCCATACAGGAGGGCCGGTATTACTACTGCCCTGTAGACCATGAGCTTGGTGGCAGATTTGAGGGCCTGGTCTTCGAACACTCTTTTCCTCAGGCGGCCGAAGGCTGCACTGGCGCACTGGAGGTGGTGTACTAGTACATAGTTCACTGCTACATCACTGAATTTACTGATGCACTGCTCAGTATAGTCACTGCCTTCAGTAATGTAGCAGAGCAATATGTTTAACATGATGCACCACTGTAATGGGGCCTTCTGTTTAATGCATGGCATCGACACTCTGCGGCTCTCAGTGGATGGAACGTGCGGTCACCTCACTGGATGCTGCAGCTGTGCCTTCCTTGTACAAGTGTGTGGCACCAGTGGGAGCATCTCTCAGGCCTGCTCATAGTGGGGCCGCGCAGGCTCTGGGCTCCACCATCGCTGCCGCCTTGGAAAGGTTGTGTGAGATCAAATGTCCGACTGCAGGGGCAGTCGTGCAATAGGAAGGGAACACGTGACCCTCAGGATGACAGCCCTGGCAGCTGCCAAGTTGGTATAATCTGTAGCCGAGCCCAAGATCCTAGAGGTCGCTGCCCATGAGCATCTCAAGAGTCCTTAACTGAACCACTGCAGTCTTTCATTTCATATGTTGAAGCCACCAGTGGAACACCTTGTAGGAGTATTAGAGTAGGTAAGAGAACTCTTAAGCCAGGCACTATGGGCTCTCATCAGATTGATAATTAGTGCGTAGGCATTTGTGTTAACTGTTGTACAGCTTTCTTGATCTTTTCGTTTCGTTGTTCTAAACGTCGAATTACGCACACACTCGGTTGTAGTAATGGCAAGATCAAGTCTTTTACTTTGACATTCATACTATACAAACCAAGTATGAAAGCTACTGAGACCCAAACACTTCACAAGCCAACGTTCTGCTTGCTCCGATTTCCAGTGGCTGCTTGTGAGGCACACACCTTCCGAATGTCCACTGTCTAGTGTCTAATGTGTGTGTGTCAAACTCTCACCTTTCTACCAAAAAAGCCTTTGAACTCTTGTTTCTTTGTATAGTACATTTAGACAATTAACATGCAGACGATGTAGAATCAAAATGGCATTGTCCTGAAATCACGACTAACTGCTTTCTGAACTACTATACACAAAACAGATCATAGTAACAAAGGTACACTCAAACACTTAACCATCATCATCATCATCATAGGCAGTTCCTCGGAATCAAGGAAGACTTGCTTCCGCTCCTAATGTGAGTTTTTTTGGTGGCTGAACAGTCCAATACGAGAGCCACAGTCTCTGTCACAGGTGGGACAGATTGTCGTTGAGGGAAGGGGTGGATGAGACTGGTAAACTGCACGCTCTTTCCGCTGCCTGCGCTTGATTTCTGCACGCTCTCGGCGTTGAGACTCGAGGTGCTCAGCGCCCTCCCGGATGCACTTGCTCCAATTAGGGCGGTCTTTGGCCAGGAACTCCCAGGTGTCAGTGGGGATGTCGCACTTTATCAGGGAGGCTTTGAGGGTATCCTTGTAATGATTCCGCTGCCCATCTTTGGCTTGTTTGCCGTGAAGGAGCTCCGAATAGAGCACTTGCTTTGGGAGTCTCGTGTCTGGCATGCGGACTATGTGGCCTGCCCAGCAGAGCTGATCGAGTGTGGTCAGTGCTTCAATGCTGGGGATGTTGGCCTGGACGAGGACGCTGATGTTGGTGCGCCTGTCCTCCCAGAGGATTTGTAGGATCTTGCGGAGACATAGTTGGTGATATTTCTCCAGTGACTAGGGCTGTCTGCTGCACATGGTCCATGTCTCTGAGCCATACAGGAGGGCAGGTATTACTACAGCCCTGTAGACCATGAGCTTGGTGGCAGTTTTGAGGGCCTGGTCTTCAAACACTCTTTTCCTCAGGCGGCCGAAGGCTGCACTGTTGCACTGGAGGAGGTGTTGGAGCTCGACGTCAATGCCTGTTGACAGGAGGCTCCAAGATATGGGAAGTGGTCCACGTTGTCGAGGGCCACACCATGGATCTTGATGGCTGGTGGGCAGTGCTGTGCGGTGAGGACAGGCTGATAGAAACATAGAAACATAGAAAATAGGTGCAGCAGTAGGCCATTCGGCCCTTCTAGCCTGCACCGCCATTCAATGAGTTCATGGCTGAACATTCAACTTCAGTACCCCATTCCTGCTTTCTCGCCATACCCCTTGATCCCCCTAGTAGTAAGGACCTCATCTAACTCCTTTTTGAATATATTTAGTGAATTGGCCTCAACAACTTTCTGTGGTAGAGAATTCCACAGGTTCACCACTCTCTGGGTGAAGAAGTTCCTCCGCATCTCGGTCCTAAATGGTTTACCCCTAATCCTTAGACTGTGAGCTCTGGTTCTGGACTTCCCCAACATTGGGAACATTCTTCCTGCATCTAACCTGTCTAACCCCGTCAGAATTTTAAATGTTTCTATGAGGTCCCCTCTCATTCTTCTGAACTCCAGTGAATACAAGCCCAGTTGATCCAGTCTTTCTTGATAGGTCAGTCCCGCCATCCCGGGAATCAGTCTGGTGAACCTTCGCTGCACTCCCTCAATAGCAAGAATGTCCTTCCTCAGGTTAGGAGACCAAAACTGTACACAATACTCCAGGTGTGGCCTCACCAATGCCCTGTACAACTGTAGCAACATCTCCCTGCCCCTGTACTCAAATCCCCTTGCTATGAAGGCCAACATGCCATTTGCTTTCTTAACCGCCTGCTGCACCTGCATGCCAACCTTCAATGACTAATGTACCATGACACCCAGGTCTCTTTGCACCTCCCCTTTTCCTAATCTGTCACCATTCAGATAATAGTCTGTCTCTCTGTTTTTACCACCAAAGTGGATAACCTCACATTTATCCACATTATACTTCATCTGCCATGCATTTGCCCACTCACCTAACCTATCCAAGTCGCTCTGCAGCCTCACAGCATCCTCCTCGCAGCTCACACTGCCACCCAACTTAGTGTCATCCGCAAATTTGGAGATACTACATTTAATCCCCTCGTCTAAATCATTAATGTACAGTGTAAACAGCTGGGGCCCCAGCACAGAACCTTGCGGTACCCCACTAGTCACTGCCTGCCATTCTGAAAAGTACCCATTTACTCCTACTCTTTGCTTCCTGTCTGACAACCAGTTCTCAATCCATGTCAGTACACTACCCCCAATCCCATGTGCTCTAACTTTGCACATCAATCTCTTGTGTGGGACCTTGTCGAACGCCTTCTGAAAGTCCAAATATATCACATCAACTGGTTCTCCCTTATCCACTCTACTGGAAACATCCTCAAAAAATTCCAGAAGATTTGTCAAGCATGATTTCCCTTTCACAAATCCATGCTGACTTGGACCTATCATGTCACCTCTTTCCAAATGCACTGCTATGACATCCTTAATAATTGATTCCATCATTTTACCCACTACCGATGTCAGGCTGACCGGTCTATAATTCCCTGTTTTCTCTCTCGCTCCTTTTTTAAAAAGTGGGGTTACATTGGCTACCCTCCACTCCATAGGAACTGATCCAGAGTCAATGGAATGTTGGAAAATGACGGTCAACACATCCACTATTTCCAAGGCCACCTCCTTAAGTACTCTGGGATGCAGTCCATCAGGCCCTGGGGATTTATCGGCCTTCAATCCCATCAATTTCCCCAACACAATTTCCCGGCTAATAAGGATTTCCCTCAGTTCCTCCTCCTTACTAGACCCCCCGACCCCTTTTATAACCGGAAGGTTGTTCGTGTCCTCCTTCGTGAATACCGAACCAAAGTACTTGTTCAATTGGTCTGCCATTTCTTTGTTCCCCGTTATGACTTCCCCTGATTCTGACTGCAGGGGACCTACGTTTGTCTTTACTAACCTTTTTCTCTTTACATATCTATAGAAACTTTTGCAATCCGTCTTAATGTTCCCTGCAAGCTTCTTCTCATACTCCATTTTCCCTGCCCTAATCAAACCCTTTGTCCTCCTCTGCTGAGTTCTAAATTTCTCCCAGTCCCCAGGTTCGCTGCTATTTCTGGCCAATTTGTATGCCACTTCCTTGGCTTTAATACTATCCCTGATTTCCCTTGATAGCCACGGTTGAGCCACCTTCCCTTTTTTATTTTTATGCCAGACAGGAATGTACAATTGTTGTAGTTCATCCATGCGGTCTCTAAATGTCTGCCATTGCCCATCCACAGTCAACCCCTTAAGTATCATTCGCCAATCCATCCCAGCCAGTTCACGCCTCATACCTTCAAAGTTAGCCTTCTTTAAGTTCTGGACCATGGTCTCTGAATTAACTGTTTCATTCTCCATCCCAATGCAGAATTCCACCATATTATGGTCACTCTTCCCCAAGGGGCCTCGCACAACGAGATTGCTAATTAATCCTCTCTCATTACATAACACCCAGTCTAAGATGGCCTCCCCCCTAGTTGGTTCCTCGACATATTGGTCTAAAAAACCATCCCTTATGCACTCCAGGAAATCCTCCTCCACCGTATTGCTTCCAGTTTCGTTAGCCCAATCTATGTGCATATTAAGAAAGTTACACTCAAATGCTCAACATACAAATAAATGACCAGCTACTCATTTCAATGGCTAAATGGCTCCATATCATCTAGCAGCCAGTTTTGATCCAATCATCCTGTTTTAATCCAAACTTCAATCTTCCAACTTTTAACCCTTTCGATATCTCCAGACCGCGCCGAAGCAAAGCGTTTCAGAAATGCAGGCTTGTGCTCCCACATTAATCAATACAATAAATGTTTTTAAATACTTTGTGTGTAGGGTGTTCCTGTAGTGGCTGTTATGAGAACATAAGGACATAAGAAATAGGAGCAGGAGTAGGCCATTTGGCCCCTCGAGCCTGCTCCACCATTTAATAAGATCATGGCTGATCTGATCGTGGACTCAGGTCCACTTCCCCGCCCACTCCCCATAACCCTTGACTCTCTTATCATTCAAAAATCTGTCTATCTCTGCCTTAAATATATTCAATGACTCAGCCTCCACAGCTCTCTGGGGTAGAGAATTCCAAAGATTCACGACCACCCTGAGAGAAAAAATTCCTCTTCATTTCCATTTTAAATGGGCGACCCCTTAATCTGAGACTATGCCCCCGGTTCTAGATTCCCCCTTGAGGGAAAACTGCCTCTCTGCATCTACCTTGTCGAGCCTCCTCAGAATCTTATACATTTCAATAAGATCTCCTCTCATTCTTCTAAACTCCAAGAAGTATAGGTCCAACCTGCTCAACTTTTCTTCATATGACAACTCCTTCATCTCAGGAATCAACCTCGTGAACCTTCTCTGAACTGCCTCCAATGCAAGTATAACCCTCTGTTGACCCCACAATATCAGTTGATATAAATATCAATGTTGGTCTTTGGGCTGATGTAATTTATTAGAGGATGGAAGGCTTGGGGATATGTTGAACATGACTGTTAATGCAGGGGAGCCGGGATTGTTCAGCTGAAGCGCTCTTCAATGAGCTGCTACCGAAGAACTCTGGCTGCAGGCAAGTGTCAGAGCTCTCCTGCTTCTTCATTATCTGCTGCATTAATGTAGATTATATTTATTCAATCAAATTGAGTGATTTTAACTCCAGAAGATTGAGAATTGGCAGATTTGTTACAGTAACAAGATCACAAGATAGATACAGAGGAAGAAGGCCATTCGGCCCATTCAATACACCCACCCAAAAAGTCCCTACAGTGCCCCTATCACAAATCCATCTGATTCCATGTTTTCACCTCCATTATTCTACCCAGCTGCTCGTTCTATGTATTGAGCACTTTTTCAACTACTTCTCGAGTTCCTAGTTTAAGTCTGTTCCTGCTGATCCTCATCAGCATAGGCAGTCCCTCAGAGTCGAGGATGTCTTGCTTCCACTCTAAAAGTGAGTCCAATATGGGAATTAGTCTCTGTCACAGGAGGGACAGACAGTGGTTAAAGGAAAGGGTGGGTGGGGAGCCTAGTTTGCAGTACGCCTCTTCCGCTGCCTGCACTTGTTTTCTGCATGCTCTCGGAGACAAGACTCGAGAGTGCCACGATGTCCAACAATGACCTTTTCTATACAGTTCAACTAAGCCTCCTCCTTCAGAAGGCTGAAAAGCGCAAGCTTCTCCCGTCTTTCCTCTTAATCTAGTCCGGGGATCAGCCTCGTGTCTCATCTAAATTGCCTCCAGCGATCGCAAGATAGATTTGGATAAAGAACGCCCTTTGGCCCATTTGCTGCAGTCATTTGATACCCAGAAGGCAGTCACCAATGCCATTAAGGTTGGCAGACAAACCTTCTGTGCTAAGAAGCAGCAGGATGCTGCATTTCCTTTTTCCAAATGTGAGCCATTTGCAATCAGCGTTCACGTCAGAAAGCGGCTATGCCGCAGAAGGCAGACAGATGACTGAGAAGTGAAACAGCTTCATTTTGTCTGTCAGTGGCCTCATTGCTCTAACTAGCGCATTAACAAAGATCAGGTTATTCGGAGTTTCGAAAAAGCTATCAGCTGGAAAAGTGCCTCGGTGAATACACTGTACCTCAGGAAAAAATAATTGCAGACCCCCCCACAACAGTGCAGACTGGGTTACACATAGACTTGTTCACATGCTCAGTGTAGTATCGACATCTCTGGTGTTGCATTACTGTTAGCTAAAAAATGCCACCAACATGTTACGAACCACATTTACCTTTCCAGGGTCTTGTTAAATACAGTCAGATACATGACAAATGAACTTTTTCCCTAAATGGATTGAAAATGAAAAATAATTCCTCTCTACAGCCATTTTATTCATTTCCGTTAATGGAGCCATTTTAACGTGCAGACCGTGTTTTCAGCCCATGTTATACAGTCACCTCCTGGACCATTTCTATAATGTTATCCAAAAGGCAACAAATTAAAGATGAGCAAAAATATGAAACAGTTGTATAGAAATAAAAAGAAAAAACATGTAAACGTTGAAACAAAAAGAGAAATGGCGGGTTTGCTGGGTAACTTTGACAACTATTCATTGATAACAACCAAGTACTGCTCCTTTCCCACCGGCACTAATTGATATCCATTCCCTCACCTCATGGGCGGCCTCCTCACATGTTGTGCATGTTGGTACATGGGATGCCTGCCTCGTTTGGTGGAAGCTTGCACCTTCCATTTTAATTTAATTTCCCCTGAATCCATGGCGTTTGACTTAGTTTGTCATTTTCTGTTGAAAATCAGTTTGGATAGATCAACCCTCTCCATAAATATTACCGGTGTCACCCTTTTACAGAGAGGTGGAAATTGATTGTGTCCCATTAGGGCCCAGCTTGCCTGGCTCTGCCTTTATATCGGCCTATCACAAAATTCGACATGTTCTGTCACATCACGGGTGAAGGTTGAGCATCAATTTGTGGGCCTGGAGTTTCCGCTTGATTTCTGCCCAGATATCAGGGCATTCTGGGTAGAATCGACAGAAATAGCGCTAGGGATCAACAGCAACAACAACTTGTATTTATATACCACCTTTAAAGTAGTAAAACGTCCCAAGACACTTCACAAGAGTGTTATAAGACAAAATAACTTTCACAGAATTTAAATCAGAAGTGAGTTACGCCCACAACCATTTACGCTGGTGTTTCTGCGATCTTTTCTGTTGGGTCAAAAATTAATTTGTCTAAAGCAGTCCCCGCCCACCAAACTGACTGCCCCCCTGGGTTGGTATGCCGAGTCTTCGCTGATTGCCCCCGCTTTGGGGGTGGGGGGGGGGAGTCATTACATTGCGCCCAGAATCTCAGGCGCACAGGTACCTATGGTCACATTAATCCATCGTGAATGCCTTTCATGATAAGTGAGCCGGTACGGAATTTGCATTCTAATTTTCTCCAACTTCACTGTTTTACTTTAACCTTTACTTACGTTAAAACACATCTGCCAATCCTTGGCCCATCTTCTTGATTGATCCAGTTCTTTTTGAAAACTGTTCTTTCCACTTGCTCACTATGCTTGATATAATGGATACAGTAGCATAGTGGTTATGTTACAGGACTAGTAATTCAATGTGAGTTCAAATCCCACCACGGCAGCTGGGAAATTTTAATCCAGTTAAATAAATAAATCTGGAATACTATCACTAGTATCAGTAATAGTGACGACGAAACTACCAGATTGTCACAAAAACCCATCTGGTTCACTTATGTCCTTTTAGGGAAGGAAATCTGCCGTCCTTACCCGGTCTGACCTGCATGTGACTCCAGACCCACAGCAATGTGGTTGATTCTTACCACCACCTTCTCAAGGGCAATTAGGGATTGACAATAAATGCTGGACTTGCCAGCGATGTCCACTTCCCATGAACACATTTTTTTTAAGTCAGTAAATGATTCTAATATCACAAGAAATACAGTCTTTCAATTCATTATCAAATATTACGGACAAGAAGGGACCCAAATAGCAGAGCACTGCACACTCCACTCCTCTCTGTTCCCCATCAGGCAGAACTGTTTCCATTTATTACTGCCTTATGCTTCTTAGTTTCAAGCCATTTCTTAATCTGGCTATTTAATTTGCTATTAATTCTACAAGTCTTTATCACCTTTAACAGTATCCCTTGTGGGCTTTAGGTCGAATGCCTTCTGAAAATCCAGGTAAATTGTATGCGCTGGAGAATCATCTTCCACTCGTTTATTTTCAAGCCTGGATCATAACTATGGCTTGAAAATCCACGCGTGACTACTCCTCATGATTTCTGTGCACTTTAACCGAGTATTCATTGCATTCTTTATAAAACTCTCAAGGAATTTTCCCCACTATAGTGTTAAGCCAACTGGTCTGTAAATTCCAGCAAGCCTTCTCTGTGTTCTGCAATTCAGCTCAATTTGTTCTGTCACCACGAGCTGGCACAAAGAACAATGCAGATGGGTGTTAGCTTTAGTTTATAAAGTGTGTCCCGGGATATAGCTCAACGTGCTGAGATGAGTGGCTCCTGCCTTCAGGCATGTTTAGGCACCTTCACATCCTATAATGTGTGGTATTCCCATGGAGAGCAAGAACTGCTGGCTCCGTCACAGCCGATAAAAGCTAAATCTCTTCTAAAGCTGCACTGCGGCAGTATTGATAGAAAAGGTGTTGCCTAAAAGAACCCAGCAAAAATTGCATTTAGCATAGAATCATATAGCACGGAAGGAGGCCATTCGGCCCATCATGCCTGTACCAGCTCTCTGAAGGAGCTCTCCAATTAGTCCCACTCCCTTGCTCTTTCGCCATAGCCCTGTGATTTTTATTTTCAAGTAGACACCCAATTCCCTTTTGAAAGTTACTATTGAATCTGCTTCCACTGCCCTTTCAGACAGTGCTTTCCAGATCTTAACAACTGGCTGCGGAAAATAGAACATTTTCCTTATCTCCTCCTCTACTATTTTTGACAATTATCTCAAATTTACTGGTTGCATTTCTGGCTGTTAACATAGAGCGTGGACAGTGCATCAGTGGTAGGGGATGCATCTCCACGGACGGTTCTCCCGATCATCTACTGTAATCCTGGAGAATCAACGCTTAATGACACTTAAGCCGCTTCCCCCATTCCCCCCCAGGTTTCTGTCGATCTTACACTGAAGTCACGGTGGACTGTCATGAGAAGTCCTGCGGGAATTCAACCCCATTAATTTCTTTGCTGTAAATTTGCATGCTCTCTCGCATTTTTGTATATTTTTAGGTGCTTGGCTCCCTGGTTTATCAATCTGCACTCATGCGCAATCCAAAATTCCCTGTAGATAAAAAGTGCGTGAAGCATTTAAAAGAATGAAAGACTTGCATTTCTATAGCGCCATTCACGACCACCGGGCATCTCACAGTGCTTTACACCCAATTAAGTACTTTTGGAGTGTAGTCACTGTTGTAATGTAGGAATCGCGGCAAATTTGCACACAGCAAGCTTTCACAAACAGCTATGTGATACTGACCAGATAATCTGTTTTCGTAATAGAAACATAGAAACATAGAAAATAGGTGCAGGAGTAGGCCATTCGGCCCTTCTAGCCTGCACCGCCATTCAATGAGTTCATGGCTGAACATGCAACTTCAGTACCCCATTCCTGCTTTCTCCAATACCCCTTGATCCCCCTAGTAGTAAGGACTTCATCTAACTCCTTTTTGAATATATTTAGTGAATTGGCCTCAACAACTTTCTGTGGTAGAGAATTCCACAGGTTTACCACTCTCTGGGTGAAGAAGTTTCTCCTCATCTCGGTCCTAAATGGCTTACCCCTTATCCTCAGACTGTGACCCCTGGTTCTGGACTTCCCCAACATTGGCAACATTCTTCCTGCATCTAACCTGTCTAAACCCATCAGAATTTTAAACGTTTCTATGAGGTCCCCTCTCATTCTTCTGAACTCCAGTGAATACAAGCCCAGTTGATCCAGACTTTCTTGATAGGTCAGTCCCGCCATCCCGGGAATCAGTCTGGTGAACTTCGCTGCACTCCCTCAATAGCAAGAATGTCCTTCCTCAGGTTGGGAGACCAAAACTGTACACAATACTCCAGGTGTGGCCTCACCAAGGCCCTGTACAACTGTAGCAACACCTCCCTGCCCCTGTACTCAAATCCCCTCGCTATGAAGGCCAACATGCCATTTGCTTTCTTAACCGCCTGCTGTACCTGCATGCCAACCTTCAATGACTGATGTACCATGACACCCAGGTCTCGTTGCACCTCCCCTTTTCCTAATCTGTCACCAGTCAGATAATAGTCTGTCTCTCTGTTTTTACCACCAAAGTGGATAACCTCACATTTATCCACATTATACTTCATCTGCCTTGCATTTGCCCACTCACCTAACATATCCAAGTCGCTCTGCAGCCTCATAGCATCCTCCTCGCAGCTCACACTGCCACCCAACTTAGTGTCATCTGCAAATTTGGAGATACTACATTTAATCCCCTCGTCTAAATCATTAATGTACAGTGTAAACAGCTGGGGCCCAGCACAGAACCTTGCGGTACCCCACTAGTCGCTGCCTGCCATTCTGAAAAGTACCCATTTACTCCTACTCTTTGCTTCCTGTCTGACAACCAGTTCTCAATCCACGTCAGCACACTACCCCCAATCCCATGTGCTTTAACTTTGCACTTAATCTCTTGTGTTGATTGAGGGATAAATATTGGCCAGGACACCTGGGATAACTCCTCTGCTCTTCTTCAAAATAGTGCCATGGGATCTTTTACATAGAAACATAGAAAATAGGTGCAGGAGTAGGCCATTCGGCCCTTCGAGCCTGCACCGCCATTCAATATGATCATGGCTGATCATGCAACTTCAGTACCCCACTCCCACTTTCTCTCCATACCCCCTGATCCCCTTAGCTGTAAGGGCCACATCTAACTCCCTCTTGAATATATCTAACGAACTGGACTCCACAACTTTCTGTGGTAGAGAATTCCACAGGTTCACCGCTCTCTGGGTGAAGAAGTTTCTGCGAGAGAGCAGATGGAGCCTCAGTTTAACGTTTCAACCGAAAGCCAGCACCTCCCTCAGCACTGCACTAGAGTGTCAGCCTAGATATTTTTGTGCACAAGTGGAGTGGGACTGCAAACCCACCATCTTCTGACTCAGAGGAGAGAGTGCTGAGCCACAGCTAGGAATTTAGGGACAATTTAAAACTCCCCCTCCTGACTAATCTAAGCCCTTCAGTAATTCAATGCTGCTATGAACTAATACCACATTCACTGTTTAGCGGAAACCTTGAAGAGACAAGTTTCGAACAGTGCTCTCAGAGTGAAACCTCGACAGCTGACAGCACTTACCCGGAAGAGAGTGTCTGTGATTTCCTAATATGTGCTCCCACTGGCCAAGGCTCCACGACTGGAGTGCTTGTTCGGAAAATTGGCCCGTTCTTATTAGCTGTATCGAGTTATAGAGTTAGCAGATGCTTAGTAACTGATATAACCTGGAGGTTTTGTAGTTTAAGAATACAGAATTTAGCACAGGCTGACGTCAGCTGGTCTTTTTATTTTGTGCTCACCAAAATCTGAAAAGTTAATGCTGAGGAATGGAAACGTTTTCATTTCGGGCATTCAGTGTCACCATCGTAGAAACATAGAAAATAGGTGCAGGACTAGGCCATTCGGCCCTTCGAGCCTGCACCACCATTCAATATGATCGTGGCTGATCATGCAACTTCAGTACCCCATTCCTGCTTTCTCTCCATACCCCTTGATCCCTTTAGTCATAAAGGCCACATCTAACTCCCTTTTGAATATATCTAATGAACTGGACTCATCAAGTACTCCCCGGTTCAAAAAGGCAGGGCTAAATCCAGAATCGAAGTCTCTCGATTCAAAGAAAGGAAACTTGAATTTATATAGCACCTCTCACAACCTCAGGATGACCCAAACCACTTTACAGCCAGTAAAGTACTTTTACAAATGTAGTCACTGTTGCAATATAGGAAATGCGGCAGCCAAATTGTGCACAGCTATTTCCCACAAAAAGCAATGGAATAATTCACCGGGTCATCTGTTTTAGTGATGTTGGTTAAGGGATAAATGTTGGTCAGGACACCGGGAGAACTCCCCTGCTCTTTGAATGGAGCTGTGGAATCAGTTACATCCACCCAAGTCTTGGTTTAATGTCTCATCTGAAAGACGGCACCTCTGACAGTGCAGCACTCCCTCAGTACTGCGCAGAAGTGCCAGCCTAGATTACATACTCAAGCCTCTGCAATGGGGCCTGAACCCATGCCGTTGTGACTGGAAGACGAGAGTGCTCCCAATGAGCCAAGCTTGCCACCTTATATTCAAACCCAACAATATATCCATTCTGTGCACAGCAGGCTCCCACTAACAGGATTGAAGTAATGACTAGATAATCTATCTGTACCGCACTGGAAGGTCAGCCTGGGTTTTGTGCTCAAGTCTCTGGAGTGCGACTCCAATCCATGACCCTGTGACTCAGAGGCGAGAGGAAATCACAGGATATTTTGCTTTTTTGGTTGCTCTAATCCTCATTTGTGCTATTTTCCTCCCAACATAGGGGCCAGAAACATCACTTTGGACGTGGAAACTGCCAACCATGCACTGGAGATCTCTGCTGATAGGAAAACAGTTGCAGTTGACGAAAAGGCTCAAGATGTCCCCTCATCCCCAAAGCGATTTACTCACGTGACTAGTGTACTGGGCTCAGAGGGGTTTTCAGCAGGAAAGCACTACTGGGTGGTGATAGTGCAGGACCAAACCGACTGGAGCGTAGGGGTTGTTTACAAATCCATACCCAGAAGTGACTACACCAATCTTACGAGCAGCCCGATGGCTTGGTCGCTGGCTTTTAAGAGGCCACAATACCTGGCGTGGCACAGTAATGTCTCCGTGCCCCTGAATGTGACCCGATTGAAGCAGCTCGGGGTGTTCTTAGATTATGATGGTGGTCAGTTGGCGTTTTACGATGCCAGCACCATGACATTTCTGCACGCGTTCACTGAATCATTCACTGATACTCTCTATCCAGCCTTCAATCCAGGGAAGAGTATTGATAAGACAAGGAACGCTCCTTTAATATTGTGGGACTCGACAATTTCACAATAGGCTCCTGATGATTTAGAAAGACAAATAAAAATTAAAAAGCAAAACAAAATGTAGGTTGAGTGTAGTGTGGGTCAGCTACAGATCTCGGCTCTACTTCAACCTCAGCTCTGCCCCCGTCAATTATTTATTGTGAACTCTTCGACTTCCCATACTAGCCATCCTTACAGCCTCTTTGTGATTGCAAGTATAGTATCAACTATTGCTTAATTATGGGCATTCCTGCTGGGGCCCCAGCAACTGCATTGAGACTGATCAACTCATTTGATGCGGGACTCTTACAGTTAGGGGATAGAAGAGATTGCTATCCTCTTACTCTGGACTGGATGCAAACCTTGGTCCTAGAGTGTAAAACAAGTGCAGTAACTCACTGCCCCACTCCATCCCCACAGATCCAAACCCAACCGTTCAATAGTAGCAATGCTAAGCTTCCTTTTCCTGGTCCGCTCATCTAAATGTATTGTTCTTGAAGTAAGGTGAAACTAGGCACCTGCCTTGAAAATGACAGAACAAGTAAAAACATAAAATGTGGTGGTTGGAATCAAACATTACCTTCTCTTTAGTTCCTCATGTCATAACCATTCCCTGACTGAAATGGTGGAAAGACCTGTTCTCAGGCCTTGAGATGCGAAACATTGAATTATGTAGAAATGACAACACGGAAACAGGCCATTCGACCCAACCAGTCCGTGTCGGTGCTTATCCTGAACATGAACCATGGTCCGAATTCCATGTGCGCGTCCTCTTCCCATATCCCTGTATTCCCCTTTCTTTCAACCACCTAACCAACCTATCCTTAAATGTTGACGTGGTCTCTGCTTCAATCACTAACTCTGATAGTCTCACAACATGTTGTGTAAAAAAAACATATCTCCTACTCTCTGTCCTAAATCTATTGATTCCACTCATAGAAACATAGAAAATAGGTGCAGTAGGAGGCCATTCGGCCCTTCGAGCCTGCACCACCATTCAATATAATAATGGCTGATCATTTTTGCAACTTTAGTACCCCATTCCTGCTTTCTCTCCATACCCTTTGATCCCTTTAGCCGTAAGGGCCACATCTAACTCCCTTTTGAATATATCTAATGAACTGGCCTCAACAACTTTCTGTGGTGGAGAATCCACAGTTCACAATTCTCTGAGTGAAGAAGTTTCTCCTCATCTCGGTCCTAAATGGCTTACCCCTTTATCCTAAGAATGTGACCCCTGGACTTCCCCAACATTGGAAACATTCTTCCTGCATCTAACCTGTCCAATCCCGTCAGAATTTTATATGTTTCTATGAGATCCCCTCTTATTCTTCTAAATTACAGTGAATATAAGCCTAGTCGATCCAATCTTTCTTCATATGTCAGTCCTACCATCCCGGGAATCAGTCTTGTGAACCTTCACTGCACTCCCTCAATAGCAAGAATGGCCTTCCTCAGATTAGGAGACCAAAACTGAACACAATATTCAAGGTGTGGCCTCACCAAGGCCCTGTACAACTGCAGTAAGACCTCCCTACTCCTATACTCAAATCCTCGCGCTATGAAGGCCAACATGCCATTTGCCTTCTTCACTGCCTGCTGTACCTACATGCCAACTTTCAATGACTGATGTACCATGACACCCAGGTCTTGTTGCACCTCTCCTTTTCCTAATCTGTCACCATTCAGATAATATTCTGCCTTCCTGTTTTTGCCACCAAAGTGGATACTCTCACATTTATCTACATTATACTGCATCTGCCATGCATTTGCCCACTCACCTAACCTGTCCAAGTCACCCTGCAGCCTCTTAGCATCCTCCCCATAGCTCACACTGCCACCCAGCTTAGTGTCATCTGCAAACTTGGAGATATTACATTCAATTCCTTCGTCTAAATCATTAATGTATATTGTAAATAGCTGGGGTCCCAGCACTGAACCTTGCGGTACCCCACTAGTCACTGCCTGCCATTCTGAAAAGGACCTGTTTATTCCTACTCTGCTTCCTGTCTGCCAACCAGTTCTCTATCCATGTCAATACATTACCTCAATACCATGTGCTTTAATTTTTCACACTAATCTCTTGTGTGGGACCTTGTCAAAAGCCTTTTGAAAGTCCAAATACACCATATCCAATGGCTCTCTCTTGTCCACTCTACTAGTTATATCCTCAAAAAATTCCAGAAGATTTGTCAAGTATGATTTCCCTTTCATAAATCCATGCTGACTTGGACCGATCCTGTCACTGCATTCCAAATGCGCTGCTATTGTATCTTTAATAATTGATTCCAACATTTTTCCCACTACCGATGTCAGGCTAACCGGTCTATAATTACCCGTTTTTCTCTCTCCCTCCTTTTTTAAAAAGTGGGGTTACATTAGCTACCCTCCAATCCATAGGAACTGATCCAGAGTCTATAGAATATTGGAAAATGACCACCAATGCATCCACTTTTTCTAGGGCCACTTCCTTAAGCACTCTGGGATGCAGACTATCAGGCCCTGGGGAATTATCGGCCTTCAGTCCCATCAATTTCCCTAACACCATTTCCCACCTAATAAGGATATCCTTCAGTTCCTCCTTCTCACTAGACCATCGGCCCCCTCATTGTATTCTACCCGAAGAAAGGTCCTAACTCAAGTCTCACAAATGAAATATTTGAGCCACTTACTATGGCTGAGGTGGTTTCCCATTGCCTTGCTCACTGTTTTTATCTTACGGAGCACCTTCTCCGAGGTGGACTGCAACCGAGGTGAAAGAGCCTTTAACACGGGGTGGGTCCAGCAGCACCCATAGGGTACAAGTATCCCAGCTGCACGTTAATCACCATCCTTCCTATAGTATGGAGCCCAAAACTGCACACAGTACTCCAGCTGTGGTCTTACTAAGGTTTTATATAGATTCACCATTACATCTTGACTTTTATATTGGGCTGGATTTTCGGTTGTCTCTAACGCCTCAGTTAGCGGTCAGAGGGGGCGTTAATGGGAGCGTAAGAGGTTACCGACCGGGAGTGCAGCTTTTAGCACCCCAACCAAAAATTCATTGGAGGCTCACCGGGGCGCGAACCAGTAGCGCCTGGCTGCTGATGATCAGTGCGATGCTGACCTCAGTCCTGGTGCAACACCCATGCTTGCGCCCTGGTTGGTAAATTCGGTGCAGCCGCCTCATTTAGCGACCAAGAACAACGTCTGTAAAAGCAGTAGGTACAGGATTGCAGAGTCGTTAACTGGTGACTACTTAAAGGGACGAGGAGGCGTTTCCCTCGGAGGTCACAGTCAGTGCAATGTTTACACACAGCACGGTGCGTGAGCCTCCCAGTTTACAGCGGCAGGCAGACATAACAGTACAGGTTGGAAACAAGTGATTTTGAAAACTTTATTGGGTGCATTACTATGCCGCGCCTTTAAGACTCGGCTTTTCCCGGGATCTGATTCGGAGTTCGGCGCTTGTCCAATGGGTCCGCCAAATTTACCGACCAAACTTTCGTTCTGGCCCCACCCCAGCTGATTTAGCGCCCCTGTCAGTTCTTCAACCAATTCTGACAAATTTCTGGGTGGAGGACGCAAACTTTTTCAAGGCGCTAAAATGACTGCTCCGCCTGGGTTACCGCCCCAAATGAGGCACGACCGAATTTCTCCCCCTATATCTCTTGCCACAAACCGAGTTTTCCATTAGTGGTTTTTTATGGCCTTATCCACTTGAGGTGTTACTTTTAATGTTGTGTGAACCTGCCTTGGCAAATCCTGCTCTTCTTCGTCATCCAGTAAATCCCCACTCAAAATATCATTATTATTATTTTTTTTACCAAAACGTACTACGTCACAGTCACTGGCATTGAACTCCATCTACCATTTTTTTTTTGCCCAATCTACCATCTTATCAATATTCCCAGCAGCTTCCTGTTCTCAGAATTATTGACTATGCCTCATAATTTACCGTCATCTGCAAATTTAAACATCGCTCACTCTAGCCCTAAATCCAAATCATTGATGTACTCACTGCACAGAAGCCCTGTGGGACACTGTTACCCACCTCCATACACTCGGAAAAAAATCCCACCATAGAATCTTACAGCATAGAAGGAGGCCATTCGGCCCATCGAGCCTGTGACCCACTCCCCTGCTCTTTCCCCATAGCCCCGCAATTTTCTTCCTTTCAAGTATTTATCCAATTCTGTTTTGAAAGTTACTATTGAATCTGCATCCACCACTCTTTCAAACAGTGCATTCCAGATCACAACAACATCGCTGCGTAAAAAAATCTCCTCTTCTCACCTCGGGTTCTTTTGTCATTTACCTTAAGTCTGTGTCTTCTGGTTATCGACCCTTCTGCCACCAGAAACAGTTTCTTCCTATTTACTCAATCAAAACCCCTCAACAATTTTGAACACTTCCATTAAATCTTCCCTTAACATTCGCTTCTCTAAGAAGAACAATCCCAGCTTCTCGAGTCTCTCCATATACTGAAGTTCTGCATCCCTGGCACCATTCTGGTAAATCTCCTCTGCACCTCTCCAAGGCCTTGACATCCTTCCTAAAGTGTGGTGCCCAGAATTGAACAGAATACTTCCGCTTTGGCCTAACCAGTGTTTTATAAAGGTTTAGCATAATGTTCTTGCTTTTAATGTTGTATTGTGAGCATCTGTCACTTGCTAAACTTAATTTGAAGGATTTAAGTGGTATAAAAATAGAAAATGCTGAAAATGCTCAGCTGGTCAGGCAGCATCTGTGGAGCGAGAAGCAGAATTACCGTTTCAGGTCGATGACCCAGAGTTATCGTTACCTCTGAAACGTTAACCCTGTTTCTCTCTCCACAGATGCTGTCTGAACTGCTGAGTATTTACAGCATTCTCTGTTTTTATTTCAGATCCCAGCATCCGCAGTATTTTGCTTCTGATTTAAGGTGGTATATGTTTTCGCTCAACGCCTCCTTTCAACGGTGTTGAATTTTGATATATTGCAGCTTTTTGCCATTGTATTGACTGTAATGTAGTTGTGCCCCAGCAGCTTGCAGTTGTCGTTTTGCAAAGATCTTAAAATAAAAATTAATCCAAAAAGCAACACATAAAATTTGAAGGGAGCCTGAGAATAAGGCTTGAGATGCCAGAGAGCAGAGGAGGAATGGACCCAGGTATAGAAGCAAAACCTTACTAGTGGTCCCTGCAGCAGAATGTGAGAGGGCCAGATCAAGACAGCGCATCGAGTGGACTGCATCCCACAAATACTTTGCCATTTTCTAGGGGATGATTATTGGAGTGGCTATGGCCAGAAAGCCATGGGGAGGCAGAATTCACCCGCCGCCGGAAACGGGTTGCACCTACCGTTTTTCCTCTGTTTTCACCGCCGCGGTGGATGCGCGAAATTCAACTTTTTGTCTGTTTTTTTTCCCTGAGCGGGGCGGAAATCGGTTACAATGGGTGCGGAGGTGGGGCGGAGAGCAAAAGATCGGTTATAAGAGAGGCAGAAGTGGGGGGCAGGCGGAGTGTCTGGCACTATCGCTGATGACATCATCAGCGCTGGCACGTCACCGCGTCTCTCCCCTACACTTAAAGGGGCGAGCTGCTGCGAACGCAGCAATTATTTTACTTCGGTCCACTGGGCCACCAGGGAGCGATTTGGCCGGGCCAGCGCCTGGCACCCAAGAGGGGGGGGTGCCAGGTTGCCTGTTTGCGGGCCGGCCGAACCCAGGGGCATAATTGTCGGGCCGACCCGGCAGACGGCCGACAAAAAAAATAAGATGGCCACCGCGGCAGTGAGCCCTCCCCTTTAATGGTGGCCCCACCGCCATTTTGCACACATTGCAAACACAGTGCATCGGCAGAAAACACCGAGCGACGGCCGCAAGATTTCTTTAGGTGAATTTTGCTTGCGGGGCGGGAGATCTGCGGTGCGCGCTTTGATGACGCACTGAGGAGGGTTTGGCAGCAGTGGGGCGGAAGTGGGGACCGCCGGAAAAACCACCGGGGAGAATTTTGCGAGCGATGGCCATTTGACAAAAAATGGGCAGCCATTATCGGGAGGCGGAATTTCGGCCCCACAGGTTCGAGTCATGCCACCACATGCAGCCAGAGTGGGCCAGTACTTCAGGACGCCATGGGCAAGTACAGTGTGATTCACAATCCATGCAGTCCAGGCGATGGGGCCCACCCACAGGGAAAGGAGCCTCCTTGCTTTGTTCACTCATCAGACAATGTAAATGTCACTGCTAGACGCAACAAAGATGCTTTCCCGTGGCAAAGTGCGATCGTGCCCACAACAAACATGTGGGTGGAGCATGTGGGACATATACCAGTCAGAAAAGGTAATGTAACTCATGGGCTCTGTTCATACCCATCTTTATAAGCTCTGGAATCTTCAGTCAATCTGAAGGTTTTGCAGAAGGCCAACACCACCCAGACATCCCATGCACACACGTAGGCTGCCCCAAAGATAAAGGGGCCAGCTTGGAACGTGGCCGTAAGCTAATGAGGGTTTCCTGCCATTTGATTAGCCCACTAATGTGTCAGCGTGGCTCAGTGGGTAGCACCCTCACCTCTGAATCTGAAGGTTGTGGGTTCAAGTCCAACTCCAGGTACAAAAATCTAGGCTGATACTCCAGTGTAATGTTGAGAGAGTGTGGCACTATCAGAGCTGCTGTTTTTCGGATGAGACATTAAACCGAGGCCCTGTCTGCTCTCTCAGGTTGATGTAAAAGATCCCATGGCACTATAAGGGGTTAATCCAGTTGTCCGGTTTGTCGTGGCTCTTAACTTCATCAATATGGAGGGCAGAGAAACCCAAGGCAAAGAACAAAAAGGGCCACTGTACAGCAAAATTCTAAAAGGACAAAGGGTGTTAAAAAAACAAGCCTGAAGGCTTTGTGCCTTAATGCAAGGAGTATCCGCAATAAGGGGGATGAATTAACTGTGCAAATAGATGTTAACAAATATGATGTGATTGGGATTACGGAGACGTGGCTCCAGGATGATCAGGGCTGGGAACTCAACATCCAGGGGTATTCAACATTCAGGAAAGATAGAATAAAAGGAAAAGGAGGTGGGGTAGCATTGCTGGTTAAGGAGGAAATTAAGGCAATAGTTCAGAAGGACATTAGCTTGGATGATGTGGAATCTATATGGGTAGAGCTGCAGAATACCAAAGGGCAAAAAACGTTAGTGGGAGTTGTGTACAGACCTCCAAACAGTAGTAGTGATGTTGGAGAGGGCATCAAACATGAAATTAGGGGTGCGTGGAATAAAGGTGCAGCAGTTATAATGGGTGACTTTAATATGCACATAGATTGGGTTAACCAAACTGGAAGCAATACGGTGGAGGAGGATTTCCTGGAATGCATAAGGGATGGTTTTTTAGACCAATATGTCGAGGAACCAACTAGGGCGGAGGCCATCTTAGACTGGGTGTTGTGTAATGAGAGAGGATTAATTAGCAATCTCGTTGTGCGAGACCCCTTGGGGAAGAGTGACCATAATATGGTGGAATTCTGCATTAGGATGGAGAATGAAATAGTTAATTCAGAGACCATGGTCCAGAACTTAAAGAAGGGTAACTTTGAAGGTATGAGGCGTGAATTGGCTAGGATAGATTGGCGAATGATACTGAAGGGGTTGACTGTGGATGGGCAATGGCAGACATTTAGAGACCGCATGGATGAACTACAACAATTGTATATTCCTGTCTAGCGTAAAAATAAAAAAGGGAAGGTGGCTCAACCGTGGCTATCAAGGGAAATCAGGGATAGTATTAAAGCCAAGGAAGTGGCATACAAATTGGCCAGAAATAGCAGCGAACCCGGGGACTGGGAGAAATTTAGAACTCAGCAGAGAAGGACAAAGGGTTCGATTAGAACTGGGAAAATAGAGTACAAGAGGAAGCTTGAAGGGAACATAAAGATGGACTGCAAAAGCTTCGAAAGATATGTAAAGAGAAAAAGGTTAGTAAAGACAAACGTAGGTCCCCTGCAGTCAGAATCAGGGGAAGTCATAACGGGGAACAAAGAAATGGCAGACCAATTGAACAAGTACTTTGGTTCGGTATTCACTAAGGAGGACACAAACAACCTTCCGGATATAAAAGGGGTCGGAGGTTTCTAGTAAGGAGGAGGAACTGAGGGAAATCCTTATTAGTCGGGAAATTGTGTTGGGGAAATTGATGGGATTGAAGGCCGATAAATCCCCAGGGCCTGATGGACTGCATCCCAGAGTACTTAAGGAGGTGGCCTTGGAAATAGTGGATGCATTGACAATCATTTTCCAACATTCCATTGATTCTGGATCAGTTCCTATGGAGTGGAGGGTAGCCAATGTAACCCCACTTTTTAAAAAAGGAGGGAGAGAGATAACAGGGAATTATAGCCTGACATCGGTAGTGGGTAAAATGATGGAATCAATTATTAAGGATGTCATAGCAGTGCATTTGGAAAGAGGTGATATGATAGGTCCAAGTCAGCATGGATTTGTGAAAGGGAAATCATGCTTGACAAATCTTCTGGAATTTTTTGAGGATGTTTCCAGTAGAGTAGACAAGGGAGAACCAGTTGATGTGGTATATTTGGACTTTCAGAAGGCTTTCGACAAGGTCCCACACAAAAGATTAATGTGCAAAGTTAAAGCACATGGGATTGGGGGTAGTGTGCTGACATGGATTTAGAACTGGTTGTCAGACAGGAAGCAAAGAGTAGGAGTAAATGGGGACTTTTCAGAATGGCAGCCAGTGACTAGTGGGGTACCGCAAGATTCTGTGCTGGGGCCCCAGCTGTTTACACTGTATATTAATGATTTAGACGAGGGGATTAAATGTAGTATCTCCAAATTTGCGGATGACACTAAGTTGGGTGGCAGTGTGAGCTGCGAGGAGGATGCTATGAGGCTGCAGAGCGACTTGGATATGTTAGGTGAGTGGGCAAATGCAAGGCAGATGAAGTATAATGTGGATAAATGTGAGGTTATCCACTTTGGTGGTAAAAACAGAGAGACAGACTATTATCTGAATGGTGACAGATTAGGAAAAGGGGAGGTGCAACGAGACCTGGGTGTCATGGTACATCAGTCATTGAAGGTTGGCATGCAGGTACAGCAGGCGGTTAAGAAAGCAAATGGCATGTTGGCCTTCATAGCGAGGGGATTTGAGTACAGGGGCAGGGAGGTGTTGCTACAGTTGTACAGGGCCTTGGTGAGGCCATACCTGGAGTATTGTGTACAGTTTTGGTCTCCTAACCTGAGGAAGGACATTCTTGCTATTGAGGGAGTGCAGCGAAGGTTCACCAGACTGATTCCCGGGATGGCGGGACTGACCTATCAAGAAAGACTGGATCAACTGGGCTTGTATTCACTGGAGTTCAGAAGAATGAGAGGGGACCTCATAGAAATGTTTAAAATTCTGACGGGGTTAGACAGGTTAGATGCAGGAAGAATGTTCCCAATGTTGGGGAAGTCCAGAACCAGGGAACACAGTCTAAGGATCAGGGGGAAGCCATTTAGGACCGAGATGAGGAGGAATTTCTTCACCCAGAGAGTGGTGAACCTGTGGAATTCTCTACCACAGAAAGTTGTTGAGGCCAATTCACTGAATATATTCAAAAAGGAGTTAGATGAAGTCCTTACTACTAGGGGAATCAAAGGGTATGGTGAAAAAGCAGGAATGGGATACTGAAGTTGCATGTTCAGCCATGAACTCATTGAATGGCGGTGCAGGCTAGAAGGGCCGAATGGCCTACTCCTGCACCTATTTTCTATGTTTCTATGTTTCTATAATGGGTAATACTTCTGTCCACGTTTTTCCTGACATTTGCATGGCCTTTGCCAGGGCGTTCTTAAGGGTACGGTTCATGCGCTCTACCATTCCAGAACTCTGCGGGTGGTAGGGAATGTGGAATTTTTGTTTTATGCCCATCAGCTGGCATATTGTTTTTACAATTTTTCTGGTGAAGTGGGTGCCTTGGTCGGAATCTATTGGAAGAGGCACTCCCCATCGGGGAATCACCTGCTCGGTCAATATCCTTGCCACTGTTGAGGCAGTGCAATCATGTGTGGGGAAAGCTTCCACCCACCGGGTAAATTGATCTATAATCACTAGGCAATATCTTTTTCCATGCGATAGGGGCAATTTGTACGTGTTCCCATGGCCCCCGTGGACGGGGCTGGTGTCCCATTTTAATTTTAATGGGCCTGCCTGAATTATATTTCTCCCCTTTCCACCACCAATCTCTCCCAAGACTCCCAGTCATGGCCTCTCATCCTGAATGAGACAGGCCATGATGCAACTCCAATAATGTATTCTGTATGCATTCAGGCGCCATTACCTTGTTGTTTCGTCTCCAAACGTTATCCTTCCCTTGCGTTGCGCCCTGCTTTGTCCACATACCTATTTCCTCCTCAGAAGTGTCCTGGTGTAGTTTCTCAATACTTATCTGTTCGCCTCGGGCCCCAGCGGCACTGACTTAATTTTAATAAT
Source organism: Pristiophorus japonicus (assembly GCF_044704955.1). Classification (NCBI taxonomy): domain Eukaryota; kingdom Metazoa; phylum Chordata; class Chondrichthyes; family Pristiophoridae; genus Pristiophorus; species Pristiophorus japonicus. Next base: position 38,026,349 of record NC_091978.1, read on the forward strand.
TTAAAATCATTATCAATGGAGAGTGTTTTTTACCTCTTCAAATTCTTTTTTTTTCCAATTAAACCAATATCTTTTTCACAGCTGATATCAACTGGTATTTAGTAAGTTATGTCTTTATCCATCGCAAATACCCCTTCTCCCCCATGCTGTCATATAATCGTGTACTACCCCGAATGCATATCTACTGTCCGTATAGATATTAACAATCTTATTTTCCGATAATTCCAGTGCCCGGGTGAGGGCTACCAGTTCTGCCACTTGAGCTGACGACCCCCCATTAATTCGTCCTGATTCAACTGTCTCTAGATCCTGGTTAACTACGGCCCATCCAGTACGAGGTAGTCCCTCTACGTATTTTCGTGAGCCGTCCACAATCAAGGTTTGTTCTCGGTTTGAAGGGGGGCGTCCTTTATTCTATCCTCTTCCATATCCTCACATACCTCTTCGCAAAAGTGGGGTTCCCCCTCACCTATCATACCTTCTGCGGGGTTGTTTCCTACATCCCTAATTATGGTTACCGCTTTGTTCGGTGGTAAGAGGACTGCTTCCCACTTTGTCCGTCTCATATTAGATACGGTTCTCAGTTTTCCTGTGTTTAACATTTCTACCAATGTGTGTTTAGTGTGGAGAATGATGTTTCCAGTCATCACCACAGGCTCGCTTATTTTTACCGCCCAAGCTGCGCAATCTAGCGCGGCTATACATCTGGATAACCCAGTCACCACTGGGCTTTCGGTGGTAGAGCAATAGGCTATAGGTCTCCTTTTATCCCCGTGATCTTGGGTGACCACGGCCATATAGAACCCACCTTCATTGTTACAGTAGATGTGGAAATCCTTACTCATGTCAGGCAGTCCCAATCCAGGTGCGGAGACTAGTTCTGACTTGAGTTTACTATTCGCCTGTTCTTGTTCAGGGCCCCACTCTATGAGGTAAGGATTGTGGAGGGGCTGGCCACTATCGGGTGTAATTTGGGGGTGACCTTGTTAAGGGCAGTGTAGTGAGTCTATAACTCCCATCTGGTTTCCCTACCGGCCATGTTGGGGAGTTAGTGGTGCAGTTTCCCCTTGCCGCAATCAATCAGGGCCTTCTTGTCGGTGACGGGAAGGGACATATTGGTAATGGATATTGAGGCTCCCGTGTCCACTAGTATCTCACACTGTCGGCCCCCTACTAGTGCAGACACATATATCCTTCCCTCCTTTTTACTTTGTACAGGGGCCGCCGGACATCACCGGGTGGCTTTGTACGCCTGCCACTGCTGGTATTCCTGTTCTGACAGGGTCCTTGCCTTATCAGGATAGCCATTTTTACCATAGCATGTCGCTTCCAGGTGCCCTTTCTTACCACAATACGTACATTGCTTTTCACTGCCTTTCCCTTTGCATTCCCTGGCAAAATGGCCCGGTTTTCCACAATTATGGCAAGTCCCCCTTTTCTGCCCTCCTCCTGTTCCCGTGGCAGAGACCTTTTTCCTGCTTTATCTTTTTCTTTTCCAAACTGCTAAAGCTTACTGTTTTAGCCTTTTTCAAAAGTCCCTTTTACACCTTCACAGATAGCTCACCACTCGCCCAGGAGTTTGACCTAATCCCTGAAGGTATTTCTAAATTTAAAACTCTTTTTTTTACTGAGCTAGAAGCTTTCGTGTCAAGGTTTTACACAAAGGAAAATGGGAGCGTTTTAAAAGGCATTCTTTATCTCATTCCTGGACTAAATTTATGTCTTTCAACCCAATTGCATGTTTTCTTTCGACAAGTAAGTGAGCGTGTCAAATTTTTTTTTTTACTACCAGGACCATGTATTTTTATCTTTTACTCAACAAACCCATCCTTTGTGCATTTCCTAGCTCCGTAACTTATCATCCGAATATATCCACACCTTCGTTTCTAACTTAAAATGTAATACCATAAGGTTCACAGTTTCTTAAACTTCCCACATACAGGACAACACTACGAAGGGTTAAAAAAAAACATTTCACTCTGTTTGGAAAGAGTGGGTGGAGCTAAAACAGGCAGGCAACTCCACACCTTCCCAAGCAGGCTTTCATTCATTCCACAGTCAAAATCACTCGAGTACTCTCTTCATTCAAAATAGACACTCACAAAAGTCTCTCTTCATTCAACAAAGCTTATGTCTGGATCCATATTTCACTTAAGATAGTCACTATCAGCTTTTTTTATGGCATTACGTAATTACGCAAGTTACAATTAATGATAGGGATTAATTAATGACCCGGGCAGCCCGCGTTTTACATTCCCTTCCTTACCTTCTATGTTCGCCAGTCTCGGACGTTTCCCTTTGTTTCTGTAATACTCACGGCCACGACTATGTGTAGACCCTTTGCCTTCACAACAAAGCTAGCGTGTTTCCTTACCACCGGAGTTTTCGGCTCTAGGTTGGATCGATCAGTTCCCTTCCGCACCGACCTTATTTACTAAAGGGACAACTCAAACTGGTTAGTCAGCCTCTTCCCGCTATCTACTTACTCGTATCTTATACACTATCCCGTCGTGCCCGTACACCTCTCTTTTCAGTCTCTAACACCAGATTCCAGATACTGTCGTGACGCCATTTTGTTGTGGAAAAATATTTCCAAGACTGTATAATAGATATAAAGAGAGGTTTATTAAATCGGAAACAAAGCTTTGGGAGAAGTGTTAAAGACCCCTGTCTTTGAACCATCTTCTCAAATTGGTATCTGCAGTGAAGTCCTTTTATCTTACAAATTACGTCACTTTACAACACATGCTTTAGCACTACAAAGCTTTGACTTATCGAAGGCTAATCTTTTGATATATAACCCATCCTGCATTGTGACAGGGCAGTATAAACAAGTGCAGGCTTTTGACACCGGTATAAACAAACATATCTAGCACTTAACTCTCCAGTGTTCATAATGCATCAGTATTGTCCCTTACAAAATTCATTTAAAGGGGAAAATAAAACAAATGTTTGGTCCCGTATACAATCAAATATATGTCCAAAAATCCGCTCCAACAATGGGATTGAAGGCCGATAAATTCCCAGGGGCTGATAGTCTGCATCCCAGAGTACTTAAGGAAGTGGCCCTAGAAATCGTGGATGCATTGCTGGTCATTTTCCAACATTCTATAGACTCTGGATCAGTTCCTATGGATTGGAGGGTAGCTAATGTAACCCCACTTTTTAAAAAAGGAGGGAGAAAGAAAACAGGGAATTATAGACCCGGTAGCAGGGAAAATGTTGGAATCAATTATTAAAGATATAATAGCAGTGCATTTGGAAAGCAGTGACAGGATCGACCCAAGTCAGCATGGATTTATGAAAGGGAAATCATGCTTGACAATTCTTCCAGAATTCTTTGAGGATGTAACTAGTAGAGTGGACAAGGGAGAACCAGTGGATGTGGTGTATTTGGACTTTCAAAAGGCTTTGACAAGGTCCTACACAAGAGATTAGTGTTCAAAATTAAGGCACATGGTATTGGGGTAATGTATTGACATGGATAGAGAACTGGTTGGCAGACAGGAAGCAAAGAGTAGGAATAAACGAGTCCTTTTCAGAATAGCAGGCAGTGACTAGTGGGGTACCGCAAGGTTCAGTGCTGGGATCCAGCTATTTACAATATATATTGAATGTCATATCTCCAAGTTTGCAGATGACACTAAGCTGGGTGGCAGTGTGAGCTGTGAGGAGGATGCTAAGAGGCTGCAGGGTGACTTGGACAGGTTAGGTGAGTGGGCAAATGCATGGCAGATGCAGTATAATGTAGATAAATGTGAGGTTATCCACTTTGGTGGCAAAAACAGGAAGGCAGAATATTATCTGAATGGTGACAGATTAGTTAAAGTGGAGGTGCAACAAGACCTAGGTGTCATGGTACATCAGTCATTGAAAGTTGGAATGCAGGTACAGTAGGCGGTGAAGAAGGCAAATGACATGTTGATCTTCATAGCAAGAGGATTTGAATATAGGTTCAGGGAGGTCTTACAGCAGTTGTACAGGGCCTTGGTGAGGCCACACCTTGAATATTGTGTACAGTTTTTGTCTCCTAATCTGAGAAAGGATGTTGTTGCTATTGAGGGAGTTTAGCGAAGGTTCAACAGACTGATTCCCAGGATGACATGACTGTCATATGAAGAAAGACTGGATTGACTAGGCTTATATTCACTGGAATTTAGAAGAATGAGAGGGGATCTCATAGAAACATGTAAAATTCTGACGGGATTGGACAGGTTAGATGCAGGAAGAATGTTCCCGATGTTGGGGAAGTCCAGAACCTGGGGTCACAGTTTAAGGATAAGGGGTAAGCCATTTAGGACCGAGATGAGGAGAAACTTTTTCACTCAGAGAAATGTGAACCTGTGGAATTCTCTATCACAGAAAGTTGTTGAGGCCAATTCGTTAGATATATTCAAAAGGGAGTTTGATGTGGCCCTTACGGCTAAAGGGATCAAGAGGTATGGAGAGAAAGCAGGAATAGGGTACTGAAGTTGCATGATCAGCCATACTCCAACCCTCCGAAAGCACAAGGTTTCCATTGTGCAATGAACTTAACTTTATTGTATCCTCCTGCAATTGTCATGTAAACTGTACAGCGACATAAGACGTGTGTGCAGTCTTTTCTCTGAATAGTAAAGCAGTGTTTAGAGAGAAGGGACCACCAGGAGCAGCTGCCATGTTGTGTTTGCAAGTAGTTGCAGGGTGTGACATGGTACTGAGCCACACAGTTCAACGCTCGATCTGTGTTGGTTAACTGAACTCAGCTGGGGCGAGCAGTCATCACTACAATTGGACTCAACAAACTTGGGCTGGGAAACCCAGCCAAGTTTCCACTCTTGGTTCATGACCACTGATCATCTAGAGACAGCTCGTGTTTCGACTCGGGGTGAGGACAGCATTGGGCTCTGCTCTATTGCCCTCTGCAGTTGAATAGTCTACCACTCTCAAAGCTAGATTTCCCAATTTCCAGCAGCAGATAACACCAATCAGAACATAAGAAATAGGAGCAGGAGTAGGCCATATAGCCCCTCGAGCCTGCTCCGCCACTTAATACCATCATGGCTGATCCGATCATGGACTCAAGTCCACTTCCCTGCCCGCTCTCCATAACCCCTTATTCTCTTATCGTTTAAGAAACTGTCTATTTCTGTCTTAAATTTATTCAATGTCCCAGCTTTCACAGCTCTCTGAGGCAACAAATTCCACAGATCCACAAACCTCTGAGAGAAGAAATTCCTCCTCATCTCAGTTTTAAATGGGCGGTCCCTTATTCTAAGTTTATGCCCTCAAGTTCTAGTTTCCCCTATCAGTGGAAACATCCTCTCTGCATCCACCTTGTCAAGCCCCCTCATAATCTTATACGTTTCGATAAGGTCACCTCTCATTCTTCTGAATTCCAATGAGTAGAGGCCCAAACTATTCAACCTTTCCTCATAGTCAAGCCCCTCATCAACCTAGTGAACCTTCTCTCAACTGCCTCCAAAGCAAGTACATCCTTTCGTAAATAGGAAAACCAAAACTGCACGCAGTATTCCAGGTGTGGCCTCACCAATACGCAGTACAACTGTAGCAAGACATCCCTGCTTTTATATGCCATCCCCTTTGCAATAAAGTCCAAGATTCCATTGGCCTTCCTGATCACTTGCTGTACCTGCATACTAACTTTTGTGTTTCATGCACCAGGACCCCCAGGTCCCGCCGTATTGCAGCACTTTGCAATCTTTCTCCAATTAAGTAGTAACTTGCTCTTTAATTTTTTTTCTGGCGAAGTGCATGACCTCAAACTTTCGAACATTATACTACATCTGCCAAATTTTTGCCCACTCGTTTAGCCTGTCTATGTCCTTTTGCAGATTTTTTGTGTTCTCCTCATACATTGCTTTTCCTCCTAACTTTGTATTGTCGGCAAACTTGGCTACGTTACACTCGGTCCTTTCCTCCAAGTCGTGAATATAGATTGTAAATAGGTGGGGTCCCAGCACTGAGTTTGATTTGGTTCAAGTGTTTCCGGTGAATGAGTCCATTTGAAAGTTTGACCCGAAGCACCCTGCTTCCCTCTTTGGCCACGACAGTGTTGGGAAGCCACTTGGGACCTTGTCCCTAATTTAATACAAATACAGGATCATTGCTTTCAATCTCACGTGACGCATTTGCGCTATCATGGTATGCACTTTGTTGAATCCGCCTGCTCTCTACCTGTTCATGTAGATCAGGGTGAACTAACGAGAGCCTTGTCTTAACTGCTCTTTTCATGAGCAGTTCAGCAGGTGGGATCCCAGTGAGTGAGTGGGGTCTCATGCGGTAGCTAAGCAGGACTCGGGATAGGCGAGTATGCAGTGAGCCTTCAGTTACCCTCTTCAAGCCTTGCTTCACGGTTTGCACTGCTCTCTCTGCCTGACCATTGGAAGCTGGTTTAAACGGGGCAGATGTGACATGTTTGATCCCGTTATGGGTCATGAATTCTTTGAACTCAGCACTGGTAAAACATGGCCCGTTGTAGCTCACCAGGACATCGAGTAGGCCATGTGTGGCAAACATGGCCCGCAGGCTTTCAGTAGTGGCAGCGGACGTGCTAGCCCCGATTATCTCACATTCAATCCACTTGGATCACGCGTCTACAACCACAAGGAACATTTTACCCAAGAACGGGCCTGCATGGTCGACGTGTACCCTAGATCACGTTTTGGAAGTCCAAGACCATAAACTTAGTGGCGCCTCCCTGGGCACATTGCTCAACTCCGAGCATGTATTACATCTGTGAATGCAGGACTCTAAGTCCGCATCGATACCGGGCCACCACACGTGGGATCTGGCTATCGCTTTCATCATTACGATGCCTGGGTGGGTACTGTGGAGGTCATTGATGAAGGTGTATCTGCCCTTCTAGGGGACCACTACTCGATTGCCACACAGAAGGCAGTCTGCCTGTATAGACATTTCATCTTTGCGCCGCTGGAATGGCTTTATCTCTTCCTGTATTTCCACTGGGACACTGGACCAGCTCCCGTGAAGCACACAGCTTTTGACTAAAGATAATAAGGGGTCCTGGCTTGTCCAGGTTTTGATCTGCCGTCAATGACGGGTGATTGCTCACTCTCAAATGCTTCCATAACCATGGCTAGATCTGCGGGCTGCGCCATTTCCACCCCTGTGGTGGGCAATGGCAGCCTACTGAGAGCATCGGCGCAGTTTTCTCTGCCTGGCCTGTGGCAGATGGCGTAGTTGTATGCGGACAACATGAGCGGCCATTTCTGGATGCTGGTCGATGTGTTGGTATTTATCCGTTTACTCTCAAAAAACAGGGATATAAGTGGCTTATGGTCTGTTTCCAATTTCGAATTTTATCCCAGACAGATATTGATGCATTTTCTTTACCCCATAGTCACACGCTAACGCTTCTTTCTAAATCATGCTGTAGGCTCTCTCAGCCTTAGACAGACTCCTGGATGCATAAGCAACAGGTTACAGTTTCCCAACATCATTAGCTTGTTGCAATACACACCCGACGCCATATAACGACGCATCATATGCTGGTACCAAACGCTTACATGGATCATACAACACCAGCAATTTGTTTAAGCATAACAATTTTCTCGCTTTTACAAAGGCATTTTCTTGGCTTTTGCCCCAAACCCATTCGTCCCCTTTTCGTAGTAAGACATGGAGTGGTTCTAACAGTGTGCTGAGATCCGGTAAGAAGTTACCAGAGTAGTTCAGGAGTCCCAGAAACGACCGCAGCTCCGTCACGTTCTGTGGCCTTGGTGTGTTCTCGATTGCCTCCGTCTTCGCGTTGGTGGGCCTGATGCCGTCTGCCACAATCCTCCTTCCCAGGAACTCCACTTCAGACGCCAGGAAATCGCACTTCGAGCGTTTTAATCTGAGCCCCACACATTTGAGTCGACTCAGAACCTCCTCCAGGTTCTGCAGATGCTCGACTGTGTTCCAACATGTGACCAAGATGTCGTCCTGGAAGACCACGGTGTGCAGGACCGACTTCAGTAAACTTTCCATGTTTCTCTGGAATATCGCCGCTGCTGATCGGATTCCAAACGGGCATCTGCTAAAAACAAAAAGACCTTTGTGTGTGTTGATACAGGTGAGGGCCTTCGATGATTCCTCCAGTTCCTGTGTCATGTAGGCTGAAGTCAGATCCAGCTTCGTGAATGTCTTTCCTCCTGCCAGCATTGCAAAGAGGTCGTCGGCCTTTGGTAATGGATATTGGTCTTGCAGGGAGAAACGTTTGATAGTTACTTTGTAATCGCCACAGATTCTGACGATGCCCTCTCCCTTGAGGACTGGGACGATAGGTCTGGCCCACTCGTTGAACTCGATCGGGGAAATGATGCCCCCTCTTTGCAGCCGGTCGAGCTTGATCTCTACCATTTCTCTCATCATGTACGGTACTGCTCTCACCTTGTGATGGATGGGTCGAGCCCCCGGAATTAGATGGATCTGCACTTTTGCTCCTTGGAATTTCCCGATGCCTGGTTCGAACAGCGAAGGAAATTTGTTTAAGACCTGGGCACACAAAATGTCGTCAGCGGGCGATAGCACTCGGACATTGTCCCAGTTCCAGCATATCTTTCCTAGCCAGCTCCTGCCAAGCAGCATGGGACCATCGCCCAGCACCACCCAGAGTGGTAGCTTGTGCACCGCTCCATTAATGAGACCTTTACGGTAGCACTGCCGATTACAGGAATCAGTTCTTTCGTGTAAGTTCTTAGTTTCGTGCGAACTGGAGTTAAGACTGGCCTTGCGGCCTTGTTGCACCACAACCTTTCAAAAGTATTTTTGCCCATGATGGACTGGCTCGCACCCGTGTCCAGCTCCATTGACAACGGGAGTCCATTTAGTTGAACATTCAGCATTATCGGGGGACAATTCGTGGTGACTGTGTGCACCCCATGTACCTCTGCCTCCTCGATCTGAGGCTCTGGTTCATCATGATTCTCTGTGATCTGTCCTTCTCTGCAACATGGTGGTTTGCAGGTTTAACAGGCTTTGCAGCTCGCCTGCACACTTGATGGAGGTGTCCTATTGTCCAACAGCCCTTGCAAATGTAATCTTTGAATCGGCATGAAAGGAAACGATGATCACCCCCGCAGCGTCAACGAGGTGTTAATGGCCTTGCATTCATGATCCTTGATGGTGGACTCTGAGACATCTGGGGATGTGTAGCTGCAGATATGTGTGACCTGCCCTGTACGTTGCGATTCGAAAATGACATCACTTTGTTCACACTATTTGTAGCAGCACTTGTGTGCTAAGAGATTTGCTTAGTATTGTCACTGGTGGCCTGGGCTATCGCTATGGCCTTACTCAAGGTTGGGGTCTCTACAATCAAAAGTTTGCAAAATATGGTTTCGTGGCCAATGCCAAGAACGAAAAAGTCTCCGAGCATGTGCTCCAAATGTCCTTCAAATTCACAATGTCCTGCAAGGCGTCTTAGCTTGGCGAAATAACTCGCCATTTCCTGGCCTTCAGACCTTTTGTAGGTGTAGAACCGGTACCTCGCGATCAGAACACTTTGCTTCGGGTTCAAATGCTCTCGGACCAGTGTGCACAAATCGTCGTATGATTTCTCCTTGGGTTTCGCTGGAGTGAGCAGATTCTTCATGAGGCCATACTTTGGTGCCCCACAGACGGTGAGGAGGATCGCCCTTCGTTTGGCAGCGTTCTCTTCCCCATCTAGTTCGTTGGCCACGAAGTATTGGTCAAGTCGCTCCACAAAAGTTTCCCAATCATCTCCCTCCGAGAATTTCTCCAGGATGCCCACTGTTCTCTGCATCTTTGGGTTAGCTATCTGTATCTCATCGCCAGTCATTGTGTATGAAGAAAGAGTCAGACTGAACACTGTGAGCTCAAAGTAAAGTGTGACCTTAGTCTTTTATTGCAGGTCTCCAGAGTGCCTCTCCAACTTGTGAAGCCTCCTTAAATATCTGTGCTCCCAAGGGACTCCAGGAGATGGCTGTACAGAGTAAATACAAGTATACATCTATAACAGATACCTTCCTTTATTTCTTTAGTTAGCCATGGATGGCTATCTTTTCTCTTACGCCCTTTACTCCTCACTGGAATATATTTTTCTTGAGAGTTGTGAAATATCTCCTTAAATGTACACCACTGTTCATCAACCGTCCTACACTTTAATCTATTTTCCCAGTCTACTTCAGCCAACTCAGCCCTCATTTCCTTCATAGTCTCCTTTACTTAAGCTTAGTATGCTGCTTATAGATCCAACTTTCTCACCCTCCAACTGAATTTGAAATTCAATCATGCTATGATCACTCATTCCAAGGGGATCCTTTACTGGGAGATTGTTTGTTAATCTTTTCTGATTACACAGGACCAGATCTAAGATAGCCTGCCCCCTGATTGGTTCCATTACATCCCATCATCATCATCATAGGCAGCTCCTTGGAATCGAGGAAGACTTGCTTCCACTCCTGAAGTGAGTTCTTCGGTGGCTGAACAGTCCAATATGAGAGCCACAGACTCTGTCACAGGTGGGACAGATAGTCGTTGAGGGAAGGGGTGGGTGGGACAGGTTTGCCGCACACTCTTTCCGCTGTCTGTGCTTGATTTCTGCATGCTCTCTGCGTTGAGATTCGAGGAACTCAGCGCCGTCTCAGATGCACTTCCTCCACTTAGGGAGGTCTTGGGCCAGGGACTCCCAAGTGTTAGTGGGGATGTTGCACTTTATCAGGGAGGCTTTGAGGGTATCCTTGTAGCGTTTGGCTCATTTGCCGTGAAGGAGCTCCGAGTAGAGCATTTGCTTTGGGAGTCTCGTGTCTGGCATGTGGACTATGCGGCCTGCCCAGCGGAGCTGATCAAGTGTGGTCAGTGCTTCAATGCTGGGGATGTTAGCCTGAATGAGGACACTGATGTTGGTGCAGCTGCCCTCCCAGGGGATTTGTAGGATCTTGCGGAGGCATTGTTGGTGAATAGCCAAGGCCCCACCCCACTGCTGGTCAAGAACGGGAAAACACTCATCAAGGACACCGAGGCAGTCAGGGCCCGCTGAAAGGAGCACTTCGAAGATCTCCTCAATTGAGTCACTGACTTTGACTCGAGTGTTCTCAACTCCATCCCATATCATGTTACCCGCCACCACCTCAGTGAGACCCCAACACTGCACGAGGTAGAAAAGGCCATAAGACAGCTTAAAAACAACAAGGCGACGGGTGCGGACGGAATCCCTGCTGAGGCACTAAAGTATGGCGGAAAGGCACTGCTGGTACAAATACACAACCTCATCTCTCTCATCTGGAGGGAGGAGAGCATGCCAGGGGATCTCAGAGGTGCAGTAATTGTGACCACCCTTAAAAAAGGGAACAAGTCTGACTGCGGCAACTACAGGGGAATCTCCCTGCTATCAGCCACTGGGAAAGTCGTCGCTAGAGTATTCCTCAACCATCTTCTTCCTGTGGCCGAGGAGCTCCTGCCGGAGTCACAATGTGGATTTCATCCTCTACGGGGCACAACGGACATGATTTTTGCAGCGCGACAGCTACAGGAAAAATGTAGTGAACAGCTCCAGCCCTTACACATGGCCTTCTTCGACCTTACAAAGGCCTTTGACACTGTCAACCGCGAGGGTCTATGGAGCGTCCTCCTCCGTTTTGGATGCCCCCAAAAGTTCGTCACCATCCTCTACCTGCTCCACGACAACATGCAGGCCGTGATCTTTACCAACGGATCCATCACAGACCCAATCCACGTCTGGACCGGGGTCAAATAGGGCTACGTCATCGCCGCAACCCTCTTCTCAATCTTTCTTGCTGCCATGCTCCACCTCACAGTCAACAAGCTCCCCGCTGGAGTGGAACTAAACTACAGAACCAGTGGGAACATGTTTAACCTGCTCCACCTCCAGGCCAGATCCAAGACCACCCCAACCTCTGTCGTCGAGCTGCAGTACGCGGACGACGCCTGCGTCTGCGCACATACAGAGGCTGCACTCCAAGCCATAGTCGATGTATTTACTGAGGCGTATGAAATCATAGGCCTGACGCTAAACATCTGTAAGACAAAGGTCCTCCACCAGCCTGTCCTCACCACACAACACTGCCCCCCAGTCATCAAGATCCAAGGCGCGGCCCTGGACAACATGGACCACCTCCCATATCTCGGGAGCCTCCTATCAACAAGAGCAGGCATTGACGACGAGATTCAACACCGCCTCCAGTGCACCAGTGCAGCCTTCGGCCACCTGAGGAAAAGAGTGTTCGAAGACCAGACCCTCAAAACTGCAACCAAGCTCGTGATCCAAAGGGCTGTAGTTATATACAGCTCAAGGAACCTGTCCCTTATGCACTCTATGAACTCTTCCTCAAGGCTACCCTGACCAATTTGATTTGTCCAATCAATATGGAGGTTAAAATCATCCATGTTTATTGCTGTTTCCTTTTTACAAGCCCCCACTATTTCCTGGTTTATGCTCCGACCAACAGAGTTGCTACTGTTAGGGGGCCTATAGACTACGCACACCAGTGACTTTTTCCCTTTATTATTCCTTATCTCCACCCAAATTGTTTCAACAGCCTGATCATTTGAGTCAATATAGTTTCTCACTATTGCAGTGATTCCATCCTTTATCAATAAAGCTACCCGAGCTCCTTTTCCTTTCTCTGTCCTTCCGGATTGTCAAACATCCCTGAATATTTAATTCCCAGTCCTGGTCACCTTGCAACCACATCTCTGTAATGGCTATCAGATCATACCCATTTGTCTCAATTTGTGCTGTCAACTCATCTATTTTGTTACAAATGCTATGTGCATTTAGGCAAAGTCCCTTTAAATTTGTTTTTTTACCCTTTTTTCCTGCTTGTTTCCTCTCTCCTTCAAACTCACTTTCTTTATTTTTGCTTTCTAATTCCAACTTTACTACCCTCCCTACTGAATCTATTTTCAGGTTCCCATCCCCCAGCCAAGCGAGTTTAAACTCTCCCCAACAGCACTAGCAAACTCCCTCCCCCCGCGAGGATATTGGTCCCGGCTCTGTTGAGGTGCAACCCGGCCGGCTTGTACAGGCCCCACCTACCCCAGAAGCGGTCCCATTGCCTCATGAAACTAACATATAAACATAGAAAATAGGTGCAGGAGTAGGCCATTCGACCCTTCGAGCCTGCACCACCATTCAATGAGTTCATGGCTGAACATGCAACTTCAGTACCCCATCCCTCCCACCTGCACCATCTCTCCAGCCACCTATTCATCTGCTCTATCCTCCTATATCTGTACTCACTAGCTCATGGCACTGGGAGTAATCCAGAGATTACTACCTTTGAGGTCCTGCCTTTTAATCTCTCTCCTTGCTGCCTAAAATCTGCCTGCAGGACCTCATCCTTCTTTCTACCTATGTCATTGGTCCCGATAAGGACCATGAACTCTGACTGTTCACCCTCTCCCCCCAGAATGCCCTGCAGCTGCTCAGTGACATCCTTGACCCTGGCACCAGGGAGGCAACATGTTATGTATGGAGAAAGAGTCAGACTGAACACTGTGAGCTCAAAGTAAAGTGTGACCTTAGTCTTTTATTGTAGGTCTCCAGAGTGCCTTTCCAACCTGTGAGGCCTCCTTAAATACCTGTGTTCCCGAGGGATTATGGGATCCCTTAGGACTGCAGTGAATGAGCCCTCTGGTGGCTGTACAGAGTAAATACAAGTTTACATATATAACAACACTCACCCGCCTCCGCCCAAGGCCTCGCACATTGGAGAGGCACTCTGGAGCCCTGCAATAAAAGACTATGGTCACACTTTACTTTGAGCTCACAGTCTTTCTCCATACATGGCGACGAGATACAGATAGCGAACCCAAAGGTGCAGAGAACAGTGGGCATCTTGGAGAAATTCTCAGAGGGAGATGATTGGGAAACCTTTGTGGAGCGACTCGACCAATACTTTGTGGCCAATGAGCAAGATGGGGAAGAGAGCGCTGCCAAACGAAGAGCGATCCTCCTCACCGTCTGTGGGGCACCAACGTATGGCCTCATTAAGAATCTGCTCACTCCAGCGAAACCCAAGGAGAAATCATGTGACAATTTGTGCACACTGGTCTGAGAGCATTTGAACCAGAAGGAAAGCATTCTGATGGCAAGGTACCATTTCTACACCTACAAAAGGTCTGAAGGCCAGGAAATGGCGAGTTATGTCGCCGAGCTAAGACGCCTTGCAGGACATTGCGAATTTGAAGGACATTTGGAGCACATGCTCAGAGACTTTGTCGTACTTGGCATTGGCCATGAAACCATACTTCGCAAACTTTTGACTGTAGAGACCCCAACCATGAGTAAGGCCAGAGCGAAAGCCCAGGCGTTCATTGCCACCAGTGACAATACGAAGCAAATCTCTCAGCACACAAGTGCTGCTAAAAGTACTGTGAACACAGTGATGTTGTTTTTGAATTGCAATGTACAGGGCAGGTCACACATGCCTGCAGCTACACGTCCGCAGATGTCTCAGAGTCTACCATCAAGGGTGATGAATGCAAGGCCATTAACACCTTGTTGGTACTGCAGGATGATCATTGTTTCCATTCATGCCGATTCAAAGGGTACGTTTGCAAGTGCTGTGGAACATGGGATACCTCCAACGTATGTGCAGGCGAGCTGCAAATCCTGTTAAACCTGCAAACCACCATGTTGCAGAGGAGGACAGATCCAGGGAGGATCACGACGAACCAGAGCCTCAGACCGAGGAGGCAGAGGTACATGGGGTGCACACAGTCACCACGAATTGTCCCCCGATAATGCTGAATGTTGAACTAACTGGACTCCCGGTGTCAATGGAGTTGGACACAGGCACGAGCCAGTCCTTCATGGGCAAAAAGACTTTCGAAAGATTGTGGTGCAACAAGGCCTCAAGGCCAGTCTTAATTCCAGTTCGCACAAAACTAAGAACTTATACGAAAGAACTGATTCCTGTAATCAGCAGTGTTACTGTAAAAGTCTCCTACGATGGAGTGGTTCACAAGCTACTACTCTGGGTGGTACCGGGTGATGGTCCCACGCTGCTCGGCAGGAGCTGGCTGGGAAAGATATGCTGGAACTGGGATGACATCCGAGCGTTACACCCCGCTGGCGACACTTCGTGTGCCCAGGTCTTAAACAAATTTCCTTCGCTGTTCGAACCAGGCATCGGGAAATTTCAAGGAGCAAAAGTGAAGATCCATCTAATTCCGGGGGCGTGACCCATCCATCACAAGGCGAGAGCAATACCATACATGATGAGAGAAAGGGTAGAGACCGAGCTAGACCGGCTGCAAAGAGAGGGCATCATTTCCCCGATCGAGTTCAGCGAGTGGGCCAGTCCTATTGTCCCAGTCATCAAAGGAGAGGGCATCGTCAGAATCTGTGGCGATTACAAAGTAACTATCAAACGTTTCTCTCTGCAGGACCAATACCCACTACCAAAGGCTGACAACCTCTTTGCAACCCTGGCGGCAGGAAAGACGTTCACGAAGCTGGATCTGACTTCAGCCTACATGACACAGGAACTGGAGGAATCATCGAAGGTCCTCACCTGTATCAACACACACAAAGGTCTTTTTATTTATAACAGATACCTGTTTGGAATTCGATCAGCAGCGGCGATATTCGAGAGAAACATGGAAAGCTTACTAAAGTCAGTCCCGCACACCGTTACCTTCCAGGATGACATCTTGGTTACAGGTCGGAACAAAGTCGAGCACCTGAAGAACCTGGAGGAGGTTCTTAGTCGATTCAACCACGTGGGGCTCAGGTTAAAATGTTCGGTTCATTTTCCTGATGCCTGAAGTGGAGCTCTTGGGAAGGAGGATTGTGGCGGATGGCATCAGACCACCAACGCGAAGACGGAGGCAATCGAGAACACACCAAGGCCACAGAATGTGACAAAGCTGCGGTCTTTTCTGGGACGCTTGGACTGCTTTGATAACTTCTTACTGGGTCTCAGCACACTGTTAGAACCACTGCATGTCTTATTGCGAAAAGAAGATGAATGGTTTGGGGCAAAAGCCAAGAAAATGCCTTTGAAAAAGCGAGAAAATTGTTATGCTCAAACCAATTGCTTGTATTGTATGGTCCATGTAAGCGTTTGGTACTAGCATGTGATGCGCGTCATATGGTGTCGGGTGTGTATTGCAACATGCTAATGATTTCAGGAAACTGCAACCGGTTGCTTATGCATCCAGGAGTCTGTCTAAGGCTGAGAGAGCCTACAGCATGATTGAGAAAAAAGCGTTAGCATGTGTTTATGGGGTAAAGAAAATGCATCAATACCTGTTTAGGCTAAAATTCGAATTGGAAACAGACCATAAGCAACTCATATCCCTGTTTTCCGAGAGTAAAGGGATAAATACCAATGCATTGGTCCGCATCCAGAGATGGGCGCTCACGTTGTCCGCATACAACTACGCCATCCGCCACAGGCCAGGCACAGAAAACTGCGCTGATGCTCTCAGTAGGCTGCCATTGCCCACCACGGGGGTGGAAATGGCACAGCCCGCAGATTTAGCCATGGTTATGGAAGCATTTGAGAGTGAGCAATCACCTGTCACTGCACAGCAGATCAAAACCTGGACGAGCCAGGACTCCTTATTATCCTTAGTCAAAAGCTGTGAACTTCACGGGAGCTGGTCCAGTGTCCCAGTGGCAATGCAGGAAGAGATAAAGTCCTTCCAGTGGCGCAAAGATGAAATATCTATACAGTCAGACTGCCTTCTGTGGGGCATTTGTGTAGTGGTTCCCAAGAAGGGCAGAGACACCTTCATCAATGACCTCTACAGTTCCCACCCAGGCATCGTAATGATGAAAGCGATAAACAGATTCCACGTGCGGTGGCCCGGTATCGATGCGGACTTAGAATCCTGCGTTCACAGATGTAATACATGCTCGCAGTTAAGCAATGCACCTAGGGAGGCACCGCTAAGTTTATGGTCTTGGCCCTCCAAACCATGGTCTAGGGTACACGTCGACTATGCAGGCCCATTCTTGGGTAAAATGTTCCTTGTGGTTGTAGACGCGTACTTCAAGTGGATTGAATGTGAGATAATGTCGGCTAGCACGTCCGCTGCCACCACTGAAAGCCTGCGGGCCATGTTTGCCACACACGGCCTACTCGATGTCCTGGTGAGCGACAACGAGCCATGTTTTACCAGTGCCGAGTTCAAAGAATTCATGACCCTCAACGGGATCAAACATGTCACATCTGCCCCATTTAAACCACCGTCCAATGGTCTGGCAGAGAGAGCAGTGCAAACCATCAAGCAAGGCTTGAAGAGGGTAACTGAAGGCTCACTGCAGACTCGTCTATCCCGAAACCTGCTTAGCTACCACACGAGACCCCACTCACTCACTGGGATCCCACCTGCTGAACTGCTCATGAAAAGAGCAGTTAAGACAAGGCTCTCGTTAGTTCACCCTGATCTACATGAACAGGTAGAGAGCAGACGGCTACAACAAAGTACATACCATGATAGCGCAAATGTGTCACGTGAGATTGAAATCAATGATCCTGTATTTTATTGAATTATGGACAAGGTCCCAAATGGCTTCCCGGCACTGTAGTGGCCAAAGAGGGGAGCAGGGTGTTTCGGGTCAAACTTTCAAATGGACTCATTCACCGGAAACACTTGGACCAAATCAAACTCAGATTCATGGACTATCTTGAGCAACCCACCTTGGACCCTACCTTAGTTGATCCCCCAACATACACACCAGTGGCAACCGGCACCACGATTGACCACGAAGCAGAACCCATCATCCACAGCAGCCCAGCAGGGCCCAACACACCAGGCAGCCCAGCAAGGCCAGCTACACAGCAGCCCAGCGAGAACATAAGAACATAAGAACATAAGAATTAGGAAGAGGAGTAGGCCATCTAGCCCCTCGAGCCTGCTCCGCCATTCAACAAGATCATGGCTGATCTGGCCGTGGACTCAGCTCCACTTACCCGCCCGCTCCCCATAACCCTTAATTCCCTTATTGGTTAAAAATCTATCTATCTGTGATTTGAATACATCCAATGAGCTAGCCTCAACTGATTCCTTGGGCAGAGAATTCCACAGATTCACAACCCTCTGGGAGAAGAAATTCCTTCTCAACTCGGTTTTAAATTGGCTCCCCCGTATTTTGAGGCTGTGCCCCCTAGTTCTAGTCTCCCCGACCAGTGGAAACAACCTCACTGCCTCTATCTTGTCTATCCCTTTCATTATTTTAAATGTTTCTATAAGATCACCCCTCATCCTTCTGAACTCCAATGAGTAAAGACCCAGTCTACTCAATCTATCTTCATAAGGTAACCCCCTTATCTCTGGAATCAGCCTAGTGAATCGTCTCTGTACCCCCTCCAAAGCTGGTATATCCTTCCTTAAGTAAGGTGACCAAAACTGCCGCAGCACTCCAGGTGCGGCCTCACCAATACCCTGCACAGTTGCAGCAGGATCTCCCTGCTTTTGTACTCCATCCCTCTCGCAATGAAGGCCAACATTCCATTCACTTTCCTGATTACCTGCTGCACCTGCAAATTAACTTTTTGGGATTCATGCACAAGGACCCCCAGGTCCCTCTGCACCGCAGCATGTTGTAATTTCTCCCCATTCAAATAATATTCCCTTTTACTGTTTTTTTTCCCAAGGTGGATGACCTCACATTTTCTGACATTGTATTCCAACTGCCAAACCTTAGCCCATTCGCTTAACCTATCTAAATCTCTTTGCAGCCTCTCTGTGTCCTCTACACAGCCCGCTTTCCCACAAATCTTTGTGTCATCTGCAAATTTTGTTACACTACACTCTGTCCCCTCTTCCAGGTCATCTATGTATATTGTAAACAGTTGTGGTCCCAGCACCGATCCCTGTGGCACACCACTAACCACCGATTTCCAACCCAAAAAGGACCCATTTATCCCGACTCTCTGCTTTCTGTTAGCCAGCCAATTCTCGATCCATGCTAATACATTTCCTCTGACTCCGCTTACCTTTATCTTCTGCAGTAACCTTTTGTGTGGCACCTTATCAAATGCCTTTTGGAAATCTAAATACACCACATCCATCGGTACACCTCTATCCACCATGCTCATTATAGCCTCAAAGAATTCCAGTAAATTAGTTAAACATGATTTCCCCTTCATGAATCCATGTTGCGTCTGCTTGATTGCACTATTCCTATCTAGATGTCCCGCTATTTCTTCCTTAATGATAGCTTCAAGCATTTTCCCCACTACAGATGTTAAACTAACTGGCCTATAGTTACCTGCCTTTTGTCTGCCCCCTTTTTTTAAACAGAGGCATTACATTAGCTGCTTTCCAATCCGCTGGTACCTTCACAGAGTCCAGAGAATTTTGGTAGATTATATACGCATGCATCTGCTATAACTTCCGCCATCTCTTTTAATACCCTGGGATGCATTTCATCAGGACCAGGGGACTTGTCTACCTTGAGTCCCATTAGCCTATCCAGCACTACCCCGTTAGTGATAGTGATTATCTCAAGGTTCTCCCTTTCCACATTCCCATGACCACCAATTTTTGGCATGGTTTTTGTGTCTTCCACTGTGAAGACCGAAGCAAAATAATTGTTTCAGGTCTTAGCCATTTCCACATTTCCCATTATTAAATTTCCCTTCTCATCTTCTAAGGGACCAACATTTACTTTAGTCACTCTTTTCCATTTTATATATCGGTAAAAGCTTTTACTATCTGTTTTTATGTTTTGCGCAAGTTTACTTTCGTAATCTATCTTTCCTTTCTTTATTGCTTTTTTAGTCATTCTTTACTGCCGTTTAAAATTTTCCCAATCTTCTCGTTTCCCACTAACCTTGGCCACCTTATACACATGGTTTTTAATTTGATACTCTCCTTTATTTCCTTGGTTATCCACGGCTGGTTATCCCTTCTCTTACCGCCCTTATTTTTCACTTGAATATATTTTTGTTGAGCATTATGAAAGAGCTCCTTAAAAGTCCTCCACTGTTCCTCAATTGTGCCACCGTTTAGTCTGTGTTCCCAGTCTACTTTGGCCAACTCTGCCCTCATCCCACTGTAGTCCCCTTTGTTTAAGCATAGTACGCTCGTTTGAGACACTACTTCCTCACCCTCAATCTGTATTACAAATTCAACCATACTGTGATCACTCATTCCGAGAGGATCTTTC
Organism: Pristiophorus japonicus; assembly: GCF_044704955.1. Classification (NCBI taxonomy): domain Eukaryota; kingdom Metazoa; phylum Chordata; class Chondrichthyes; family Pristiophoridae; genus Pristiophorus; species Pristiophorus japonicus. Next base: position 38,046,465 of record NC_091978.1, read on the forward strand.
ACTAGGAGATCGTTTATTATTCCTGTCTCATTACACAGGACCAGATCTAAGATAGCTTGCTCCCTTGTTGGTTCTGTAACATATTGTTCAAAGAAACAATCCCTTATGCATTCTATGAATTCCTCCTTAAGGCTACCCTGTGCGATTTGATTTGACCAATCGATATGTAGGTTAAAATCCCCCATGATTACTGCCATTCCTTTTTCACATGCCTCAATTATTTCCTTGATTATTGCCCGCCCCACCGTGAAGTTATTATTTGGGGGCCTATAAACTACGCCCACCAGTGACTTTTTCCCCTTACTATCTCTAATCTCCACCCACAATGATTCAACATTTTGTTCATTAGAGCCAATATCATCTCTCACAACTGCCCTAATATCATCCTTTATTAACAGAGCTACCCCACCTCCTTTCCCTTCTTGTCTATCTTTCCGAATTGTCTGATACCCCTGTATGTTTAATTCCCAGTCTTGACCACCCTGCAACCACATTTCTGCAATGGCCACCAAATCATACCCATTTGTAATGATTTACTTTATTTTGAATGCTGCGTGCGTTTAGGTAGAGTGTTTTAATACTAGTTTTTAAACCATGATTTTTAGTTTTGACCCCTCCTGCAGCCCCTTTATACTCATACATATTGTCCCTTCCTATCACCTTGTGGTTTACACTTACCCCAGTGCTACTTTGCTCTGTTGCCTCCTGCCTTTTGCATTCTTTCTTGGGGTCCTGTTCATCTGCGCTCTCACCCACTCTAACTAGCTCAGAGACCTCTCCTAGGTTCCAAATACTCCTCGCATTGAGGCACAGAGCTTTCAGGTTTGCAATTTTATTACACTTTGACCCTTTAGAATTTTGCTGTATAGTGGCCCTTTTTGTTTTTTGCCTTGGGTTTCTCTGCCCTCTACTTTTACTCATCTCCTTTCTGTCTTTTGCTTCTGTCTCCATTTTGTTTCCCTCTGTCTCCCTGCATTGGTTCCCATCCCCCTGCCATATTCGTTTAACTCCTCCCCAACAGCACTAGCAAACACTCCCCCGAGGACATTGGTTCCGGTCCTGCCCAGGTGCAGACCGTACAGTTTGTACTGGTCCCACCTCCCCCAGAACCGGTTCCAATGCCCCAGGAATTTGAATCCCTCCCTGTTGCACCACTGCTCAAGCCACGTATTCATCTGAGCTATCCTATGATTCCTACTCTGACTAGCACATGGCACTAGTAGCAATCCCGAGATTACTACTTTTGAGGTCCTACTTTTTAATTTAGCTCCTAGCCCCTTAAATTCGTCTCGTAGGACCTCATCCCTTGTTTTTATCTATATCGTTGGTACCAATGTCCACCACGACAACTGGCTGTTCACCCTCCCTTTTCAGAATGTCCTGCACCCACTCCGAGACATCCTTGACCCTTGCATCAGGGAGGCAACATACCATCCTGGAGTCTCGGTTGCGGCCGCAGAAACGCCTATCTATTCCCCTTACAATTGAATCCCCAATCACTATCGCTCTCCCACTCTTTTTCCTGCCCTCCTGTGCAGCAGAGCCAGCCACTGTGCCATGAACTTGGCTGCTGCTGCCCTCCCCTGATGAGTCAGCCCCCTCAACAGTACTCAAAGCGGTGTATCTGTTTTGCATGGGGATGACCGCAGGGGACCCCTGCACTACCTTCCTTGCACTGCTCTTCCTGCTGGTCTTCCATTCCCTATCTGGCTGTGGACCCTTTACCTGCGGTAAGACCAACTCGCTACACGTGCTACTCACGTCATTCTCAGCATCGTGGATGCTCCAGAGTGAATCCACCCTCAGCTCCAATTCCGCAACGCGGTCTGTCAGGAGCTGGAGATGGATACACTTCCCGCACACTTAGTCGTCAGGGACACCGGAAGTGTCCCTGAGTTCCCACATGGTACAGGAGGAGCATATCACGTGACAGAGCTCTCCTGCCATGACTTAACCTTTAGATACACTTAATTTGGCGACAACACTGTTAACAGGTTACTTACTGATATAAAAAAGAAAAAGAAAAGCTACTCACCAATCACCAGCCAATCACTTACCCCTTTGGCTGTGACGTCACCTTTTGATTTCTTTCTACTTCTTTTTTGCTTTTTCTCCCGCCTGGAGCTGTACCTGTTGGGCCTTTTGTAGGCCTCACCATGCACCCAGACTCGCGCTGCTCGAACTGCCGCTCCTCCTCCGACTATGTGCCTTTTGTAGGCCTCACCACACACCCAGACTCGCGCTGCTCGAACTGCTGCTCCTCCTCCGACTATGTGCCTTTTGTAGGCCTCACCACGCACCCAGACACGCGCTGCTTGAGAGCCCAATAAATGATCCAACAACACCAGCTTTCATACCGAGATGATCAACCAGGGCAAGAAGGGCCCCAGATCGACTCACATTGTAAATAGTTACACTATTGACCTTGGGAGCACAGGTATTTAAGGAGGTCTCACAGGTTGGAGAGGCACTCTGGAGATATGCAATAAAAGACTAAGATCACACTTTACTTTGAGCTCACAGTCTGACTCTTTCTCCATACATAACACAACATACCATCCTGGAATCACGACTGCGGCCGCAGAAATGCCTGAATGGTTCCCTACCACTATAGTTCTTCCATTCATCTTCCTCCCCCTTGTGCAGCCGAGCCACCCGTGGTGCCGTGGACTTGGCTCTGGCTGCAATTCCCGGAGTCACCATCGCCCTCACCGGTACTCAGAACAGAGTATCAGTTAGAGAGCGAGATGGACTCGGGGACTCCTGCACTACCTGCCTGGTCCTCCTCTTCTGTCCAGCGGTCACCCAATCCCTCTGCATACTCTTAAGCTGTAGGGTGACCGCCTGTCATGTATTCAACCAGCATTGTAACCCATGTTTAAACTGACCTAAGTTGTACACCGTGAGAACACTGACCACTAGGTGGGAGACACTCCGAACCTGGACCTTCAGGTATAAAAGGGGAAGCTCCACCCACCTTCATCACTTGAGTGCTAAGGAATAAAGGACAGGTCACAGACTGACCTTCTCTCAAGCATGGGCCTCGTGTGCATTTATACTGTGTAGTAAGGACGTATCAATGGCGACAAGAAACTGGGATTTAAACCACGCGAGCATGGCCACTAGCAGAACAGACGAGAGGTACTGTGTTAAGGAATGGTTGGGACAGAGATTCAACATTGTTAAAGCAGCACATAGTTCTCCAGGCAGACAAGGGCAGTCAAGCATGCCCCAACATGTAGTCGAACCCAGAGGGGGAGTTCGACAGAGACAATGGCAAGCTGAACAGCGATTCACGCCATTGCAAGGGACAATGCGGCCAGTAATGGGGCCATCAACACCTGTTAATGGTGCATTCAAGGACAATAACAGGGGCAGTCAGGGACGATCGACTGGCAAGGGACCTATTGTTTCAAACCGCAACTCATGCTGGAGGCGTGGAGGCATACATTCAGCCGGAGTTTGCAGAGATGAGCAAAATACCTGCAGAAATTGCAGAAATGGACACTGGGGGAAATCGCTGGAAGCTGAAGTTCAGCGAGTTCATGTGGAGCACGTATACAGTTCATACACCAGGACGCCACCGATAATGATGAAAGTGCTCCTCAATGGCATCCCAGTATCAATGGAGTTAGACACGGGTGCCAGCCAGTCCCTGATGGGTATCAAACAGTTCGAAAAGTTGTGGGCATCCAAGGCCAGGAGGCCAAAATTATCGCCGATTGACGCACAGCTACGGACTTACACAAAGCAGATCATTCCGGTGCTAGGTAGCGCCACGGTAGTCGTGACCCACAAAGATTCGGAGAACAGGTTGCCACTCTGGATTGTCCCAGGGGACGGTCCCGCACTACTGGGGAGGAGTTGGCTTGCTGTCATGAACTGGAACTGGGGCGATGTCAATGCAATTTCCTCTGTGGAGCGAGTATCATGCTCACAGGTCCTGGACAAATTTGACTCATTATTTCAATCCGGCATTGGCACTTTCATGGGGGCCAAGGTAGTGATTCACATAAACCCGGACGCCAGGCCAGTACACCACAAGGCCAGAGCGGTGCCGTACGTGATGCGGGAAAAGATAGAAGGCGAATTGGACCACCTGTTGAGGGAAGGCATCATCTCGCCAGTCGAATTCAGTGACTGGGTGAGCCCGATTGTGCCGGTGCTCAAGGCGGATGGGTCAGTCAGGATATGTGGTGATTACAAGGCCACCATCAATCGGGTGTCACTCCAAGACCAGTACCCGCTACCGAGAACGGAGGACCTCTTTGCGACGCTATCCGGTGGCAAACTTTTTTTTAAATTGGACCTGACCTCAGCTTACATGACCCAGGAGCTGGCAAGTGAGTCGAAGAAGCTGACCACCATCACGACACACAAGGGGTTGTTTGAGTACAAAAGATGTCCGTTCGGGATTCGCTTGGCCGCCGCGATCTTCCAACGAAATATGGAAAGCCTCCTCAAGTCGATTCCAGGGACGGTGGTTTTTACGGACGACATCGTCATCACTGGTTGCGATACTGAAGAACACCTCCACAACCTGGAGGAGGTGCTACGCAGACTGGACCGGGTAGGTCTGCGACTGAAAAAGGCGAAGTGCATCTTCTTAGCTCCAGAGGTAGAATTCCTGGGGATGAGGGTAGCAGCAGACGGGATCAGCCCTACTGCATCCAAGACGGAAGCGATCCAGAGAGCACCCAGACCCCGTAACACGACGGAGTTGCATTCGTTCCTGGGGCTCCTGAACTATTTTGGTAACTTTCTTCCCAAATTGAGCAAGCTGCTAGAGCCGCTACACATGCTCCTACGCAAAGGTCGCGAATGCGTCTTGGGGGGACAGCCAGGAAAGGGCTTTTAATAGAGCACGCAATTTGTTATGTTCCAACAATCTGTTAATGCTATATGACCCATGTAAGAAACTTGTGTTAACTTGCGATGCGTCGTCCTATGGTGTCGGGTGTGTGTTGCAGCATGTCAATGCCAAGGGTCAGTTACAGCCGGTAGCTTATGCCTCCAGGAGTCTGTCCCAGACAGAAAGGGGCTACGGGATGGTAGAAAAGGAGGCGCTCGCATGTGTATATGCGGTAAAGAAAATGCACCAGTACCTGTTTGGCAGGAAATTTGAGCTGGAGACAGATCACAAACCCCTAACGTCCCTTTTGGCCGACAACAAGGCCATAAATGCAAACGCATCGGCCCGCATACAGAGGTGGGCACTCACGTTAGCTGCCTATGACTACACAATTCGGCACAGACCAGGCACCGAAAACTGCGCCGATGCACTCAGCAGGCTCCCACTAGCCACCACTGAGGGGGCTACCGAGCATGGTGCTGAGATGGTCATGGCTGTTGAAGCTTTCCGAAGCGAAGGCTCACCCGTGACAGCCCATCAGATTAAAGCCTGGACAAATAGAGACCCGCTATTGTCTCTAGTCAAGAAATGTGTCCTGAATGGGGACTGGGCAGCCACGTACAATTTAAACCATTTCACAGGCGCAAGGATGAACTCTCGATTCAGGCCGATTGCCTACTGTGGGGAAACCGCGTAGTCATGCCCCAGATGGGCAGAGAGGTGTTCATCAGAGAACTCCACAATGGGCACCCGGGCATTGTCACGATGAAGGCAATTGCCAGGTCACATGTTTGGTGGCCAGGGATAGACGCAGATCTGGAACTTTGTGTTCGCAGGTGCAACACGTGTGCCCAGCTGGGCCATGCGCCCAGGGAAGCCCCCCTTAGCCCCTGGCTGATTGACCTAACAGCTTTATTTTCTCCTACAGTGTAGTTTCTAGGGCAATCTCACAGAACACATGTTTGCCTTCTGCATCCTCAGAGGGAAATTTCAAATGTGTTCTACAAACCTTTTGAAAAATTGACACCAAACATTACAAAATGAGGAACTGCGTTGAATGCATTCCGTTATGATAAAGCATTCATCCAGTGCCATTGAATACAGTGCTGCTTTTATTGATCTTAAATAAAAAGCAATCTTTTGCACTGTTGAAAGATCTGCCAGATTCAACATTCTCATTTACTTATTTTGGATAAAAACATGGTGTTCCATTTAATGCCACGAGGTGGCGGACAAGCACTGGCCAATACCAGTTACACCAGCTTCCAGCCCAGCTTCAGTGCATTTTCCATCTACCATCAGCACATCCAGGTGAATGTGTCCGGCTTTATCCACAATATCCAGGTCTCAATAGCTGAGCTGGTTTGGAAGTTGGGCCACAGAAACCTTTACCAGGTTGTGCTGGTGAGCTAAACTATGAGGCATTTTCTTTTTCTCCACCTGAAGTCTCAGAACCCATAAAACTAGCAACAGAGATTCTGCAAGGACCATTCATTGGGCACCAGTGTTAGTGTAATAGATGCCACTCACAAACTACGCTGCTTCTAATTCTCGTTTTGGCCTGAGGTGTTTATCAACTCCACATTTCGGTGATCCATCCCATTATCCTAGATTAGATGAAGACAGAAAGAAAGCAAGACTTGGATTTATACAGTGCCCTTCACAACCTCAGGACGTCCCAAAGCACTTTACAATCAACGAAGTAATTTTGAAGTGTTTCCACAGTTGTAATGAAGGAAATATGGCAGCCAATTTGTGCACAGCAAGCTCCCACAAACAGCAATGAAATTAATGAACAGATCATCTGTTTTAGGTGTTGGATGAGGGATAAATGTTGGCCAGGACACTTCTATCGAAACAGTGCTGAGAGATCGTTTACATTCACCTGAGAGCACAGACGTTTAACGTCTCATCCGACAGACGGCACCTCCAACAGTGCAGGACTCCCTCAGTACTGCACTGGAGTGTCAGCCTAGGTTTATTGCTCAGCTCTCTGAAGTGGAACTTGAATCTGTAATCTGCTGACTGAGGGATGGATTTCCACCACTGAGCCGCAGTCTACACAAGAGCATTCTCTGTCTCCATCCCAGTTTCTACCATAATATTTCATAAGTAATAGAGAGAGAATATTCTTTTTTTGAATTTGTTCATAGGATGTGGGTGTCACTGGCAAAACCAGCATTTATTGCCCATCAGAAAGTGGTGGTGAGCCATCTTCTTGAACCACTGTTCTTTGTAGCAGTTTTATACAACTGGGTGGCTTGCTAGGCCATTTAAGAATTAACCACATTGCTGTGGGTCTGGCATCACATGTAGGCTAGACCAGGAAAGGACAACAGATTTCTGCCCCTAAAGGACATTCGTGAACCAGATGAGTTTTTATGTCAATTTGGTACTGATACTAACTTTTTATTCCAGATTTATTTCTGATTAACTGAACTTAAATTCCCCCGTTGCCATGCTGGGATGTGAACTCATGTCGCTAGATCAGTAGTCCAGGCTTCTGGATTATTAATCCAGTAACATAACCACTATGCTACCATACCCACTGCCACATGGATGTAAGAATAGCCCTTACTTTCAATGCTGTTAAGGTCAATGATCCATGGAAATCTTCACAGCAGTTTTTATAGAAGACATTTGCCTAAGATCTACTAAAAGTTTGCACTTTGGTTGATGGATCACACTGAGTTATAAGCTGCTGAGATATGAAGCTCCTGACAAGATTTTAGCACTTTCCTTCAAGGCTTTCACCATCATTTAGACTGAACTGCACAGCATAGGTTTGCAAAGTAACTGGAAAGCAACCACATCAACCAATCTTCACGTCTTCATTGCATATTGTAAACTTGACATTGTTGCTAGTTTTGAAGGGCTGCCTTTACCTAATCCCATCCATCGAAATCTACACACCTGGATAAGCCCCGCCCCCCTGCCCCCCCCCATGCTGTGGTATAGGTTATCCAGGGCATTCACACACTAGATAAACCACCCCCTATCAATCCCCAGGGTTTTCTGAAGAACATAAGAACTAGGAGCAGGAGTATACGGCCCCTCGAGCCTGCTTCGCCATTCAGTAAGATCATGGCTGATCTTCGACCTCAGCTCCACTTTCCCGCCTGACCCTCATATTCCTTGATTCCCCAACACACCAAAAATCTATCTATCTCAGCCTTGAATATACTCAACAACTCAGAATCTTTTCGGGTAGAGAATTCCAAAGATGCGCAACCCTCTCAGTGAAGAAATTCCTCCTCATTTTAACTGATCGATGCCTTGTCCTGAGACGCCCCCTACTTCTAGACAGTCCAACCAGGGAAACAACCTCTCAGCACTTACTCTGTCAAACCCCTTCAGAATCTTGTATATTTCAATGAGATCACCTCTCATTCTTCTAAACTCCAGAGTGTATTGGCCTAATCTACTCAATCTATCCTCATAGGACAATCCTCTCATCCCAGGGATCAATCTAGTGAACTCTTTTGCAACGCCTCTAAGGACAGTATGTCCTTCCTCAGATAAGGAGAGCAAAACTGTGCACAGTACTCCAGGTGTGGCCTCACTTAAGCACTGTACAATTGTAGTAATACTTCCTTACTCCAGCCCCTTTGCCTTCCAAATGGCTTGCTGTACCTGCATGCCAACTTTGTGTGTTTCCTGTACGAAGATACCTAACATCTCTCTGAACACCAACATTTAAAAGTTTCTCACCATTTAAAAATATTCTGTTTTTCTATTCTTCCTACCAAAGTACTGCATATGCCACCTTACTGCCCACTCAATTAACCTGTCTATATCCCTTTGCAGGCTCATTGTGTGCTTCTCACAGCTTACTTTCTCCACCTAGCTTTGTAAGTGCAATGAATTAAAACAATAGATTAGTTAGCCTTAGGCCCGAGGGATGCAGATTTCCTCCCTCCCCTCCCCTCCCACCCCCCCCCCCCGCACCCCGCACTCCCCCCTCCCCCCCGCCCCCCTCCCCGCACCACGTATTGCAAAATGAAAACCACATTCTTCTAATGAATGTGTTTACGATTCTGGAGCATGTAGCCCACGTGAGGAAATCTTTCTGTATTCTTCTGTTGACCAGACAGTCCAACCTCCAGACTGATGATTGTTAAACTTGGTTTATTAGGTGTAACTGCACTCTCAGTAGGCACCAAACAGCATACTTTATTGTTATAAATTATTAGCTAAATATGTAGTTGTCAAAAGTCGACTTGTTTGGTTTCAATAGTTAATTCTCTATTTGTCAGAGTTAATTGGTGGGATGAATGGGGTTCCTGTGGGGTTATATGTGTGAACTTACGCTTATCCCTAAGCAACCCTAAGGGCACCTCATGGTTTTATATAGAGCAGGAAAATGTGGATCACATTGAATGTCTCTGAATGGAACAAGCATTCATTTGAGCTTTTCTGATCAGCTGGATAGTCTATCAATAGAAGAAAAAGAGAAAGAACATGCATTTATACAATGCCTTTCATGGCCTCAAGCGCTTTAGAGCCAAAGAAGTGTAGTCACTCTTGAAGTCTGCCTCCCATCCTCCCTCTCCCCTGCCCCCCACCCCTCCACTGGCCACAATTGTCCCTCTCGGACTCCCACCTCTCCTCACCTACCTGTGGACTGCTGCTAACGTCAGCAAAGCTTCGCTGGGAGAGCTGCCTCACTCTCCACACCTCTCCCGCTTCATGGAAATTAGGCCCAATATTGGGTGCATCTCGGCCCTCACCATTCAGGCATGGAGCTTGTACCATGGCACCCCGGCCTCCCGTTTCCACCCTCCCCCCAAGATGGATGCGTCCCAATGCCTAGGCATATGTGTCGAAGTGATCTGATATATATCTGAGGCAACATCTGACATCTATCACCTCAGGGTTTTATTCTTTGGGATGGGGAGGTTTATATCCGAGGTTTACACATTCTTGGTGACTCAACATTTTCTCTCTTCGCTTCTCTTACACACACAAGCTCAAGCTCAGTTTCAGATTTAGGTTTGAACTGTCTCAGATACAGAAACATTTTGGGGTCTCAACTTGAAATCTAGTTAAAATCTTGACTCTGGCACCAGAAAAGTCATGGATTTCATGAGACAATCCTACAGTGAATCAAACTGAAAGCATTTAAGTAAAATGTGTATTGACCTGTAATTATTGCACTAGAATCCTGCATGTATCATCTTGGCTTTTTATTAATAACAATTCTTATATCGCAGGGTATATTTGTTTTAAATATATAACAACAACTTGCATATAGTGCCTTTAACGTAAAACAAATCCCAGAGTCATGAGGAAACAGCTGATAGCAAGCTAAAGAATGTGAAGTTAAAAGGGGTGACCAAAAGCTTGGCCTAAGAGCTGGGTTTTAAGGAGTGTCTTAAAGAAAGAGAGGGAGATGGAGAGGCAGAGGGGAGACAATTGCAGAGAGTGGAACCTAGATGGCTAAAGGTCCAGCGCCAATGGTGGGGGCGAAGGAATGAGGGAATAGCAAATGCAAGGTCAGAGGGCTTGGAGGGGATTACAGAGATAGGGAGAGGTGAGTCCATGGAGGGATTTAAACACAAGGATGAGAATTTAAAACCTGAGGTATTGGGAAGCTGGGAGCCAATGTAGGTTAGAAAGGACAGGGGGTAATGTGTGAGCGGGATTTGGTACAGGCCACCATTAGAGCAGCAGATGAGCTGAACTTTATCGAAGCTGGGTAGCCGGCCAGGAGAGCATTGAAGTGATTCAGTGACAAAGGCATGAATGAGGGTGCAGAAAGGCTGCGGTGGGAGCAGAGGTGGACAATATTATGGAGGTGGAAGTAAACTGCATTTGTGCGGGAGAGGATATGGGGTCGGAAGGTTCCTTTGGGGTGGAACAGCATGCAGGGGTTGCAAACTGTCTGGCTCAACCTGAGACAATGCATTGGGTGGGGGATGGACTCGATGGTTAAAGGTACGGAGTTTGTGCTGGGGCCGATGATGATGGCTTTGGTCTTCTCAATGTTTAGGTAGAGGAAGTTACAGGGAGTTACAAGACTGGATGTTGGGCAAGCAATCTGACAACACAGAGGCAGTGGAGGGACCAAGAGAGGCGTCAGAGAGGTAGACCCGAGGCATATAGGTGGAAGCTGCCCCTCATGTCTACAGATGATGATGCCCACGGGAAGTATGTAGAAGATGAAGAGGAGGGGCCAAGGGTAGATCCTTGAGGGACTCCAGTGGAAACAATGTGGGTGTGAGAAGAGAAGCCATTGCTGGCTACAATTGGTCAGGTTAGAGTAGAGCTAAGTGAGGGCAGTCCCACTGAGCTGGGAAACAAAAGAGAGGCATTGGAGGATGGTGTGATTAATCATGTCGAGGAACACAGAGAGATGGAGGATGAGGAAGATAATCCACCATGGTCACTGGGGAAGCAGAACTCATTCTCTTTGAGGGTTGTTAATCTGTGGAATTCGTTGCCTCAGAGAGCTGTGGAAGCTGGGTCATTGAATGGCAGGACTGACATATGAGGAGAGATTGGATCGACTGGGCCTGTATTCACTGGAGTTTAGAAGGATGAGAGGGGATCTCATAGAAACATATAACATTCTGACGGGACTGGACAGGTTAGATGCAGGAAGAATGTTCCCAATGTTGGGGAAGTCCAGAACCAGGGGTCACAGTCTAAGGATAAGGGGCAAGCTATTTAGGACTGAGATGAGGAGAAACTTCTTCACTCAGAGAGTTGTTAACCTGTGGAATTCCCTACAGCAGAGAGTTGTTGATGCCAGTTCATTGGATATATTTAAGTGGGAGTTAGATATGGCCCTTACGGCTAAAGGGATCAAGGGGTATGGAGAGAAAGCAGGAAAGGGGTACTGAGGTGAATGATCAGCCATGATCTTATTGAATGGTGATGCAGGCTCGAAGGGCCGAATGGCCTACTCCTGCACCTATTTTCTATGTTTCAATGTTTCTATGTTTCTGGAAATACTAGTGGACCGAGGGTCTAGTGAGAAGGAGGAACTGAAGGAAATCCTTATTCGGCAGGAAATTGTATTAGGGAAATTGATGGGATTGAAGGACGATAAATCCCCGGAGCCTGATAGTCTGCATCCCAGAGTACTTAAGGAAGTGGCCATAGAAATAGTGGATGCATTGGTGATCATTTTCCAATAGTCTATCGACTCTGGATCAATTCCTATGGACTGAAGGGTAGCAAGAAAAGGAGGGAAAGAGAAAATGGGTAAATATAGACCGGGTAGTCTGACATCAGGAGTTGGGAAAATGTTGGAATCAATTATTAAAGATTAAATAGCAGCGCATTTGGAAAGCAGTGACAGGATCGGTCCAAGTCAGCATGGATTTATGAAAGAGAAATCATGTTTCACAAATCTTCTGGAATTTTTTGAGATGTACTAGTAGAGTGGACAAGGGAGAACTAGTGGATGTGAAGTATTTGGACTTTCAAAAGGCTTTTGACAAGGTCCCACACAAGAGATTAGTGTGCAAAATGAAAGCACATGGTATTGGGAGTATCGTATTGACGTGGATAGAGAACTGGTTGGCAGACAGGAAGCAGAGAGTCGGGATAAACGGGTCCTTTTCAGAATGGCAGGCAGTGACTAGTGGGGTGCCGCAGGGCTCAGTGCTGGGACCCCAGCTATTTACAATATACATTAATGATTTAGATGAAGGAATTGAGTGTAATATCGGCAAGTTTGCAGATGACACTAAGCTGGTTGGCGGTATGAGCTGTGAGGAGGATGCTAAGAGGCTGCAGGGTAACTTGGACAGGTTAGGTGAGTGGGCAAATGCATGGCAGATGCAGTATAATGTGGATAAATGTGAGGTTATCCAATTTGGTGGCAAAAACACGAGGGCAGAATATTATCTGAATAGCGGCAGATTTGGAAAAGGGAAGGTGCAACGAGACCTGAGTGTCATGTTACATCAATCATTGAAAGTTGACATGCAGGTACAGCAGGTGGTGAAGAAAGCAAATGGTATGTTGGCCTTTATTGCTAGGGGTTTGAGTATTGGAGCAGGGAGGTCTTACTGCAGTTGTACAGGGCCTTGGTGAGGCCTCACCTGGAATATTCTGTTCAGTTTTGGTCTCTTAATCTGAGGAAGAACGTTCTTGCTATTGAGGGAGTGCAGAAAAGGTTCACCAGACTGATTCCCGGGATGGCAGGACTGACATATGAGGAGAGACTGGATCGACTGGGCCTGTATTCACTGGAGTTTCGAAGGATGAGATGGGATCTCATAGAAACATATCAAATTCTGACAGGACTAGACAGGTTAGATGCAGGAAGAATGTTCCCGATGTTGTGGAAGTCCAGAACCAGGGGTCACAGTCAAAGGATAAGGGTTAAGCCATTTAGGACTGAGATGAGGAGCATCTTCTTCACTCAGAGAGTTGTTAACCTGTGGAATTCCCTGCTGCAGAGAGTTGTTGATGCCAGTTCATTGGATATATTCAAGAGGGAGTTAGATATGGCCCTTACGGCTAAAGGGATCAAGGGGTATGGAGAGAAAGCAGGAAAGGGGTACTGAGGTGAATGATCAGCCATGATCTTATTGAATGGTGGTGCAGGCTCGAAGGGCCGAATGGCCTTATCCTGCACTTATTTTCCATGTTTCTGTTGTGTATCTGTAAAGCATGCATTCCCATGTTCCGCCACCAGGGAGCACATCCCCTGAAGCCCCAAGGGATCCCAGCATCCCTTGGGAGCACTGTATATAAGCCGGTCCCTAAGGCCTGTTCCTCACTCTGCAGTGTCTTAATAAAGACTGAGGTCACTGTTACTTTAACCTCCCTGTGTGCAGTCTCATCCGTGTTAGGAACACAATAACTGGCGACGAGTATACAAATCCAACGCAAAGATGCAGCAAACTGTGGGCATCCTGGAGAAGTTCTCGGAGTGTGAGGACTGGGAAGCCGATGTCGAATGGCTGGACCAGTACTTTGTAGCCAACGAGCTGGACGGAGAAGGAAGCGCTGCAAAAAGGAGAGCGGTCCTCCTCAAAGTCTGCGGGGCACCGACCTACAGCCTCATGAAGAATCTTCTGGCTCCGGTGAAACCCACAGATAAGTCGTATGAGGAGCTGTGTACACTGGTTCCGGAGCATCTAAGCCCGAGGGAGAGCGTGCTGATGGCAAGGTATCGGTTCTACATGTGCCAACGATCTGAAGGTCAGGAAGTGGTGAGCTACGTTGCCGAGCTAAGGCGACTTGCAGGACAATGTGAGTTTAATGGCTACCTGGAGCAAATGCTCAGAGACTTTTTTATACTAGGCATTGGCCACGAGACCATCCTTCGAAAACTTTTGACTGTAGAGACACTGACCCTCAGTAAGGCCATTGCGATAGCACAGGTGTTTATGTCCACCAGTGCTAACACCAAACAAATCTCTCAGCACACAAGTTCTAGCAATGTTAATAAATTAACTGGAGCTGTGTTTGCGAGCAGAAATGTACAGGGCAGAACCGACGAGTCTGCAACTGTCAGCAGGCCTCAGGTGACCCAGATGACTCAGAGTCCGCAACAAAGGATAAATGCAAGACAATTCACACCTTGTTGGCGTTGTGGAGGTTCTTAACAAATTTCCTTCCCTTTTTGAGCCAGGCATTGGAAACTTTTTCAGGGCGAAGGTGCAGATCCACTATGTCCCAGAGGCACGACCCATTCACCACAAGGCGCGAGCGGTACCTCACATGATGAGGGAGAGAGTGGAAATCGAGCTGGACAGGCTGCAAGGCGAGGGCATCATCTCCCCAGTGGAATTCAGCGAGTGGGCCAGCCCGATTGTTCCAGTACTCAAAAGTGATGGCTCGGTCAGGATTTGCGGCGATTATAAAGTAACTATTAATCGTTTCTCGCTACAGGACCAATACCCGCTACCTAAGGCAGCTGTTTGCAATGCTGGCAGGAGGCAAGACGTTCACAAAGCTCGACCTGACTTCGGCCTACATGACGCAGGAGCTGGAAGAGTCTTCGAAGGGCCTCACCTGCATCAACACGCACAAGGGACTGTTCATCTACAACAGATGCCCATGTGGAATTTGGTCGGCTGCAGCGATCTTCCAGAGAAACATGGAGAGCCTACTCAAGTCGGTACCACGCACGTTGGTTTTTCAGGACGACATATTGGTCACGGGTCGGGACACTGTCGAGCACCTACAAAACCTGGAGGAGGTCCTCCAGCGACTGGATCATGTAGGGCTGCGGATGAAGAGGTCGAAATGCGTCTTCATGGCCACAGAAGTGGATATTTTGGAGAGAAAGATCGCAGCGGACGGCATTCGGCCCACAGATGCCAAGACAAAGGCTATCAGGAACACACCCAGGCCACAGAACGTCACGGAGCTGCGGTCATTCCTGGGACTTCTCAACTATTTTGGTAACTTCCTACCGGGGTTAAGCACCCTCTTCGAGCCCCTACATGTGTTATTACATAAAGGGGAGAACTGGGTATGGGGAAAAAACCAAGTAATTGCTTTTGAGAAAGCCAGAAGCATTTTATGCTCCAACAAACTGCTTGTATTGTATAACCCGTGTAAAAGACTTGTGCTAGCATGTGATGCGTCGTCGTACAGAGTTGGGTGTGTATTACAACAAGCTAACATTGCAGGGAAGTTGCAACCTGTCGCCTATGTCTCCAGGAGCTTGTCTAAGGCCGAGAGGGCCTACTGCATGATTGAGAAAGAGGCATTAGCGTGTGTGTTCGGGGTAAAGAAAATGCATCAGTACCTGTTTGGCCTCAAATTTGAGCTGGAAACCGATCACAAGCCCCTCATATCCCTGTTTGCAGATGCTCTCAGTCAGCTTCCATTGCCCACCACGGGGGTGGAAATGGCACAGCCAGCAAACTTGTTGATGGTGGCGCGTTGCAGCCTGTCCAGCTCGATTTCCATTCTCTCCCTCTTCATGTGAGTTACCGCTCGCGCCTTGTGGTGAATGGGTCGTGCTTCTGGGACCAAGTGGATCCGCACCTTCGCCCCAGAAAAGTTTCCAATGCCTGGCTCAAAAAGGGAAGGAAATTTGTTAAGAACCTGGGTACATGAGGCCTCATCGACATGTGATAGCGCTCAGATGTCATCCCAGTTCCAGCGGATTTTGCCCAGCCAGCTCCTTCCAAGCAGTGTGGGGCCATCGTCCGGGACAATCCAGAGTGGCAGTTTGTGCACCGTGCCCTCGTAGGTGACCTTGACCATGGCGTTGCCCAGGACAATGATAAGCTCTTTGGTGTACGTTCTCAGTTTTGTGTGGATGGGGCTCAGGGCTGGTCTGAATGCTTTGTTGCACCACAGTCTCTCCAACATCTTTTTACTCACGATGGATTGGCTAGCGCCAGTGACCAGTTCCATGGCTACGGGTAAGCCATTCAATTTTAAGTTTAGCATTAAAGGTGGACATTTCGTCTAAAATGTGTGCACCCCATGTACTTCAGCATCTGCCTCCTCTCTCTGAGGCTCGAAATTGCTTTGATCCACCATGGACCGATCTTCCTCTGCCACATGGTGGTTAGCAGGTTTTGCAGAGCTTGCAGCTCATTAGCAAGCTCATTGGAGGTGCCCCATTGTTCCACAGCTCTTGCAAGCATACCCTTTGAAGCGGCATGCATAGGCTGAATGGAAACCTTTACAACGCCAACAATTCATCCTTTGTTGCAAACTCTGAGTCATCTGGGTCACCTGAGGCCTGCTGACAGTTGCAGACTTGTGGGTTCTGCTCTGTACATTTCTACTCGCAAACACAGTTCCAGTTAATTTATGAACATTGCTAGAACTTGTGTGCTGAGAGATTTGTTTGATGTTATCACTGGTGAACATAAACACCTGTGCTATCGCAATGGCCTTACCGAGGGTCGGTGTCTCTACAGTCAAACGTTTTCGTAGGATGGTCTCATGGCCAATGCCCAGTACAAAAAAGTCTCTGAGCATTTGCTCCAGGTAGCCATCAAACTCACATTGTCCTGCAAGTCGCCTTAGCTCGCCACTTCCTGACCTTCAGATCGCTGGTACATGTAGAACCGATACCTCGCCATCAGCACGCTCTCCCTCGGGTTAAGATGCTCCCAAACCAGAGTACACAGCTCCTCATACGATTTATCTGTGTATTTCACCGGAGCCAGAAGATTCTTCATGAGGTTGTCGGTTGGTGCCCCGCAGACTGTGAGGGGGACCGCTCTCCTTTTTGCAGCGCTTCCTTCTCCGTCCAGCTGTTGGCTACAAAGTACTGGTCTAGCCGTTCGACATTGGCTTCCCAGTCCTTACCCTCCGTGAACTTCTCCAGGATGCCCACAGTTTGCTGTATCTTTGCGTTAGATTCGTATTCTCGTCGCCAGTTATTGTGTTCTGAACACAGATGAGGCTGCACACAAGAGCATTAAAGTAACAGTAACCTCAGTCTTTAATAAGACACTCCAGAGTGAGGAACAGGCCTTAGGGACCAGCTTATATACAGTGCTCCCAAGAGATGCTGGGATCCCTTGGGACTTCAGGGTATGAGCTCCCTGGTGGCGGAACATGGGAATGCATGCTTTACAGATACACAACACGCAATCAGTACAACTGGGGTCTTACCGTCTGCAGGTACTGTTCTCAGACTGGAAGCACATTCTAACCCCTGCCCTGGTGGCACTTTAAGGGTACCGTTTATAGAAGTTAATAACAAGAAGTTATTAAAATAAAATTAGGGCTCATGCGATTGTTGGTAATATACAAGCATGGATTGAGGATGGGTTAATGGACAGAAAACAGAGAGTAGGAATACATGGGTCATTTTCGGGTTGGTATAATTAGTGGGGTACCGCAAGGATCGGTGCTTGGGCCCCAGTTATTCCCAATATATATCAATGATTTGGATGAGGGGACTAAATGTAATATATCCACGTTTGCTGATGATACAAAGCTAGGTGGGAATGTAAGCTGTGAGGAGGATGAAAATAGGCTTCAAGGGGATATAGACAAGCTAAGTGAGTGGGCAAGAACATAGCAAATGGAATATAATGTGGAGAAATATGAAGTTATCCACTTTGGTAGGAAAAATAGAAAAGAAGAGTATTTTTTAAATGATGAGAGATTGTAAATGTTGGTGTTCAGAGGGATCTGGGTGTTCATATACACAAATCACTGAAAGTTAACATGTAGGTACAGCAAGCAATTAAGAGAGCAAATTGGGTCTGTTGGCCTTTATTACAAGAAGATTTGTGTATCAGAGTGAAGACGTCTTACTGCAATTACATACGGCCCTAGTGAGACCGCACCTGGAATATTGTGTACAGTTTTGGTGTCATTACCTAAGGAAGAATATCCTTGCCATAGAGGGAGTGCAACAAAGGTTCACTAAACTGATTCCTGGGATAGGGGAATTGTCCTATGAGGAGTGATTGAGTAGACTAGGCCTATATTCTCTAGTGTTTAGAAGAATGAGAGGTGATCTCATTGAAACATAAAATTCTTACAGGGCTTGGCATGGTAGATGCAGGAGGATGTTTCCCCTGGCTGGGGAATCTAGAACTGGCGGGGGGGCCGGGGGGTGGCGGGGAGGGAGCCAAAAATGGGCAGAGGTTATCTGAAATTGTTGAGCTTGATGTTGAGTCCAGAAGGCTGCAAAGTGCCTAAACAGAAGATGAGGTGCTGTTCCTCGAACTTGCGTTGAACTTCATTGGAACAGTGTAGGAGACCGAGGACGGAGATGTCGGAGTGGGAGTGGAGCGCAGAATTAAAGTGACAGGCGACCGGAAGCTCGGGGTCACGCTTACAGACTGAACGGAGGTGCTCCGCAAAGCGGCCACCCAATTTGTGTTTGGTCTCCCCAATGTAGAGGAGACCACATCGTGAGCTGTCGTTAAGCATATTCAAGACAGCGATCGATAGATTTTTGGATATTAAGGGAATCACGAGATATGGGGATAGTGCTGGCAAGTGGAGTTGAGGTAAAAAATCAGCCATGATCTCATTGAATGGTGGAGCAGGTTCGCGGGGCCAAATGGCCTACTGCTGCTCCTATTTCATATGTTCTTATGGTGTAAATGACCAGCAGAGTGTTTGAGTTGGTATATCATGCAACATTGAAGTATAGTCGCTGATGCAGCTACAGCAGCAGAAGTTGCATAGAATCATAGAATCTTATAGCACAGGAGGAGGCCATTTGCTCTTTGGAAGAGCTATCCAATTAGACCCACTGCCCTGCTTGTTCCACATAGCCCTGCAAATGTTTTTCTCTTGATGGAGAGAATCTATTTCCATCCTTGAATTTTCTTCAATACATGTGAGGTGAACTTCCTTTATTTGGTTCCAACCTAATTGCTGACTGAGATTTCGTCCAATTATGCCATCAAATTCTTCTTGGCATAAGAATGTACTTTTTCTAAATTCTTTATGTGTTTTTCTATTAGGAGGGGATGGTTTATTTTGTAATTGCAGTGGTTGGCCTCCAATATCATGGCATTTCCTTACTTCCCATGTAGCGTGTCATTTGCGCTATACAATTATAAGGTCTAAAGAGAATGGGCTAAAAATTCAGCTGTTTAACGACGCCCGTTACCAGCATAATATGGCGAAAAAACAATGGCTGTCGCTCTTCCGCCAGCTGGTGGTGGGCGCCGCGGCGTCCGCCATTTTGCGAACGCCGACAGCCCTGCTGGTAGTAGCGATGGCCCTGGAAATGTAAATGGGAAGTGGGTGAGGATACCGGCATCTTGTGTCCTTTCAACATTGCCACTGCCCAACGTCTCAGCCATGTTCCTGCCAAGAGTGGCCAGCACTGTCTCCTCCAAGAGGGTGAAGTGAAGCTCACAATGGGAGGTGTGCTTCGTGTTTGGTACAGATTGTTGGTAGGTGAGTGAAGGAGGGGTTCACGCATTGAGAGGTTTTGGAGGCTAGTGATGCAGTTGGTAGGAGACTGCTTTTGAAGATGCATTCTCTGACCTTGACCAGAAGCTCAGGGTTACGCTTATGGACTGAATGGAGGTGCTCCGCAAAGCGGTCACCCAATCGTCTTTGGGCAATGGAGCCAAGGTTGGGGGGGGGGCAGCAGGGGGGGTTGTGTGCAGTGATACTGCTGGCAGTGATGGCCTCAGGGATCTGGTCCCCCATCGTTCTTTCTGGAGGGCTTCCTGTCCCTGTGCGTAGAGGACCTCTCTTGCAGTGTTGACCCCAGTAAAGTATTTCCTTCATGGGTACTTGCTTAAGAATTCGTAGCAACACATTGCTATTAAGAAAAGGTTTAACAACAACACTACACATTACCAGTTAATCCACTAGGCTCACAACAGCATACCTCATCGTGGATCCTCTAAACCCAACTGACTGGGGTTTTATTGAGTCTTGTGAACATCACGTGATTGGCTAAGCCACTCACAATTCAACAGCTGTGCAAACCTATGAGCATACTCACAGCTGCATACATTACAATCTCCTGCACAAAGATGGAGTGCTGCGTGCGAGAGCCTTGGTGCCTCTTCTCTGACTTGCTAAGCTATTTGTGTTAGTGCTGAAGCACTTTCCCCATTTTTTTAGGTGCGGAAGGATATTAAGCTTTAAGAGCGAGCGGAAGACTCCCATTTCTGAATTCTTTTTAATGTTTTTTTTTTCAGAAGGCAGTTGAGCTGGAAGGGCTGAAAACTGCCTATTTATACATCATTTTTGTTTTTATCATTTCAGAAGGCAGTGCCCTTTTAAGAAAACGCCATTGCATTGCCCTTTTAAAACCCCACAATGCTTTGCGAGTTCACAGCCTCGCTTTCAGAGGCAGTTCGATGCTGCAACGCCCCCTTGTGGACGCCATATTGGGGCTGGATGCCGGGACCAACAGCACCAGGAGGGCGTTACATGGTGAGTTTAGCGCCAATTTTTCGATCCTATCAGCGCCACCATTTTCGGCGGCTGTTAACCCATGGCCGCAGTGGCACCAGCAGCTTTCGTGTCGCACTCGAACATTTAGCCCTTTAACTCTAAGAGCTGCTCAATCAACAATAACAACAGCTTGCATTCCGGAAGCGCTGTTACAGTAGAAAAAATGTGCCAAGGCTCCTTTGTATCAAAGGTTCTAAGATGTTCTTATAAAGGTGTTCTTATAAGAAAAACCTCACACAGCTAAAGAGAGAACAGAACATTTCCCAGGCTCTGGCTTCGTGTGTTTCCTCAAGGAAGAAGAAGTCGATTGAAGGAGGACAAAGCAGTTTGCATACTCATTTCATGTAAAGTGGCTCGGCCAATCCTGCCTGCGGATGCCCTCAAAGGGGAAAAACTTGGGGAGCGTTCAACTTTTGCTTCCAACACTATCCCTTTTGACTGAGAAACCTAAATGAATGACCAAGGCATGTAGCACAGGACTGAGCCAAAGTTGTAAAGAGTAGAAGAAAGGTTGAGGTGAATCAGGACATGGTGCATCAGCTTGACCAGCTCTGTTGGGTGGGCCACATTATCAGCATGCCTGATACAAGACTCCCAAAGCAAGCGCTCTACTCGTAACTCCTACGCGGCAAGCGAGCCCCAGGTGGGCAGAGGAAACGTTTCAAGGACACCCTCAAAGCCTCATTGATAAAGTGCAACGTCCCCACCGACACCTGGGAGTCCCTGGCCAAAGACCGCCCTAAGTGGAGGAAGTGCATCCAGAAGGGTGCTTAGCACCTCGAGACTTGTCGCTGAGAGTGTGCAGAAATCAAGCGCAGGCAGCGGAAGGAGCATGCGGCAAACCAGACTACCCTTTCCTTCAACAACTGTCTGTCCTACCTGTGACAGAGACTGTAATTCCGTATTGGACTGTTCAGTCACCTAAGAACTCATTTTAGAGTGGAAGCAAGTCTTCCTCGGTTCCGAGGGACTGCCTATGATGATGATGGTGATGCATCAGATCTCGGGTTTCAAAAGCCTGATGGATAGGAGGAGCAGGGCAACACTGAGGGTGAGGGATTCCTAGGAAAGATGGAGTTGGTATAGGAGACTGCACGATGGGTCTTAGGGATGGATTTTAACTCTTCATTATCATAGGCAGTCCCTCGGAATCGAGGAGGACTTGCTTCCACTCCCAAAGTGAGTTCTTTGATGGCTGAACAGTCCGCTACGAGAGCCACAGACCCTGTTACAGGTGGGACAGACATTCGTCGAGGGAAGGGGTCGGTGGGGCTGGTTTGCCACGCGCTCCTTCCGCTGCCTGCACTTGGCCTCTTCATGCTCTTTGCGTTGAGAGTCGAAGAGCTCAACGCCCTCCCGGATGGACTTTCTCCACCTTGGGAGGTCTGCGGCCAGGGTTGCCCAGGTGTCAGTGATGATGTTTCACTTTACCAGCGAAGCTTTGAGCGTGTCCTTATAATGTTTCCACTGTCCTCCTTTGGCTCGTTTATCATGAAGGAGCTCCGCAAAAGCATTTGCTTAGGGAGTCTCGTATCTGGCATGCGTACTATGTGGCCTGCCCAGTGAAGCTGATTGAGTGTGGTCAGTGCTTCAATACTGGGGATGTTAGCCTGGTCGAGGACACTGATGTTGATGCGCCTGTCCTCCCAGGGGATTTGCAGGATCTTGCGGAGACATCGTTGGTGATATATCTCCAGCGACTTGAGGTGCCTTCTACATATCGTCCATGCCTCAGATCTATACAGGAGGGCAGGTATTACTACAGCCCTGTAGACCATGAGCTTGGTGGTAGATTTGAGGGCCTGGTCTTCAAACACTCTTTTCCTCAGACGGCCAAAGGCTGCGCTGGCGCACTGGAGGCGATGCTGAATCTCCGCACCAATGTCTGCCTTTGTTGATAAGGGAAATGGTCCACATTGTCCAAGGCCGCGCTGTGGATCCTGATGATTGGAGGGCAGTGCTTTGCAGCGGTGACAGGATGGTGGAGGACCTTTGTCTTACAGATGTTAAGCATAAGGCCCATGCTTTCATATGCCTTACATATCTTACAAAGGCCTTTGACACTGTCAACCATGAAGGTCTATGGAGCGTCCTCCTCCGTTTCGGATGTCCCCAAAGGTTTGTCAACATCCTGCGCCTGCTTCACGGTGACATGCAGGCCGTGATCCTTACCAACGGATCCATTACAGACCCACTCCACATCCGGACCAGGGTCAAACAGGGCTGCGTTATCACATCAACCCTCTTCTTAATCTTCCTCGCTACCATATTCCACCTCACAATCAACAAGCTCCCCGCTGGAGTGGAGCTAAACTACAGACCCAGTGGGAAGCTGCTTAACCTACGCCGCCTCCAGGCCAGGTCCAAGATCACCCCAACCTCTGTCATTGAGCTGCAGTATGCGGACGACGCCTGCGTCTGTGTATATTCAGAGGCTGAACACCAGGCTGTAGTCAATGTAACTCATAGTCGATTTCCGGGGTGTAATGTATTTGCTTCATGGGTGGATGGGCAATGGCAGACATTGAGAGACCGCATGGATGAATTACAACAATTGTACATCCCTTCTGGCGTAAAAATAAAAAAGGGAAGGTGGCTGAATCGTGGCTATCAAGGGAAATCAGGGATAGTATTAAAGCCAAGGGATAGTATTAAAGCCAAGGAAGTGGCATACAAATTGGCCAAAAATAGCAGCGAACCCGGGGACTGGGAGAAATTTAGAACTCAGCAGAGAAGGACAAAGGGTTCGATTAGAACTGGGAAAATAGAGTACAAGAGGAAGCTTGAAGGGAACATAAAGATGGACTGCAAAAGCTTCGAAAGATATGTAAAGAGAAAAAGGTTAGTAAAGACAAACGTAGGTCCCCTGCAGTCAGAATCAGGGGAAGTCAACGGGGAACAAAGAAATGGCAGACCAATTGAACAAGTACTTTGGTTCGGTATTCACTAAGGAGGACACAAACAACCTTCCGGATATAAAAAGAGTTAGAGGGTCTAGTAAGAAGGAGGAACTGAGGGAAATCCTTATTAGTCAGATAATTGTGTTGGGGAAATTGATGGGATTGAAGGCCGATAAATTCCCAAAGCCTGATAAACCCAGAGTACTTAAGGAGGTGGCCTTGAAAATAGCAGATGCATTGACATTCCATAGACTCTGGATCAGTTCCTATGGAGTGGAGATAGCCAAAGTAACCCCACTTTTTAAGAAAGGAGGGAGAGAGAAAACAGGGAATTATGGACCGGTCAGCCTGACATCGGTAGTGGGTAAAATGATGGAATCAATTATTAAGGATGTCATAGCAACGCACTTGGAAAGAGGTGACTTGATAGGTCCAAGTCAGCATGGATTTGTGAAAGGGAAATCATGCTTGACAAATCTTCAGGAATTTTTTGAGGATGTTTCCAGTAGAGTGGACAAGGGAGAACCAGTTGATGTGGTGTATTTGGACTTTCAGAAGGCTTTCGACAAGGTCCTACACAAGAGATTAATGTGCAAAGTTAAAGCACATGGGATTGGGGGTAGTGTGCTGACGTGGATTGAGAACTGGTTGGCAGACAGGAAGCAAAGAGTAGAAGTAAATGGGTACTTTTCAGAATGGCAGGCAGTGACTAGTGGGGTACCGCAAGGTTCTGTGCTGGGGCCCCAGCTGTTTACATTGTACATTAATGATTTAGACGAGAGGATTAAATGTAGTATCTCCAAATTTGCGGATGACATTAAGTTGGGTGGCAGTGTGAGCTGCGAGAAGGATGCTATGAGGCTGCAGAGTGACTTGGATAGGTTAGGTGAGTGGGCAAATGCATGGCAGATGAAGTGTAATGTGGATAAATGTGAGGTTATCCACTTTGGTGGTAAAAACAGAGAGACAGACTATTATCTGAATGGTAACAGATTAGGGAAAGGGGAGGTGCAACGAGACATGGTACATCAGTCATTGAAGGTTGGCATGCAGGTACAGCAGGCGGTTAAGAAAGCAAATGGCATGTTAGAAACATAGAAACATAGAAAATAGGTGCAGGAGTAGGCCGTTCAGCCCTTCTAGCCTGCACCGCCATTCAATGAGTTCATGGCTGAACATGAAACTTCAGTACCCCCTTCCTGCTTTCTCGCCATAACCCTTGATCCCCCGAGTAGTAAGGACTTCATCTAACTCCCTTTTGAATATATTTAGTGAATTGGCCTCAACTACTTTCTGTGGTAGAGAATTCCACAGGTTCACCACTCTCTGGGTGAAGAAGTTTCTCCTCATCTCGGTTCTAAATGGCTTACCCCTTATCCTCAGACTGTGACCCCTGGTTCTGGACTTCCCCAACATTGGGAACATTCTTCCTGCATCTAACCTGTCTAAACCCGTCAGAATTTTAAACGTTTCTATGAGGTCCCCTCTCATTCTTCTGAACTCCAGTGAATACAAACCCAGTTGATCCAGTCTTTCTTGATAGGTCAGTCCCGCCATCCCGGGAATCAGTCTGGTGAACCTTCGCTGCACTCCCTCAATAGCAAGAATGTCCTTCCTCAAGTTAGGAGACCAAAACTGTACACAATACTCCAGGTGTGGCCTCACCAAGGCCCTGTACAACTGTAGCAACACCTCCCTGCCCCTGTATTCAAATCCCCTCGCTATGAAGGCCAACATGCCATTTGCTTTCTTAACCGCCTGCTGTACCTGCATGCTAACCTTCAATGACTGATGTACCATGACACCCAGGTCTCGTTACACCTTCCCTTTTCCTAATCTGTCACCATTCAGATAATAGTCTGTCTCTCTGTTTTTACCACCACATTTATCCACATTATACTTCATCTGCCATGCATTTGCCCACTCACCTAACCTATCCAAGTCACTCTGCAGCCTAATAGCATCCTCCTCGCAGCTCACACTGCCACCCAACTTAGTGTCATCCGCAAATTTGGAGATACTGCATTTAATCCCCTCGTCTAAATCATTAATGTTGGCCTTCATAGCGAGGGGATTTGAGTACAGGGGCAGGGAGGTGTTACTACAGTTATACAGGGCCTTGGTGAGGCCACACCTGGAGTATTGTGTACAGTTTTGGTCTCCTAACTTGAGGAAGGACATTCTTGCTATTGAGGGAGTGCAGCGAAGGTTCACCAGACTGATTCCCGGGATGGCGGGACTGACATATCAAGAAAGACTGGATCAACTGGGCTTGTATTCACTAGAGTTCCGAAGAATGAGGGGATCTCATAGAAACGTTTAAAATTCTGACGGATTTAGACAGGTTAGATGCAGGAAGAATGTTCCCAATGTTGGGGAAGTCCAGAACCAGGGGTCACAGTCTAAGGATAAGGGGTAAGCCATTTAAGACTGAGATGAGGAGAAACTTCTTCACCTAGAGAGTGGTGAACCTGTGGAATTCTCTACCACAGAAAGACGTTGATGCCAATTCACTAAATATATTCAAAAAGGAGTTAGATGTAATCCTTACCACTAGGGGGATCAAGGGATATGGTGAGAAAGCAGGAAGGGGGTACTGAAGTTGCATGTTCAGCCATAAACTCATTAAATAGCGGTGCAGGCTCGAAGGGCCGAATAGCCTACTCTTGCACCTATTTTCTATGTTTCTATGTTTCTATGTTCTTTGCTTAAGAATTTCTATTAAGAACTAATTGGTTTATTCGCAAAGGTTTAACAATCACACTATACATTACCCGTTCATCCACCAGGCTCACAACCACCTGCCTCACTGTGGATCCCCTGAACACAACTGGCTGGGGTTTTATTGAGTCTTGCGAACGTCACGTGACTGGCTAAGCCACTCCCAACTCAACCACGCTACAAACCTGTGCGCATACTCACAGGTGCCTACATTACATGGGAGGAATCCATACTGGCCAATTAATTTCTTCAACGTCCCACGGCAGAGTGAGGCCACGGTGATTGGGTGGGAAGTGGGCAGAAAACAGTTGCCGGCTGCCAGAGAATTGGACTGCCAATTATCATCATCATAGGAAGTCCCTCAAAATCGAGGAAGACTTGCTCGCCCTCTAAAAGTGAGTTCTCAGGTGACTGTAAGTCCAATATGGTAATTATAGTCTCTGTCACAGGTGGATCAGACATGTCGTTGAAGGAAAGGATGGGTGGGGAGTCTGGTTTGCTGCATACTCCTTCCGCTGCCTGTGCCTGGTTTCTGCATGCTCTCGGCGACGATACTCGAGACGCTCAGCGCCCTCCCGGATGCTCTTCTTCCACTTAGGGCGGTCTTGGGCCAGGGATTCCCAGATGTTGGTGGGGATTTTGAATTTTATCAAGGAGACTTTGAGGGTGTCCTTGAAACGTTTCCTCTGCCCACCTGGGGAGCACCTGCCGTGTAGGAGTTCCGAGTAGAGCACTTGCTTTGGGAGTCTTATGTCGGGAATGCAGACAATGTGGCCCGCTCAACGGAGCTGGTCGAGTGTGGTCAGTGCTTCGATGCTGGGGATGTTGGCCTGATCGAGAACACTGATGTTGGTGCGTCTGTCCTCCCAGGGGATTTGCAGGATCTTGCGGAGTCATCGTTGATGGTATTCCTCCAGTGATTTGAGGTGTCTACTGCATATCGTCCACGTCTCTGAGCCATACAGGAGGGCAGGTATCACTACTGCTCTGTAGACCAATGGCCACCCACCAGCACTCAGATGAGTGTGGGATACGGGTTCCCTCAGAATAGGGAAGGGGGCACCTGAGGTGGGGTGAGACCTGAGCTTTCCTTGAGGTGCCATAGGAGGAGCACCTCCTGGCTACAAAAAGGAAAGTAAAATATTTGCCTTGAATGGTCTCTTTCTGCTTCCGTACTTCTTCTGACAAGCCTTCACTAGGTGGGAAAGCAAAGGCTGGAGTTAAAATTGCAGTGACATCATCAGACTTCAATCTGCATATTTAATGAAGGAGCCCGCTAGCTATGGGCAGGCAGCTTGAACATAAATCGGAAATGGTGGGTCACCAATGGGCAAGTCACCCGGTGATGTTAACTACTTACTTTCTGCGGGGTGGGTCGGCTTAAAATCTACCCCTTCATTTCAACGCAAGGATGAGGCAGGGTGAAGGAGCATGCAGGATGGAGTACTTGAATCGTCGGAGCTGTTTTCATTAGAACAAAGGAGATTACTGGGTGAATTTGATAAAGGTATTTAAAATTATGAAGGGACGGGACAGGGTGGACAGGAACAGACTGATTCTAGTGGTTGTGGGGTATCGAATGAAGGGAGACAGATGTAAAATTAAAGGCAAGAGATTTCGCAGAGTGAGCAGGAGAAACTTTTTTTACACACAGGGTTGTGAGGTTGTGGAATGCACTACTGGGGTTAGTGACCGAAGCAGAGACGGTGTCAACAGTTAAGAATAGGGAAGATATGTGATTGAAGGATAGAGGGATAATGGGACAAAAGAGGGATGGGCAATAAATGCTGCCCTTGCCAACGATGCCCACATCCCATGAACAAATAAAAGAAACAGAACAGAGCACACTTGGGATTAGGACTGGTGCTTGTGCGGGGTATAAAAACCAAGGCAGACTGGTTGGTCGGAATAATCTGTTTACGTATTGTAAATTGTATGTAATTCAATGGCCCCGAACTTGGTGGAAGCTAAGTTCAGCCCAAGTGCCGCCCAAAGGACCGCTGAGATACCTGATGGTAATTTGGGCGGGAGTTTCGTGGAAAAGTCCTGGAAAGATTGCCTGGCGACAAAAAAGCGAATTACGTCCTGAATCTGGTCGGCAGCGGGCAGGAGCTCCCAATCTCAGCAGCAAATGTAATCCTTGGCAAAATACCACCGAGGATTGAGTCGGGCCCAGGGAGGGGGCACACATAAAAATTAAAATCTCCCCCAAAAAAAGCACTGGAAAACCTTCAGGAGACCCCATCCACTTGAATCGCTGGAAAAAAAATTAAGAAAAGAAGTTTACTAACCTTTTATTGCCAGTCTTCCTACTTACCATTGAGGTTAGTCCTGCCTCCACGCGGCAGTCCTTCCCCCTCCTGCAGTGGAGGACCGCCCAGAACAAAACTGGCAGCTCGCTGGTTGGGAGGACACTGGCGCGCGTTGCACGCAAGCAGATGGCCCCCAGCAGCCTTCCCTCCCCGCAGGTGGGAGGCCTCCACCTAACTCGCTCGGAGGGGAGACCGCCCAGAAAACTCGGCGTCAGCAGGCAGCAGAGAACGGTGAGTCCACTGAGTTGGGGGCCTATGTAACTTGCATTGAGAAGGTTAAGAGTTTGTGTTTCATTCTGAATGTGCTTTTTCTAGATGATTGTCATGGTCCTTATTCTTGCAGTTGTTAGTGATTGCTGAAGATGAATTGGTGCCGGGCAGATATACTGGCATTTGGTTCTTTGCAGTGGTGCATTAAGTTTTGGAACATTAAAGAAAGAAAGACTTGGATTTATATAGCTGCTGCTTTCACGACTTCAGGATGCCCTAAAGCACCTTACAGCCAATTAAGTCGTTTTGAAGTGTCATCATAGACGGTCCCTCGAAACGAAGATGACCTGCTTGCACATCAAAAAGGGACGAGTTCACAGGTGTTTCAAAGAAGGACCCAAACTACATCCTGAAGGGTGGAAGATGCCTGTGCATGAATTTTTTTAACGTGGAGTGGCCGTTGCACACTAGCCACCGCACGGGCTTGACAAAGCTAGGTCTTGGTCCAGGGACAAGGATTACCCAAGACGATTGGAGACCAGCTTTGCTGCATGGACCCCTGTGCGCACACATATCGCAGTGTGGGCTGGCCCGTGCTGTCCCTGGGCCCCCGGCCCCGAACTCGCAACTCCCTTGGTCCCCGATCACATCTCTTTACAATCTCTCGCTGCTCCTACTGTACCTGCCCATGCTCCAATCACTGACCTGGATATGTAGAGTAGTCACTGTTGTAATGTAGGAAACGCAGCAGCCAATTTGAACACAGCATGCTCCCACAAACAGTAATGACCAAATAATCTTTTTTAGTGTTGTTGATTGAGTTAAATATTGGCCAGTACTCTGCTCTTCTTCGAAATAGTGCCATGTGATCTTTTACATCCACCTGAAAGAGCATAGAAACATAGAAAATAGGTGCAGGAGTAGGCCATTCGGCCCTTCGGGCCTGCACCACCATTCAATAAGATCATGACTGATGATTCACCTCAGTACCCCTTTCCTGCTTTCTCTCCATACCCTTTGATCCATTTAGCCATAAGGTCCATATCTAACTCCCTCTTGAATATATCCAATGAACTGGCATCAACAACTCTCTGTGGTAGGGAATTCCACAGGTTAACAACTCTCTGAATGAAGAAGTTTCTCCTCATCTCAGTCCTAAATGGCTTACCCCTTATCTTTAGACTGTGCCCCCTGGTTCTGGACTTCTCCAACATCAGGAACATTCTTCCAGCATCTAACCTGTCCAGTCCCGTCAGAATTTTATATGTTTCTATGAGATTCCCTCTCATCCTTCTAAACTCCAGTGAATACAGGCCCAGTTGATCCAGTCTCTCCTCATATGTCAGTCCTGCCATCCCGGGAATCAGTCTGGTGAACCTTCGCTGCACTCCCTCAATTGCAAGAACATCCTTCCTCAGATTAGGAGACCAAAACTGAACACAATATTCCAGGTGAGGCCTCACCAAGGCCCTGTACAACTGCAGTAAGACCTCCCTGCTCCTATACTCAAATCCTCCAGCTATGAAGGCCAACATGCCATTTGCCTTCTTCACTGCCTGCTGTACCTGCAGCCCAACTTTCAATGACTGATCTATCATAACACCCATGTCTCATTGCAGATCCCCTTTTCCTAATCTGCCGCCATTTAAATAATATTCTGCCTTCGTGTTTTTGCCACCAAAGTGGATAACCTCATATTATACTGCATCTGCCATGCATTTGCCCATTCACCTAACCTGTCCAAGTCACCCTGCAGCCTCTTAGCGTCCTCCTCACAGCTCACACTGCCACCCAGCTTAGTGTCATCCGCAAACTTGGAGATATTACATTCAATTCCTTCATCGAAATCATTAATGTGTATTGCAAATAGCTGGGGTCATAGCACTGAGCCCTGCGGCACCCCACTAGTCAGTGCCTGCTATTCTGAAAAGGACTCGTTTATCCCGACTCTCTGCTTCCTGTCTGCCAATCAGTTCTCTATCCAAGTCAGTACATTACCCTCAATACCATGTGCTTTAATTTTGCACACTAATCTCTTATGTGGGACCTTGTCAAAAGCCTTTTGAAAGTCCAAATACACCACATCCACTGGTTCTCCCTTGTCCACTCTACTAGTTACATCCCCCAAAAATTCCAGAAGATTTGTTAAGCATGATTTCCCTTTCATAAATCCATGCTGACTTGGACCGATCCTGTCACTGCTTTCCAAATGTGCTGCAATTTCATCTTTAAAATTGATTCCAACATTTTCCCCATTACTGATGTCAGGCTAACTGGTCTATAATTCCCCGTTTTCTCTCTCCCTCCTTTTTTAAAAAGTGGGGTAACATTAGCTACCCTCCAGTCCATAGGAACTGATCCAGAGTCAATAGGCTGTTGGAAAATGATCACCAATGCATCCTCTATTTCTAGGGCCACTTCCTTAAGTACTCTGGGATGCAGACCATCAGGCCCCGGGGATTTATCGGCCTTCAATCCCATCAATTTCTCTAACACAATTTCACGCCTAATAAGGATTTCCTTCAGTTCCTCCTTCTCACTAGACCCTCAGTCCCCTAGTATTTCCGGAAGGTTATTTGTGTCTTCCTTCATGAAGACGGAACCAAAGTATTTGTTCAATTGGTCTGCCATTTCTTTGTTCCTCATTATAAATTCACCTGATTCTGACTGCAAGGGACCTACGTTTGTCATCGCTAATCTTTTTTCTCTTCACATATCTATAGAAGCTTTTGCAGTCAGTTTTTATGTTCCCAGCAAGCTGCCTCTCATAGTATATTTTCCCCCTCCTAATTAAACCTCTTGTCCTCTGCTCAATTCTAAATTTCTCCCGGTCCTCAGGTTTGCTGCTTTTTCTGGCCAATTTATATGCCTCTTCCTTGGATCCAACATTATCCTTAATTTCCCTTGTTAGCCACGGTTGAGCCACCTTCCCCATTTTATTTTTATTCCAGACAGGGATGTACAATTGTTGAAGTTTATCCATGTGATCTTTAAATGTTTGCCATTGCCTATCCACCGTCAACCCTTTAAGTATCACTCGCCAGTCTATTCTAGACAATTCACATCTCATACCATCGAAGTTACCTTTCCTTAAGTTCAGGACCCTAGTCTCTGAAGTAACTGTGTCACCTGCCATCTTAATAAAGAATTCTACCATATTATGGTCACTCTTCCCCAAGGGACCTCGCATAACAAGATTGCGAATTAGTCCCTTCTCATTACACATCACCCAGTCTAGGATGGCCAACCCTCTAGTTGGTTCCTCGACATATTGGTCTAGAAAATCATCCCGAATACACTCCAGGAAATCCTCCTCCACCGCATTGCTACCAGTTTGGTTAGCCCAATCTATATTGTAGATTAAAGCCGCCCATGATAACTGCTGTACCTTTATTGCATGCAGGCAGGGCCTCGGTTTAACGACAGCACCTCTTCGAGAGCAGTACTCCCTCGGTACTTCACTGTCAGCCTAGAGTTTTGTGCTCAAGTCTCTGCAGTGGGATTTGAACGCACAACCTTCTGATGCACAGCTGATTCTGAATCCATGCTGATTGTCTTTGGTCAAGTGATACCTGTTCAAGATGTCATTCACTCTGTCCCTGATGGGAAATACCAGTAACTCATTTGATTTATTTTTATCCAACATGCAATTGTATACAGAATTCTTCTCTGGGTAGCTGGCCCCCTCCCTACCCTTGCTACTTGCTACCTTGCTACTCTTTTAATCACATCTTTTGTCTTACAATGTGGATTTTCCCCTCCCACCCCTAACTAGATTAAATCTTTCCCCACTGCCCTATTTATCCTTTTTCCAAGGACACAGGTGTCTCTCCGGTTTAAGTGAAGGCCATCCCATCTGTACAGCATCCCTAGACTCAAAGTGATCCCAAGAATCAGAATCCCCCCCATCTACACCATCTGTTCAGCCACCTGTTGACAATCGTGATCTTTCGCGCCCGGTCTGGTCCAACACGTGGCACTGGGAGTAATCTAGAGATTACTATGCTGAAGGTTCTGCTCCTTAATCTAGAATTTAGCTCCTTCAAAGCTTTGTGAAAAACCTGGGGCTAGATTTTTCACTTTTGTGCTTATCGCCCAAAAATGGGCGTTATTTCCTGCGTGGGCAGTAAAAAAGGTTTTTCAGATCGCCGGCTTCTCGCCCATTCTCAAAGCACCTAGTCTCCATTTTTGAAAATGGGCGTTACCGCGAGCGATATGAAACGGGCGGTAGCGTTAAATCTCGCTGACCTTCTGCCGTAAAGGCATGGCATGGCAACGCTCGATTCCCACGATTCAGGAGGTCAAGGGTCATTATGACATGTGCAGAACAAGAGCCAGAAAGAGAGGGAGCTCAGAGGGACTGAAGGCATGTGTGGTGTGTGCTTGTTTGGCTGTTGTGGGAGGCACGAGGGAGATTCACCAGCAGCAAAAAGTCTACTAAGCACCAAGATCATTGTTGGCACCAAGTTTTTGTCCAAGAAGTAAGATATAACATGGAAGGGATGGTGGAGGCCCTGGAGCTGGAAGCCAGGAACACTGGTGGCAGAGGGCTCCCACTGGTCCTGGAGCACAGCACTGCACCCCAAGATGCCGCACCCCTATTGCCAACCATACATGAGAGCCAGCAGCAACATCATGCTTCTGGCTCGGAGCACATTCCCACCTCGGGACCGTCCTCTCCCGTATCCATCCAAGCAGTGGTTCGGCCGTCATTCCCCCGCCCAATGAAGCATCGCCTGAGGAGCTCCTAGGCCAGGCAGCTTGGAGTCAGGAGGGAAAGGGGAAGGGGTAGAGGTGGGGAGGAGAAGCAGAGGAGTGGGGGCGGAGGGGTGGGAGGGTTGGTTTTTACAGAAATATTGATGATTTCAGACAAGTGTTCGGTTTAAATGTTTTTATTTAACAAAACCTTGTTGCGCATTGGCTCAGATAGCTGCACCGTTACACGCTGGTGATTCCTTAACATCAAAGGGTATAATGACACTTAACTTCAATCAACTTAAACTTTAACTGTCACCAAGGTTATGCCCACGATTGGTGTATGACCTGCACACCCAGCAGTGCGTCAGCCTTGTAATTAACACCAATGTTCTATCAGACAAAGTGATCATTGATGAGCACCTGATGTAAGGCTCTTGCAACTATCATGCCACCATGGGCCCTTTCATGCGGTCTACAGAGGGGCAGGGGCATGGCTTCAGCGTCAGCCTGATTGTCTGGGCCGATATCAGCGTCCGCTCCTCATCCTCCTCGTCCTCTCTCTGGACTGTCAGACTCATCAGGCAATTTTTGTCACCTCCTGATAGTCAAGTTGTGTAGCATGGAGCACATCCCCACGAATTGAGCTACCTGCTCAGGGTGGTATTGGAGCGCGCCTCCTGAGTGTTCCAGGCCTCTAAAGCACTGCTTCAGCACTCCAATGGTTTTCTCCACGATATTGTGAGTTGCTCTATGGCTCTCGTTGTGTCACCGTTCGGCTTCGGTGTGGGTGCCATGCAGGGGAGTCATCAGCCAGGTGGCGAGGTCATATCCTTTGTCACCAAGCACCCAGCATTGACCTTGTGGCTGATTATTAAACAAGTCAGATACAGTGCTCTCACGCAGGATGTGAGCATCATAGATGCTGCCCGGAAATTGAGCATTCACTGCCATAATAATTTGCTGGTGGTCGACAACCAGTTGGACATTCACGGAGTGGAATCCCTTGCGGGTCCTGAAAACCTCTGCATCCTGAAAAGGTGCCCGCATCGCGATGTGCGTACAGTCTATTGCTCCCTGGACTTTGGGGAAGTTTGCAATTCTGGAGAATCCTAGTGGCCTCTCACTCTGTGCCTCCCTGCTCATAGAGAAGCTGATCAAGTCCCTCCTGCGTGCGTACAGGGCTTTAGTGGCCTGTCTAATGCAGCAATGTGTGGCATGCTGAGAAAGTCCGCAAATGTCGCCAGCTGTGGCCTGAAAAGAACCCGAGGCGTAGAACGACAGTGCCGCGGTGACTTTGACCTCGGCGGACAGTGTAATGCTGATGGTGCTGGCAGGCTGCAGATCTCCCCTTATCAGCTGGCATACCTCAGTGATAACCTCTTTGTGGAAGTGCAGTCTCCGAAGGCAGATGGTGTCGGGCAAGTCGAGGTAAGAATGCTTCTCCTTATACTTACAGGGGGTGTAACGTCTGGTCCTTCTCATCAGTCTGACACATCTTACATTGGGCACATAATGCTATGGAGCATACCTTCAGAGATCTCGAGTCTGCTGCATGTAATTGGTCACGAAGAGAGGGTGAGAAAGGATAGGCCCCATTGCAGTAGCTCTCTGTTTTCCACCAATTGGTCACAAACAAGGAATGTCCAACAAAGACACCTATTCAATTCCAATTAATCACAGTATGGTCAAGATATTTGTACAGATGTTCACATTAACTCCAATAACCTGCTGAATACATCTGAACTCCCCCGACGTTGAAGCACAGCAGCCTTTTAAAGGACGTGACATGTGATGTGGAACATGGGGTCCATAACACTATGATTAGTTCCGGTTGGTTTCACTTTTTTGGGGCGTTTTTTTGGGTGAGCGATATTGTGGGCGATATGTGTGTGAGGTGGTGAAAGTGATGCTGGGCGATCTCATGGCCGCTAGTTTCGGTAAATATGCTCTTTACGACAAAAAAATGTGGGCAGGCGGTATTATTGAATCTCGACATTAAATCTATGTGGAAATTAACGCTGGGCAATATTATGGGAGTTGATTTCGCCCATTCTGATGATTCCGCCCAAAAAAAGTGGGTGGATATTATTATTTTTTCGCAGCGTTAAGCACATAGGGAAAGTAACGCTCGCCGATAAGTTTCCGAGAAATGCCTGTCAGTTTCCATTTAGTGACTAAATGGGCGCTATCTGGGCATTATACGTCGTTTCAGCAGTAAAATGGGCGTTGCGGGCGTTAAGCATGCAAAAAAAGTGGAGGTTTTAGCCCCTGGAACTTACTCTTATCTATGCCATTGGTTCCCACATGAACCCTGACCTCTGGTTGCCTGACCTCCCAGTCCAAAACCTTTTGTATTTACTCTGCGATGTCCCGACCCCTGACATCTGGGAAACAGCATATAATTTGGGACTCTGATGACGTCTACAAAAGAAACCATAT
The DNA here is from genome assembly GCF_044704955.1 of Pristiophorus japonicus. Taxonomy (NCBI): domain Eukaryota; kingdom Metazoa; phylum Chordata; class Chondrichthyes; family Pristiophoridae; genus Pristiophorus; species Pristiophorus japonicus. The sequence goes on from NC_091978.1 coordinate 38,082,428, forward strand.
ACCCTTCTGACCATAAAACCCCCCAACATGCACCATCCATTAATTCTTACTACCTGCACTGTTTCTTCCATGGGTAACCACTCGCTCCCCTATAGTCGCTCATTTGTACCTTCCTCTGTGTCACCCATTTTATCCACGTCCTTTCAACCTGCCAAACAATCGCTGGATGTATTGTAGGGGAGGACGAAAACCCCCTCATTTTATCCAGAAGGAAAAGGGCTGTGGGATCGGTCTGTGCTGTGAATTGAAACCGAGACGGTTTTATCTTGGCAGAGCGGTGATTGGACGGGGGAGGACACCAGAGGGCCAATGGTGGGACAGAGTCAGCCCGAAGCATGGGGCTTTCAAGCCAATGGGAGAGCACTTGCTCAAACTGTGGGACTGACTCATAGCCATTATTGGGCTATTGTCTTCCCCATGTTTACACTATGGAAGGAAATTATGCAGACCTTCAGAAAACTAGGGAACCCAAAACAAACCAAGGGCCTACACAATGGCTACAGGAGGCCAACCCAATCAACACCTACTCAAACCTTGAGTAGGTTAGAAAAACTGAATTGGAGGAAAATTATGCAGACCTTCAGAAACCAGGGAACCCAAAACAACCTAAGGGCCTACACAATGGCTACAGGAGGCCAACGCAATCAACACCCACTCAAACCTTGAGTAGGTTAACATCAGTGGAAAAAACACGCAATAATCTAAAACTGCTGCATTTTTCAAAATCACAAAGCCCACCAATGGGAAGGATCGAATTCAGCAGGAGAGGCGGACTGGATAATCTGGCTATAAAAAGGGGTTTCTGACGTAGTGTGTGTGGTTCCCTGCCCTCGTGATCCAACACCCAGAAAGCCTCTTGACACTGAAGGAAAACCAGTGTCTGAAGACACCGAAGATAGAAGAAACAAACCACCAGACTGCAGAAGGCACAGTAGTGAGTCTAACCTTTGGTCCCCGGAACTCCCAACTCAGTTAGGCCAGGAAAGGTGGGAGGTTGGGCATTGTACTGCTAAACTTGTGTAAAGATTTTCGTTGTGTCCATTTAGGAGGATTGTTTTGTTGGTGTATTGCTGTTTGTTGAGATACACCTTGTCAAATAAGTTGGAAGCCTAAGTTCCTCTTGGAATCACCTTGTCTCAGTTCTATTGTATTACATCTCCTGATCATGAGTCTTATGTCAGAACAGTGTAAGGGAAGCTAGGAGCACCTCGAAAACGCTCAACTGTGTGTCACAAGCTAGGGAAGAAGGGGTTAGGAGTGTTTGACACTCACAGGTGCCTCACAGGCTAGGCATAAGCTGTGGGGACGCACGAGTCTCAAAACCCCCTTCATAAGCTGTGGACATAGTCTCTCCAGGGGTGCTCTTGCAGCACTCAGGGTACCTCACAGGCCAGGCATAAGCTGTGAGGGAAGAAGCCCAGAGAGAGACACCCAAGGCACAACAACACTCACTGAGAACCCCTTACAGTATGGAGTGAGTTTTTGGCTTAGTGGTAGCATTCCTGCCTCTGAGTCAGAAAGTGCTGGTTTCAAAGCCTGCTCCAGACATTCCATGATTTCAGACTCTCCCAAATGGATAGTTGTATCTAGTAGGTGTGTGTGCCAGCTCCACCTCATTTTGTGGGTTGTGGGAGCCCATAAAACCTTCCTGCTGTATAGGACTAACGGCTAGTATAAAGGTGGTTACGGCCATGGAAGGAATGGTCACGCTGTGGCCTGTCGGACTGTTAATTAGCCTGTAAATCTTTCTATACTTCACACTATTCTCACGAACATAAGAACATAAGAAATAGGAGCAGGAGTAGGCCATATGGCCCCTCGAGCCTGCTCCGCCATTCAATAAGATCATGGCTGATCTGATCTTGGCCTCAACTCCACTTCCCTGCCTGCTCCCCATTACCCTTGACTCCCTTATCATTCAAAAATCTGTCTATCTCCACCTTAAATATATTCAATGACCCAACCGCCACAGCTCCCTGAGGTAGAGAATTCCACAGATTCACCAGCCTCTGAGAGAGGAAATTCCTCCTCATTTCCGTTTTAAATGTGCAACCCCTTATTCTAAAACTATGCCCCCTAGTTCTAGATTCCCCCACGAGGGGAAACATCCTCAAGCCCCCTCAGTATCTTATACATTTCAATAAGATCACCTCTCATTCTTCTAAACTCCAATGAGGATACAGCAACAACTGGACATAAATGTCTGAGAGCTTTGTAAAACACTGAAATTGGCAACAGTCATAAGTAGATATCTCACTCTTCTCCCATTAATCTTATTCATCCTATTGCAGATTTAATATTATTAGATGCCAAGAACCATACCATTTTTAACTGCAGGCAGTTTGCTGCTCTTACAGAATAGAAGTGGGTGGATAATGTCACAGTCAATCTCTAATGGACCTTTTAATGCTCAAAATAACACTCCAGTAGTCTGTCTTCTGTCCAGTATTCATCATGATAATTAGATCATTGCTTCCCTGTGCAACTTCACTACAATAAATTGCAGTATAGTTTAATAGTGTCTTCTAACTCAAAGGCAGGAACGCTATCACTAAGCCAAAAGCTCACTCTATACGTCCATCGATTGCTTAGGAGGTTGCAGAGAAAGTGGTGACGTGGTCATAAATATAAGATAGTCACTAATAAATCCAATAAGGAATTCTGGAGAAGCTTCTTTACCCAGAGAGTGGTTAGAATGTGGAACTTGTTACCACAGGGAATAGTTGAGGCAAGGCCTTCAGGAGAAAGCTCAATAAGTACCTAAGGAGGAAAGGAATAGGGTATGCAGATAGGGTTTGATGAAGCGGGGTGGGAGGAGGCTCACATGGAGCATAAACACCAGTATAGACCAGTTGGGCCGAATGAACTGTTTCTGTGCTGTAAATTCTATGTAATTCTATGAAGTTTCAGCGCAGTTCCAAGTTCAACTACAACAACAATAATTTTTATTTATATAGCGCCGTTAGCGTAGTAAAACATCCCAAGGCGCTTCACAGCAGTGTTATAAGGCAAAACAGATAAATTTGACACCGAGCCACATAAGAAGAAATTAGGGCAGATGACCAAAAGCTTGGTCAAAGCAGTAGGTTTTAAGGAGTGACTTAAAGGAGGAAAGAGAGGTAAAGAGGCGGAGAGGTTTAGGGAGAGAGTTCCAGAGCTTGGGACTCAAGCAGCTGAAGGCACGGCCACTGATGGTTGAGCAGTTATAATCAGGGATGCTCAAGAGGGCAGAATTTGAGGAGCACACACATCCCGTGGGGTTGTGAGGCTGAGATTACAGAGATAGGGAGGGACGAGGCCGTGGAGGGATTTGTAAACAAGGATGACAATTTTGAAATCGAGGCGTTGCTTAAACAAGAGCCAATGTAAGTCATCGAGCACAGGGGTGATGGGTGATTGGGACTTGGTGCGAGTTAGGACATGGGCTGCCGAGTTTTGGATGACCTCAAGTTTATGTAGTGTAGAATGTGGGAGGCCAACCAGGAGTATGTTGGAGTCGTCAAGTCTAGAGATAACAAAGGCATGGATGAGGGTTTCAGCAGCAAGGTTCAGCTGAATTCTAGTACAGCATATTACATTTCCAGTATAGTTCCAATATAGTATGGATTCAGTCCAGTTATAAAACAGCCCCAGTAAAGTACAGTATGGGTCCAGTCTAGGGTAAGGTTAGTTTATTTAATTGGCTCCCTCATCCCAGATTTCCACCCTCAGCCCAACGGTGAACAAGCTGGTGAGTCACCCCAAGTTTATGAGGGGCTGAGAGGATCATGGGCCAAGCTTCATGGAGCTTTTCAATTATTGTCATCCACCAATCTAGTTGTGGCTTTATATTTTCCATGCTCCTTTTCTATGTTTAAATTATGTTTAATGTTCTTGTGGCTAGACTTCATTCTCATTGTTGACATTGTTGCTATGGAAGTGTTAAGAACATTGCGGAGAAGGAGTGTTAACATTGCGAATAAAACTTAATTTAAGTGTTTTACTACAATGTCGTGGTGATGTTTTCTCATTCAGGAGTGTTGGCAGCAATGGCTATTTTGTTTTGAATGCAGGAAAATAAACAAAAATGACAGTACAGCACCAGACTAAGCCAAGTACAGGATACATCCTGCATCTTCCAACTCAACAGCATGAGACATTGAAAGAAGAGGGAAAGAACTTGCATTCATATAGCATCTTTCACGGCCCTGGGATTTTCCAAGGCACTTTATGGCCAATGAAGTAGTTTTTGAAGTGAAGTCTCTGTTGGAGCAGTTCCGAGGAAACTCTCGGGCTTTGTCCCTGCTCTTCCAAATTGTAACATATGTTCGATTTGTATCTGCTGACAAGAAAAGATAGGAACAAATGACGTGGAGGGGAGGGAGAGTGCCCTGAAAACTCTGGGCCCGGAAGACATCGAGGGAATGAAGGAGAGGGAGATTGGAGGCCTCCCAAATGCTCAGGGCTAGTACCATCCTCTTATTCTATTTCTCCCTATTAACACACTGATTAATTCACTGGCGTAGACTACACCAGGAATAAAAGTTCCAAATTGGGGAAAAGCCAACTTTGCGAAACTGAGAGGTGATTTAGCCATAGTGGACTGGAAACAGCTACTTAGAAACATAGAAAATAGGTGCAGGAGTAGGCCATTCAGCCCTTCGAGCCTGCACCACCATTCAATAAGATCATGGCTGATCATTCACCTCAGTACTCCTTTCTTGCTTTCTCTCCATACCCTTGATCTCTTTAGCCGTAAGGGCCATATTTAACTCCCTCTTAATTATATCCAATGAACTGGTATCAACAACTCTCTGCGGTAGAGAATTCCACAGGTTAACAACTCTCTGAGTGAAGAAGTTTCTCCTCATCTCAGTCCTAAATGGCTTACCCCTTATCCTTAGACTGTGACCCCTGGTTCTGGACTTCCACAACATCGGGAACATTCTTCCTGCATCTAACCTGTCCAGTCCCATCAGGATGTAAATCAGTGTCAGAGAAGTGGGAGGCATTCAAGGAGGACATCCGGAGGGTTCAGGTCAAACATGTGCCCTTAAATAAAAATGGTGGGACTAACAAATCTAGAGCCCCCTGGATGTCTAGGGACTTACAGTGAAGGATAAAGAAAAAAAGGGAGGCTTATGACAGATACCGAGGACTAAATACTGCAGAATCTCTAGAGGAGTATAGAAAGTCCAGGAGTGAAATTAAAAAGGATATTAGGAAAGCAAAGAGAGAGCATGAATAAATCTTGGCAAGTAAAATCAAGGAAAATCCAAAGATATTTTATAAATATATTAAGAGCAAGAGGATAACTAAAGAAAGGGTAGAGCCTATGAGAAACCATGAGGGTCATCTGTGTGTGGAGACGGAAGATGTGGGTATCGTTCTTAATGAATACTTTGCATCTGTTTTCACAAAAGGGGGAGGGCGATGCAGACACTGTTATCGAGGAGGAGGAGTGTGAAATAAAAGATGAAATAAACATAGTGAGAGAGGAGGTATTAAGGGGTTTAGCAACTTTGAAAGTGGTAAGTCCCCAGGCCTGGATTACATATATCCCAGGCTGTTAAGCGAAGCAAAAGAGGAAATAGCAGAGGCTTTGACCATCATTTTCCATTCCTCTCTGGCTATAGGTATAGTGCCAGAGGATTGGAGGACTGCTAATGTGGTATCTTTGTTTAAGAAGGGAGAAAGGGATAGACCAAGTAATTACAGGCCAGTCAGCCTAACCTCAGTGGTGGGAAAATTATTGGAAAAAATGCTGAAGGACAGGATAAATCTTCATTTAGAAAGACACGGATTAATTAAGGACAGTCAGCACAGATTTGTTAAGGGAAGGTCTGACTAACTAGATTGAATTTTTCGAGGAGGTAACCAGGAGGGTTGATGAGGGCAGTATTATGAGGAGCCTGGATATAGTGGATAGAAAGGGCATATTTCCCTTAGCAGAGGGGTCAACAACCAGCAGGCATAAATTTAAAGTAATTGGTAGAAGGTTTAGAGGGGATTTGAGGGGAAATATCTTCACGCAGAGGGTTGTGGGGGATCTGGAACTCACTGCCTGAAAGGGTGGTAGAGGCAGAAACATTCACCACATTTAAAAAGTACTCGGATATTCACTTGAAGTGCCGCAACCTGCAGGGTTATGGATGGAGAGCTGGAAAGTGGGATTAGGCTGGGATAGCCTCTTGTTGGTCAGCATGGACACGATGGGCCAAAATGGCCTCCTTCCATGCTGTAGACTTCTATGATTCTATGATCCATTAAGGTTATATTCCTTGGGATCTCAACAACTAACAGCCTGAGACCCGAATCCACAGTGCCCCTCCTATCTCTGTAACCTCCTCCAGCCCCACAACCCTCCAAGATATCTGCAGTCCTCCATTTCTGGCCTCTTGCGTATCCCCCATTCTAATTGCTCAACCATTGGCGGCTGTGCCTTCAGCTACCAAGGCCCTAAGCTCTGGAACTCCCTCCCTAAATCTCTCCGCCTCTCTACCTCTCTTTCCTCCTTTAAGACCCTCCTTAAAACCTACTTCTTTGACCAATCTTTTGATCATCAGCCCTAATGTCACCTTATGTGACTCGGTGTCAAATTTTGTTTGATAACGCTCCTCTGAAGTGCCTTAGGATGTTTTACAACGTTAAAGGCGCTACATAAATACAAGTTGTTGTTGTTGTTTTACTATGTTAAAGGCACTATATAAATGCATGCTGATAGATTTAGATGAGGAAAGACGGGAGGAGGCTCAATTGGAGTATAATCGCTGGCATGGACTGGTTGGGCCGAATGGCCTTTTTCTGTATCGTATATCCTTTGTAATCCTATGTATTTAATGTTGTTGTTATACTGTCGCTTTTGTGTTGTTGCAAAGATAAACCAGATGGAGGAATTCACAGTGATGGAGGAAGAACTTGCAGTTATATAGCATCTTTCATGACAGCGGGACCTCGAAAGCGCTTTATAGCCAATGAAGTACTTTTGAAGTGTAGTCACTGTTGTAATGTAGGAAACATGGCAACCAATTCATTCACAGCAAACTCCCCCAAACAGCAATGTGATGATGACCAGATAATCTGGTTTGTTGGTTGAGGGACAAAGTATTGACCAAGACACCAGAGAGAACTCCCCTGCTCTTCAAAATAGGGCCATGGGATCCTTTACGTCCACCTGAGAGAACAGAGTGAGAGTGTTATCATCATCATCATCATAGGTAGTCCCCAATGCTGGGGATGTTGGCCTGGACGAGGACACTAACTTTGGTGCGTCTGCCCTCCAGGGGATTTGTAGGATTTTGTGGAGACATCGTTGGTGGCATTTCTCCGCGACTTGAGATGTCTACTGTACATGGTCCATGAGTAGAAGACTTCCTTCCACTTTCAGCATGAGTTCTTAGGTGGCTGTACAGTCCAATACGAGAACCACAGTCTCTGTCACAGGTGGGACAGATAGTTGTTGAGGGAAGGGGTGGGCGGGACAGGTTTGCCACACGCTCTTTTTGCTGCCTGCGCTTGATTTCTGCATGCTCTCGACGACGAGACTTGAGGTATTCAGCGCCCTCCCGGATGCACTTCCTCCACTTAGGGCAGTCATTGGCTAAGGACTCCCAGGTGTCAGTGAGGATTTACACTTTATCAGGGAGGCTTTGAGGGTGTTCTTATAATGTTTCCGCTGCCCTCCTTTGGCTCGTTTGCCATGAAGGAGTTATGAGTAGAGCGCTTGCTTTGGGAGTCTCGTGTCTGGTATATGAACTATGTGGCTTGCCTGGCGGAGCTGATGAAGTATGGTCAGTGCTTTAATGCTGGGGATGTTGGCCTGTACTAGGACGCTAACGTTGGTGCGTCTGTCCTCCAGGGGATTTGTAGGATCTTGTGAAGTCATCATTGGTGGTTTTTCTCCAGCGACTTGAGGTGTCTACTCTACATGGTCCATGTTTCTGAGCCATACAGGAGGGTGAGTATTACTACAGCCCTGTAGACCATGAGCTTCGTGGCAATTTTGAGGGCCTGATCTTCAAACACTCTTTTCCTCAGGCGGCCGAAGGCTGTACTGGCGCACTGGACGCGATGTTGGATCTCGTCGTCAATGCCTGCTCTTGTTGACAGGAGGCTCCAGAGATAAGGGAAGTGGTCCACATTGTCCAGGGCCGGGCCGTGTATCTTGATGACTGGACGGCAGTGCTGTGCGGCGAGGACAGACTGGTGGAGGACCTTTGTCTTACGGATGTTTAGCATAAGGCCCATGCTTTCGTATGCCTCAGTAAATACATCGATATGTCCTGGAGTTCAGCCTCCATATGTGCGCAGATGCAGGCATCGTCCACGTACTGTAGCTCGACGACAGAGGTTGGGGTGGTCTTGGACCTGGCCTGGAGACGACGTAGGTTAACAGGTTCCCACTGATTCTGTAGTTTAGTTCCACTCCAGGGGGAGCTTATCGACTGTGAGGTGGGTCATGGTGGCTAGGAAGATTGAAAAGAGGGTTTGGGGCGATGACACAGCGCTGCTTGACCCCGGTCCAGATGTGGGTCTGTGATGGATCCGTTAGTAAGGATCACGGCCTGCATGTCGTCGTGGAGCGTTCTATTCATGGATTCATTGAAATCGGGATCAAAACTGAAGTAAAACTCTCAAATTCCCATGCACTTGTTGCCGTGCTGAGTTTTAAAACTTATTTGCACGCTCCAATTTACTCAGAGTTGATAAAATAACCTATCCATGAACTTTTTGGGCAGCATTTTTTCTCCCCCTTTGACAATCAAGCTGCCAAATTTTCTTTTCACAAAATGTCATTTTTAATCATTTTTTTTCTCAAAAAATGTTGCTAAAGATTTCCAACAGTCATATGATGGTAATTAGCAGCCTTGACATCAAGCTCCCTCTGGCTGGAAAGTAAAAACAATACTGCTTTTGTTACAGGTACGGAACCACATCATTAAGGAAAAATATTAAATAAAATGGCAATGGGGGACTGGGTTCAGCTGCCTGTTAAGCAAATGTATATTCAAGACCACTGGTATTAAGTTTTCATGGAAAAAACAACAATAGCGTGCATTTATATAGTGCCTTTAATGTAGTAAACCGTCCCATGGCGCTTCACAGGAGCATAATTCAGATAAATATTGACACCGAGCCAAAGAAGGAGCTATTAGGACAAGTGACCCACATCATTAGATGGATCCGCTTAATCTGACACAGTGGTCACCAGTAAACTGATCCGGAGAAGGTTAGTGATGCACAACATATTCAAGTGGCCAAAAGTTTGGTCAAAGAGGTAGGTTATTAGGAAGGGTCTTAAAGGAAGAGAGCAGTGGATAGGTGGAGAAGTCTAGTGAGGGAATTCAGGAGTGTATGGGCCGAGGCGGCGAAAGGCACGGCCACCAATGGAAAGTGGAGAGATGCACAAGAGGTTGAAGGAACACAAAGTTCTCAGAGGATTGTCGGGCGGGAGGAGACATGCTTACAACTCATGAGCCCCAGAGCACTAGTAAAGCAAACCCTGAATCTTATGTAGGAGGAATGGAACTTGTCTTATTTAGTTTCTGTAAACCAATGGTCCTGGTTATGTCCCCTCCAGTGCTGCAAACGATCAATTCATCCCATTTAAAACAGTCAGGCGGGTATATTGTTTGTGGCCGTGGGGGAGGGCAGGGTTCGGGAGGAAGAATAATGACGGCGAGAGGTTATCACTGCGGGTCAAGGTTCACCTTGGGTTTATTTTATGTTTCACAGTCTGGCGTGTTGCCTGTTACTCGACACTGACAGCCGGCTGCTGTTCGAGCCATTGGCCGGTAGGAGGCGGAATGTAACCGTCTACAGCTGTTTGCAGGTGTTGGTGGATCGGCCATAAAGGATTGTGGAAATCTAACCCAGGGCTTCACTGAAACACAGAATCGCTGAGAACGCAAAATGATGAGCGAGAATATTTCGTGTATCATTAACCTTCTCCGGATTAGAATACTGTTAGCCACTGTGTCAGATTAAGCTGGTCCGTCTAATGATGTGGGTTATTAAAGGTAGATTTTGTTTCACAAAATAATCTAACTTCGCTGCGTGAACAATTTGAGTTTGGAATATTACAATGCAGAGGAATTTAACCACCCAGGAAATACAAGGGACGCTCTGTGTTCCTATACAAAAGTGGTTGAGCCAATGCCTGTGCTTGTTCCTCTCCGTCTGTGTTTCTGTACATGTGTACCTGTGTTTCTATGTTATGTGTTTACTGTGCATATATCTGGGTGAGTCTGGAGTTGTTCCTGTGCGAATCTTTTTGGACGAATTCCTACGTTAGTATGTTCCTCTAAAGTATGCGTGCTCAGGTGTGTGTATGTATACGTGTGAATATGTTGTGTGTTTGAATATGTGATGTGTTTTTGCATCTCTATGTGTTTGGAATATCCTTGTATGTATTTGAATGTGTGTAAGTATGTGTGTACACGTGGTTGAATGTATATGTATGTGTGTTTGAATGTGTGTATTTGAATGTGTGTATGTTTGAGTATGTTTATTTGAATGTGTATTTGAATATGTATGTTTGAATGTGTATGCGTTTGGATGTGTGTGTGTGTTTGCATGTGTTTGAAGTGTGTGTTTAGATATGTATGTGCATTGTATGACCCCTCCATGCCCACTAGCTGCTACCATTTTATGCGTTAGAGAATAAATACTAGGCAATCCTAGACAAGTTCATTTTTTGGTCAATTGACAGTGTAACAATGAAAGGTTGACGCAAACATATGATTAATGAACATGAGTTTAGGTGTAAAACACAGCTTGTGGCACCTCAACAATGTGTTATTAGATGGCGGGGTTCGTTTATAATAAGCACATGGTACGTGGCGTTCAGACTGCAATAAATCTAACGTCCTTGGGCTCAGGTGCTTTGGAGAGCACAGTGCTGAGTGTCCTGAGTGAAAGTACAACTGACAGAAATAACTTTGGTTCAGATTTGTTTTCAAATAATTTTATGTATTTGTTCAGTGCCTTGTTACTGACCAATGTGTTGCAGAGAAGAATGAGAAATCTAAGGTCGTGTCCCTCTTCAAGTTCATTCAGTGATCTGACTATTGCCTCAGCAGTAAACACTCAGCCAAGTAAAAAACATCGTACGTTTCGGTTCAAAGGCGTTTGCGTGAAAAAAAACTTAACACTGGTCATTAACAGAAAGCTCTTTATTTTAAAACACCGAAAACATTTACCAACTAAAGCAATTTATGATTATTACTATAACTTATCACCTTCATGCACTGTTACATTGAAACAGAATTATAACACATTAGAAACCAGAACACCTTCTTGACGCATTTACAATGTAGATTGCAGATGGTCAATCTTGATTAATTAAATTGAAATGTATTTCATCATATCGAGAACCTATTTAATATCGAAGATGTCCACAAGAGGATTTAAAGAAATTGGATAATCGATCCCAAATTCCATCATAATAAAAACTACCAATTATTAACGAGCAATCTAGCATCTGAGCATAAGATAGCTGCAGAAGGTTCAGACTAACTTGTATGTACAGTACCATATTATATTGTATTTTATTTAAATGCATGTTCTATAATTGTGTATGCTTATTCTATAGTTAACTGCATATCATAATGGTGTATACTATAACTTTATATACTAGCTACGTATTTTGTGACTATAATAACGTGCACACTATAATTATACATACTGTATTTAACTGCATATACTACAGCTAACTACTATAAATAATATACTATGAATCTAAATACTATATACAATAACTTTATATATTTTATTTAAATGTATACGCTATAACTATATTTATACTATCATGTTATATGTTAACTCCATAAAGTGTGTATACTATAACCTTATATATTATATTTAATTGCACATGGCATAGTTGTGTAGTTAGCTGTATACAATAGATTTCTTTGGTTGGCCACATGAACTATAGTTGGTATAAGCAAGACTTTTCAGCTGTTAACCCACAGTTACAGTTTTTTAACTGGGTTGGTCCGGGAGCTTATAGGACAGTACATAGCCTGCAGTATTGTACTGTGGCAGTGTCAGCTGTGGCTAGGTGTGTAGCACTTCAGCTTCTGAGTCAGAAGGTTGTGGATTCAAGTCCCACTCCAGAGACTTGAGCATATAAAGCTAGGCTAGCACTCCATTGTGGTACTGAGGGAGCGCGGCACTATCGGAGGTGCCACCTTTCGAAGAGATTTTAAACCAAGGCCCTCTCAGGTGGATGTAAAAGATCCCATAGGACTATTTTGAAGAAGAGCAGGGGAGTTATCCCGGGTGTCCTGGCCAATATTTATCCCTCAATCAACTTAAGAAAAACAGATTATCTGGTCATTATCACATTGCTGTTTGTGGGAACTTGCGGCGCCCATATTGGCTGCCATTACAACAGTGACTACACTTCAAAAAGTACTCAATTTGCTGTAAAGCGCTTTGGGACGTCCGGTGATCGTGAAAGGCGCTATATAAATGCAAGTCTTTCTTTCTAGACAGATGATAACACACAGGCTAGAACCGGATATTTACGGGATAACATGCAATGTGTTATGTACAATATGATTGCCTGGAATGTGCCGTATCCTTGACTTGAGCCGGGGTTGCTCTGCACCATTATAATTATAAGGAATGTAATGATTATTTTATAATGGGTTATTTCTTGGTCGCAGGCTTCGGTGCGAATGACAGCCTCCTGCAGTCAAATGACTGAAGTACTGCTGTGCCGGTGTCTTGAACTAGTGTTACTTCTCTGGGCGTTAATGCAGAATAGCAAAGATGTGTGTTATTAAATAGTAGGCGGCTTCTAAAAGGTTTCGCTCTTTCTGAATGCGCCGTGTCCCCCGCCCCCGTGTGTAATTCTACTTAAGTCTACCGCATTCGTCAATCCCAGTAACAGTGGGTTTGCAACCATTAAACTCGTAAAACGAAATGTTTCCATAATTAAATCAGCAAGCCTATCTTTTTGCCTGTGAAATAATACCAGCGACGAAAGGAGCCAGACTACCAGCAATTAAAATCAAAATGTATGGCTTGCCTCAGATTCAGTAGGTGTTACTGGAACTCCAGCCGGAGTCTTTCTAGTCACTGTCTAGATATCCGTCTGGGGTTTTATTCTTCACTGATCTGACACATTTTAGCAAGTTCCCGTGCACACGGGGCTGAAGTGCTTGCCTCGGGCACTGCGGCTGCTGGCGATCTGGTCTGAGCGGTGGAATACTTTTTTGCTGATAGGCTTGGGCTGTGTCCACCCTGTTCCAGATTGCTCCAGGGAAAACCGTAAAATATTTATGTCTGCTTCACGTGTGCTATTCGGGGAACGTTAACGACGGAAAGTGTGGTTAAAATTCATAGCATTTAGAAATATTTTTACACGGTATTTATTTTCCGAGGAGTTCTACATTTGGTTATTTCACCGTCACGATTTAAAACGCTGGGAGGGGCTTCTCACCCCCCCCCCCCCCCCCCCCCCACGAGCAGTATAAAAGATTTGAGAGTCGGGATCAGTAGGAAGGAAATAGAGAACTGTAAAGGTTAATTGTCTATATTTTCTAAGTAGATATATCATTTTTTTAACAAAATAAATAAGCTCATATAAACGCAGCACTGATCATTGCATCTCTGTAATCTACAGAAAATACGTGATGTACAATATATCGTAGACAGTTTTAACTTAAGTTATTCATTTTATTCATTTTAAGGAAGCATTTAATACTAGCCCTTGCGCATTCTCCATTTACAGGTTTCGCCTTTTCTTTCTATTTTTGCTTTCTGTCATTTATAATAAGGTGGGGGGGAGATTTACCCCGATTGTTAAAATGATCTCTGGGAGATTCTTTCAAAGCAACTTATTATAGTTAACCGTTTACTGGGATAGCGATATTAGTAACCCCAGTTCTGACGAAAGGTCGTCGACCTGAAACGTTAACTCTGTTTCTCTCTTCACAGATGCTGAGTATTTCCAGCATTTCTGTTTTTATTTCAGATTTCCAGCATCTGCATATTGTATATTGATGTTTAATTCACTGCCACTTCTCTTCTAGGAATGCCCACCTTGAAGAAGTTCTGCTCTTCCCTCAGAGGGATTTCTGTTTGTCTCTTTCACCTTGTTCATCTTCACTGCTTTCTGTTTCCCTTCTCCTGTTTGATCAAGTGTCTACCAAAACTCGCTTTCACAGCCACGTTACTTTACTCAGCAACTGTCTCCAGCTCCGACAATCCACGTGGATGCCAAGTGAAATTCTACCCTTCATGTTTTGGATCCACCCAGGATTACAGATATCTCTGAGATATTCAGTGTCCCTCGAACCACTGCTCTCGCCGCATCCTGAGATCCACACTCAACCCCGCCACGTCTATGCTCTCGACTCTCTCCAGCAGCACCGACTCACTCTATCTCTAAGTTGTACCGGTCCACAGGAAAAAAAAACAGTTCTGACCAAGCGTCATCGACCTGAAATGTTAACTCTGTTTCTCTCTGCACAGGTGCTGCCTGACCTGCTGAGTATTTCCATCATTTTTTGTTTTCATTATTAATAAGAGGGACATGTGTGTAATCTTTAAAAGCAATACAATCACACAACCCATCCAGGAAAGTTCAATACACACACACACCAAACACCATGTGATGATTATGTACAATGATGGCTTCATAACATGTCAGCAGAAGATCTTGGAAATAATATTTTATTATTCGATAACACCAGGTTCGATTGTTCTAATGTAATGTAAGTCAAATAGCAGCTGCCTCTGTTCTTTTACATATAAAGATTCCATAGAGTAGGCATAGAGATGTTTCCAGGTTGTGGGGGCAGCCCAAAACTAGGGGCCATAGATATAAGATAGTCACTAATAAATCCAATAAGGAATTCAGGAGAAACTTTTTTACTCAGAGTAGTGAGAATGTGGAACTCACAACCACAGGGAGTGGTTGAGGCAAATAGCATAGATACATTTAAGGGAAAGCGAGATAAACACATGAGGGAAAAAGGAATAGAAGGTTATGTGATAGGGCGATATGAAGTAAATAGAGTGGGAGGAGGCTCATGTGGAGCATAAACAGCGACATAGACTTGGTGGGCCCAATGAAAGAAAGACAGACATGCATTTATATAGCGCCTTTCACAATCACCGGATGTCCCAAGCGCTTTACAGCCAATAAAGTACTTTTTGGAGTGTGGTCACTTTTGTAATGTGGGAAACGCGGCAGCCAGCAAGCTCACACAAACAGCAATGTGATAATGGCCAGTTAATCTGTTTCCGTGCTGTTGATTGAGGAATAAATATTGGCCAGGACATGGGCATAACTTCACTGCTCTTCTTCGAAATAGTGTCATGGGATCTTTTACGTCCATCTGAGAGCATCTCATCCGAAAGACGGCACCCCTGAGAGTACTGCACTTCCTCAGCACTACACTGGAGTGTCAGCCTAAATTTGTGTGGTCTCAAGTCCCTGGAGTGGGACTTACATAAGAACATAAGAAATAGGAATAGAAGCAGACCAAACAGCCCCTCGAGCCTGCTCCACCATTCAATAAGATCATGGCTGATCTGATCATGGACTCAGCTCCACTTCCCTGCCCGCTCCCCATAAACCCTTAGCCCTTTATCGTTTAAGAAACTGTCAATTTCTGTCTTAAATTTATTCAATGTCCCAGCTTCCACAGCTCTCTGAGGCAGCGAATTCCACAGATTTACAACCCTCTGAGAGAAGAAATTTCTCCTCATCTCTGTTTTAAATAGACGGCTCCTTATTCTAAGATCATGCCCTCTAGTTCTAGTCTCCCCCATCAGTGGAAACATCCTCTCTGCATTCACCTTGTCAAGCCCCCTCATAATCTTATACATGTCAATAAGATCACGTCTCATTCTTCTGAATTCCAAAGAGTAGAGGCCCCAACCTACTCAACCTTTCCTCATAAGTCAACCCCCTCATCTCTGGAATCAACCTAGTGAACCTTCTCTGAACTGCCTCCAAAGCAAGTATATCCTTTCGTAAATATGGAAACCAAAACTGTATGCAATATTCCAGGTGTGGCCTCACCAATACCCTATATTGCTGTAGCAAGACTTCCCTGCTTTTATACTCCATCCCCTTTGCAATAAAGGCCAAGATTCCATTGGCCTTCCTGATCACTTGCTGTACCTGCATACTATCCTTTTGTGTTTCATGCAGTAGTACCCCCAGGTCCCGCTGTACTGCAGCACTTTGCAATCTTTCTCCATTTAAATAATAACTTGCTCTTTGATTTTTTCTGCCAAAGTGCATGGCCTCACACTTTCCATTATACTCCATCTGCCAATTTTTTGCCCACTCACTTAGCCTGTCTTTGTCCTTTTGCAGATTTTTGTGTCTTCCTCACACATTGCTTTTCCTCCCATCTTTGTATCGTCAGCAAACGTGGCTGCGTTACACAGTCCGTTCTTCCAAGTCGTTGATATAGATTGTACATAGTTGGGGTCCCAGCACTGATCCCTGCTGCACCCCTCTAGTTACTGATTGCCAACCAGGGAATGAACCATTTCTCCCGACTCTCTGTTTTCTGTTAGCCAATCCTCTATCCATGCTAATATATTGCTCACTTGAACCCACAAACCTTCTGAAGGACAACATTTCACACAACAAATTTTATTAATAATAAACACTGTTTCTACCGTAGATGTACTCGCTCTGCGGGGGTTTGTTGTTGCCATATTTCTAAGGCTGTTGTACTGAGAGACAGAGGAGCCGCGGCCGCAGCCCCAGCGTGCCTATCAGTTTCAGCTCGCCGCTGATTGGCCCGAAGTTTGCCTTGCTGAAACTGACTTGCTTGTAGCCCTTCGCTGTACTCGCGGAGCACAAAGACCGACCTCTCGGTTACTACTTGCCGTGCTTTTTGGTTAAAAAAAAACAAACACTCTGGAGGGAGAGAGGGGGGTGAAGAGAGGAAAACTCGAACAGTTGGTAATGCTGCGCATCGATTGACTGGCGGTCATTTTTGTTTTTTGGCAAAGCCTAGGCTCAAGTTTTTGTCCCTCTCTACAGCTGTTCTTTTTAATTAAAAAAAACTTGAAAGGCGAAGGAGCTGCCAATCGGAGAATTCAGGTATTTTTTTAAAACGGACTGGGAGCGATCTACACGGCCCTCTTCCTACCTTCTCCACCGCAGCTGATGAGCGTTTTTCACCAGACACACACAGCGAGAGAGAGAGAGAGAGAGTTCTCTGGCCGCGTTGCAAAGAAATGATCGCTGAGAGGGCGAAGGACGCTTGACCTTTTACAGTGATAAAAATAAAACGGAATCAGAACTGGAGTGTGCCGAAGATCCCCGTGCGCTGCAGTGAAGGACTCACCCGCCCCCCACCCCCCCTGTTCTTTACCTAAAGTTCAAAGTTTGATCCCCTCCAAGTGCGGAAGCGTTGGCACCGACCGACGGGGGCAAGCGCATGTATGGAGTGCCCTTGGATTTAAAATACGTGTGATTGATTTTTTTCTCTCCCCTCCCTCCTTGCACAATATAAAATGGAAAGTCCATGTCTTAAGCAACACGGGGTAGTTGCAGTTCACACATCGGAGATTACAGGTATGGAATAAGGAGAGTACAAGAGGCACGTAGACTATGCCCGCGTCGATATGTTTACTTATGTCCGTTCAGGCCGGTTTATTTATTGCTAATTTTTTTAAAAACTTGCATTTATATAGCGCCTTTCACGACTTTTGGACGTCCCGAAGCGCTATACAGCCAATGAAGCGCTAATAATGAAGCAATGCAGTTTACCGTGTCAATAACAAGTCACTTTCTCATCATATAACAACGGCGCACTGAATCCGCCGAGCAGTCGGTGTTTATTTGTTTTGGGCGCCGGTACAGCACTTGCAGGCTCCATCCGTCACAAGCAGCCCCAAACTCACTCACTCCCCTTCAGACCGTGCGAGCGGCCGATCTCTATCTGTGGGACCCGATTAGTTCAGATAATTGTTGATAAAGAGTTACCATAGCGGCTGCGTCTACCAATGATCCGCTTTAAAGAAAGGGGTGGGGGGTGTTCGAGTTGCCAGCTTGTAATCAGCGGTATAAACAGTAATGTGTTGCTGACCATTCCTGAGACTATAAAAGACAGGGGCCGCGGCGGCAGCATCCAGTTGCAGTGTGTATATGTGTACGTGTTGTGCAATTTTTTGTTTCTTCTCTGCATTGATTATTTTTTGTTTGAGATAAAACGTTTCAAATGTTGCAGGAGCAGAAAGTACCATGCTCCACTGCATAGTGGAAATAAGCAAAAAGCCGTCTGATTTGCACGTGGGCAATGTGTACAGCCTCTGGTCATTTCTTTTCCCCCCTGAAGAGCCCATCCTTTCGCCTACTTTGTAACGTGTTTTTGGTGCAAATTTGTAACTAATGACAATGTGTAATTACATGGCATGTTGGAGGCAGCCGCTCGTTTGTTTTGTATCCCCGGGCTCCGAGCTAGTTAGTCAGGGATTGAGTCAAAGTTTACAAGAAAGTGAAGGTGGTGTTAAATCAGAAGCGAAAACAAAATAACATTATTTTTCTTTCTGACTAACATTCAGTAAAAATATTTTGCTTTCTTAGCAAATGTTACAGATTTAATCTCAGATTCTGCCCACCTCCCCCCCCAAAATGGACAGGCACAATTTTAAAAATAGGAATTCCTTTGGGTCCTTTTGCTGTACCGCTGCGAATAAGCGAGTGGATGTGACATTTTCCCCCCGCAGTTTTATTAAACACCACTAACTGTGTGACACTAGCACACGCTTGAGGTGAACTGTGTGGTGAAGCTGGACTGTAACCCGCTGGCAGTATAAGAACCCTTCCTCTCTTCCCCCCCACCCCCCGGCGGAGATAGTGTGAGAATCCTGGCAGTCTGATAACCTCTCTCACTTCTGAAAGCAACACCCCCCAAAAAAACACCTTCGTTTATTCGCAGCTTGGAAAACGCGAAGAATATAAAGAGAGAATCTCGTTTTGGTTTGCTTCGGAGGGAAGACGATGGAATTTCTTCGACTCGCTTTCTTGATGTTGGGAGTCACGGCGCTTTCAGACGGTGCAAGGGGTGAGTACTCTGGGTTTAATTTTTTTTAATTGTGCAAACGACTGGGGTTCAATGATGCAGTGCTTGGGGGCACGGTGGGGGCGGGGGTCGGGGGGTCCTGTTGAGCGTCCTTGCCTGGTTGGACAAACATAGCAATCTTTTACCG
Organism: Pristiophorus japonicus; assembly: GCF_044704955.1. Lineage (NCBI taxonomy): Eukaryota > Metazoa > Chordata > Chondrichthyes > Pristiophoridae > Pristiophorus > Pristiophorus japonicus. The sequence goes on from NC_091978.1 coordinate 38,101,604, forward strand.
GCTTCCCTTTACTATGCACAATTCCAAGTGACATTGGGGGTTAACGTGTGCCTTTTTAAAAAGTTGCACTTTTCAAAGATTCCCATGGCTAAGAGTCCCCCCTCTCTTTCTCCTACCTTTTCTCGCATGCGCACAGGGGAGGGCCGTTTCCAAAGAGGGAAGGTTACTCAAGTAGCACTCTGAGGCTGAGGGACCTTGTAGCTTGTGTGTAAAATCATCAGGTTGCCTCCAATTCTCAAGCCTCCAGGCAAAGAAAACAATTGGATTCCTGGTCGGATAAAGCCGAGCATCCACCCCCACTCACCTCTCTCTCTCTCTCTCTCGTGTAATCCCTCTTCTGGCTTGTGCATCCCCGGTGGAAATGCAAACAAACAAATCGATGCGCCTCTCTGCGCGCAGCGCAGGCGACGAGCTGATTTCCCCTTCAACTGCTCGTAATTTCTCCAATGATCAAATCCAGATGCTGCCCAGTGACCGGTTTTCCGTCAAATAAATTAAGAAAATAAAGGGATGAATTTCACACCGGGATGCTGTAGTTGTTATTTCCTGTGGAAGCACGCAGAATCATAAGTCACTTCGGCACAGAAGGGTCCCATCGCGCCGGGGTCGCAGCTCCCACTTCTCTGCACTTTACAGCTCACACAATCTTAATGCAGGTAGTTATTCCTGCACTTTCAGATTGAACAAAAACCAGTTACCGGACAAAGCAATGGCAAATGTGTCGTGTTAAAACTTAACATCGACAGCGTGCAACAGTTCACGTTTAAGACGCTCAGTGAGGGATTTAAGCTGTGATTGATTCGGATTGAATCTGGTGCGAGGGCTGATCACCATGTTAGAATTCCTTTGCACACAACCACAGCGCGCATTCCAGCCAGTCACAGAGCTGTGAACATTGATTCCACGATTCTTTGCCCTCATGATTTATGATGTTCGCCAAAAGAAAATCTGATATGCAAACACTGGGATTATTTAAAAAGTAAAACACATAATTTCTAATGCAGATACGTCCAAGACATTATCCATCTAATTCTATCCATCTATCTATCTATCGATCGATCTATCTATCTATCGTTGTTTCATTACTGTTGGTTGCAGTTAGAAGTGATTGGACATTTCCTAAGTTAAATAAATATCGGATGTGAATTCTATATGTTTTTGGTTGATTGCACCGTATGCCCATTGCATCTGGTTTAAACAAAACTGACAGAAAACTATAAGTAATTATTTAATTGAACGATTTCAATTTGCAGGAAGAATTCCAGCCAATAACTGGGGGCTACTTCCGTAGGGCTTGTAAGAAAAAGAAGACATTCCAATCTAATTTTCATTGTAAATCATTATAAATGGAGACGGGGTCGAGTTTGAAGTAGAATGTTGTAACAACAAGACGTATTCGGTGCTATATATATGTATCGCGGTAACAGTACAGGATGTTTAAAGCTTGGTAGAAAAGTTAAGCCCGAAGTTTTTTTCGCTTATGATAATGATTCATTTCACGGAACATTAACAAGACCCTGTGTCTGGTGTCTGTTAGTTACATAATGAAGAGCAGCGCTTTGGAAGCAGTGAATGAGTGTCTTTATTGCAATGGGGAAGCGGGAAGGACTTTTGCACTTGTGTTGACATGAATCCTATTATTCCGTTTTGGGATCTATTCGCTCTTGTTACACATCCAAGGAACGGTTTCTTCTTCTGTGAGTATCGGAATGCGACGCAAATAACACTCAAACTTCAAATAAATGGGCAGAAAATAACTTTAAAAAGAACTTAACTCTTAAGTTATGCAGCCGGCGTCTTGATACCAGATTGGTGTCACAAGGCTGAACGCAGGTTGAATGATTGAGCGGTTTCCCCCCAATGTGGTTCGGCGGGATTCAATGCGATTTCTAACTGGGATTCCTAGCAAAGTCGGAATTGGGGGCAAGGAATTGGATGAACTTCCTGTGGGACTTCCCAACTTCTTTCGCTGAAAAAGGGAAATAAAACGTTGCGGGGCGATGGGGAAAGAATAGGGGAGTGGGTCTAATTGGACCTTTCAGAGAGCCGGTACAGGCGCGATGGATCTGTGCTGTATAAATCTGATATATGTGGAGTTGGAATACATTATTTAAGCCGCCTTGTTGGGCTGTGAACGCGAGTCTTGATTTAACAGAGCATGGAAGGATAGGGACGTGGGACTAGACCAACATGAGCTGAAAGGAGGGCGGGACATGGACCGAAAGGAAAGGGATCGAGCTGAATGGGCCGAATGGCTTTTTCCGCTCCAACCGTGCTTTATCTTCGATGGCGCTGTAACCCAATAATATGTACACAGTTCGGATGGGAGTTCTCCACCCGTGCAGATGAGCGAGGTGTTCAGCGGCCTGATTGAGTTACTCTCCGTCTTGTGGCCATTAACGCTGCTACGTGTTTTTAAAAGAGTTCAAAGATAATTGTAAATATGTTTCTTTCAAATGACCGTTTTTATTGTGAAGCCTCAGCAGGTTCGGGAACCTGCCCTCCCTGTTAAACCCTTGACGTGGTGATCGGGTGTTGCATGACAATCTGTGCTGATCGGGTCCGGGAATGGGTAACAATTACCGGGACAATGGGTGGAAGGGGCAGGTCAGCGGGCTCACGGGGCTAGCTGCACATTGGTTGAGATGAGGCCGTTGCCCAGCAGGTGAAGAAACGCGTTTGTTTATCCTGACAAATTTTGATTGATGGGGGAGCCATAAATCTCCAGAATAAGGCCACTCCACACAGACACGCACACGTATGCACCCAGCAACAACTTGTATTTCTTATAGGCCTTTTTTTTAACATAGTAAAACATCATGAGGAGCTTCACAGCAGTGTTCTAACACAAAACAAAATTGACGCCGAACCACGTAAGGAGATATATGGGCAGATGATCAAAAGTTTGTTCAAAGAGGTAGATTTTAAGGAATGTCTTAAACAACAACAACAACGTGCATTTAAATAGCGCCTTTAACGTAGTGAAACGTTCCAAAGCGTTTCACATGAGTATTATGAGATAAAAAATTTATACTGAGCCGCATAAATATAAATTAGCGTAGGTGACCAAAAGCTTGGTCAAAGAGGTATGTTTTAAGGAGCTTGAAGGAGGAAAGAGAGGTATAGAGGCGGAGGAAAGAGAGGCGGAGAGGTTTAGGGAGGGAAGCTGAAGGCCCTAAGCTCTGGAATTCCCTCCCTAAACCTGAATGGTTGAGCGATTATAATCAGGGATGCTCAAGAGGGCAGAATTAGAGGAGCGCAGACATCTCGAGGGGTTGTAGGGCTGGAGGAGATAGAGATAGGGAGGGCCAAGGCCATTAGGGAAATTTGGAAATAGGATGATAATTTTAAGGTTGCGGAGTTGCTTAACAGGGGCCAATGTAGATCAGCGAGCAAATATTAACATGTATACACACCCCCTTACTCACACACTCACACATAACGATCCCCTCCAGGTAAATTAATTTTCCTTTGGAGGGTTCCAAATGTAAATGCTGCTTGGAATAGTGTTTGAAATCTTTATTAGCAAATGCCCTACTGTTACACGTGAGTAAAACTATATAAATCTTCCAGCAAACAATGTTACCTTGAGGGTGAAGCATGCCTGTGTTCTGATCGTCTGTGATCGCCGCTTACCAGAGAAACTCCCCGCGTAACGCCGCCTTCAATGACCAATGATTACAAATCCGAATAAAGGCTCCACTGGGAGCCAAGTTAGTGCTGCTGCTGAAAGTGTGTTTCGTTGTCAGGTCACCAACCGTCACCGCGTAAACAAAATGCATTGGGCGAATTGTACAGTATGCGTTAATAAGGCTATATCCTTGCCTGTTACACAGAATGTACTACAACAACAACTTGTATTTATATAGCACCTTTAACGTAGTGCAACGCCCCAAGACGCTTCACAGGAGTGTTATGAGATGAAGGTGTGTGTAACAGCACAGAAACAGGCCATTCGGCCCAACCGAATGCTGGCCAACCTCCTCCCACTCCTCTTCATCTAGCCCCATCATAACCTTGTATTCCTTTCTCTCCCATGTGTTCTCCCCTTAAATACACCTATAGTGTTTACCTCAACTACTCATTGTGTTAGGCAGTTCTAACCACTCTCGGGGTAAAGAAGTTTCTCCTGAATTCACTACTGGATTTATTGGTGACTATCTTATATTGATGGCCTAGTTATGGTCTCTCCCAAAAATGGAAACATTCTACCCTATCAAACCTCTTTGATAAAGAGCTCCATTAGGTCACCCCTCAGCCTTCTCTTTTCACTAAGAGCCCCAGCCTGTCCAATCTTCCATTGGTTTGGTCAAGTAAGGCACTTTTTCAAATGCACTTTCACCATCATCATCATAGGCAGACCCTCGAAATTGAGAAAGACTTGTTTCCACTCCAAAAGTGAGTTCTCAGGTAACTGTACAGTCCAATATGGGAATTACAGTCTCTGTCACAGATGGGACAGACAGTGGTTGAAGGAAAGGGTGGGTGGGGAGTCTGGTTTGCCACATGTTCCTTCCACTGTCTGTGCTTGATTTCTGCGTGCTCTCCGCGATGAGACTCGAGGTGCTCAACGCCCTCCCGGATGCTCTTCCTCCGCTTAGGGCGGTCTTTGGCCAGGGACTCCCAGATGTCAGTGGGGATGTTGCACTTTATCAAGGAGTCTTTGAGGGTGTCCTTGAACGCAAGGGGCAAGATGATGGCCGACAGGGGTGCAGGTTTGACTGGTGAGAAAACGATTCCAACGGCATATGGGTAGGGCCCGGTTGGATGCAACGCCAGGCCTCTACTCAACGCAACAGCCGCACTTGCATATTTTGTTTTCCGTTGTGGGAGATGTGGAACTTCAGCAAGGAATGGTCCCGACTCTTCCACTAGGGAGACAATTGGTTTACTCGGCGTAACCCAGGTTCCATTTCTACAGTGGCACGGGCAATCTACACACAGCTTCACAATTGCCTTATCCGTGGTTTGCGAATGTTTTTTTTTCACTTTGCAATCGGGAGCTCTGGTGAATATAGTTGCAGAAGATCTCCCTGTGTTTTTAGGATCGGTTTCCGCCATCCCTTCAATGTTTTTTTCCTCTCACTGCCAAAACTCACAATCCTTGGAGATAACTCCGGGCAATTCTACAAAACATTCACATCATTTCACCCCGAACCACTTCTCCCTCTCCTCCCAAATCCGTTTGGTTCACAAGCAACAAACTCTCTCTTTAACTGCCGTGTTTACACTCAAGTTTATTACCGCGACTGCCTCTAGCAAAAGGATTTACATAATTTACTGTCGTGGAAAAAAAAACCCGGGTAGGAAGACACTTTTTTTTAGCACCCCCGGAGACAACGGACGATGTTTGCAGAGTTTGACTCCGTTTAGCCAGAACAATCAAGTGATTATGGAGTGCAGCCCATCCATTCAAAGAGGGACAAAAGCCATCAGTTTTAAAGCATTTTTTACAGCTTCTCTCAGCACATGGCTCGTTCCTTACCGGCGGATGTGGCTCGAGGAAATAGTTGTCGCAGCTTTATTCCAATGATTTCTCGAGGAAGTAGATAAGGCTTAATTAACTGGGATCTGATTCCAGGATTTCCCTATCTACATTTCTCCTAGCTCAATTCCCAGTTGTAGAATAACAGACTGGTTGGAAACACGTGGGTGAAATTGACCATCCGTTTTGTTCATTACAGAGGGTTCCATCTACTCTGTTTCTGAAGCGAACCCCCAGAGGCTTTCTTTAGGCCACACACACTCGCTCAATCCCTCGCTCACATTCTCATATTCATTCTCTCACACTCATTCTCACACTCGCACACATTCTCACTCTTATTCTCTCATTTACACACTGACATACACTGATTCCCCCACACACGTTTTCATAGAAAGACGCTCACTCACGCGCACTCTCACTCAGACACACACACATACACATGCACTCATTCTCACACACGCATTCTCATATACACTCACTCACATACACACTCTCACTCATACACATGCACTCATTCTCACACACAGATTCTTACACTCATACACTCACTCAATCACACACACACTCATACACATACACTCATTCTCATACTCATACACATGCACAGTCTCACTCACACACTCGCTCACACACACTCATACACATATACTCACACTAAATCACTCACACACATTCTCACACTCACAGACACATACGCACACTCACACACACTCTCATTCTCACACAATACATATTCTCACACTTACAGTCGCATAAACTCACACACATTCTCACAGAGACACACTCTCGCACACACATACTCCTCTATCACATTCCCCAACACCCTTCCTTTGGCCCTATTCAAAGGGGAACTTGCAGAGGGGTGATGGATATGGTGAGAAGGTGGTGAGGTGGAGCTGACATATTAAAACATGGAACATGCTTGTCAAGCTTACTGGTCGTTTCCCGAGCTAAAACAAAACGGTTGGCACAATGTCACCACAGGCACAACATACAGATTGATTATAATTGAAGAAACCAAAAGACGATGTACTAGAATTTGCATGGAGCTGATTCCAGGCACTTATGGTAATTGATATCATCGACCCACATTACAGATGTTCCATGGAATTCGGGGCGATTGCTGTTCCAGGAATGTAGGCTTTCTCCTTCACACTCCACAAAGATCATTTGATCAACCAAGTCCTCGCGGACTCCTGTTATTGTTACTTTGTACTGGCTTTCGGAGGATTCATTTCCAAATGCGTTCTTGTATATAAAAAGGACACTTATTTTTGGTTGAAATCTGATGATACGAGCAACCATTGGCTTAGACGCTTCAAAATGGGACGGCTAAACACAGAGCTTTAAGCTGCGCCGAATTCGTCTCTTTTTGTTGCCAACGCACAGAATAGCGCGTTAATTTATTCCAAAATGACCTTTCACTGGTTGAACCGCAATGGCAAACGCACAAGTACAGCGAGGGAGGCAAAATTCTTGCTATATTTTATTGGAAATGGCAGCACATGGGCAGTGGGTTTCCTCTAGCCCGCTGTAAAAGTCCTGGTTCGCCGCAGTAGTGCTGAGGGGACGCCTGCACCGAAACATGATACCCGCTCAGACAAATTAACCGAGGAATGCAGATGCCAGCAAATCCTGCAAGCATGCAGAGGGTAGCATGGAGTTTGTGAATCCAGATTTCGCGAGCAGCTGCCAGGGATTGCACGGTTCCTATATACTTTTAAACGGATTTCTACGAGAGCGTTTGCACGGTTCCTATATACTTTTAAACGGATTTCTACGAGAGCGTTTGTGATCCCAATAATGTTGAAAGCTTACATCAGACACTTAAAACGACACTTAAAAGGGTCGTCCTTTAGGTTTTTTTTGGTACAGTTCACCAAGCTTTTCACCTCATCATCAAGGCCGAAATTGGTATAAATATACGTTAACAGGGCCTCAAAACACCATTCGAGCCGGATGGTGTTTGCAACAAATATTTTGCTTACTTCACATGGAACTGGGTGACTTAGATAATTAGACCACTGTCCTTTCATCTCGAGAAACTGGCTCAATAATCCAGCTGATTGACACATTGGATGAAGGTCCCTCTCTCTGTCCTTCTCTCTCTCTAGCAGCTGTTTATAGTTCCAAGTGGAATAAGATGGAGAGGCACAGTTTCAACCCAGTTCCCAAGTCCGCAGCACAAAACTCCACCGACATTGGCACCAGTTGGGGAGTCTCACTCAAGCCATCAGCATAGTCGATGTATGAGATTCATACAGAGCACTGGTTCAGGAGATGGGGGGAGGGGGTGCTGTGGTGCGGTGAGGGGTCTTTTCTGGCATGGTGGCTGCTCGTTCGATCTAATGCTTGTTGCACCTGTCACTGACTTTAATAAAGGGAAAATGCTTCCATTTCACCTTATTGTCATTTCTGAGACTAATATTTTTATCAAAAAGAGAATCCGGTTTTGCAGAAGCTTGCTGTTGTAGTCAGTTTGGTTCAGTTGTGATGAAATGGTTATGTTTGGAATGCACTGCCTGATAGGATGGGGGATACAGATTCAATAGGAGCCTTCAAAATGGAATTGGATAAATACTTGAAAGAGAAAAAAATTGCAGGGATATAGGGAAAGAACACAAGAACATAAGAAATAGGAGCAGGAGTAGGCCATTTGGCCCCTCGAGCCTGCTCTGCCATTCAATAAGATCATGGCTGATTTGATCGTGGACTCAGGTCCACTTCCCTGCCCGCTCCCCATAACCTTTTACTCCCTTATCATTCAAAAATCTGTCTATCTCCACCTTAAATATATTCAATGAGGGTGTAGATGTAGGACTAACTGGGTTGCTGTTCAAAAGGGCTGATGCAGACTCGATGGGCCGAATGGCCTTCTTTGCTGTGCTATTCTATGATTCTATGAAATTGGTTAAGTCGCAGTGATTTTGTTTGAGGGCAGTTTCAGTGTTGCAGAAATGCGATGTCTCTCTCGGGGCAAAAGAGTGAGGCCTCCTGCCAGCTGATGGCCACTGCAAGTTAGTTTGGCAGGCCAGTGTCCTAGTGGGTTGTCCCACCACTTTAAGCAGATGTGTGAACATGGATGAGGAGAAAAAGAAGTGGAGGAAGCAGAATAAAAAATGCATAGAAACATAGAAACATAGAAAATAGGTGCAGGAGTAGGCCATTCGGCCCTTCGAGCCTGCACCACCATTCAATAAGATCATGGCTGATCATGCAACCTCAGTACCCCATTCCTGCTTTCTCTCCATATCCCTTGATCACTTTAGCCGTGAGGGCCACATCTAACTCCCTTTTGAATATGTCCAACGAACTGGCATCAACAACTTTCTGTGGCAGAGAATTCCACAGGTTAACCAAAAGCAAACTTCACAGATGATTCCAAATCTGAGTAAAATATGCTGGTGAAAAAAAAGACCATTCAGGACCCTCAGTGCGCCCCCCAAAGCGCTTTACAGCCAATGAAGTTCTTTTGAAGTGTAGTCACTGGTGTAATAGTAGCAAACGGGGCAGCCAATTTACACACAGCAAGGCCTCACAAATAGCAATGAGATAATGACCAGATAATCTGTTTTATTGATGTTGGTTGAGAGATAAATATTGACCAGGATATTCGGGAAGAACTCCCCCTGTTCTTCTTCGAATAGTGCCAATGGATCTTTTAAGTCCACATGAGAGGGCAGATGTGGCGTCGGTTTAACGGCTCCTATGAAAGACGGAAAAGCTTCAGTGATGGGCAGGTTTTGTGCAGCGATAGTAAGGGCACACAATCGGCGCTGGTGCTCCGGGTGAGCCTGAGGGGAGAGGTCAGGTCAGAGGTATAGGCCTGTCCGGCGCTCCACCAAGGGCCTCTGGAATAACAGGTCAGAACCCCTGGCGAGGATCACTTTGATGAAAGAAACGTGCTGACCGTCACCAGCTGTTATTTCTGTCACTTTACAAATGAGATGTTGAAATGTAGCCTCAGACTTTTGGGCAGGTTTTCTATTTTCCATTCGTTCTACCTGCCAATTAATGTCAAACACGTGCATTTTATAATAAAGGAAGCTTTACTAAACTGACAGTTCCACTCGGCAGCCTTGGCTGACGCAAGAAAGACATCTCTTTAGGAAACTGTATTTTCTGGGCCGGATTGTAAACCATAGGAAGTAACTGCAGACACACAAAAAATCTTATTCCAGACACTGTGACTGGGATCTCGGCTGTTTAATCCATCTCACTCGGCAGCCAGTTCTCTCACCAATATCACAAACTGGAAGGCAGATGGATACTTTTATCCCTCCAGCTGTTTCAATATTGACTGACAGAAAACATGAAATAGTATTATTGCTAATCCCTGCGTTTAGTGGATTACATAGAGGATACACGTTAGGGACCAGTACTTTACAGCAAAGCCACAATTAATGAGCACACAGGTACAAACCAATGACGTGGGTAGGTTATTTTCTATGGACCGCTGCTCGCCGATGTGTATGTTATTTCTACAACAGATTTGAGTATTTTAAAAAAATGTCTTTTTGTAGAATGTCTTTTGTTGAACCGAGTTTCCGCTGGTAATATCAGTGCAATCCGGGCGGAATGAGCCGAACCAGCGTAAAGGATCGGGGAATTTTAAACGTAAGTGAGTTAGGTCCAAAACCAGTCATATTCGTATTTTCCGCTGGTTTAAGATTCAATTCGCCCGGATCAAACCCCGTTTACAAATCTCGCCACGCCCCCAGATTGAAATTGCGAGATTCCGCCGATTGCCCTGGTTCAGGAAGGCTCTTCAAATCGCATTCAGTTTCTTAAGTGCAGTGGCACATTTTTTAAAGTTTATTCATATCCAAAAATATTTCGTTTACTAAGAAACTGACTAGTGTGCACCAATGAAACTATTAAGTGGTTCGGTATGGTTTTTGAAAATCATTTGGGGTCATTCACAGGTAGAGGACTGGACACCAATGTTAAAGAAAGAAAGACTTGCATTTATATAGCACCTTTCACGACCAAAGTGCTTTACAGCCAATGAAGTGCTTTCCCACATTACAACAGTGTAGTGACACCATGTCCGCGCCGTGTCCGCACCATGTCCTGGCAAAGAGCCACACAACCCTCGGTCAGCAGCCCTGAAGGTTACATATAAACCTATGAACAATGGCAAAAGGTAAAGACCATCCGGCCCAACCAGTCCACCCCACACAACTGCGATACCCCTTGTATTGCAACATTTTATACTCCACTCCACCCGGAGCCTGGCTTTCTCCTGGGAGAGGCAAAAAAAACAAGTAAAAACCCAGGCCAATTGGGGAAAAAAATCTGGGAAAATTCCTCTCCAACCCATCCAGACAATTGAAACTAGTCCAGGAGATCACTCTGGCCATATTATATTCCATGATGTACTAACCATCGTATCTGCACCAGCCAACAAGTGGTTATCTGGTCTAATCCCACTTACCAGCTCTAGGTTACCAGCGCTGCAGGTTACAGCACTTCAAGTGCCCATCCAAGCAGCTTTTAAATGTGGTGAGGGTTTCTGCCTCCACCACCCTTCCAGGCAGTGAGTTCCAGATTCCCGCAACTCTCTGCATGAAGAAGCTTCCCCTCAAATCACCTCTAACCTTCTACCAGCCACCTTAAACCTATGCCCCCTCGTAATTGACTGCTCCGCCAAGGGAAATAGGCCTCTCAACATTTTATACACCTCAATGAGGTTTCCCCTCAGCCTTCTCTGTTCCAAGGAGAACAAACCCAGCCTATCCAATCTGTCCTCATAGCTATGATTCTCCATTCCAGGCAGCATCCTTGTAAATCTCCTCTGCACCCTCTCCAGTGTAATCACGTCCTTCCTATCATATGGCGACCAGAACTGCATGCAGTATTCCAGCTGTGACCTAACCAGTGTATTATACAATTTAAGCATAACCTCCCTACTCTTGTATTCAATGCTTCGGCCAATAAAGGCAAGCATTTCACCTTATCCACCTGGCCTGCTACTTTCAGGGATCTGTTGACAAGCACTCCAAGGTCCCTTGGTTCATCTACACTTCTAAGTGGGCAACCGTTTAATGTGTATAACCTTTCCTTATTAGCCCTCCCCAAGTGCATTACCTCACACTTCTCTGAATTAAATTCCATTTGCCACTGTTCTGCCCACCTGACCAGTAAATTGATATCCTCCTGCAGACCATGACTTTCCTCTTCATTATTAACCACACAGCCAATTTTAGTGTCATCTGCAAACTTTTTAATCATACCCCTTATATTCAAATCTAGATCATTGATGTATACCACAAAAAGCAAGGGACCCAGTACTGAAGCCTGCAGAACCCCACTGGAAACATCCTACCAGTCACAAAAACATCCATCAACCATTACTGCTTCCTACCTCTAAGCTAATTTTGGATCCAACTTGTCACTTTGCCCTGGATCCCATGGGCTTTTACTTTCATGACCAGTCTGCCATGTGGGACCTTATCAAAAGCTTTGCTAAAGTCCATATACACTACATTATACGCAGTACCCTCATCGACCCTCCTGGTTACCTCCACAAAAATTCAATCAGGTTAGTCAAACACGATCTTCCCTTTACAAATCTGTGCTGACTGTCCCTGATTAATCCTTGCCTTTCTAAATGTAGAATTATCCTGTCCTTCAGGATTTTTATTCCAATAATTTTCCCACCATGGAGGTTAAGCTGACAAGCCTGTAATTACACGGCCAATCCCTTTCTCCCTTCTTAAACAAGGGTACCACATTAGCAGACCTACAGTCTTCCGGCACCGTGCCTGAATCCAAACAGGACTGGAAAATGATGATCAAAGCCTCTGCTATTTCCTCTCTTGCTTCGCTCAACAGCCTGGGATACATTTCATCTGGGCCTGGGGACTTATCCACTTTCAAAGCTGCCAAACCCCCCAATACCTTCTCTCTCACTGTATCTATTTCATCCAGAATTTCACACTCTTCCTTGATAGCAATATCTACATTGCCCCTTTCCTTTGTGAAAACAGATGCAAAGTATTCATTAAGAAGCATAACCACATCTTCCGCCTCCACCCACAGATTACCCTCATGGTCTCGAATAGGCCCTGCCCTTTTTTTAGTTATCCTCTTAATCTATTTATAGAACATATTTGGGTTTTCCTTGATTTTATTTGCCAAGAATATTTCATGCTCTTTCTTAGCATTTACTGATATCCTTCTGACTCAGAAGCAAGTGTGCTACCCACTGAGCCATAACTGACATGTTCCCCCTAAGATGCATGGGTGCATGGCCTGCACATCACTTGGGTGGTCCAGTGCAGACCGCTCACAAGCTGCTCCATTTGGAAGATACCATGCAGCAAATTTAAAGGGACCATGCACAAAAAAAACAATTCGAGGGAACATTGCTCGATACCCTTATTAAAAATGCTCATATTCACAGGGAGGTTATGCTTAAATTGTATAATACACTGGGTAGGCCACAGCTGGAATACTGCATGCAGTTCTGGTTGCCGTATTATAGGAAGGACGTGATCGCACTGGAGAGGGTGCAGAGGAGAATTACGAGGATGTTGCCTGGATTGGAGAATCTTAGCTGTGAGGACAGATTGGATAGGCTGGGTTTGTTCTCCTTGGAACAGAGGAGGCTGAGGGGAGGTCTCATTGAGATGTATAAAATTTTGGGTTGATTTATGAAGAAAGGTTGAGTACGTTGGGTCTATACTCATTGGAGTTTAGAAGACTTAGAGATGATCTTATTGAAACATATAAGATACTGAGGGGGCTCGATAGGGTCTATGCAGAGAGGATGTTTCCCCTCGTGGGGGGAATCTAGGGGGCATAGTTTCAGAATAAGGGGTCGCCCATTTAAATCGGAAATGAGAAGGAATTTCTTCTCTCAGAGGGTCATGAATCTGTGGAATTCTCTTCGCCAGAGAGCTGTGGAGGCTGGGTCATTGAATATATTTAAGGCAGGGATAGACAGATTTTTGAGTGATAAGGGAGTGAAGGGTTATAGGGAGCAGGCAGGGAAGTGGAGCTGAGCCCAAGATCAGATCAGCCATGATCTTATTGAATGACGGAGCAGGCTCGAGGGGCCAAATGGCCTACTCCTGCTCCAATTTCTTATGTTCTCATGTTCTTTCAGCTGTATTAATAAAACGTCACTCAGTTACCAGTCTTAAATACATCAAGGAATAGTTTTTAGTGGAAATACAGAGAAAGGAAACTATTACTTTGCCAGATTGCACCAGTTCATTGAAGATGTTACGTTTATGATTATGCAAATGATTTTTAGCGGAAACCTGAACTGTAACCTAACCAGCACAATTTCAAATGCCTTTTGGGCGCAATTAACTGATTGTGCCCAAAGCGGAAACTCGAGCCTTTTTTTGTATTTACTTGGCACACGGTTTCCTCCATTTGCTATTTGGGCCTTAATCATAAACATGCCGTTTACCCTTTATCCCTCCGTCTTGACACCTGTTTGAAATGCCTTCTTTAAAAAAAAACTTCCTATGATCCTGCTTTTAGCTCAACCTACTAACTTCCCCCACCCCTCTCTTTTCACCCCGCACCTTTCTATAGCATTTCTGGTGTACAGAAAGATGTGCACACAGGGAATGGGACAGAAATGCGAGTTGCTGCTGTTCCCCTGCTCACGGTTGCAATTTCAGCACAAGTGGCTGGTCCCTCTCAGTCCTTTTGTTAATGTAATGTGAAAGGTTGCAGGTGACCTGCATAATATCAGATCAATCTACACATAGAAGGATAGAAGGGGGGGGGGGGGGGGGGGAGGAGGAAAATAATCATTTTAAACTGACTGTAAAAAAAAATGAAAATAGACAGAAAGTAAACACACCATGTTAGAGTAGTTCCTGAAAAATAAACATCCTGCCCCAACAGGTAGACTAAAAAAATGTCGACCCAAAGCTGACTGGCTAAACGCAAAGACCGTTGAATGTAACTCACTGGTCTGCACTCCAGACATGTTGTATAATTTAATCTACAAACTGTAAGTGGTATTTCCCTTGAGGAGAATTTTTTTGGCAAGTTTATATTATACAAAACCACTTCAAATAGAAGTGGTTATGTATGTGTTGGCTGCTGCTGCTCTGGAATCTGCCTTGTTTACATTGCAATGTGGATTTCGGAGCGTGAGCCGGAACAATACTTAAAACAACTGCGCATGGGCAAGCCTGTGGATGTCCCGTTGTTTAAAAGTTGCGAATCACAACACTTGCTCGTCTGGCCTGAAGTATGGCAGGGTAGCATTGCAGCAGCAACACAGAGGTACCGGGAAGTACAGGGCTGGGAAAGACCACTGTGATCCATCTGACTGCTTCCACAGTTCAAAACGTTGCACTCTCGCTTCTCTATCCCTCAATTGCCCCCCCCCCCTAAAAAAAGTTGTCTAACTCCCTCTTGAATTTGTTGGCAGTATCCCATCTCTACTCTCCCTCAGGTCGCCTTTGCCACATATTCACCATTATGTATATGAATTAGTTAAATTCAAGTCATCAGTTCACCTTCCCTCTTCTGAGCAGGAGTCACTGCCACTTGTTTAGAATTTATGGTCCTGTCTACAATTTGTTCATTTTAGTTTATATATATATATATATTTTCAAGATTCTTTAATAATATTATTTAATTATATTTTATTTTATTATACTATATTATATGCAATATTTTTATTATACTATATTATATATTACTTTATTATACTATATTATATATTATATTTTATCATACTATATTATATGTTATTTTATCATATAGTAAATATTATATTTTATTTTATCATACTATATTATTTATTTTATCATACTATGTTATATATTATATTTTATTTTATCATACCACATTATATATTTTGTTATTTTATTATACTATATTATTTTATATTATATTATATATGTTCCCAAGCATCTTGAAAACATTGATGAAGCCTGACTTGAGGCCTCTTTTCTCGGGTATGAACATCCCAACCTTATTTATTCTCACCTAGCTCAGGTGCCTAATCTCCAAAATTAGATTAGTTGCCCTTATCTGTATTCTCTCCAAAACCAGACCATCCTTACCATAGTATGGTGACCAAAATTGTAAACCAAACTCCGGCTAGGGCTAAATCAGTGCTCGCCCTTAGCCCTTAGCCCCTTGGATTTAGTTTCAAAACATCTCTTCACTGTTGCCGCAGATCATCATCATCATCATAGGCAGTCCCTCGAAGCGAGGATGACTTGCTTCCACGCCAAAAAGAGATGAGTTCACAGGTGTTTCAATAAAGGACCTAATATTCCAGATCCCGAACTACATCTTGGAGGGTGGAAGATGCCTGTGCTTGGATTTTTTTAACATGTGGTGGCCGTTGCACACCAGCCATCACACGGGCTTGACAGAGCTAGGTCTTGGTCCAGTAGCAAGGATTACCCAAGATGACTGGAGACCAGCTCTGCTGCACGAACCGAGTGCGCAGTGTGGGCTGGCTCATGCTGCCCCTGGACCCTCGCCTCTTCGAGGCCCCAGACTCACACCTCTCCTGGGCCCCGGTCAGACAATAGTGATGGTTTCAATATACCCAAATCCCTCTCATGTTTTGTGTTCAACAATCTACTATTCACTTTATAATCCCATAGAGTCATAGAAGTTTACAGCACGGGGGAGTCTATTTGCACCACCGTGGCTGGGCTAAACCCTCAGAAAGAGCTATTTACTTAGTCCCATTTAGTTGCCCATCTACACACCATTTTACAGTTTTGTTTTTCCCACTGCTTATTCGTCTTTCCTAGATTCATCACCTAGTTTTCGTCTGCATTGAACAACATTTGCCATGTGTCGGCCCAATTTCCCAATCTATCTGAAACACTCTGTGTTTGTTCCTTGTTATTTGCAGTCAGCCCCTCCAAGTTTTTATTACCAGCAAACATGGACATCATTATTTCTGTCCCATGCCCAAATTGTTATGTAGAATGTAAACAATAATAGCACTAAGGCTGGTCTCTGAAGCACCCCACTAATCACCTTCTTCCATTCTGATGGAGCTGCATATACAACTACTGTTCGCTGATTGAGCCCATTTATTATCTACTCCAGAAGTTACATCCTATCTCATGCTTTCAGACCTTGTGGATGAATCACTTCTGCATACAATGTCAAAAGCTTTATTAAAATATCATATATATAATGTCCATTAAATTCACCTTATCAACCAGGTCCATTATCTCCTCAACGAAAATCCTCAAGGAATGTCAGATGTGACCTTTTTCCCGTAAAGCAAAGTTGACTCTTTTTATTGGTCCTTATTTTCCTCGGTGCCTCATTGTGCCTTCTTTGAGATACCTTCTATTTTTTTTACCTACTGCAGATGTCAGGCTTGCTGGGTTATCTCAGGGTTATCTTTATGCTTCCTTGTTATAGACAGGTGGTAAGATGCCCTTCCCCAATTCTCGGGCAATATATCTTTTCGCAAGGAATCCCTAAAAGAGCGTGCGAGAATCTGACTGATTTCATTAGCCACTTCCTTACCCAATGTTGGTGGAACGACCTGCGAGGGGCAGTAATTGCCCTCAACAGGAGCCCCCCCCACTCCCCTACAACCAGAAAAATAACACGTCAGCCTGTGACATCCAACATTTCTTCTCGTTCTTCGGCAGTCCTCCGGAGTCAAGGATGACTTGCTTCCGCACTAATATGAGTTCTAAGGTGACTGATGAGACCAATATGGGATCTAGTCTCTGTCACAGGTGGGGCAGGTGGTGGTTGAAGGGACGGGTGGGTGGGATGCTTGGGTTGTCGTACGCTCCTTCTGCTGTTTGTGCTTGGCTTCCGCATGCTCCCTGCGAAGAGACTCGAGGTGTTCGGCGCCTTCTCGGATGCTTCTCCACTTTGAGCAGTCTTGGGCCAGGGATTCCCAAGAGTCAGTGGAGAGGTTAAAATTTTTCTAGGAGGCTTTGAGGGTGTCTGTGAAGCGGTTTCTCTGCTCGCCTGGCTCAAAATGGCGGCGGCAACGGAAACGCTGCCGCAGAAAAATCAAAGCTGAAGCATTCAAAGACCCTGCAAAGAAATCCCTATTCAATCAATGCTTCACAACCAACCTGACATCTCCCAATGAACCGGAACCGCAGAGTGTCCATAGTGCCTGGTCTGCCCTCAAGTCCACCATAATTAGCATCTAACATTTACATTTACCAGCAGCCTCCGATGAAGGAAAGCAATCTCTTCAGGCAGCACTACTACATGTAATTTGTCCTGTAGCATTGCTGCTGAAGTTGGGACTGCAATCCCAGTCACCCACTTAGCTGTGTTGTGTATAGAAATGCCATCTTCTCCTGTTTTTAATATAGATGCGTTTGTAACTGAACAAAGTGATAAAGATACTCTAAGGAGCAGCTTCTATTGAAGCAAACTGCCAGGGACCCTCAGCACAGAGCCTACAATTACTAGTGATGTTTAAAAAGGATTACTTTAATTCCAATCAACTATCCAATTTGCAGAATTCCACACATTTATTTGCCCTCCACTGTATGACTTGTATTAATAGGGCTAATTAAACACAATGGGGTAGAAATTCTATCTTGTGCAGTATCACATAGCCCGACCAGTTATACTTCAATGGAGCTGAATATCTGACGGTGTAGAACAGGCAACCCAAGTGACAGAGCCTGTTTCGCACTGCTGCCCAAGGACGAATTTCTATACCAAGATGCGTTTATGCCTCTGCCTCACCTGGACCAGTGACTCATGCAGATGGGTACAGAATTGAGGACAGCACCCTGGCACCTCACATGGCAGTGCATTTACCCACTGGATCATAGAATCATAGAATGGTTACAGCAGGGAAGGAGGCCATTCGGCCCGTCGAGCCTGTGTCGGCTCTCTGCAAGAGCACTTCAGCTCCCCGCCCTTTCCCCGCAGCCCTACAAATTATTTTCCTTCAGGTACTTATCCAACTCCCTTTTGAAAGCCGTGATTGAGCCTGCCTGCACCATCCTTTTTGGCAGTGCATTCGCGATCCTAACCACTCGCTGCATAAAAAAGCTTTTTCTTATGTCGCCTTTGGTTCTTTTGCCAGTCAATTTAAAGGAGAAATTTCATGGATATATTAAGGTATTTTTTCTTCAAAGTGTCCACAGAGTATTAACAGAGCCTGGAGAGGATAAAAAGTGGCTCCCAACAGCCCCCCTCCCTCCGTCCCATCGATGCTTAACCAGATTGATTAACTGCTACTAACAATATGATCAGGATGTGCTTGGTAGGGACCCAGCTGTCCCTAGTGTGACCACTTAACTCCTTGACGAATGAAGGGCTCCATGGGGAACTCCTGTAAATACATGTTTTTAAAGAGCAATTGATTTCACCAAAAATAAAAGGTTTCAGAGTGATGCTCACCACGTCTAGTCTCACCTGTAGATATGCCAACAACTTTAATTAAAATAACCATTTTTGTCGCCGCCATTTCTAAGTATGTTTTGAATACACTTGAAGCATTCGGTCGCTGAAAGTAAACGGAGCAAATGATGCTTTAATATATTTATTTCTACACATAAATATTGAACTGTATTTAAATAAACGATTCCTTTCCGCTTACATAATCACAGCCACCCACTTAGCTCTGCGGCGTGTAGGAATGTCTTCGTTTTCCGTGCGTGCTGTGAAGCATTTTTGTTGGTATTTTCTTCAATATTATTGGGCATCATTAGCGTACTGTAATCCAAGTTTACATTATAGGCCCTAGCCTGGAAATTGCCCTGTGCGGTATTGTGGTCTGAATGTGGAATGAAGTGGCTCTGTATGCTGCTCGAACAGAGGTGCCAACTAATTTAAACTACATGGGTTAACACCTTTATTAAAACAGCAGATTAAAAAATGTAATTGTGTGTGTTTAGCGCTCATACGATGATATTGGACAATGAGATTTCCGAGCTTTTATTTTGAGCTCTCTCGTGCACAGATTTGAAGGCCTCTGCCATATATCCTGCTCACGCTCTCATTCCACAGTGAGACTGGTTTAAATCTGTAGCCCAGTGGTCGGAGCCGTTGCTCCTTATTTACAGCAGAATCAATTGCTTTAAGCTCAGTAACCTGTCCCACTTGTCCTTGCATTCTTCGGAAACCATGCGCGTGCATCATGTCTGATCTTAAGGAGTTTGCTGCATATTATTGCACTTGCAAGGGGATTAACGAATGGAATACTGCCTCCGTGGTGGCTGGTCTAAATTCGTCGCACTGCAGGTGGCAGTGACAGATGAATGAACAGAGGTCATTACAAATAATTGAGTAACTCCAGGTAGCAGGGACACGAGAATGAATACTGGTCCCTACAAATAACTGAGTCACTCCAGGTAGTAAAGGCACATGAATGAACAGCGGTCACTCCAAATAACTGAGTCACTCTAGGCAACAGTGTCAGCGGTCTAAGGATGCATAATATTTACATTTGCAGTAATAATGTTTGTACAGTCTATGCCACAGTATGGTTAGCCTCATTTGTTTAAATAAATTAAATGCACAGTTCTCAATGAAAGTGCTTGCTTGTCTCAGTAGTGTTACATGGATCTAAAGACACGTCCATGGGGATAGCGTCTAACGTGCCTTTTAGACTTCCATATATTCGGATACTTTTCTATCTTCCGTTCTGAAATATTTTGCTCGTGCTGAGTGCCAGTGCCTTAAACTGGGATCAGAGGCTCAACCCACCATGATTAAACAGAGCTCCTATTGCAGGTTGCTAGCTGTCAGCAAGCACCTCCTGTAGGTACTAGTGTGCACACCCACACTTTGTTCATGTCTGACTACCTGTAGTTCAGTTAAGTTACTCCAGCTCACCTAGAACTAAAGACACTTTTATTATCAATATGTGCATTTGTATCAAACATCATCCACATAACAGCGGTTACTGCACCCAAAGTAATTCATTGTGCAGAAGCTTTTAGGGTTAGGGTTATGAGTAATAAGATGCCATATAAATGCAAGTTAGAATCACAGAGCACTGAAGGAGGACATTCAGCCCTCGTGTCTATGCCAGCTTTTTGAAAGAGCTATCCAATTAGTCCTGATGCCATGCTGTTTCCTTGTAGCTCTGCAGATATTTTTCTTTTCAAGGCGCTCCTTAAGACCTCTCTCATTGACCAAGCTTTAGGTCAACTGTCCTTATAGCTTCTTATGTGGCTCGGTGTCAAATTTTGTTTGATAACGCTAATGTGAAGCGCCGTGGGATGTTTTACTATGCTAAAGGTGCTATATAAATGCAAATTGTTGATGTTGTATTCATCCAATTTCCTTTTGAAAGGTACTATTGAATCTGCTTCTACCTCCCTTTCAGACAGTACGTTCCAGTTCCTTCAAACTCGTTCTGAGAGCTTAGAGTTCAGTGTTACTTGCATTGGCAATTTGAAACCTGGCTACAAAACTGCATTAGAATGATGTGCCAGATTTGAGAGATCTTCAGTGAAGGATATACCTGTTGCACACTCAAAACAGACATTAGGGTTGAACCAGACAATCCTTCCTCCATGCCTATATTACTGGAAAGGAGTGTTTTTTCGTTGTAAATTCAGTGCTTAGCAAAATGGGAGATGTTAATGATGGGGCACGGGACACTTTTAGTTTGTTACACCTGGTGTCAACATCAAGATTAGCTACGGTTAAATGCAGCTTAACATTCCCTCCACACTATTGCAATAATGATGGTGAACTCCTTCAACTCCGCTTTGGTGTTACCTTTCACTCGGACCTGGGTACTGCTGTGGTGCTCTCTGTGAGAACAGCGAGTGAGGGTAGTAATGTTTTACCCTGCTCCAACCACGTGCCTTCGCACCAATCTTAGAATTAGAAGAGTAGCTGCTAAATCTTTTCCCCACATCCCAGCCACCCCGTGGTCTCTCTGTGCTAACACAGGAGGAAGAGTTCTACAGTACACCGCTCATCTTTATAATTGTTGTTATACACTTTCTCCTCCACTCCCCCCACCACCCCCCCCCCACCCCCCCTCACGTCCCCTCCTCCCCCCCGGTGCAAAATTAAGGATAGTTTCATATTGCGGACTGGATTGAGATTATCCCAGTTCATCTCCTTTAGGAGGCTTACTGCCAACAGAAGATACTTTTACATATGAACATAAGCAATAGGAGCAGGAGTTGGCCATTCGGCCCTTCACGTCTGCTCTGCTATTCAATAATACCATGGCTGATCTTTGAACTCAACTTCACCTTCCCGCAATGTCTCCATATCTCTTGATTCCCTTAATATCCAAAAATCTATTGATCTTTGTATAGAACATACTCAACAACTGAGCCTCCAAAGCCCTCTGGGATAGTGAATTCTGAAGATTCACAACCCTTTGAGTGAAGAAATTTCTCCTCATCTCGGTCCTAAATGGCTGACTCCTTATTCTGAGACCGTGAAGCCTAGTTCTGAACTCCTCAGCCAGGGGAAATAACCTCTCAGCAACTACCCTGTCAATTCCCTTAAGAATTTAGTCCTAGAATTGGTTTTTTTTGTGTTGAACAAGATCCGCACATAAAAAAGGCTATTTAATCTTTGAAAAAATGCTTGTCTGGAGTATTTGGATGTGGCTCGTGGTTCTAATTTCCTAACCGATGAGTTTTGGATGCTTGGGGCAAGAGGCCAGGCCAAGTTTTTCTCCATGGGGAGAGCCGTTTTTGGCTCACTCTTGTGCCCCTCTTTGAAGCCAGTCATATTGGCAGACGGCTGGGAGCAGGCCACCGGCCTAGCCTTCTTGGCTTGCGTGCGGTGCTTGGCCTGTGGAGAACTCGTTTGGGAAAGTGGGGAGAAAATAATAAATATTTTTAAAAAAATGTTTCCGTGGCAGCTAGTTCCGTTTTCCTTCCCCGGAGGAGGTGCTGCTTAATTCCTGGAACTGTCTTGGGCAGTACACTTGGTGGTATACTAATATATCCATAGCAACCTGGCTTTCCTGCTCCTCCCCCATCCTCCCACCCCCACCCCTACTCCTCCATTCTCAAATCCTTTACAGAATGCTGTCTGAATGAAAGCTACGTTGAGAAGCCCAATAAACCTAACATGCCAAACATTTACTTCGTGAGACTTGGAAGTTTACAAATAAAATAGGCCGAACATTGACTGTAACTTTTATTTCCCCCCTAATATCTGTTGTATCAGAAGTAGCTTGCGGCTAACTCTAATTGTTTGGCACTTGCAGTTCATCCATTTTAACAGAAAATTCCTTTGACATGTGTGGACTGCATTTCCGCATACTACAGTGATATTTCTTTCCCCCTGTATCCTGTGAAGGACGCACTTGGAGACAGTAAGTCTGTGTTGTTTTTAGAGGGAGGGATAAACCTCTGTAGGTGGGGCTCTGGTTAGAACAGGGGAGCAGCACAAGCTGATCGATACTTCACCTGGAGTAGATACACTTTTTAAGATGTTGCTTTTCCAACTGGTAAAACACTTGAAGAAATAAAACTGCCTCAATCCTTTAATCACGCACTTTACAGGCAAAGAATGAGATCGGCTTGTCCCAGCTCTGAAAACCTGTTCAATGAGGCTTCAAGAGGGAGTGCTGCACTGTTGGAGGTGCCGTTTTTCAGATGAGACATTAAACCGAGGCCCGTCTGCCCTCTTAGGTGGACGTGAAAGATCCCATGGCACTATTTCAAGGAAGAGCAGGGAGTTATCCCCGGTGTCTTGGCCAATATTTATCCCTCAAACAACGTAACAAAAAACAGATTATCTGGTCATTATCACATTGCTGTTTGTGGGAACTTGCTTGTGCGCAAATTGGCTGCCGCGTGTCCTACATTACAACAGTGACTACACTCCAAAAGTATTTCATTGGCTGTAAAGTGCTTTGAGATATCCAGCGGTTGTGAAAGGTGCTATATAAATCCAAGTCATTCTTTCTTTCTTTCAAACGGACAATACCTGGCTGTAGAGTATGTTATTTCCTTTTCTGAATGTCATTCTTTTCTTTTAAAATGTCCACTTATTTAAACACCATTAGCAAAACATTAGAATGATTAAAACAAAGCATGCCTTGCTTATTTGCTTTGTCACATTGATCTGTTCATTTATTTTGACACAAAGAGCTTTATGAATGCATTTTCACGGTATCTGGGGAAGAAACTGGCAGCCAAATTTGACTGTATTTATAGCCGTTGCCGTCATCTAGACGATAAAAATGCCAACAAAACTGCTCAGACCTCAAGAGGGAAGCTGAATGGCACTCCAAGTTTTTTGGTGGTCTGAAGATTCAATAGCACAGGCTCACAAAACAGACGTTTAACGCTTTGCGGGTAACAGTATTTTCCCGTTATTTTTTCCACACACAGGCCCACCAGCTAAATGAAGTAAAAACAGAAAGTGGGACACAGACCCAAAAAGTTAACTCTGTTTCTCTCCACAGCTGCTGCCTGACCCGCTGAGATTTCCAGAATTTTCTGTTTTTATTTCAGATTCCAGTATCCGCAGTATTTTGCTTTTGTATTAGAGCTAAACGAAGTGTTGTTTTTCCTTTATTCGCCAAGGGAGCCTTGCTATACAGTGCATCATTTTGTGCCTTTCTTGTTTTGACTCTGTACATTGCTGTATTTGAGATAGACAGGAAATTATTTGAGCAGATGTTGCCATTTCAAAAAAATATATGTGGGTGTTACTCTAAAAGGTTAACCATTCCCTCTTGCCTGCCTTTCTTATTGTCCATGTCTATATTGTAGTGTTTGTTTCCTGTCCCCACATTGCGTATAGATTATTCCAAGCACATTTAAGATACTGTGTCTACAATTAGTAAATGTTCAATGTTTATAAACATGGAAAATATATAATAATGTAAGCAATTGTGCATCTTTCATAAACTATTCTGCATATGTAATATATTTATTGGAAGTGCAAGTGTCTGTAAAATTGGTTACTACATTTTCCAATGTACATACGAACATATAAAAAGACAGACAGGAAAAGGCTGGTTGGTCCATCGAGCCGGTCCCAAACAGTCATGATGTAACTGAGCATTATGACCCCCAGTGCTTCCTCCCACCAACAGCTGGGAGAGGACAAAAAACACAGATAAAAATACTAGGCCAGTTCAGGGGGAACAAAATCAGGGAAATTTCTCTCTGGCCTTCTGAGGCTGTCAAAACAAGTTCCAAGAGCTGAGAGTGACCACGAGGTACATGTACAATGTCCCACCTACCTTTTGTATGCCCCAGCAAGGAACCCGCCCAGCTCCTTTAGTTATAGCTCCGAGCTTTATTCCAGGTGGCTGATTGAAGTGACTGATGTGGATAAAATTATAAAACCTAACCTGGCCAGCCTGGGATGTTCAGCCAAGGCATCAAAGAGAGTTACTGGAAGTGCTAAGACTCGACAATAAAATCACGTCTCTGATTAATCCAGTTATTGAGTTGAAAAGCTCCTGACGTTTGTGCGCACTGTTTGCAGCAAATGCAGATAGGAGTGGATACAGGAGAACACGCTTGTTTGTTACCCCACTGAGGGATTCGTATGCGATCACAAACAAAAGGCAATGATTCCTTGCATCGGAGGACTGACTTATGAGGAAAGATTGGAGAAACTTGGGATTTTCTACATTTGAAGGGTCTAATATAAAGGGTGTATAAGATGATGAGCATAACAGAAAAGGTAGATCTACTACTTCTAACTAAACCACAACAGTAATGCACGCGTACAAAAACAATGGGCCGGAAAATACTAACTGACCCATCAAGCCCATCTCATACTGTCATGGTGCAGCACCGTGACTTCCATTCGCCCCCCTTGCCCCCTTCCCCATCAGCCTACCACACAATCTCCTGGGAGGGAGGGTTACAGGTTCAAACTGGTAAAAGTCAAATTTAGGACTGATGTCAGTAATTTTGCCGCACAAAGAATGATCAAAACATGGAACGGATTTCTGATAAAGAAAGACTTGGATTTGTGAAGCATGGAATCATTGAATGGGTACAGCACGGAAGAAGGCCATTTGGCCCATCGAGCCCGTGCCGGCTCTCTGCAACTGCACCTCAGCTGGACCCACTCCCCGCCATTTCCCCGCAGCCATGCAAACCTTTTTCTTTCAGGTACTTATCCAACTCCCTTTTGAAAGCCATGATTGACCCTGCCTCCACCACCCTTTCAGGCAGTGCATTCCGGATCCTAACCACTCACTGCGTAAAAATGTTTTTTCTTGTGTCGCCTTTGGTTCTTTTGCCAATCACCTTAAATCTGTGTCCTCTGGTTTTCGACCCTTCTGCCAATAAGAACAGTGTTTCTCTATCTACTCTGTCCAGACCCCTCATGATTTTGAAAACCTCTATCAAATCTGCTCTCAACCTTCACTGCTCTAAGGAGAATGACCCCAGCTTCTCCATTCTATCCACATAACTGAAGTCCCTCATCCCAGAAATCATTCTCGTAAATCTTTTCAGCACTCTTTCTAAGGCCTTCCTAAAGTGCCATGCCCAGAATTGGACATAGTACTCCATTTGGGGCCAAACCAGTATTTTATACAGATTCATCATAAGTTCCATGCTTTGGTACTCTATAACCTCTATCAATTTCTTTCCTTTCATAATCTCCGGATGTCCCAAAATGATTCATTTATTTTATTCATTCATGGGAGGTGAGTGTCACTGGCAAGCCCAACATTTATTGCCCGTCCCTAATTGCCTTTGAGATGGTGCTGGTGGTGAGGAGCCACCGCCACCATAGTAATTGCTCATAGTAAATCCCCTGGGAGGACAGACGCACCAACATTAGCATCCTTGTCCAGGCCAACATCCCCAGCATTGAAGCACTGACCACACTCGATCAGCTCCGCTGGGCAGGCCACATAGTTCGCATGCCAGACACGAGACTCCCAAAGCAAGCGCTCTACTCGGAACTCGTCCACGGCAAACGAACCAAAGGTGGGCAGGGGAAACTTTTACAAGGACACCCTCAAAGCCTCCCTGATAAAGTGCGACATCCCCACTGACACCTGGGAGTCCCTGGTCAAAGACCGCCCTAAGTGGAGGAAGTGCGTCCGGGAGGGCGCTGAGCAGCTCGAGTCTCATCGCCGAGAGCAAGCAGAAATCAAGCGCAGGCAGCGGAAAGAGCGTGCGACAAACCAGGCTCCCCACCCATCCTTCCCTTCAACCACTGTCTGTCCCTCCTGTGACAGAGACTGTGGTTCTCGTATTGGACTGTTCAGCCACCTAATAACTCATGTTAAGAGTGGTAGCAAGTCTTTCTCGATTCCGAGGGACTGCCTATGATGATGATGAATTGCTCTGGAAATCTAGTCAGTTTTTTGTAGATAAATGTGCCAACATGGTCCCACAGACAAAAATGAGATAAATGACCAGATAATCTGCATGTTGGATAGATAAATTGTTAATATACTTGCATTGGAGGCTGTTCAGAGAAGATTCACTAGGTTGATTCCGGAGCTGAGGGGGTTGACTGATGATAGGTTGAGTAGGTTGGGCCTCTACTCATTGGAGTTCAGAAGAATGAGAGGTGATCTTATTGAAACTTGTACGATAATAAGGGGGCTCAACAAGGTGGATGCAGAGAGGATATTTCCACTCATAGGGGAAACTAAAACTATGGGACATAGTCTTAGAATAAGGGTCCACCCATTTAAAACTGAGATGAGGAGAAATTTCTTCTCTCAGAAGGTTGTAAATCTATAGATTTCTCAGCCCCAGAGAGCTGTGGAGGCTGGGTCATTGAATATGTTTAAGGTAGGGATAGACAAATAAGGGATTGAGCGATAAGGGAATAAAGGGTTATGGGGAGAGGGCGGGAAGTGGAATTGAGGCCAGGATCAGATCAGCCATGATCTTATTGAATGATGGAGTGGTCTTGAGGGGCCAAATGGCCTACCCCTGCTCCTATTTCTTATGTTCTTATGTAATCAGCATAAGATGAGAACTCCCAGCTATTCTTACGGTATGGCTGAGGAGGGAGACTCTGAAATCATTTAAATGACAGTTGGATGTTGTTATCGGGGTCGATGGGGTCTTTTTGGATGGATATGTGGTAATTGCCCAATGACCTCACTCATCTATATCTGTGAGGGTCAAAGCGAGAGAGCGGTATGAAGGTGGGGCTATTCCAAATCTATTGCAAAAATATAAACACTATTAAAGTTCATGAAGGGTGTGTTTGGCTTTGGATAGCAGCAAAAGTGGACCTGATGATGCATAAAATATTGTTAAAAAAAGAACTTGCATTTATATAGTGCCTTTCACAACCTCAGGATGTCCCAAAGTTTGTTGCAGCCAATTCTAGCCTATTACAGCTGTTTACATTTGAAGTGCAGCCACTGTTGTAATGTAGGAGACGCGGCAGTAATTTGAACACAGCAAAACAGAATAAAATAAACGACCAGATAATCTGTTTTCGGTTTTGGTTGAGGGATAAATGTTGGCAAGGACATAAGGAGAAACTCCCTTGCTCTTCTTTGAATAGTGCCTTGGGATCTTTTACGTCCACATGAGAGAGTAAATGGAGCCTTGGTTTAACGTCTCATCGGAAAGACGACACCTCCAACAGAGCAGCACTCGAGGAGGCGGGAGCTCGGAGCAGCGCGAGTCCGGGGTCGGCGAGAGGCCTATAAAGGCCAGCGGGAGTCGAGCAGTTCGAGCAGTCAGTCGAGGAGGCGGGAGCTCGGAGCAGCGCGAGTCCGGGGTCGGCGAGAGGCCTATAAAGGCCAGCGGGAGTCGAGCAGTTCGAGCAGTCAGTCGAGGAGGCGGGAGCTCGGAGCAGCGCGAGTCCGGGGTCGGCGAGAGGCCTATAAAGGCCAGCGGGAGTCGAGCAGTTCGAGCAGTCAGTCGAGGAGGCGGGAGCTCGGAGCAGCGCGAGTCCGGGGTCGGCGAGAGGCCTATAAAGGCCAGCGGGAGTCGAGCAGTCAGTCGAGGAGGCGGGAGCTCGGAGCAGCGCGAGTCCGGGGTCGGCGAGAGGCGTACCGGTGCAGCTACAGGGAGAAGGCAAAAAAACAAAGGTGACGTCACAGCCTAGGGGGTAAGTGATTGGCTGGTGATTGGTGAGTAGTTTTTCTTTTTCTTCTTATATTGGTCAGTAACTTTTAACATTGTTATTACCAGTTTAAGTGTATCTAAGGGTTAAGACATGGCAGGAGAGCTCGGTCGGGTGTTATGCTCCTCCTGTACCATGTGGGA
Organism: Pristiophorus japonicus; assembly: GCF_044704955.1. NCBI lineage: Eukaryota > Metazoa > Chordata > Chondrichthyes > Pristiophoridae > Pristiophorus > Pristiophorus japonicus. The sequence continues at coordinate 38,130,200 of NC_091978.1, forward strand.
ACTCAGGGACGCTTCCGGTGTCCCTGACGACTATGTGTGCGGGAAGTGTATCCGCCTCCAGCTCCTGACGGTCCGCGTTACGGAATTGGAGCTGAGGGTGGATTTACTCTGGAGCATCCACGATGCTGAGAATGACGTGAGTATCACGTGTAGTGAGTTGGTCTTACCGCAGGGAAAGGGTCCACAGCCAGATAGGGAATGGAAGACCAGCAGGAAGAGTAGAGCAAGGAAGGTAGTGCAGGGGTCCCCTGCGGTCATCCCCCTGCAAAACAGATACACCGCTTTGGGTACTGTTGAGGGGAATGACTCATCAGGGGAGGGCAGCAGCAGCCAAGTTCATGGCACCGTGGCTGGCTCTGCTGCACAGGAGGGCAAGAAAAAGAGTGGGAGAGCGATAGTGATAGGGGATTCAATTGTGAGGGGAATAGATAGGCGTTTCTGCGGCCGCAACCGAGACTCCAGGATGGTATGTTGCCTCCCTGGTGCAAGGGTCAAGGATGTCTCGGAGCGGGTGCAGGACATTCTGAAATGGGAGGGAGAACAGCCAGTTGTCGTGGTGCACATTGGTACCAACGACATAGGCAAAAAAAGGGATGAGGTCCTACGAAACGAATTTAAGGAGCTAGGAGCTAAATTAAAAAGTAGGACCTCAAAAGTAGTAATCTCGGGATTGCTACCAGTGCCACGTGATAGTCAGAGTAGGAATCGCAGGATAGCGCAGATGAATACGTGGCTTGAGCAGTGGTGCAGCAGGGAGGGATTCAAATTCCTGGGGCATTGGGACCGGTTCTGGGGGAGGTGGGACCAGTACAAACCGGACGGTCTGCACCTGGGCAGGACTGGAACCAATGTCCTAGGGGGAGTGTTTGCTAGTGCTGTTGGGGAGGATTTAAACTAATATGGCAGGGGGATGGGAACCAATGCAGGGAGACAGAGGGAAACAAAAAGGAGCCAAAAGCAAAAGACAGAAAGGAGATGAGGAAAAGTGGAGGGCAGAGAAACCCAAGGCAAAGAACAAAAAGGGCCACTGTACAGCAAAATTCTAAAAGGACAAAGGGTGTTAATAAAACAAGCCTGAAGGCTTTGTGTCTTAATGCAAGGAGTATCCGCAATAAGGTGGATGAATTAATTGTGCAAATAGATGTTAACAAATATGATGTGATTGGGATTACGGAGACGTGGCTCCAGGATGATCAGGGCTGGGAACTCAACATTCAGGGGTATTCAACATTCAGGAAGGATAGAATAAAAGGAAAAGGAGGTGGGGTAGCATTGCTGGTTAAAGAGGAGATTAATGCAATAGTTAGGAAAGACATTAGCTTGGATGATGTGGAATCTATATGGGTAGAGCTGCAGAACACCAAAGGGCAAAAAACGTTAGTAGGAGTTGTGTACAGACCTCCAAACAGTAATAGGGATGTTGGGGAGGGCATCAAACAGGAAATTAGGGGTGCATGCAATAAAGGTGTAGCAGTTATAATGGGTGACTTTAATATGCACATAGATTGGGCTAGCCAAACTGGAAGCAATACGGTGGAGGAGGATTTCCTGGAGTGCATAAGGGATGGTTTTCTAGACCAATATGTTGAGGAACCAACTAGGGGGGAGGCCATCTTAGACTGGGTGTTGTGTAATGAGAGAGGATTAATTAGCAATCTCATTGTGCGAGGCCCCTTGGGGAAGAGTGACCATAATATGGTGGAATTCTGCATTAGGATGGAGAATGAAACAGTAATTTCAGAGACCATGGTCCAGAACTTAAAGAAGGGTAACTTTGAAGGTATGAGGCGTGAATTGGCTAGGATAGATTGGCGAATGATACTTAGGGGGTTGACTGTGGATGGGCAATGGCAGACATTTAGAGACCGCATGGATGAAGTACAACAATTGTACATTCCTGTCTGGCGTAAAAATAAAAAGGGGAAGGTGGCTCAACCGTGGCTATCTAGGGAAATCAGGGATAGTATTAAAGCCAAGGAAGTGGCATACAAATTGGCCAGAAATGGCAGCGAACCTGGGGACTGGGAGAAATTTAGAACTCAGCAGAGGAGGACAAAGGGTTTGATTAGGACAGGGAAAATGGAGTACGAGAAGAAGCTTGCAGGGAACATTAAGGCGGATTGCAAAAGTTTCTATAGGTATGTAAAGAGAAAAAGGTTGGTGAAGACAAACGTAGGTCCCCTGCAGTCAGAATCAGGGGAAGTCATAACGGGGAACAAAGAAATGGCGGATCAATTGAACAAGTACTTTGGTTCGGTATTCACTAAGGAGGATACAAACAACCTTCCGGATATAAAAGGGGTCAGAGGGTCTAGTAAGGAAGAGGAACTGAGGGAAATCTTTATTAGTCGGGAAATTGTGTTGGGGAAATTGATGGGATTGAAGGCCGATAAATCCCCAGGGCCTGATGGACTGCATCCTAGAGTACTTAAGGAGGTGGCCTTGGAAATAGCGGATGCATTGACAGTCATTTTCCAACATTCCATTGACTCTGGATCAGTTCCTATGGAGTGGAGGGTAGCCAATGTAACCCCACTTTTTAAAAAAGGAGGGAGAGAGAAAACAGGGAATTATAGACCGGTCAGCCTGACCTCAGTAGTGGGTAAAATGATGGAATCAATTATTAAGGATGTCATAGCAGTGTATCTGGAAAATGGTGACATGATAGGTCCAAGTCAGCATGGATTTGTGAAAGGGAAATCATGCTTGACAAATCTTCTGGAATTTTTTGAGGATGTTTCCAGTAAAGTGGACAAAGGAGAACCAGTTGATGTGGTATATTTGGACTTTCAGAAGGCTTTCGACAAGGTCCCACACAAGAGATTAATGTGCAAAGTTAAAGCACATGGGATTGGGGGTAGTGTGCTGACGTGGATTGAGAACTGGTTGTCAGACAGGAAGCAAAGAGTAGGAGTAAACGGGTACTTTTCAGAATGGCAGGCAGTGACTAGTGGAGTGCCGCAAGGTTCTGTGCTGGGGCCCCAGCTGTTTACATTGTACATTAATGATTTAGACGAGGGGATTAAATGCAGTATCTCCAAATTTGCGGATGATACTAAGTTGGGTGGCAGTGTGAGCTGCGAGGAGGATGCTATTAGGCTGCAGAGTGACTTGGATAGGTTAGGTGAGTGGGCAAATGCATGGCAGATGAAGTATAATGTGGATAAATGTGAGGTTATCCACTTTGGTGGTAAAAACAGAGAGACAGACTATTATCTGAATGGTGACAGATTAGGAAAAGGGAAGGTGCAACGAGACCTGGGTGTCATGGTACATCAGTCATTGAAGGTTGGCATGCAGGTACAGCAGGCGGTTAAGAAAGCAAATGGCATGTTGGCCTTCATAGCGAGGGGATTTGAATACAGGGGCAGGGAGGTGTTGCTACAGTTGTACAGGGCCTTGGTGAGGCCACACCTGGAGTATTGTGTACAGTTTTGGTCTCCTAACTTGAGGAAGGACATTCTTGCTATTGAGGGAGTGCAGCGAAGGTTCACCAGACTGATTCCCGGGATGGCGGGACTGACCTATCAAGAAAGATTGGATCAATTGGGATTGTATTCACTGGAGTTCAGAAGAATGAGAGGGGACCTCATAGAAACGTTTAAAATTCTGACGGGTTTAGACAGGTTAGATGCAGAAAGAATGTTCCCAATGTTGGGGAAGTCCAGAACCAGGGGTCACAGTCTGAGGATAAGGGGTAAGCCATTTAGGACCGAGATGAGGAGAAACTTCTTCACCCAGAGAGTGGTGAACCTGTGGAATTCTCTACCACAGAAAGTAGTTGAGGCCAATTCACTAAATATATTCAAAAGGGAGTTAGATGAAGTCCTTACTACTCGGGGGATCAAGGGTTATGGCGAAAAAGCAGGAAGGGGGTACTGAAGTTTCATGTTCAGCCATGAACTCATTGAATGGCGGTGCAGGCTAGAAGGGCTGAATGGCCTACTCCTGCACCTATTTTCTATGTTTCTATGTTTCCTTCAGTACTGCACTAAAGTGCAAGCCTGGATTATGTGCTCAAGTCTCTGGTGTGGTGTAGGGCTTGCGCCCATGACCTCCTGACAGAGGTGAGAAGGCCAGCACTGAGCCACGGTTGATACTTTAGAAAAGGGCGAATAAAAAATATGGTCTGTAATAGGCGCCCACAGTCGAAGTATTCGTGGGACGAGAGCTGCAAATGTAGAGGAAGGGGGGGCGGGGGGCACAAATTGAAACCGTCTAGGAATTTCACTCACTTATGTAGAATTAATACTGTAGCTGGCAGCAGGGGCATGATGTCACATGCATGGAAATTGACATAATTCCCAATGATGTAATGGCAAGCCCGACGGTTTTCATGGTCCAACTGCATTTAAATCAATTGGCTTTGTTTGTTGAAATCCCCAGTGGACTGAAAGTCGGTCTGATTGATTTGAAAGCAGTTTCTCTTTGAAATGGCTCATCTCTCTGATCTGCCTGACATTCTGTGCTCGCAACTCCGAGCTGGGCTCGCCCTTGTCGTCCCACTCAATCGCTACAGCTGAACACCAGGCAATCCAATCTGCTGCGGCACAGTGAGAATTGAGTCGAAGAAGATGAAGAAAGACTGGATCGACGAGGCTTATATTCACTGGAATTTAGAAGAATGAGAGGGGATCTCATAGAAACATATAAAATTCTGATGGGATTGGACAGGTTAGATGCAGTAAGAATGTTCCTGATGTTGGGGAAGTCCAGAACCAGGAGTCACATTCTAAGGATAAGAGGTAAGCCATTTAGAACCGAGATGAGGAGAAACTTCTTCACTCAGAGAATTGTGAACCACTGGAATTCTCTACCGCAGAGAGTTGTTGAGGCCAGTTCATTGGATATATTCAAAAGGGAGTTAGATGTGGCCCTTACGGCTAAAGGGATCAAGGGGTATGGAGAGAAAGCAAGAAAGGGATACTGAAGTTGCATGATCAGCCATGATCATATTGAATGGCAGTGCAGGCTCGAAGGGCCGAATGGCCTACTCCTGCACCTATTTTCTATGTTTCTATGTTAAACCGATGTCCCCCTCTGCTCTTTCAGGCAGACGTAAAAGATCCCATGGTGCTATTTTGATGAAAGAGCAGGGGAGTTATTCCCGGTGTCCTGGCCCAATATTTATCCCTCAATCAACATCACTAAATAAAACCGATTACCTGGATCATTATCACATTGCTGTTTGTGGGGCCTTTCTGTGCACAAATTGGCTGCCGCATTTCCTACATTGCAACAGTGATTACACTTCAAAAATATTTCATTGGCTGGAAAACGCTTTGGGACGTCCCAAGGTTGTAAGAGGCGCTATATAAATGCAAGTCTTTCTTCAGAGGGACTTGCTTAACACCAATGATTGAGGGGTGTGTGGGAGAAGCTCTTTCCAGACCTTAGGAATGCTCCCATCATTAGTTTCAAAGTTTTCTATTTATGTTTTCTATTTATTTTCCTTGTGGTTGCCTTTTGGTGATAATTCCACGTGTCCCCCACCTTTTCTCCAGACCTTCCCACGCTGCACAGCTTTACATAACTGAGCAGAACTGAGGTGGGTGGGGCTGGTGATATGGGCACGGCTGCTTGACAGCAATGAGGTCAGTCAAGTCGCCTCCGACTTATTTAGATTCAATTCTTGCCCTGGGGACAGGACATACCTCGAATCTGCTCCCCTCTTCCCTTCTGGAGAGGGAGCAGGCTCCCACGGCTTTCTCCTGTGCTCTCCTCTTCTAATAAAGACCCAACTGAGATCAGGAACACTCATCTGATTTAAAGGGGACAGGGAGGTACTGCTCGGCTGCAAATCCATGACTCAATACTCAGTGGCACAGCACTGCTGCCGAGACCACTGATGTGAAAAGTCGTAACACATATACAGCTGGGCCCCATCACACTTGTTTTCCATTTTGTCGAAACGGACGGTGAGAGTTCAGGCATTTTCTCACACAAGGCACCAGCATAGCGGATTCCAAAAAAAGTGCTTCCAAGAATAATCACCTTTTCTTTTCTCTGTGGTAAAATTCGTCATCTCTTCCAGAATAATCATCCCCGATAAATGCTGGTGTTTATTAATATTCATGTTTCATGAGTCCCTCACTGCCAACATGTGGCCAGCATGCTATGGGGAGATTCATGCTGCTGTAAAACCCCCATTGATTCCCTCTCCGAAAGGTTGCGAAGACCTTGCTTTGGGAATCAATGGGCCTTCTGTATCACACTCCCCTTTGCTGAGTATCTCTGCTTCCTCTCTAACCCTGATCCTGTCCTTGAATTCCTCGCATTCCTTATTTCATCAGTGATCCTCCTCTGCTTGAGGACTTCTGCTTAACCCCGAGGAGAGAACTCTCCATACGTTCTTCCATTATCTGCCGTCTCCCTGATGGGACTGATTACAGGGTGAACAGCATTTTCTTTTCTTGTGGTCATGTCCTTTTTTTCCTTCCAAATCTGATTTTCTTCCAAAACAGATCCCCCCAATTAATTTCCTTTTATTAGATCCGTTAGCGTTTTGTCAGTCATTCCCAGCTGTTGCCATTTCTTCATTATAAATTTTCACCCCAGCAGATAACTCATCATTTTCTCATCCTATCGCTGGAATGTATTGACTCGCCCTCCTCCTTGCTATTGATGGGTGATGGGCGAGTCGCTCCCCAGTCAGCACCTACTCTGAAAATCGGCCTTCACAAGTCAAGGCCTGGGCAGGGGGTGCCCGTGAGCTCTCTGTCACGCTCCATCTAATTATCATATCATAGGCAGTCCCTCGAAGCGAGGATGACTTGCTTCCACGCCAAAAAAGGATGAGTTCACAGGTGTTTCAGTGAAGGACCTAATATTCCAGGTCCTGAACTAAATCGTGAAGGGTGGAAGATGCCTGTGCTCTCCATCTATAATTTCAATAAATGATGTTCAAAACTGGCTGCTGTGATTTTCTTTCCAATCTTATGGGAAAGCACTTGGCCAATTTCCTCGTGGTGGAGGTCATAGAATCATAGAAAATAGGTGCAGGAGTAGGCCATTCGGCCCTTCGAGCCTGCACCACCATTCAATATGATTGTGGCTGATCATGCACTTCAGTACCCCATTCCTGTTTTCTCTCCATACCCCTTGATCCCTTTAGCCGTAAGGGCCACATCTAACTCCATTTTGAATATATCTAACGAACTGGCCTCAACAACTTTCTGTGGTAGAGAATTCCACAGGTTCACAACTCTCTGAGTGAAGAAGTTTTTCCTCATCTCGGTCCTATATGGCTTACCCCTTATCCTTTGACTGTGACTCCTGGCTCTGGACTTCTCCAACATCGGGAACATTCTTCCTGCATTTAACCTGTCCAATCCCGTCAGAATTTTATATGTTTCTATGAGATCCCCTCTCATTCTTCTAAATTCCATTGAATATAAGCCTAGTCAATCCAGTCTTTCTTCAAATGTCAGTCCTGCCATCCCGGGAATCAGTCTGGTGAACCTTAGCTGCGCTCGCTCAATAGCAAGAATGTCCTTCCTCAGATTAGGAGACCAAACTGTACACAATACTCAAGGTGTAGCCTCATCAAGGCTCTGTACAACTGCAGTAAGACCTTCCTGCTCCTATACTCAAATCCTCTCGCTATGAAGGCCAACATGCCATTTGCCTTCTTCACCGCCTGCTGAATCTATATGCCAACTATCAGGAGCAGGTCAGCAGATGGAAGCCGGCAGGAGGGACTTGTGACTTATTGGGCTGGACTTTCAGTTCTGCTCATTTTTGGGTGGTAATGGCGTAAAGTTTGTGCCCTGAAACAGAAAATTCATCAGCTGGGCCCGGAGTGTGAGGCAGAGCACTAAGGGAGGCGTTACACACCTCTCTTAGGGCGCTAGGCCGGCTGAGCATGGGAAAATCCTGAGCTAAACAGCCGGCCCGGGAACACTCTGAGAGGCCTGGGGAGAAAAAAACCTGGGAAAAAACCCACCAAAAACATTCCCAATAAATAACTCACGCATAAATCGCAAAAAAAAAAAAAAAAACATAAAAGAAAAAACAATCACACTTACTTGAAGGGGGCATGAGTTACGTCGCTGCAGCCGCTACAGGGTGGACCGCCCACTTTCACAGGCGGTCCCAGCACGGCGCTATACAGAGCGCTACGGATCGAGCGGCTGCCAAAGATCAAGCCGGTGTCGCAACCTGGAACGTTGCACACTGGCTCGCCTCTTCTGGGCAGTTATGCTCCGCGCCCTGTCGATACCAGCACCGAAAACCCCGGTGTGGTGCTGGAAGCTGCCCAGAAATGTGCCTCTGGGGCGAGAACAAGCCGAAAATCCAGCCCATCGTTTTTTACCTCACCAATTTATTCCCCCTTCCCTCTCTTTCTTTCCACACACCCCTCTCCCGCCCACCCCCCACACCTTCTCCTTTCAAAGACTGAGAGATACCCGGTATGGACTTAAGGTGAAGGCGGGATGCGAATCCCATTACAGCTGAAAAGCCCAGTGGTGTTCCATGCCCAGACCCCTGACATTGGAGAGCCAGTTATCTGAGTCTTTGCTGTTGGCAGTGGGTGGTAGAGTGGGGGGGTGGGGGGCGGGAATTTAAGCTCTGAGTTGCCGAATCAGCATTTCTCGATTTACCTCAGCTTCTTTCTTATCCTTTTCAACTTCGGTGGTGTTCCGGCAATGCACGATGGCCTGTCAGTTATGTTTCTCAATAAAAAAAAAAATCTGTAGAAAACCAGGAGTCACAACAGGGACTTTAAATATACTGCAGTCAGTGGCGTTCACATGAAAGTCACATTTACTAGATGCATCATAAGCCCCTGATGGCAAAGCGTCCGTTACCGGAATTGCACAGGATTTTATGTCTGCAATGTGAAATTTCCCACATTAATATACCCTGGTAGTGTACAAACACTTTTATTTGGTCCATCACCAGCTCCAGGTCAAGTAGCTTCACGTTAGCTCCTTGAGAAGAAAGATCGTTTCGATTTTTTCTGTTTGTTTTTAAATGAATGAATTCTGCATTGAAAACTCCTTAAACATGCAAATACATTCATAAATCACTTTGCCTCTTTTTGGCTCGGTTCCTGGCCAGCTGGTGTTTATCCTGTGCTGTCCTAGTGTGAGTGAGGCCAGCCACTGCGAGGATGTGTCAGGCCGGCGCTCGCCAGTCACCTAAGTTGGCTCGGAAAGCGCCGAGATAAGGACCCGGTGCAGCAGCCTTGTTTCTGCCTCAGCCTCTCCGCTTCACCTGCAGCCCCTCACTGTTGGCCTTCTCCCCGAGAAAGCCTTTGAAGCTGCAGATAGCATGCGGCCTTGGCTTGCCTTCTGTCAGAGTTAGCGTGGTGCTATTTTGTCCTGCTTATCTGTCAATCGTGTCGTAATGAATAAAAGAGCAGATTTTCCAGCAGGGAATGTGCACTTTTGCTAATCAACTGTTTTAGCATCTGTGACCTTACAGCTTTTTATACAGCAGCTGAAATATTTAAGAGAACATTTATTGTTTCAGAATCTAAGTTGTAACTGTTTAAAAATGATGCTATTGAGACAGTGAGATTCTTTTGTCTGCTCTTATGAAGCACCTTGGGACATTTCACTGCGTTAAGGGTGCTACTTAATACAAGTTGTTGTTGTTATGCCTCCCGGTGTGTGATAGACAGGCGGAGGAGCACAGATTCATACTGCAAAAAGGCAGATTTAGCAGTGAAGTTCTTCACATGAATTGTAACCAACACTTGGAATGGAGTCAGGTAATAATGGCAAAGGCCCTCGGTTAACTTAACAAACAAGTTGGATACTCTGATGGGGGAAACTATGGAGAATAATGTTGAATTAGGGCGATATACACCTCTCCCAATTTTCATTCCTATTGACTTCAATTGGAAACGAAAATCTGGGGAGATGTAAAACAGGTGGCCGATCCAATGTTGTCCATTATCACCCAAAGTCAAAATTACCCCCACAGTGTCATTCTGGATAGATGAGCTAAAACGGGCACAATAGAATCATAGAAACAGAGAAAAATTACGAGACAGAAGGAGGCCATTCGGTCCGTGCTGATCGAAAAAGAGCCCAATCCCACTTTCCAGCTCTAGGTCCGTAGCCCTGCAGGTTACGGCACATCAAGTGCACGTCCAAGTACTTTTTTAATGTGATATGGGTTTCTACCTCTACCAGCCTTTCTGGCAGTGAGTTCCAGACCCCCACCACTCTCTGGGTGAATTTTTTTCCCTCATCTCCCCTCTAATCCTTCGACCAAGTACTTTAAATCTGTGCCCCCTGGTTGTTGACCCCTCTGCTAAGGGAAATAGAAACATAGAAACATAGAAAATAGATGCAGGAGTAGGCCATTCGGCCCTTCGAGCCTGCACCGCCATTCAATGAGTTCATGGCTGAATACGCTGAAATAGGTCCTTCCTATCCACTCTATCAAGGCCCTTCATCTATATATATCGTGATCTTGTGGTGCTGCACTTGTAGAGTTTATTTCACTGTTGGGCCTGGCATCTATCAATGACATGGCCTTTTGATATGCCCATGCAATTTTATACATGTATGTGCACATGAAGTAGTCACTGTTGGGACGTTAATGCTTTGTCATGATCTGTTTATATGTCAGTTCTTGTCGGAGGACATTATAAGGCCCTTAAAAACAAAAAGTGCAGAGAAACTGACTGTCAATAAAGACTGCCCAATTTAATGAGTCGAAACAGTGTCAGCCAGATCTTCGCCCTAAGCACCTGCTATTTCAAGATCACAAGATACTTATGGATGAGGAAGGTCATTCAGTCCATCCAAAATGACCCTCCACTGCCCCCCACCCTCTCCCCCCACCCCCATTCCCTCTCCATTGCTATATCTAATTGTTTCTGAAATGGTCCCAGGGTTTTCACCTCCACTAATTTGCCCAGAGGTAAATTCCTAGTGTTGGTCACTCTCAGTGTAAAGTAGAATTTCCTGAAATCAGTCCTAAAGTTACTTTTCACTAGTTTGAACCTTGTCCTGTGCCCACAGTTTAATTTAAAGTAGTATTTTGGATTAACATTTTCCATACCTTCTGCTATCTGACACATCTCTATAAAATTGCCTCTCAGACACCTCTTTTTCAAGCCCAAATCTCTCCAGCCTTTCTTCATAACTCACTCCCTTGATACTAGAGAATAGCCTCATGGCTCTTCTTGACACTGTCTGTAGCTCTTGTTTCTCGGTGACCAGAACTGGACGCAGTGTTCGAGGTGTGCTGTAACCAGAGAACTTGTAGAGTTTGATCACAACTTCCTCAGACTTGAATTCTATTGTTTCTTCTGTGTCGTTCAACATTCTATTGGCTTTGTTGATTGCTGCTCAGCATTATTGGAACCTGTTGAACTCCTCGGTCTCATTCAACATTATCCTTGGCTACTTCAACACTATCCACGGAATATGTCACTTGTCTTTCTTGTGTACAGCACGTTACATTTGTCTGCATTAAATTCTATCTGCCATTGTTCAGCCAACTCACACATTTTTTCTAACGCTTTCTGGAATTTCTGGGATGACTTCTTTGATTCCCTCCTAGTTTGGTACCATCTGCAAATCTGACCATTTGAGTGTGCGACCAAAGTAGTTGATGTAAATTAGAAACAGCAGGGTTCACAACATTTGAGTACCCCACTCAGTACTTCCCATATTACAACAGTCCTACCTAGCACAACAGTAACTACACTTCAAAAGTACTTCATTGGCCGTAAAGCGCTTTGGGACGTCCTGAGGTCGTGAAAGCCACTATATAAATGCAAGTCTTTCTTTCTTTTTATATATAAGAGTTTTCCCTTTTGCAGATGCTAACAGAGAATTTACAGCAAAATATGTGCTAACTCTGACATTTGTAGCAGTTAGTACAGAAGCAATTGGGCAGGGGTGAGGCAGGGCAGGTCAAATACCTGTCTGTCCCCAGTGGACTATTTTCCAATATTATTCATAGGCAAACAAAAACAATGCTGACAGAAAGAAGCCAGCTTAAACATGCCTTAATTGTGGGTAAGGGGCTTTGTTTATCTAAATTTGGAATTAAAGTCATTTAGTTTGGATACATCATTCCTGTTCCCAGTGACACAGACAGTCAGGCTCTCCTATCCAGTCTCTGATGATTAGAAGTCTACTCTTAGCTGTGGGCTCACACCCTGCCAACCATCCTCTCATGGGCACAGAATTTTGTTTTTAATATGTCGGAAACTCATTTCAATCTCATTTGAATATAATCTATTCTGCTTGCTGCATTCAACTGAATGGGCATAATCAATGCACAGATCGCCACAAATTTAGCTCCCGGATGAAGAGGAGAAAACTAAGACCAATCTTTAAAACAAAAATACTTGGATTTATATAGCGCCTTTCACGACCACCGGACATCTCAAAGCGCTTTACAGCCAATGAAGTACTTTTTTGGAGTGTAGTCACTGTTGTAATGTGGGATGCACAGCAGTCAATTTGCGCACAGCAAGCTCCCACAAGCAGCAATGCCATAATGACCAGATAAACTGTTTATATTATGTTGATTGAGAGACAAATATTGGCCGGGACACCGGGGAGAACTCCCCTGCTCTTCTTTGAAATAGTGCCACGGGATCTTTTATGTCCACTTGAGAGGACAGATGGGGCCTCGGTTTAACATCTCATCTGAAAGACGGCACCTCTGACAGTGCAGCACTCCCTCAGCACTGTTTTGGAGAGTCAGCCTAGATTTATGTGCTAAAGTCCCACCCACAATCTTCTGACTCAGAGGCCAGTGTACTACCCACTCAGCTACAACTGACATCTCAAAAAGAAAAATGGACCCTTAACGCCTGCTCAAAAGATATTTGTTTAATTAAGGATTTTTTAAATACGTTTGATTCCAAACTCCCCTCACATCTTTTCTCCATTCCAATGTAACTTGTTCTCAGTATACATACCTGGACGTGGCTGAAGGGAGCACAATCTCCAAAGTTGCTGATGACACAAATGAAGGGAGTTTGACAAACACTGAGGAGGATTGTCAAAGGCATCAGGAAGACAGGTTAGCGAAATGGGCAGACAGGTGGCAGATGCAATTTAATGTGGAGAAGTGTGAGGTAATACACTCAGTGGAAAGACACTGACTGGCATAATGAACAGAGACACTGAGGGATTCAAATACATAATACTGTACCCTGAATGTATGAATGTAGGTAGATAAAGCCACAAAAAAGGCTGGCAGCATTTTGGATTTTATTATTGGGCGAATGGAGTACAAGTGTAAAGAAGTAATGATAAATTTGTACAAAAGATTGGCTAGGCCACAGTTACAGTAGTGTGAGTTATTTAGGTAACCCCATTATAAAGAGGACCTTACAGCCATAGATAACATACAATACACATTCACCAGGATAATGCCAGGGATGGGAAACTATAGTTATGAAGAGAAACGTGAGATTCTGGGATATTTCCACTGGAGCAGAGAAGTCTAAGAGGAGATTTAATAGTGGCTTTTAAAATGATGAAGGGTTTTGATAAGATGAATAAGAAAAGGCTATTTCCTCTGATTGATTGGCTGGTCAATGATGAGGGCTCATCAATTTTAAATTGTCAACGAGTGAAGAGAGGTTCAGAGAAATGTCTTTACATCGAAAGTTATTGGAGCATGGGATGCTTTGCCTCAGGGAACGGTTGAGTCTGAGAGCGTAGCATTTTTTAAAGGAAAATTGGATAAATATCTGAAGTGAAGCAAAATACAAGATGAGGAGAGAGTGGGGATGTGTTTTGGACTGCCCTAGTAAAGAGCTGACTCAATGGGCCAAATGACCTCCTTTTGCGCTTTAAACTTTGGCAGTTCTTCTGTCTTGCTGATTTGTTTCTACTCTTCTCTATATTTGGCCAACTCAGGCTGGAGTTTGGTTCTATGGTTGTGGGTAGCATTACGAGGCATGATTCTTCATGGGCAGTTGGACAATAAGTGTCACCATGCCAGCCAACAATTGTTAGCTCACTTCCATACCTGACCCTGTTCTCACCCGGCATACACACACACTTCAGTAGGAGCAATGAGGAACAGGGATACGGTAGCACAGTGGTTATATTACTGAGTTAATCCAGAGTAATGACCCAGAGGCATGAGTTCAAATCCCATCATGGCAGCTGGGGAATTTATATTCAGTGAATGAGATAAATCTGGAATAAACAAATTAATATCCATACCATGAAACTACCGGATTGTCGTTAAAAACTCATCTGGTTCACTAATGTCCTAACACCTTTCATCATTTTAAAAGCCTCTATTAAATCTCCTCTTAGCCTTCTCTGCTCCAGTGGAAATAGTCATAGAATCTGCTGCCCTCAATATGTAACTCCAGACCCTGGTTGACTCTTCACTGCCCTCTGAAATGGCCCAGCAAGGCACTTAACAAAGAAACATAGAAAATAAGTGCAGGAGTAGGCCATTCGGCCCCTCGAGCCTGCACCACCATTCAATATGATCATGGCTGATCATTCACCTCAGTACCCTTTTCCTGCCTTCTCTCCGTACCCCTTGATCCCTTTAGCCGTAAGGGCCATATCCAACTCCCTCTTGAATATATCCAATGAACTGGCACCAACAACTCTCTGCGGTAGAGAATTTCACAGTTTAACAACTCTCTGAGTGAAGAAGTTTCTCCTCATCTCAGTCCTAAGTGGCTTACCTCTTATCCTTAGACTGTGTCCCCTGGTTCTGGACTTCCCCAACATCGGGAACATTCTTCCTGCATCTAACCTGCCCAGTCCCATCACTTATTACCTTCTCGAGGGCAATTAGGGACAGGTAATAAATGCTGGCCTTGCCAGCGATGCTCACATCCCGTGAATGAATATTAAAAGAAAGGAACCCTGGATGATTTTTCCTCTCCCTAGCCCAGCAATGACTGGGACCAATTGTAGCACCTCTGCCACTCCGGGTGAGACTAATGACGGAACCGGGGACCTCCCTGATTTACGGGGCCCTGTTCCACACAGGGTAGTGCATCTAGTGAATGAGGAACTTAACACACGAGCAATCGGGGAAGTTTCTGAGTTACAATGAGATGATGTCAGAAATCACAAATGTAAAGCTGGAGTGATTTATCAGCACAATGTTAACTCTGAGGTACATTATGACCTGCAGCTTAATGTAATTACGTGTCATACAATAACTACTTGCATTTAGGTAGTGCCCATCACATGACAAAATGTCCAACGCTTTTCAGAGGGAGGAGGGGAGGTGGCAGAACTGAACAGGAGGGAGGAGAGAAGTTAGGGCCGGTGACCAAAAGCATGGTTAACGAGGTGGGTTTTGAGGAGAATTTTGACGGTGGGGGTGGTTTTGAAGGAGCAAGGTGGAAAGATTTATAGAGAATTCTAGAGTGCGGTAGTGTGATGGCTATTGTGCTCTGTGACCAATGAGGGAGAGGGGATGGGAGACGAGGCAGGGAGCAACAGCAAACTAGTACTGAAGGGGTTGAAGGTACATGCAGGGACATTGGCTTGGAGCAAGGCCATGGATGGATTGTAAACGAGCCTGAGTATGCAGGCGTCATTTATGGAGGGAGGATACTCTGTTTTTGCTGACTCTTGTTTGCGTCAGCGGCAGGTGCCATGCCTGAAAGCAAATGGACAACCAGCTCCCACATGGCTATGATGTGATTTGAGCCAACGCATTCAACTGCAGTGCTATAGGCTTTCACTTCATTGGGTGTTGCAGGGAAATAGCACACCCTGCATATATTGTACAACAGTATTCTGCTTTTGTTAAAAACCAGAATTAATCGAACCAGAATAAATGCAAAGTGAGATCCAGAGTGGCATTCACTGCTTTATTACTTGACCCCCCCCTTTCTGTATCGAATATTCAAGGTTTTACATTATCATTTCCTACTCGACAAACGCAATCTGAAATCTCGCTCTTCTTTCCAAACCCGCTGTAACAATTAAAACCGGCGAGGTGGTGTTATTCCTTGACTCGCTGGTCATGTTGCGCGTGTTTGAAGAGACTTTGCACTGAAAGACTTTATCTGTCTACCATGCAGGATCGTGCAGTTCATGCCTCTCCTGCTTCTCCCGCCCTTCATTCTTGTGCGATAAGGCATTTGTGGAAAGCTGTGCTATGCACCAAGTCAGGGTAATCAGCAGACCAAGGAGAAACAAAGATATGCAAAAGCTTTTTTTCCCCCCTTTTAGAGTAAGCGTGAAATGAAATCCAAAGCAAAGAGATTCTGGGAACAGCGAGAAATCCCTCCCTTCCACAGAATTTAAAATTGCCCCTCTTTCAGAGCACTTTAAAGTGGCTTGCTTCACTTTGGGTAGTCTGCATTACATCCTTATTTAAGGAAGGATATACTTGCATTGGAGGCAGTTCAGAGAAGGTTCACTTGGTTGATTCCAGGGATGAGGCGGTTGACTTATGAGGAAAGGTTGTGTAGGTTGGGCCTGTACTCATTGGAGTTTAGAAGAATGAGCGGTGATCTTAATGAAACATATAAGATTCTGTGGGGGCTTGACAGGGTCGGTGCAGAGAGGATGTTTCCCCTCATGGGGGAATCTAGAACTAGGAGCATAATTTCAGAATAAGGGGTCGCCCATTTAAAAATGGAAATGAGGAGGAATTTCTTTTCTCAGAGGGTCGTGAACCTTTGGAATTCTCTACCCCAGAGAGCTGTGGAGGCTGGGTCATTGAATATATTTAAGGTGGAGTTAGACAGATTTTTGAACGATAAGGGAGTCAAGGGATGTGGAGTTGAGGCCAAGATCAGATCAGCCAAGATCTTATTGAATGGCGTAGCAGGCTCGAGGAGCCAAATAAGAACATAAGAACATAAGAAATAGGATCAGGTGTAGACCATACGGCCCCTCGAGCCTGCTCCGCCATTCAATAAGATTATAGCTGATCTGATCATGGACTCAGCTACATTTCCCTGCCTGCTCCCCATAACCCCTTATCCCCTTATCGTTTAAGAAACTGTCTATTTCTGTCTTAAATTTATTCAATGTCCCAGCTTGCACAGCTCTCTGAGGCAGTGAATTCCACAGATTTACAGCCATCTGAGAGAAGAAATTTCTCCTCATCTCTGTTTTAAATGGGCGGCCCCTTATTTTAAGATCATGCCCTCTATTTCTAGTCTCCCCCATCAGTGGAAACATCCTCTCTGCATCCACCTTGTCAAGCCCCCTCATAATCTTAGAAGTTTTGATAAGATCACCTCTCATACTTCTGAATTCCAATGAGTAGAGGCCCAACCTACTCAACCTTTCCTCATAAGTCAACCCCCTCATCTCTGGAATCAACCTAGTGAGCTTCTCTGAACTGCCTCCAAAGCAAGTATATCCTTTTGTAAATATGGAAACCAAAACTGCACGCAGTATTCCAGGTGTGGCCTCACCAATACCCTGTATAGCTGTAGCAAGACTGCCATCCCCTTTGCAATAAAGGCCAAGATTCCATTGGCCTTCCTGATCACTTGGGTACCTGCATAATATCCTTTTGTGTTTCAAGGTCCCGCTGTACTGCAGCACTTTGCAATCTTTCTTCATTTAAATAATAACTTGCTCTTTGATTTTTTTCTGCCAAAGTGCATGACCTCACACTTTCCAACATTTTACTCCATCTGCCAAATTTACTTTGCCTGTCTATGTCCTTTTGCAGATTTTTTGTGTCCTGCTCACACATTGCTTTTCCTCCCATCTTTATATCATCAGCAAACTTGGCTATGTTATGCTCAGTCCCTTCTTCCAAGTCGTTAATATAGATTGTAAATAGTTGGGGTCCCAGCACTGATCCCTGCAGCACTCCACTAGTTACTGGTTGCCAATCAGAGAATGAACCATTTATCCCGACTCTCTGTTTTCTGTTAGTTAGTCAATCCTCTATCCATGCTAATATATTACTCCCAACCCCGTGAACTTTTATCTTGTGCAGTAACCTTTTATGTGGAACCTTGTCAAATGCCTTCTGGAAGTCCAAATACACCACATCCACTGGTTCCCCTTTATCTATCTTGTTCATTACATCCTCAAAGAATTCCAGCAAATTTGTCAAACATGACTTCCCCTTCATAAATCCAGGCTGACTCTGCTTGACTGAATTTTGCTTTTCCAAATGTCCTGCTACTGGTTCCTTAATAATGGACTCCAACATTTTCCCAACCACAGATGTTAGGCTAACTGGTCTATAGTTTTTGTCTGCCTCCTTTTTTAAATAGGGGCATTACATTTGCAGTTTTCCAATCTGCTGGGATCTCCCCAGAATGCAGGGAATTTTGGTAAATTACAAATGGCCTACTCCTGCTCATATTTCTTATGTTTTTATTAACAGAGCTCGTATTGTCAAAGTCTGCCTATTTACTGCTGTATCTCCCTCTTGAAAATAGAAGCATGTTAAAAGCGGAGCCATTCTAGTAGAAAATGCTAACAGACTATTCTCCATCATGCTCATGGTACTATCCTATTTTACCGAAAAAATATATATTTCGAGCAGCATTCTTTGATCAGAAATCTCAAGTTAAGGGCACCCTGGAGCTGGGTTTTTTCTCTGCTAGGCCACTTGGGTAATGTGAGCAGTCATGCTATAGGCTGGGAAACCTTCATCACCAGCTTGTAGAAAGAGGAGGGTTTTCGGGACTTCAGAGCGACTCAGCAGTGTGTGAGCTCGACATTTTCTTCGAGGAAATGGCGGTGCACTTTGAGAAAAAAAATGTTCTCCTTAAACTTCCCGTCCCTTTCAGCTGAATTTTAGTGGGGAGAGATGCTTTATGTAAAATTGGCTGAAGGTTGCCAATTTTACATAGTGACCATTTTTGTAACTGTTCATTCTTGCCTTTCTCAGAGGGAGAAAAAGACTTTCATTTATATAGCACCTTTTACGACTGCCGGATGTCCCAAAGTGCTTTACAGCCAATGATGTGGTTTTTGATGTGTTGTATGTAGGAAATGCAGCAGCCAATTTGTGCACAGCAAGGTCCCACAAACAACAATGCAATAATGACCAGGTAATCTACTTTAATAATGTTGATTGAGGGATAAATATTGGCCAGGAAATCAGGGATAACTCCCTGCTCTTCTTCGAAATAATGCCATGGGATCTTTTACGTCCACCTGTGAGAACAGACGGGGCCTCGGTTGAATAAATCATCTGCACCTCCGACAGTGCATCGCTCCCTCAGTACTGCAGCAGAGTGTCCACCTAGATTTTTGTGCTCAAGTCTCTGGGATGGATTTGAACCCACAAGCTTCCCATTACAGAGAGTGCTATCAACTGGCTGACATTGGCTGACACAGAGAAGGATATGTGCAGCACTGCCATGATCAGCCTTTATATCAGTGTAAATCTTTCTTTAATGCTGATGTGTTCACCATCCTATGATCTTTAAATAAGAAACACTAGTATTTGCCATTTAAAAAATTGTTTACTCTCTCTTTCGGATTAATCAGCTAAACTTGAGGCCAAACTTTTCTATCCAGAAATTAACCACATTTACAACATGCAGGACCCATTAGAAACATCAGGATTTTTCCACTTTTTGTGGAACCATCACATACAGCTGCAAACTCCACATCTGATGCTCAAACTTTGTGGCATTCATACTGGTTAAATGGATAGTTAGATGCTTGAGACATATTGGCCCACAAATTCCAGCTCCCTGAGTCCATACAGAGTGTGTACGGACCCGGGAAGGCATCGCAAAAGCCAGTTTTCAGCGCACAATGCGCTTGCGCTGAAAATGGCTTTTCCGATCTGTCAAGCTCCAGCTTGATAGATCCTCCGCATCTGGGGAGTGAGGACATTTGCATGAGCAAGATTGTGGTATTTACCCATATCTTGCCCAGCAAATGACCGGAAAACTCTTGCACCTGACAAAAGCAGTTGCAAAGCTTACTTTTACAGGCGTAAGAATTTTAAAATACACAAAAATATTCTCAAATAAAATTTAAAAAATACATTTTATTGTTAAAAACCCTCCCCACTACGGTAAGTTTATTTTAAACCATAATTAAAGAAATTTTAAAAATCCGGAAAAATATAAATGCATAAATAACTCTAATTTAAATTAGTAAAAACAGGTGCATTTTTTCTATTTTTTATTAGAGTTTTGTGTGTTTAGGGAGGGGTGGGTTCTCATTCATAATAATGGGAACTCCAACTTACGGAGTTCCTATTATTATGAATGAAAACATAGTTTATCTTAATTGGCTGCCCAGAGACATGTGACTGCAGCTCCAGCCCTGCGCATGTCCTGACGTGCATGAGCTGCAAAGCGCAGTCAGTGGAGGCCTCAGGACCGGGAACTCGCGTGGGTGCAGCAGTAACAGGTAGGTGCACATCTTTTTAAACTTTTTTACCCGATCGCTCGCGGGAAGCAGCCGACCTGGATTTCTGGGCCATTATAGCTGTGTTGTGATTGGATTTTTTGGCCGCATACTAATGAATTTTTATTGGACAACAGGGCATGTGGCAAAATTTCACACATGCACACTCGCACACACATACACAGATACACACACACACACACACACACATACACATACACACACATACACAGATACACACACACACACACACACATACACATACACACACATACACAGATACACACATACACATACACAGATACACACACACACACACATACACTCACATACATACACTCACATACACATACACACTTACAGACACACACACACTTACAGACACACACATACACACACACACACATATACACATACACACATACAGATACACACACACACACACACACACACATACGACTCTAAATAATGAACTATTTAGTCTCGCAATGCAGAAATTCTGGTTGCTTTCGATCTGTTTTGGGTTAGGCCTCAGATTGCCAGCTTGTTCTGCTTGTCTTTGCTGCTGCTTGCACCAGTCTGTGAAAGTGTAAAGAATTAGAATTATTCACATTTTCTTGCTGGTTACACTCCAAAAGAAACGTTTGCTGTGCTGCTAAGTTTCTGCACCTGGGAGCGCACCAGTCGAGACGTCTAATCCACTTTTGGCGATTTGGAGCCTTGCAAGTAATCCAGCGGAACGGAGCCATCTGTACGTTGCCCATGGAAGAAAGCAACTCTCGCAGTGTGTTTTACATTAATGCTCCCTCTGGAAAATAACTGATTTAAATCGGGACAGTCCATGGTTAGCGAATGGTGTAATGGCTGAACTATTCTAAAGGCACTCCGGGCTTTTTCCCAATCGCTATAGAGGGTACACTTATGTGGTTGGGAAGGAGGTTTTTCATTGCAAGTGTTACATGTAGTTGGGTAATCCTCATTTAAATCACAATCATACTTGGTGAAACCCAACAAGAGACATAATTATAGTTTAAAGTATGGATCAACCTTTGAAATTGTGAAACCATATTTGTGCTGTAAATCTGCTGCATAATTACGGGATGAATTCAATAAAAAAGGATCTAACTCAACAATACTTTTTAAGCAGGAAATCTATTGCAACCCACTTAAAGGTTTGTGATGGTGTCAGGCTGTGGATTCTTTATAAATGGTTCGAGAAACTGTCTACTTTACCCCCACCCCTCCTCCCCAGCTCAAAAAACCCTGCAAGATTTGCAGTTTATCCAACTGGATCATTTAAGAGCTAATAAAGGGCTTGTCCTATAACCCAGCTGGCGTGATACTCCCACGTCAAGGAATGTTAGACGTTGAATACAGAATAATAGATAATAAATGCATTAGCCAAAATTGGCTGTTAATCACAGCATTTAAAAGAGAATTAGATGAACCTGTAAAGAGGGAATACATGAAAGTTTAGAGGGAACATGCAAGGAAATGGGAGCTGGTACTGTCATGTAGATGGGCCAAATAGAAACATCGGAACAGGAGTCGGCCATTCAGCCCCTTGAGCCATGCAATTAGATCGTAGCTGATCTGTATCTTAGTTCCATTTTCCCACCTTGGTTCCATATCCCTTAATACCCTTTCCTAACAAAAATCTACCAATCCCAATATCATTATCAAAAATAGCCTCCTTCTGCGCAGTAATAGATGCTATATTCGGAGTGATTAAAAGGCAATGAGTATCACGAACCATGTACCCAGGACAGTTTATACCTGAACACTGAGATGAGATTAAAGCCTTCACATCACTCTTGTGGTGTCCGTTATTTTTACTATGTGCCATGGGGTTCACAAAGGTGATTTTATTCTGATGTGCACTATTTTTGTCTGTAGCAGTTGTGACAATGACTACTAATGCATGTCACTGAATATTTAGCGCGTGAATAGATGGTTGATTCTCATTGATTTGCACAGTCAGTATATGCTAGACTGTTTTGCTTGCTCACTGTCTCACTTGTGAGTCTCTGCGCGCACACACACTTTCAATTGCTGTTTAGCAGCCTGTAAGACCTGAGAGCAATTCATTCAACAGCAGCAACATACAGTGACATGGCATTGTTCCTACAGAAAAACATCCCTGAGTACTTTATGAGGAGAGGGAGGACACTGAGCAACAAGTGAAGGAATTTATGGATGGAGATCAAAGACATGGCAAAAGAAATATCTTTAAGGAGGCTTTTGAAAATACTGAGGGAGGTAGGGAGGCAACGTGGTTTCAGAAGGCATCATAATTCCAGAAGGCAGATTTTACTGGCTGAAAGATTGGCCTGCGATTGTGGGCTAGGGAGAACAGGAAAGAAGCAGTTATCTCGGGTCAGCAAAATGAAGCAAGGGCTTGAGATAAATGGCTGGAGCAGATTTCCCACGTCGGGCGGGATGACGTACTGGGGGAATTGAAAAAGATGATGAGAATCTTGAAATCAGCACTGGAAGCCAGTGAGACTTGGAGAGGATGGGGTTGATGGCAAGTGCAGGAGAGAGGACTTGGCCACAGACTCTGAATCAGTTGCAGTTTCATGCAGCATGGAGAGCAATTCATGCAATTAGTCCTCTTGGCGAGAAGGACAGGGATAAGAGTTCAGCAGTGTTGGGGGCTGAGGTAGAGCTGTGGATATTCATTCCCTAAGGATAAGGAGAAAATTGGAGTCATCACGAATGATGAAAGTTCTTCTTTCTACTTCACAGTGGTAATACTATGCTCCCTACAAGTGACAAATCTCAGGCCAACCATTGCCAAACTACAGAACAGTCATAGTAACTGGCAAGAATAATACTGTGGTTCTGTTTTCAAATACTTTGGTTCTGTTTTCATGAAGGAAGACACAAATAACTTCCAGAAATACTAGGAGACCGAGGGTCGAGTGAGAAGGAAGAACTGAAGGATATCCTTATAAAGCGTGAAATTGTGTTAGGGAAATTGATGGGATTGAAGGCTGATAAATCCCCGGGGCCTGATAGTCTGCATCACAGAGTACTTAAGGAAGTGGCCACAGAAGTAGTGGATGCATTAATGATCATTTTCCAACAGTCTATCAACTCTGGATCAGTTCCTATGGACCGGAGGGTAGCTAATGTAACACCACGTTTTAAAAAAGGAGGGAGAGAGAAAACAGGTAATTACAGACTGGTTAGCCTGACATCAGTAATGGGGAAAATGTTGGAATCAATTATTAAAGATGAAATAGCAGCGCATTTGGAAAGCAGTGATAGGATCAGTCCAAGTCAGCATGGATTGATGAAAGGGAAATCATGCTTGACAAATCTTCTAGAATTTTTTGAGGATGTAACTAGTAGAGTGGACAAGGGAGAACCAGTGGATGTGGTGTATTTGGACTTTCAAAAGGCTTTTGACAAGGTCCCACACAAGAAATTGTTGTGCAAAATAAAAGCACATGGTATTGGGGGTAATGTACTGACATGGATAGAGAACTGGTTGGCAGACAGGAAGCAGAGAGTCGGGATAAACGGGTCCTTTTCAGAATGGCAGGCAGTGACTAGTGGAGTGCCGCAGAGCTCAGTGCTGGGACCCCAGCTCTTTACAATATACATTAATGATTTAGATGAAGGAATTGAATGTAATATCTCCAAGTTTGCAGATGACACTAAACTGGGTGGTGGTGTGAGCTGTGAGGAGGACGCTAAAAGGCTACAGGGTGATTTGGACAAGTTAGGTGAGTGGGCCAATGCATGGCAGATGCAGTATAATGTGGATAAATGTGAGGTTATCCATTTTGGGGGCAAAAACACGAAGGCAGAATATTATCTGAATGGCGGCAGATTAGGAAAGGGGGAGGTGCAACGAGACCTGGGTGTCATGGTTCATCAGTCATTGAAAGTTGGCATGCAAGTACAGCAGGCAGTGAAGAAGGCAAAATGGTATGTTGGCCTTCATAGCAAGGGGATTTGAGTATAGGAGCAGGGAGGTCTTACGGCAGTTGTACAGGGCCTTGGTGAGGCCTCACCTGGAATATTGTGTTCAGTTTTGGTCTCCTAATCTGAGGAAGGACGTTCTTGCTATTGAGGTAGTGCAGCGAAGGTTCACCAGACTGATTCCCGGGATGGCGGGTCTGACATATGAGGAGAGACTGGATCAACTGGGCCTTTATACACTGGAGTTTAGAAGGATGAGAGGGAATCTCATAGAAACTTATAAGATTCTGACGGGACTGGACAGGTTAGATGCGGGAAGAATGTTCCCATGATGGGGAAGTCCAGAACCAGGGGACACAGTCTTAGGATAAGGGATAGGCCATTTAGAACTGAGATGAGGAGAAACTTCTTTACTCAGAGAGTTGTTAACCTGTGGAGTTCCCTAACACAGAGTTGTTGATGCCAGTTCATTGGATATATTCAAGAGGGAGTTAGATATGGCCCGTATGGCTAAAGGAATCAAGGGGTATGGAGAGAAAGCAGGAAAGGGGTACTGAGGGAATGATCAGCCATGATCTTATTGAATGGTGGTGCAGGCTCGAAGGGCCAAATGGCCTACTCCTGCACCCATTTTCTATGTTTCCATGCTTCTATGTTCCAAATATGCTTTCTTTGGAGTTTAGCTCCCCAGTGGGTAAATGTACCAC
Organism: Pristiophorus japonicus; assembly: GCF_044704955.1. Lineage (NCBI taxonomy): Eukaryota > Metazoa > Chordata > Chondrichthyes > Pristiophoridae > Pristiophorus > Pristiophorus japonicus. The sequence goes on from NC_091978.1 coordinate 38,155,116, forward strand.
CCTCAGTGGTACTGAATTGAACAAAGAAGAATGGATTCCTGCTCTGTTCTGAGTTACCTGATCACAGCCATGGCAGTAAGAGGATTCTACAATTGATCACGTTACTCTGGGCACAAGATGGCGGGGCAGGGAAGGTTGGGGGTGGAAATCAGCCAGGGTTCCCACCCATGATCCCTAGCCTTGTACCTCTGCTGAAAGGTACATCCATACAGATATCAGGAGATGGTCGGATTGGGCTTGCCTGGGATGTAGCCTCCCAGGAGTCACTGTTAAGCCTCACAGATAAAGATGAGGTACTAGAGGGAGCCTGGTGCTCATGAGGTTCTACCCTAGCATCAGAAGAAGAAGAACAACAAAAGCTTGCATTCATATAGTGCCTTTAACATAGTCAAACGTCCCAAGGCCTGTTATAAGACAAAAAATAAATTTGGCACCGAGCCACAAAAGAAGAAATTATGGCAGATAACCAAAAGGTTGGTCAAAGAGGTAGGTTTTAAGGAGCATCTTAAAGGAGGAAAGAGAGGTACAGAGGTTTAGGGAGGGAGTTTCAGAGCTTAGGGCCCAGGCAGCTGAAGGCATGGCCACCGAAGGTTGAGCAGTTATAATCAGGCTGTTCAAAAGGGCAGAATATGAGGAGCGCAGACATCTTGGAGTTGTGAGGCTGAAGGAGATTACAGAGATAGGGAGAATGGGGAAAACTCAGGAATAAACATGTTATTTCCTCTCTCCTTGGTTTTGGAAGGCACCGAGAGGTTTGTCTGTCTGATTTATACATGCTGTAAGTTCAACTGAAAAGCTACGGGTGCATCGAGTAGTGAATTTATTACCTCCTCTGTGCAGCAACTGACTGGGGTGAGCAAGGGCAGCACTCGGAGTGAACCCTGGGGAAATTCAGCGTGGTCCAATTGGGGCTGATGTATGATGACGGTGAAGGAGTACTTTTCCCAAGTGAAGTCAGGTCGACATCACTCAACAGATTGCAAGGAAATCAGAAGCACATATTTGGTGATTTAAGCTTTGTAATGGAAAACAGATGTCTCAATGCCATTGGGGCAGGAGATATCTTCACGCCAATGAAGATAAGGTCCAACTGATCCTGACAGTTGGAAGGGATCTGTATCAAACTCGACTGCTGTGGAATCCCTCCAGAGACAGTTGGGATAGATGGCATTCCTTTGATTGCTAGATTGTGACTGCCAGTCAGTAAACATCTCCGAATGGGTTGATGCAGCTTTAAGAGAGAGTGAAGTAGGGAGAAAGAGAAAGTGCTTTGTTCAGTATAAATCGCTGAACCGCAGTGCCTGAACTCCCTGTGCTTGCTTGTAAAATGACCTGCTTTAATAGGTTGAATGATTTTGTCACTCGTTTCTTGTCCTTTCTCTGAGCTGGGTACTGGGACGTAATGACAGGCACAACTGAGCCTTGTTGACAGATTAATTTAGACAATATTCTGGTCCTGCCTTTGGCCCTCAGTCTGTCATCGAGCATTCAGCTAGGTATAGATTCTTGGAAAACAGAGGAATCCAGAGATCGCCACATTCATCAGCATCAAATCTAAACTATTGACTCCCCCCTCCTTGCAAGGCAAGCAACCATTGTTCCGTTCTGGAGACAGTTGTTTTAGTTTTAAACCGATTGTTATTGCTGAGATCGCTGTCATTTGCCTGGAAATAACCCTGGCAAGGAGCTCAAACACCTGAGCCCAGTCAATGGGTTCAAACAGAAGCTTCAGTCAGTGAGGTTTTTGAAAGGTTGAAAAGGGAGCCTCACTGTCAATACCATTTTCAAGAAACCACCAGTTAAAAGGAATTATGATTAACTTGTGTTCCTTAAGGAGTTTAAAAAAAAACCTGAATGCTGACGTCATAGTCAGGGGAGCCGGTTGAGAGGATTTGCTGACTGAGTATTGAGTGCGAGGGAACTGAAGTGACCTCAGTAAATCATTCATTGTAACCCCCAGCACTTCTGCAATCTTGCCATTTCAACTATGCATGTATGTTGATTCAGTTCCCTTGCTCCGGCAGGCACCGCAACTCCTCCAAGTCGGTTCTTCCAGTACTGACTGTCCTCGGTAATCACTATCTAAAGCAATAGAACAAGAAATGAAAGCAAAAATAAAGGATCTTGATATTGGCCACAAATTATAATTAAGAATCATTTTTTGAGAGAGACTTATTGAGGGTGAGGTTTCCTTTTGTAATTGATCTTTGCTTGGCTGAATGAGTTACTTCCAGACTTCTAACTGCGCCTTCCGTTTTGTGAAAGTGTAGTATATAGACCTCTTTTTATTTCAAAGGTTCTTCTCTCTTGCCTCCTTCGGGCAGGAGGGCTGAGGACTCTCTGGTGTGGGCTGAATCATGAGCACCAACGATGGCATGCCAAGATCGGTTATAGAAATTGCCCTTGCAGCAGGCAAGGTAACTTTTCCGTCCCCCCCCCCCCCCCCCCCAGCGACATGGAGAAAGATGCTGCATGACAACTGAGCAACCTTTTTTTGAACTGAATCCCCCCACCCCACCTCTTCTGAAGGTGCTATCTAGAAATGGGGGATGGTAACATAGCTCTCTGGTGCTGCACCCGGGTGGCCATGTCTCCATTCACACACAAATCTAGGCTGACACTCCAGTGCAGTGCTGAGGGAGTGCTGCACTGTCAGAGGTGACATCTTTCGGATGAGACGTTAAACCGAGGTCCTGCCCGCTCAGATGAATGTAAAAGATCCCATGCCATGGCATTATTTCGAAAAAGAGCAGGGGAGTTAACCCCGGTGCCCTGCCCAATATTTATCCCTCAATCAACATAACAAAAACAGTTTATCTGGTCATTATCACATTGCTGTTTGTGGGAGCTTGCTTGTGCGCAAATTGGCTGCCGCGTTTCCCATATGACAACAGTGACTAGACTCAAAGTACTTCATTGGCTGTAAAGCGCTTTGAGACTTCCGGTGGTCATGAAAGGCGCTGTATAAATGCAAGTCTTTCTTTCTTTACACGCCTGCCTTAGTGAATATCAGTGGGGTATTTGATTATGGAGACAGATAATTCAGAGGGACTCCTTACCCGTTGTGTACATGTGGGTACTTCCCAGCTGAGGTAACTTGACAGCAATCACCAGTGAGAACCCTGGCTGAGTTCTCCTCCTTAGCCCAATTGCTCGGAGACCATTTGGTCTTGCATTTATATAGCACCTTTCTTGGCCTCCAGGATGTCCCAAATAAGCCAATAAAGTACTGTTGAAGTGCAGTCACTGTTGGAAGGTGAGAAATGCCACAGTGATTAGATTTCAAAAGTACTTATTTAGCTGTCAAGTGCTTTGGGACATCCTGAGGTCATGAAAGGCGCTATATAAATGCAAGTCTGTCTTTCTTTCAAGCATGTGTATCCTTGTTGTTTAAGGCTCAGTTCCACACTACAAAGAACTTGGGTCACAGTGGTAGTGATATAGGAACAGGAGTAGACCATTCAACCCCTTGAGCCTGTTCCTGCATTCAGTGATATCTGCCATTCATGGCTGACCTGATTGTAATAGGCAGCTATGGGGCCCTCATACATCTTTTTCGAAGGCAGATATTATAACTACCCCCACCCCCGCCCTATTCTGTCATGCCAGCCATAGAGTTTAAATTATTTTTGGTAAGTAAATCAGTAACACTGGCGAGTTGATTGGCTTTGTGTTGCAATAAGTGGCAGCAACTTCATGATGACTTAAGCTATTTGAATGAGGAGGCTTTACTGATGAGAATCAGATAAGAAGCGAATAAAGTGAGATGCGACAACTGTGCTCATATTAATATCCAGAAGATTAACTACACTGTTATAGATGGGATGTTGCAGACAAACAAGCACTGAACCTGTGTCAACTGGGACATAATTAATTTTGGTCGGCAAATGAAGTCAAAGCAGGCAGTGCTCTTTCAATTAATTCCAAGAAATAAAGCTGCTTGTTCATGATTGATCTTCTCACTCACAGTTAAGCTAATTTATTTAACCTCCTCGCTTGACCTAAACAAAACAAAAATGGCCGCGTGTACTAGAAAAACAGAAATCTATCTGATGAGATTTTAAAAAACTATACATGCGGGAAATGTGAAACAAAAACACTACATGCTGTAAATACACAGCGCACCTGTCAGCATCGCAACAGAGGGAAGGTATGTTAATGTCTGAAGCCCTGACAATGGGCTTCCACCCCAATTGTTAGCCTATCTTTTCTCTTTTCAGAAGCTGACTAATCTATTAAATGAGATAGTTTTACTTGACATGATGAAATCTTCAGAGGTGCTGTGCTCACACATCACAATGACATCTCCGTCAGCCCTGCAAACCCTTGACGAGCATTTGATGGTGAAAGATACAAGGAAGTGGTCAGTATTGGCCTTGTCTATGATCAGGACCATGGGAGTAGAGGGGCTGTGCAAGGGATCGGAGTTAATATGAGTAGACGGGTTTATGTGGAGAGAGAGGTTTAGGGAGGACAGGAGGGCTGTGAAGTCAGAAGAGAGTGGAAAAGGTGGGTTGAGATGGAGATTGAAATAGCAGAGGATGAACAGTCGCTCAGTGAAGAGGCCGAGGGAGGGAAGGAATGAGGATATCTGCGGGAGAAGCTTGGGCGGACGGTGGAGAGAATTTTAACGGAGAGACGAGAGAAGTGGAAAAATGTGGTCTACTTGACGAAGAGACCACGTTGTGATTTGGTGTCAAATGCCACAGAACCCTCATGGCGGTTTGGATGGGGAAAGTGGTGGACATTGTAGCCTGGTGGGGAGTCGTCAGTAAAGAGGCAAGGTGTTGCTATCTATGAGCCATATTTTATTTAAAGCCTTGATGTCAATGCAATCGTCCACATTTAGGTCATGGATGTCAAGGGCCTTGTTCATGAGTGAACATACATGCATAAGGGAAATGTGAGAAAGACAGTGATTGTTAATCATTTGCCAGTGTCTGAAAGGGGCAGTGTTGGATGGGATGTCTACTGTACATAGTCTACGTTTCTGAGCCATATAGGAGGGCAGGTATCACTGCTGCCCTGTAGACCATAAGCTTGGTGCCAGATTTGAGGTCCTTGTCTTCAAACACACTCTTCCTCAGGCGACCGAAGGCTGTGCTGGCACACTGGAGGCGATGTTGGACCTCGTCATCGATGTCTGCCCTTGCTGATAGTAGGCTCCCGAGGTATGGAAAATAGTCCACGTTGTCCAAGGCTGAGCCGTGGATTTTGATGACCGAGGAACCGGTGCTGTGTGGCGGGGTCAGGTTGCCCAGGTGGGCAGAGGAAATGCTTCAAGGACATCCTCAAAGCCTCCTTGATAAAATGTAACATCCCCACTGGCACCTGGGAATCTCTGGCGCAAGACCACCCAAAGTGGAGGAAGAGCATCCGGGAGGGCGCTGAGCACCTCGAGTCTCGTCACCGAGTGCATGCAGAAACCAAGCGCAGACAACGGAAGGAGCATGCAGCAAACCAGGCTCCCCACCCACTCTTTCCTTCAACCACTATCTGCTCCACCTGCCATAGAGACTGTAATTCCCGTATTGGACAGTGCAGTCACTTGAGTGGAAGCAAGTCTTCCTCGATTTCAAGCGACTGCCTATAATGATGATGGGTGGATAAGGTGAGAGGGATGGGAAGGATATTGGTGAGGTTAGCTGCTAGTGGGAGATGTAAAGGTAAATTTTCCAGTCCTGGTGACAAGCATCATGAATATTGGGTGTGTTACAATGCCCAACTGACAGCCCAACTGACTTACTGGTATTACTTTTAATGGACACAATAATTGGGCGAGCTGTATAATGGGTGAGTTATCATCCACGCCATGCAATGCTCTGCACTGGGAGCGCCAAAGCAGAAAATTACCCCTTGAATCTTCTCCATGAAAGTTCTTCCATCAGCATTCACTGTTTACAAAAGAAAATCAAATCAAATATTCACCCCCCCACCTCCCCCCCCCCATCTTTGCCTACATGACAAACATAACTGAGCTTCAAAAGTAATGCAGTGCTTTGATACATTTTAGCTTGATAAGGCACCGTTTAAATGGTAGCAGCATTATTACTGATTATCTCCAAGATTCAACCGTGGCCCCTCGATCCTTCACTGACACTGTTATCAGGGTCTGACTTCACCCTGTAACAAAAGGTTAAGGCCACAGGAACAATTGTCAAACATAAATACAATGTTTTCTGCACTGTGGGAATGGTTTAGATAGCAGCGATCAGGAGAATATGTCCAATACAAACACCCAGAAGGCTCCATGTGCTTGCCTGATAGCGGAGGGTAATGTTTTAGGAGCCAAAGCACATACATGCCTGTTGTTTATCAGTTCTACAGCATTTTATGGAGACAGGCTTGATTAATGATTAAATGTTCTGCGATTTGTTTTTGTTATTTTTTTTCTCTGTAGTAATTGAGTTTTCTATTCTTGTTGTGACAGTGTTTTCCCCATGTTTAGTTTGCCGGTGCATTTTAAAGGTGAAAAGACTCACTCTATGGTTGACAATGTGTGACTACATTTACACGCAGATAGAAAAATTGACTCGGAAATCCGTCGATTATTTTTTTGTTGTTGTTGTTGAAAGAATGATGTTGGCTGTTCGTAAACTGAGATTGTTGCCCTGTTCCAACTAATAATCCTGTGCTTAGAAATCCAAGGGGGTCATCGTCTTTCCCAGCAGCATCAATGCTTTACCATCTCTGTAAATGCCTGTGACTTGCTAATCGCGTAAATTCAAGTCCATTTTGGTCTGTTCAAGAAGCAAGTTGCTGAACAGCGATTTTCTTATAAGAACATAAGAAATAGGAGCAGAAGTAGGCTATCCGGTCCCTCGAGCCTGCACTGCCATTCAATAAGATCCTGGCTGATCTTCTACCTTAACTCCACTTTCCTGCACTGTCCCCAGATCCCTTGATTCCCGTAATATCCAAAAATATACTCAATGATTGAGCTTCCACAGCCCTCTGGGGTAGAGAATTATAAAGGCTTCTTGGTCAGGGCAGCTCAGAATATTGCAGCGGCAGTAAATCGGAATAACACCAGTCAGATGGATTGCTGGCACACCAGGTGTGCCTGGTGGTTCCTGGCACAAAGTGAAGCTCCAAGGCCCAAAGTGCAAAGTTTAAAAGAGTCGAAGATCAGAAAAATCCGCATTAGGTTGGTGGAAGCAGATTCAATGGTAACTTTCAAAAGGGAATTGGATTGGTGCTCAAAAAAAAGGCAACATTTGCAGGGCTGTGGGGTAAGAGCAAGGGAGTGGGACACATTGGGCAGCTCTTTCAAAGAGCTGCCATAGACACGATGGGCCGAATGGCCTCCCTCTGTGCTCTATGATTCTATGGTTCTAAGCAATAGTGATTGGCTGACATCAGGACAGGTTTTAAAACCCTGTAGATTACAAGAGGAAGGTGAAGAGCGGGTGAGATAACGAGTTCCACGGTTTCAAGGTTCTGGGGAAGAATGCGTTAGAGTAGAAGATGGTGCAATGTCTCTTGATTTCAACAGACTGAGGATTCGAGAGGGAAGGTGGCGATGTAGTGCAGTGTATTTGGGGATTAAGGGGAGCAAGTGAGGAAAGTTCAGATGAGCACTCACCACAGTAGTATTGCTAGAATAGACAAGATGAGTGAGGCTGCAACATACGGTTGTTCCTGCCCAGCAGCTACATTTAAATGCATCATTATTATTATGCACCTACTTATAATCGCTCAACCACTGGTGGCCGTACTTTCTGCTGCCTGGGCGCCAAGCTCTGGAACTCCCTGCCTAAACCTCTCCACCTCTCTACCTCTCTTTCCTCCTTCAAGACGCTCCTTAAAACCTACCTCAAGCTTTTGGTCACCTGCGCTAATTTTTATTGATGCGGCTCAGTGTCAAATTTTTAATCTCATAACACTCCCGTGAAGCGCCTTGGAACATTTCACCATGTTAAAGGCACTATATAAATATAAGTTGTTGTTGTTGCAGTAGTACATGTTCATCACACCAGGTATGTCCAAGAGCTGAATCTACACCTTATCTATCCCTTGTGGCACAAATGTTTCATTGAGCATATCCAGCAACTTAATGTAAATGTCATTCCATGAGCGAATAAGGCTGAGGGGTGACCTAATAGAAGTCTTTAAACTTATGAAAGATTTTGATAGAGTAGACACACAGTGTGTTTCCACTTGTGGGGAAGAGCAAAACTAGAGGCCATCGATATGAGATAGTCACCAAGAAATCCAGTAGGGAATTCAGAGGAAACTTCTTTACTCAGAGAGTGGTGAGAATGTGGAATTTGCTACCACAGGGAGTGGTTGAAGCCAATAGTATAGATGTATTTAAGACAAGCATATGTGGGAGAAGGGAATAGAGGGTTATGTGGATAGATTTAGATGAGGAAACACAGGAGGAGGCTCGAGTGGAGCATAAACGCCGGCATGGACTAACTGGGCTGAATGGCCTGTTGCTGTGCTGAATTACCTATATAATCCGATGTAGATGCACTACCGTCACATTGAATGGGCTTGGCAGTACCAGGCATGCCCCATAGCTAAATCTAAATGACATCCCCCAGTAGAATAGATGCACCACCAGCACATTTATGCCACCCGGTGATGGTCACCAGGTCCAGAACAATTTAGTGAAAAACATGGCCATCTGAGGTACAGCTATATCACAGGCAATGTCCCATACATACCCAGTTATATAAGTAACATTACAGGTGTATTGCCATACATGGCCAGCGGGAGACATGATGAAGTTATCATCATCATCATAGGCGGTCCCTCGAACGAGGATGACTTGCTTCCAAGAGTTCACAGGTGTTTCGATGAAGGACCCGATGTTCCAGTCCTGAACTCCAATTGAGGGGGTGGAAGATGCCTGTGCGTGAATTTTTTTAACGTACGGTGGCCGATGCACACCAGCCACCACATGGGCTAGGTCTTGGTCCAGTAGCAAGGATTAACCAGGACGACTGGAGACCAGCTCTGCTACATGGACCTAGCGCGCACACATATCGCAGTGTGGGCTGGCCCGTGCTGCCCCTGGGTCCTCTGCTCTTCTGGGCCCCATACCCTCATCTATCACACCTCCGCCACGATCTCTCACTGCTCCTCCGCCATAAACATTCACCGCATCTCGCCACCAACACTCGCCATTCATCCGCTCTGACCTTCCCACTCCTCTTTACCTGGGCCCCGCTGATGTTCCTGCCCAAGCTCCAAAATGGCGACCAGGCCCAATCGATGGCAACATACTGGCACCAATGAACAAAGCTGGGGTTTGAATATGGCAACGTTACAATTTGAAGGTCAATGTTGAAGATTTAAAATCTGTTTCTCCTCTCCACACTTGTAATCTCTTTAAAGGGAAATGTTGTTCAAGCTCACTAGTTTTTTTGGAAACAACTTAAAAGCACTGAACATGTTATCCAAAGGTCTCAGTATAGTCCATACATTTCTAATAGGTTTATAATATTTTTTCAGACTTACACTATAGAAAGGACTACAGGTATTTTACTTTCCAGAACATCATTTAGTCAAAATTGAATCTCTTGTCAGTGTCAAACAATTAAAACATATTCTGCACTAGTTTTTAGAATTTATGTTCATTGCTTGCAGTGTAATTGACGTCTGAAGTAACTTTGGCCTTGCAAGCTTGCTAAGGCACATAAGAAATTAGCTGCCCTCTGCACGTCAAAAATAACTTTGGATAGTTCAAACTAATTTTTAAAAGAGGCTTTGTATTTCTTTTGGTAAGGTATGCTGTTTCCTTTGTTTGTTAAAAGGGGATACTGTCTCTTTAAAACGCAGCATGAAGATCACAATCAAGATTTCATGCTCGACTGAGCTCTGGTGATCCTTGAGGGCCGCCTCAGTCCTTTCCGCCTCCTCTTCTTTCCATTTCTCCGTGTTTTCACAGCTGTTGCGCAGCTATTCCCACGAACCAGAGGACTGTCTTCGGCCATGGCTCCTGTCGGCTCGAGTGGCTTTTTGCAGCACCTGTTCTTTTGGAGGTGGGGGGAGGGGGGGAAAGGGGCGGGTGGAATGGAGAGACGGGGAAAGGAGGCACAGGATTAAATTTGTTCTGAACCCTCTTTTAGGAGACACTTGTTGCAGGCAGAAGAGGCTGTGCTGTGCTGCTGAGGAATCGTGTGCTTCTCGTACTATCACTTGTTTAGGGATCTGGCTTGAGTCTGGGAGTCAGTGCTGTTTTGAGTTAGTATCAAACATCTCACCATCTGTCTCTTGTGCTTCAGTGATCTGCCAGCCGAGATTAATGCAGAGGAAAGAAATGGGGGAGGGGGACTGGAGTCTGGAACCCTTTTCTCTGTATCTCAGCTTTCCGTCCCTATCTTTTGGATCAGTTTGATCTACACAAGTAAGCTTCTGGGAAACAAAATAGGTAATAGATTAAATCCTGGACTTCTGAGCAAACAGACATTAGTCCCCCCCCCTCCCCTGCCACCCCCATCCCAGTCTTCTTTGGCTTCTTTCTTTTCTTGTTACTGATGATTTTATCAGGAGTCCTAAAGTAACAGTAGGTTCCTACTTTTGAAATTACTGTGGCCCTATACCAGGATTTGAATGTTGCAGCTATACTGCAGGTATTAGTGTCTGCACAGTGCAATGTTGCAGCTATACTGCAGGTATTAGTGTCTGCACAGTGCAATGTTGCAGCTATACTGCAGGTGTTAGTGTCTGCACAGTGCAATGTTGCAGCTATACTGCAGGTGTTAGTGTCTGCACAGTGCAATGTTGCAGCTATACTGCAGGTATTAGTGTCTGCACAGTGCAATGTTGCAGCTATACTGCAGGTGTTAGTGTCTGCACAGTGCAATACTTGGGCGACACACCCAGATTATACTGCCAGTTGCACCACGATGCACTTTGCGCTGAATTTGGCGCGAAGGAGCTGTGTGTGTGCGTGTGTGTGTGTGTTAAAGTTAGGAGAGGGAGCTCAGAATTCCTCTTTACTAAACGCAGTAATGTGCAGCTGGCAGTATAACTCAAGCTCAACACCAAACTCTACTGACTGGTCTCTGCAGTATAACCACAACATTGGGAGTCTTTACCTAAGGTCATAAAAGTTCCACAAAAAAACCCACGAAGAAAAAAGTTTATAAAGTTCCCAGGGATTACTTTTATGAAGGGCAGTCACTGTTGTTATGTGGGTAAATCTATTTTGCACACAGCAGGGTTCCACATGGGAAAAGAGAATAACCAATTAATCTGTTTTAGGTTGAGGGAGAAATGTTGGGCAGGCCATCTCTCTGCTCTTCTTCAACATCCACCTGAAGAGGCAGGCAGGGTCTGCAGCGTAATGTTTCATCCACAGAGCAGCACCTCGAACAGTGCCTCGGTACTGCACTATATCAGACTAAAATGATGTGCTCACATCCTGGAGTGGGATGTGAGCCCACAGCTATCTCACTTAGCGATGAGAATGCTACCAACTGAGTCACTGCAGACTTCAAACACCCTGACTTCCAAGTTAGTCAACACAGATTTATGAAAGGGAAATCATGTTTGACAAATCTGTTATTGAGGTTGTAGCTCACAGAATAGACAAGGGAGGACCAGTGGATGTGATGTATTTTGATTTTCAGGAGGTATTCGATAAAGTGCCACACAAGTGGTTATTAAACAAAATTAGGGCTCATAGGATTGGGGGTAATATACTAGCATGGATTGAGGATTGGTTAACGGACAGAAAACAGAGAGCAGGAATAAACAGGTCATTTTCGGGTTGGCAGGCTGTAACTAGTGGGGAACTGCAAGGATCAGTGCTTGGGCCCCAGCTACTCACAATCTGTATCAATGATTTGGATGAGGAGATCAAATGTAATATATCCAAGTTTTCTGATGATACAAAGCTAGGTGGGAATGTAAGTTGTGAAGAGGATGCAAAGAGACTTCAAGGGGATATAGCCAGGTTAAGTGAGTGAGCAAGAACTTGACAAATGAAATATAATATGGAGAAATGTAAAGTTACCCATTTTGGTAGGAAAAATAGACAAGCAGAGTATTTTTTTTGCCATGATCTTATTGAATGGCGGAGCAGGCTCGAGGGGCCGAATGTTGTTAATTTCTTATGTTCTTGTGTTATGTTCTTAGCCACTTCCAAGCCACTATTGCCTCAAAACTGGATTTCAACAATTTATGAATGGCAGAAGCTTAAATTTCTAAAATTTATTAAATGATTTTATTTTGAAAAGCTTCTGAATTTTTATTCATTGCATTTCCATCTTTTTCCACATTAAGAACACACAGCGGGTGGGTGGTGTGGAGGTAAACCCCAGATAAGGGCCAATGTCACAGATGTGATAGAATCAGCCAGAGTTGTATGGTTGTTACCCCAACCTGCAACGCGTCATCTCGGTGCTCCAGCCCTAAATGTTAATGGATGCCCAGCATATCAATCTGTGCTGAAGTACTTGAGCTGTCATTGAGCTGCCCAGCTCTTTCTCCATTATCTCTGGAATTTCAGTCGCTGGCTCTGGGACCCTGACAAAGCTTGTCACTCGAACCATTACTGGGGATTAGGATGAGAGGATGCTTACAGAAAATGCTGCATTATTCTGAAAATAGATTTGGAAATGTGTCAGACCTAAATTTTTTACATGTGAGGTATTTGCAGTGCAAACATCTTTGACACCTTTCCTTTTTCAGAACATGTCACAATGAAGTCCAGGAACAAAGCAAGGCCAAAGGTCATCTTTGCCTTAAAATCCCTCAAGAGCTTCAGAATAGGAGGCAACATATTTTCAGATGTAAAGATTAAATTTTTCTTTTCTGAAGAGAAAATCTATTGAAAAGTAGTCTAGAAGACTGAAAATATGGTTAAAAACACGTGGCCGGGCCCTTAAACATAGGTCACAACACAGCTCACAGTGGTATGTGAGGAGCAATAGCACCAGACTTAAATAAACAAACATCCCCAGGTGTGCGTACTTAATAGTTTGCTGAGAATGATGCGTCATATCACTGAAAATGTTTAAATGTGAAGAATGTCGTGTTATTTCTTTTCCAATAGCTTTTGCCAGTCCCAAACTAGACGGGGGGATGAATAGGTGTGGCGTAAGGATGAGATCATTGCTTGAGTTGTGAAGTTTGCTTCACAGATTATTGGAAACCTCAATATCTAGTACTTCAACAACAAACACTTCTACATCACAGGGCACAGAAGTAAATGTTAGAAGGAAACTTCAATCTTAAAAATGTAACCTTTGATGATTTTAGAAATTAATTCAGACAGCCAGAAATCTCAAAAAACCAAACTATCTTAACAAACAAGACAGCTTTCTTATTTCCCCAAATATATATCTATATATTAAAACACTTGTGTAGGACATTCACTTCCTGTGCACAACCTTACTGCCTGTCGTCATGATTTTTTTGTTCATGTTTTTCTGTCAACATTTCCCATTCAACATCACTAAAACATTGCTGTTTGTGGGAGCTTGCTGTGCGCAAATTGGCAGCCGCATTTCTACATTACAACAGTGGCTACACTCCAAAAGTACTTCATTGGCTGTAAAGCGTTTTGGGATGTCTGGTGGTCGTGAAAGGCGCTATATAAATGCAAGTCTTTTTAGTTTTGCTATGTCAACTGTCAGGATGTAATTGCAGGCTCCGGCCACTTGGGGCTTGGTGGAGTTAATTTCTCCCAACTCTGTCAGCATCCTGTATGCCAAAAGTTAAATATTCATCAACTGACCTTGCCATGGGCAATTTACTAGTAGAATTTAAAAGTATAATATTTTGTACTATGAATCCTCATGTTCCAGCCACAACTATGTCCTTTCCCAAGTAAGTGTAGCTCACCTAAAAATATATACATATAATAGTGTAGCTCACCGATCCTTTTGCTGCCAATAGATTTTTGAGATGCTCTAAAACCGAGTTTATAAGTTGCAGTTTCGCACAGATATTGTGACCTGAAAATCCAAGGTGTAACTTGTGACAGATTTTATCAGCTGCTGGGTCTATAAAAATCCCTGGCACGCGGACAATATGTCTAGTTTCATGGTGCATAAAAAGCAACAAGTTCTTTCAACACCTGACGGTGGTGACTTCCTGCATTTCAGCCTATGTCTTTGTTTCAGGAGCTGAGGTGTCAGGCATTAGTCACTATCTCCACTACACAATCCACACATCATTCAGAAGTGATCACCATTCATCATCATAGGCAGTCCCTCGAATCGAGGATGACTTGCTTCCACGTCAAAAAGTTCCCAGATGTTTCAATGATGGACCTAAAGTTCCAGGTCCAAACTACATCTTGAAGGGTGGAAGATGCCTGTGCCTGGATTTTAATGTGTGGTGGCCGTTGCACACCAGCCATCACACGGGCTTGACAGAGCTAGGTCTTGGTCCAGTAGCAAGAAATAACCAAGACGACTGGAGACCAGCTCTGCTGCACAATTATGCAAAAAAACAATGGATGACAAGGTGGGTGGGGAACGGGGAGAGGTGAGATTCCTCACACTGATAAAAATGTAACTAAATTAAACAGCCAGGTTTTAATTAAATTAAACAGCCATCTTTAAGTAAAATAATTGATGTAGATTGTTATTAAGACCGCCTATTTCCACCTCTGTAACATCGCCCATCTCCGCCCTTGCCTCAGCTCATCTGCTGCCGAAGCCCTCCTCCATACCTTTGTTACCTCTAGACTTGACTATTCCAATGCACTCCTGGCTGGCCTCCCACATTCTACCCTACGTAAACTAGAGGTGATCCAAAACTCGGCGGCCTGTGTCCTAACTCGCACCAAGTCCCGCTCGCCCATCATCCCTGTGCCGGAAAAGTCAAACAAAGTGTTCTGCTTTTGAATGCTATCTCACCATGCTCCCTGCTGCAAATTGCATCTGTGTGGATGTTCGATGCGATCAGGGAGGTGGTTCCGCTGTGAGATCTACCAATGTTGAATAGCTGAGGTTCATATGTAAAGAATGCTCCTCTGGCGGAGCCAGCTGCCAGCTCATGTGGAGCTATGGGGAGGGGTCTGGATTGAGGGCGGCAGGGGGACCTTTCCCTGATGGCAGCATATTTTACATAGAATTACATAGAATGTACAGCACTGAAACAAGCCAACTCATTTATGCCGAAGGTAATGCTCCACACGAGCTTCCTCATCTCACTCCATCAGCAGAACCTTCTATTCCTTTCTCCCTCATGTGTTTATCTAGCTGCCCCTTAAATCATCATCTTCATAGGCAGTCCCTCGAAATCGTGGAAGACTTGCTTCCACTCCAAAAGTTAGTTCTCAGGTGACCGTACAGTCCAATACGGGAATTACAGTGTCTGTCACAGGTGGGACAGACAGTGGTTGAAGGAAAGGGTGGGTGGGGAGTCTGGTTTGCTGCTCCTTCCGCTGCCTGCGCTTGCTTTCTGCAAGCTCTCGGCGACAAAATGCTACTCCCCTCAACTACTCCTCGCGAGTTACAACTTCTACCCACTCTCTGGGTAAACAGGTCATTTGAGCAATGTTTTTGGACTATGACAGCCCTAGATTATGACGTGAGCTTGCCCATCAGCTACCGATCGAGGCGACAGTGGCACTTTAAAACATTGTTTTGAATTTTGACAGAAACCACCTGAATAAGAGCGCGACTGTCAACTTGCCAAATGCTGGCTGTGCCGTCAAATGGGGCTGTTTTCCTTTCCTGTGATAGCGCAGAATGGGCCCTCTGAGGGCTGAAGCGATGGGAAATGTGTGGTGTGGTGACAATCCTGCAGATCGATCCTGTGGAACAGCTGGGTTCTCTTCCCAGCTCTTTCCACATCATCATCCTCGGCACTGTTTACTTCATGATGAGGTTGAAAGGGATTGCAGTAAGCTCATTACTTTTTACGACCGCACACCAGTCCCTTTAGGTTGATGAGAGGCATTTGCAGGTAATTTCAAAACAGCTTTCAAAGGCAGGAGTGATCAAACACTCCTCCTCCACCAATAACACTCACTGTATTGATTGTCTGCCTTGTTCGCTAAGCAAATAGAAGTGCAATAAAGTTTCAAGGACTTTGAACTAATGAACCAAAGACATTTTGCTGATGTTAGTAAAATGTTGCACTTTGCAAATCGAACTTGCACCACAATTGTTCGATCAAATGTCTTTACGATCTCTACAGTGGGTTTATTGAACTTAAAGCATGGGAAAGAGAAAGGGTCGTTCAACAAAAAGTTATATTCATGCAGTGCCTTTTAATTTTGTGAAATATTCCAAGGCACTCCAGAGAGGAGCTGGAATTGGGAGGTTAAGCGAAATGACTGAAGGTGAGGATAAAGATGGGTGTTTTTTTTAAAAGAGGCTTTTGAGGTTGGGGAGAGATAGAGCAAGCTGGGGGAGTTTAAGGGAGAATTCCAGAGTGCAGGGCCATGATGTCTGAAGGCTCTGCCACAAAATTGCAAAGGTGACGGTAATAAGTGCGGATGAGGGGGGGCCATTTGGCCCATCTTTCTGTTCTTTCATTGTTCGAGTGGAGGGTGCGAACTGAGGCATAGTGTTGCAGGAAAAGAAAAACTTGGATTTATATAGCGCCTTTCACTACATTTCAAAGCACTTGACAGCCAGTGAAGTACTTTTGGAGTGTAGTCACCGTTGTAATGTGGGAAACGTGGCAGCCAATTTGGGCCCAGCAACTTCCCACAAACAGCACTGTGATAATGACCAGATAATCTGTTTTTTTGTTATGTTGATTGAGGGATAAATATTGGCCAGGACACCGGGGATAACTCCTCTGCTCTTCGAAATAGTGCCATGGGATCTTTTACATCCACCTGTGAGAGCAGATGGGGCCTCAGTTTGAAGACCGAAAGGTGGCACCTCCAACTGTGCAGCACTCCCTCAGCACTGCACTGGAGTGTCAGCCTAGAGTTTGTTTTTGTGCTCAAGTCCCTGGGGTGGGACTTGAACCCACAACCTCCTGACTCAGTGTGCTATCCACTCAGCCACAGCAGGAGGTTGCAGAAGTGGGCCAGGGTTTGAAGAAGATTTTGATAGCTGTGTCCTGGAGCATGGTGGGGATAGGCGAGGGGGTGCAGTGGAGATTGGCGAAGACGGCAGTGATGGGCAATCAGGACTTTGTATGAGCAGGGCTGCAGAGTTTGAGATGAATTAGAGTCTGTGTAGAGCAGGAGATCGGCTACGAGGGCACTGGAAAAGGTGAGAAAGTCATCGATGGAGATCAAGCCTGCCCATTCTGCAGCCCATGTATTAATATCGGCTCTACGCGTCTATATAACATGAAGGAAGTTCTGCAATAAGTACTCCTCAAAGGTCCCCAAATGTAATCGTGCTAAACCTCCAGAATATTCATCATGCCAAAATAATCGTAATGCCCCTGCTGCCACTCCAACTGAGATCAACTAGCTGAGCACATACGGAGATTGAACCTGGGATCTTACTGATCTGTATGGTTGAGTTTTTACTGGAATCACGTGCTAAACCATCATGGGCAAGCTCACGGAGGTGAAGGTTTTGCGATTTGCAGTCGCTCATCGCAGCGCTGCTGAGTTGTGAAGCTGCAGATAAGGTTAAGGCAATGCGCGTCCTAATTTTGAAGGGATTTTACCCATCAAACGGTCGGCCTGGCCACATCTAGGAAGTAACTAGGTCAGTCTTCCGAAGGGAATGCAAAGCTGGCCTTTAAAGCACCATTTCCAGCTAATCAAAGCAGCTTCCCAAAGATATGCTTTCTCATTGCCAAAGTGGGCAGTGGGAACAGGGAGACCAAACTAATCCAAAGAAAGAAAGAGAAGATGGCCCAAAGTGCTTTACGATCAATGAAATACTTTTGATGCGTAGAGTAGTAAAATATTTTAAAGTTAAATTGAATAACAAGTGTTTAGAATTGAGGCAGAATCAATAGAAAATAATAAGGGAAAGAAATTGCAGGGCTACGGAGAACGGGCGGCAGAGTGAGACTAGCTGAAGTGCTCTTGCAGAGAGCAGGGACCAACTCGACAGGCCGAATGGCCTCCTAATGTGCTGTAACGATTCTAGGTTTCTAAAACTGTACAATTAAAGAGAGTCAGAGGTAAAAGAAACTGAGAAAAAGCACGTATAGTCTTTGCTTTAATATGGAATGGTATTTCAATTGCTTGATTTAGTAATTTAGGGTTTGTTTTTTAAAATTAATTCACGGGACGTGGGCGTCGACAGCAAGACCAGCATTTATTTGCCCATCCCTAATTGTCCTTGAGAAGGTGGTGGTGAGCCACCTTGTACAACTGAGTGTCTTGCCAGGCCATTTCAGAGGGCAGTTAAAAGTCAACCACATTGCTGTGGGTCTGGAGTCACGTATAGGCCAGACCGGGTAAGGACAGCAGATTTCCTTCCCTGAAGAACATTAGTGAACCACATGGGTTTTTTCAACAATCCAGTAGTTTCTTGGTCACCATTATTGATACGAGCTTTTTAATCCAGATGTATTTAATTAACTGAATTTAAATTCCCCAGCTGCCATGGTGGGATTTGAACTCTTGTCTCTGGATCATTAGTCCAGGGCTCTGGATTACTAGTCCAGTAACATAACCATTATGCTACTGTACCCCGTAGTAGTACATTGATACAAGTATTAATAATATTTCAGTAACTTTATTACTGTAGTAATAATAATGCTTATTTCAGGATCACAGTCCACGAGTTGAAAACAAACAAAATGAGTTGCTCCAGGAGGCAGCAATTTCCCTGAATCTTGCCAGTGTACAAGAAATGAGTACTATTTTACCCAAGAGTGCACTAACCATTGTGTAGATGTAGGAGATGGTAGTTTTAAATGTGATGATTCCATTTTATTTACTTAAAGCATGAAGTGAAATAAGACCTTAGTTAGACTTTCCTGGCTAGAGAGATTTTGAAAGCTCTCACTTATCAAAGATGCACTTTATCTTCACACAACTGCAGAGGCCCTTTGTTCTTTCTCTCCTGCCCACTTACAATCCTTTGCAAAGAGAGAATGAAACTGGATCAGCGAATGATCAAAATCTCCAACTCGGTATCTCTTTTGTTGGACAATCCATTGAATATCAAGCGGTCAGTCTGAACATTACCAAGGGTTTCACTATACTTTGGGAGTCTGGCATTTCAGCTATCCTCAATATCTTTCTACTATCCTCAGTATCAGCGTCTTCCTGTCAAACTACAGGGCCAGAACCCATAAATAAAATGCAGTTTACGGTAAACCTATATTCAATTTTTTTAAGGAGGCTGTAAAAACATGCGAGGAAATGAATAAGCGATAATCTTTCCAAAGTGACATGACCCACTCTACGTGCAGGTTAGTGTAGGTAAATAAATAATTCGATTGTGTTTGGATGTGGACGCTGAAGAAAGACTTCTGATTTTAATGTCCATTGTGAAAAACGTCTTTTAAAGAGCCTGCAGACAAAAGGGATCATAGCCATTTCTCAAACATGATTTAAAAAAAGGGAGAAGAAATGGACCAAAAATAAATCATCAGGAAAGATGAGATTTGTTTTGTAGTTGTTACACCAAGACTTCTTGCAATGATTCCAAGATAAAACTTTCTTGATATATTCCAGTGGCTGAAATGTATCAATTGGCATTTCCGCCATGTGCATTGCTCTAAGACTTTGAACAAGTTCTGTCAGCACTAAGTGGTTTTACACTGTCTTGGAAATGGTGGCTCGAACTACAAGTGTTTTGATTGCGAGACACATGAAAAGAGCCAGCTGTACAAATGACACATAATGCAGGAGATCTTGGTCTTCTCCATACAGATGAAGAAAGATTAAAACCGAGGAATTCAGTGTAGTTTTTTTTACACACACACACACATACTGAACTTTAAACACCCTGAAACTTCGTACTGCTTTGTTAAGTAATCAATTACCTCACCTTACATGGGCTGTCTCTGCATATTATTCTGCTCTGTTGCAGTAACTGGTGATGGATTAAAATGACAAGCAAGATGTGTGTTCTGTTGGACCTTCCATTAATCTCCCTCCTTGTTTGTACAAAGCATGGCCAAATGGTGCCTCAAGGTAAAATACTTGTACCATCTCTCTGGTTTATCTGTTTATCTTCCAACTACTTAATAATTCATTTGACCTGGCCGGCACACCTAGGCCGGAATTACTCAAGGCGGACTGCGACGGATGCTTTTTCTGGATTGTACAGTGGTAATGCAGTGGAATTTAACATAATGCTTCAAGAAAAGCTTTTACCAAGATGTTATCTTTTTCTTAATGTAATTGTCAGCTAAGATACTATTGGCTAAAAGGGCCATCAGGGGCTTCAGATTTCTGCATGTTCCTATTGGATGTAGAAGAAACTATTAAAGAAAATAGGGATTTTTTGTTTTTCTTTATTCAGTTCCAGGATGTGGGCATTGCTGACATTTATTGCCCATCCCTAATTGCCCTGAAAAGATTTAAGGAAGGATATACTTGCATTGGAGGCTGTTCAGAGAAGGTTCATTAGGCTGATTCCAGAGATGAGGTGGTTGACTTATGAAGATAGGTTAAGTAGGTTGGGCCTATACTCATTGGAGTTCAGAAGAATGAGAGGTGATCTTATTGAAACTTATAAGATAATGAGGGGGCTCGACAAGGTGGATGTAGAGAGGATATTTCCACTCATAGGGGAACTATCACTAGGGGACATAGTCTTAGAATAAGGAGCCACCCATTTAAAACTGAGATGAGGAAGAATTTCATCTCTCAGAGGGTTGTAAATCTATGGAATTCTCTACCCCAGAGAGCTGTGGAGGCATTGAATATATTTAAGGCGGAGAAAGACAGATTTTTGAGCGATAAGGGAGTAAAGGGTTATGGGGAGCGGGCAGGGAAGTGGAGCTGAGTCCATGATCAGATCAGCCATGATCTTATTGAATGGCGCAGCAGGCTCAAGGAGCCAAAAGGCCTACTCCTGCTCCTATTTTTTATGTTCATATGTTCTAAGAAAGACTTTAATTTAGATAGCGCCTTTCACAACCTCAGGGCATCCCAAAGCAGTTTATAGTCAATGAAGTACATTTCAAGTGTAGTCACTGTTGTAATGTAGGAAACGCTGCAGCCAATTTGTACACAGTAAAGTCCTACAGACAGCAATGTGATAATGATCAGATAATCTGTGTCAGTGATGTTAGTTGAAGGATAAATATTGGCCTTGCTCTTCTTCAAAATACTACCATGGGATCTGTACGTCCACCTGAGAGGGAAGACTGGGGTTCTGTGTAGCATCTCAACTGAAGGACAGAACCTCTGACAGTCCAGCGCTCCCTCGGTACTGCACTTGGGTGTCAGGCTGGATTCAAGTCTCTGTAGTGGCACAAACCCCACAACCTTCTGACACGGAGGCAAGAGCACTACCAACTGAGCCGAGGCTGAGTTTGATGCAATTGAGTGGGTTGCAAGGCCACTTCAGAGGGAAGTTAAAAGTTAACCACATAGAATCATAGAATGCCATTCGTCCCATCGTGTCAGTGCTGGCTCTTCGGTAGAGCTATCCAATTAGTCCCACTCCCCTCTTTTCCCATAGAATGAGAGGTGATCTTATTGAAACATACTGAGGGGGCTCGACAAGGTAGATGACGAGAGGAATCTAGAACTAGGGGGCATAGTTTAAGAATAAAGGGTCACCCATTTAGAACTGCGATGAGGAGGAATTTCTTCTCTCAGAGGGTTGTAAATCTGTGGAATTCTCTGCCTCAGAGAGCTGTGGAGGCTGGGTGATTGAATATATTTAAGGTGAAGTTGGACAGATCTTTGAACAATAAGGGGATAAGGGGTTATGGGTGCAGGCGGGGAAGTGGAGTTGAGTCCATGATTGGATCAGCCATGATCTTATTAAATGGCAGAGCAGGCTCGAGGGGCCGTATGGCCGACTCCTGTTCCTATTTCTTATGTTCTTATAGCCCTGTAAATGTTTACCCTTCAAGTATTTATCGAATTCCCTTTTGAATGTTACTATTGAATCTGCTTCCACCACCCTTTCAGGTAGTGCATTCCAGATCACAATAACTTGCTGTGTAATAAAATGTTCACTCATGCTCCTTTAGATTACAAACCCTTCTGCCACTAGGAGCAGTTTCTCCTTATTGGCTCTATTAAAACTGTTTATGATGTTGAACACCTCTATCAAATGTATCATTTGAGTGTGGGGCTGCAGCCACATACAGGTCAGACCGAGTAAGAATGGCAGATTTCCTCCCCCGAGGGACAAATGTGAACCAGTTGGGTTTTTAGGACAATCCGACCATATCATGGTCACATTTTACCTCTACCAGCTTTTTATTTCCAGATTTTTAAAAGACCGAATTAAAATTCTCAAACGGCCATGGTGGGATTCAAACACGTTGGATTGCCAATCCAGTAACATAACCACTATGCTACCATGCCCATTACATTCTTTCAACTCTGTAAAACAAACAGCCCCATAACTGGGGTTCACATCTATAATGTATTTGCTTCATGGGTTCTTTGCTTAAGAATTCATAGCAACACATTGCTATTAAGAACTAATTGATTTATTAGCAAAAGGGTTTAACAATCACACCACACACTACCCGTTCATCCACCAGGCTCACAACCACCTGCCTCATCGTGGATCCCCTGAAGCCAACTGGCTGGGGTTTTATTGAGTCTTGTGAAGATCACGTGACTGGCTAAGCCACTCCCAACTCAACAGCTCTATAACTATTTTAGTAAAACTATAAATAAGTGCTACCTTTAAAAGGGGGCACTAAAACCGACAAATTCACAAATGAAACTTTGGATGTTAAACAATAAAACTTTTTAGACAATAAACAGTCAAATTAAAATTTGGTTGCGGGGGTAATGATGCACACCAGTCCCTCCGGCGCCCACCTCTCACGGAAGGCCGCGAGCGTACCGGTGGACACAGCGTACTCCATCTCCAGGGACACCCTGGCTCGGATGTAAGCGCGGAAGAGAGGCAGGCAGTCGGGCTAAACGACCCCCTCGACCACCCGCTGCCTGGACCAGCTGATGGCCCCCTTGGCAGTGCCCAGGAGCAGTCCTACGAGGAGGCCTTCTGACCTGCCCGCTCCCCTCTGCACAGGGTGCCCAAAGATCAGGAGTGTGGGACTGAAGTGCAACCAAAATTTGAGGAGCAGCCCCATGAAATATTGGAAGAGGGGCTGCAACCTCGCACATTCAACATAAACGTGGAACACGGACTCCTCCAGACCGCAGAAATTGCAGGCCGTGAATTGACTTAAAAACCTATTGCACGAGACTGCTCCATGCAACACCCTCCAGGCCAAGTCCCCAATAAATAGAGGGAGGACTCCCGCGTAGAGAGCACTCCATTGGGGACCCCTGCCTCCTCCAGACAGCAAAATGGTGCGTCATGGCGTGTCCGGACCGCAGATGAGGATGGCGAAGTGGAGAGTGTGCAAGAGCAGCCCGTACAGGAATCCTTTCCGTGCAGAACTGAGAGGCACGGAGGGGATTTCCCAGAGGAGGCTCAAGTTGTGAGGTGCTGGTTCTCGAGGGAGGTTTCGGGGCTTGACGCCGATGAGGAATTCCGTCCAGACGGGGGTCAGTTCAGACGGGATCGCCCCACGTGCTTGAGCCTCCTCGACACACCTAACGGAGTTAGGGCCCAGCGCTGTTTCAATAGCTCTATATACCTGTGAGCATGCAGATGCATACATTACAACATCCATCTCAAATCACTAGAGCTGGAATTCTGATAATCCCAATGCCACCAGTTACTCTCGAATGGTTTCTCATAAATGTTCATAATTTGTCACATGGGGATCCTTCAGAGATATTGACATCCAGTTGACAGTTTCATCCTAATTATCCCTGCAAGGCATTGAATGTCATTGAAACACACACTGAAGAATGTAGATTTCTTCCTGCTGTAGCAGGATGCTGTCGCAATAGGAACACTCATACCTAACCAGCTGGATTGGTGCAGAAGGTTTGAACCTAAAAAGTAACACACTGTAGTGGCAGCAGAAGAAATTAACCTGAATAACAAAATAGAAAGATTCCTTAGTAAACCATCCCCATTAGTAGCTTGACATGTGTGGCATTTTCCTTATGGTACCATCTTCTTGCATCAAGAGACTTTTTTCTTAGAATTTGCAGGAAGGAATTCTGGATAGAAAGAAGGAAAGAACTTGCATTTATATAGCGCATTACAGGATCTCAGGACGTCCCAAAGTGCTGTAATGAAGTATTGTTTGAACTGTAACCGCTGTTGTAACGTAGGGAAATGCAGCAGTCAATTTGCACACAGCAAGCTCCCACAAATAATAATGAGATAATCTGTTTTAGTAATGTTGGTTGAGGGATGGATATTGGCTAAAAATACTGGGAGAACTCCCCTGCTCTTCTTCAAATAGTGGTATGGGATCCTGTACGCCCCAAGCAGGCAGGACCTCTGTTTAACATCTCATCCGAAAGACGGCACCTCCGACAGTGCAGCACTCCTTCAGTACTGCTTTAAATTGTCAGCCTAGATTATGTGCTCAAGTCACCGGAGGGAAGTTTGAATCTATGACCTTCTAACTCCGAGGCAAGAATTCTACCACTGAGCCAAGGCTGACACTTCACCGGAGTAGGAAAACTATCTAAACTTTCCTTTTCCTAATCCAGGGGTGCATCCTCCGACCATTGCACACTAATTCTGGTCATCCTCGAGCCAAACCTCACGAGACGGCAGCAGCATATGTGGTGGCGGAACTGAGGTGTAATGTGGATATTTTCATTTGGTGTTTTCTGTTGTTTAGATCAAACCATTGAACGAATGAGTAGATGGGCTCTGGAACAAAGAATTCCAAGTTGGCTTTGCTTATCTGCGATTTATAGAAACCCTAATCCGAGGGCAGGACACCTTGGCAAAGTAATGTTTACAATTGAACCATTGCCTTTTCTCTGATTTCACAAATGATCTCAAGTGATAAATATTCCTGTTCAGAATTATAATTTAAAAAGATTATTTGAAATGGATAGGGCTGAATTTACTTCTGCAAACACCAAGGGCTGTAAATTGTAATCAAATACTACGCTGGCCAATTAAAAAAAATGCAAAAGATAATTGGTACTCTATTTTTTCGGGGGGTTAAAATAACACCAACATTTTGCACACATTGAACAGAAACCTTTTATCCATCTCATTCAGGTCTGAGCTTACTGCACATCAAAGCTATGGGCAGAACAGCTGAAACACACAACTGAAGGAAATCTGAGCAGGCAGCTCCCCTGACACACACAGACGAGTGATATCATTCAACCTCATTGCAAAGCGATTTTATTTAAAATTCCAGCCCATTACTGTGCTGTTAATTTCGAGAAGGTCTTCGATAAGAGACCCGGGACGCTTTACCAGTCCATCTCGAAGAGTAATTAAAACCCGTCTCTATTTATTCCACTCATTGTTTCATTTGTAGATTAAGTTCTGAAGTTCTTGCAAGGACTTTCTATCTTGTTAAAACACAGCATCGATGTCATAGTAACTTTCTACATTTAGGTTACCTGATAGGGGACCTGCTCTACCTTCTCCCTCTCTTTCCCCTTAAATCAAGTCTTATAATGTAGTTCCATCAGGTGAAATGAAACAAAGGGTCTTTGTCTGATGTCTTGATGCTTGTCCTCCTATCGATCAGAAATGGCATTGATTACTGCAGGGTCTCGGTCTGATAGCTAAAAACATGTCTTCTGACTATGTGCTCCCTTTATATACAATGCCTGCTCTTATTGCGGAATAATGCTATCAGTTCCAACACCTGGAGTATTTTAAGCTGATGGCCGTTACATCCCTAAAATTGGAATATTGTATATTCCCAACAAAATGGGATCTGCTGGAACCACAGTTGCTATACAGCAGTGTGCTGTTTTACTAGCTGAATATATTGTGTTCTCCCCAGCGACATGTCTGTTTATTGTCCCTTCACATTCAAAAGTAAACAATTACACCATTGAGATCGCAAATTCATCAAGAAGATTTCAGAACTACTGTATGGGAAGAATGCGGTATGTGATATTTTTAAAAAGCCTTATGGAATATTAGTGGGAAGAGAAAAAAACCAACTTCTTCTGCCTATTTGGGTTGTCTCTGGCAGTCCAGCCACGGACAGCGATACAATGCACGCAGAGAATTTGATGATTATTCTCCATAGCGTTTGAACCAAAGGGCCCTTGCAGTTCTCAAAACTTTCTTGAGTGGGGCCCACTTTGCTTCCCAGAAGAGTGGTCTTACTGAAGGAATTCATTTTCTTTATTGTTGTAAAAGCACTAACAAAGTTCCCTCTCCTGTTGTTAACACTCTTTATTCACAAGCCAATGATCACAGTGTGAACAATTGAAAACGAACCCAGTTGTATTTATTTATTTTATCTTACTTTAACAGCCCGTTATCATTTCCTAATGGTGTTATCCACGTAGTCTTTCCTTGTTGTTGTAATCTCTGGACCACATGATGTTTTGACTAGAATACAAACACCTTATTATATAAATCAACTGCGGTAAAATTCGGGAACACTCCCTAAACACGAACCTGCTCACACTGCGATATGTGTACGCATTAGGTCCGTGTAGCAGAGCAGGTCTCCAGTCATCCTGGTTAACCCTTGCCACTGGACAAAGGCCTAGCTCTGCTAAGCCCGTGTGGTGGCTGATGTGCAACGGCCACCACACGTTAAAAAAAACCTCATGCACCGGCATCTTCCACTCCCTCAACTGGAGTTCAGGACCTGGAATATCGGGTCCTTCATTGAAACATCTGTGAACTCTCGTGGAAGCAAGTCATCCTCGTTCGAGGGACTGCCTATGATGATGGTTCACATGGCTGGACAAGTTCAGCTTCTGGTCAATGGCGAACCTCAAGAAGTTGATGGTGAGGGACTTGGTAATGTTGGTGCCACTGAAGGTCAGGGAGGAATGGCATGCTTGCTTGAGATGGTCATTACCTGGCACCTACTCAGCACAAACCATCTGATCTAAAAGTCAAACTCATGAAGGTATTGTCGAAAGGCACATTTACACACGATCATGGCAGGAATGTTAACTTGTGTTCTGTGAATCTTCTGCTATTTAAGGAAGCAATACCCCACGGCAAGCAGTTTTAGGCAGTTCTTGATAAAGGCAGGTGCAGCACTGAGGCGAAAGGGTTCAGCATCAATGCTGGGATAGAAGCCATACAGCGAAAGGGTGGGGCAGCATGGGGGATGTTTTGACAACCAGGCGGGAATGTACCACAACTAACGGGGATGGTTCAGCTGTAAGCGGGGAGTGTTAAGCAACAAGACATGATCAGCCATGATCATATTAAATGGTGGTGCAGGCTCGAAGGGCCAAATGGCCTACTCCTGCACCTATTTTCTCTGTTTCTAAGATGGGGAGGCTTGGCAATAAGGTGGGAGGGTTCAATGCAAGATAAAAGGATTGGCAATGGGAATTGGTTTCAACAGAAACGGGGGAGGATTTGGTGCTAAAAGGGAGAACTCAGCAACAAGGTGGTAGCAACAAAGGGGGAGTAATTGGCAGCACAGGGAGATCACTGAGAGCATGCAGAAATCAAGAGCAGGCAGCGGAAAGAGCGTGCGGCAAACTAGTCCCACCCACCCCTTCCCTCAATGACTATCTGTCCCACCTGTGATAGGGACTGTGGTCCTCGTATTGGACAGTTCAGCCACCTAAGGACTGATTTTAAGAGTGGAAGCAAGTCTTCTTCAATTCCGAGGGACTGCCTATGATGATGATGAGGGAGAGGGAGTAATCAATAATTTAATAAACTTACCTGTACAAGTAATGGGAGAATACAGGTCAAGCCCAATGCTGCCACCAGCCAGTGCCTATGCATGTTCCAGCAAGGGTGCACTAGATCACAATTACAAGAAGGAACCCTGGCTGATCTTCCTCCTTTGCTAGGCATGGGTCACTGAGACCAACCATAGCTCAATCCTAACCTCATCATGGCCAAGATCAGTTAACTCAAACAGAGGCTGGAGATGTAACCTGGGACCACCGAGACCGCACCGTTCAGTACCACAACACTGAGCCCACTGAGCCACCGAGAGAGACCCCCAGATTCACCTTGAATACCATTAGAAAAAACATCCCAAGAAAATCAGCGGAAAATATTTGACACTAACTGAAGCCGGCCGCATTTTAGGGATTGCGTTGTTTTGTAAAGTCTGAACATAACCTTTGGAGTGTTCCGACTGTTTCTCTGTGCTTAGAATCTGTTTTGTATCATTTTACTCTCCTGTATAGCGCAGACAGACACATTGCTATCACATTACATGACTGTATGTGTGTGTGTGTGTGTGTGTGTGTGTGTGTGTGTGTGGGTCTCTGCATGTTTGATTGTGCGTGAAGGGCTGTTGCTTAAAGCGGTTTTGCTGTCCACTTAAACTATGGTTAGTGCTTCCTGTACATTAGGTCACTCACCATTTTAAGGGATCTGGTGTCCGTTTTAAATATTTCACTTTGACTGGCTGCTCTTCCAACACGAGTAGGCTAACAGCACGGCAGGTATCCCACGATGTCTTTTCCTTTCCACGTTGGCTCTGCCCTGAAGGGGAAAGGAAAGTGCTGGAGTTTTATCGTGTGTCTGTAATTGACCTGTGACAACCATGTCATTAGGTGGGGGGGGGGGGGGGGGGGGCGGGGGGTGGGGGGGTAGAGAAGGGAGGGGCTCACCTCATTCCAACACACTCAGTCGAGGTTTGTGTTGTCACCTGAGGCATTCACGGTCCGCTTCCTTCAGAACAAGCCTGAAACAAGGGCCGGTTTTGGGCCATAAAATAAAGCTGTAGTGAATTAGCTCACCAGGTTTTATGTCGGAATCGGGGCATTCATTCAAGCACAAGGCAAAGCGGCAAATGCTTCACTTAGCTCAGGGCCCATGTTTGCTGTGCAGAACTTGCTGGATCCTTTTTACACTGTTTGCACGTGTTACAGAATGAGGGGTTTTTACTTTCCTGCATTGTATTTTTTTAATAGCGAACAGATCGAATTTTATTTTAATAGTTTTAGGAATTTGTTCTTCAATCCCCTTTATCAGGAATTAAAGGAGTTCATAAAATCGGGACAACGTCAATGATTTGGGCCAGTACATTTGATGTCACTTAATACCACACTAAAGATGTCTGACCTGATGTAAAAATGTTATTAGATAGTGTAAACAAGGGTGTCATAGTTGTCAATGAAGCCAGATTGTTGTCACCCAGCAATTCCTGAATCATAACATGGTGGAATTGCCTGTTAGATACATTTGGCTCATTCAGTTGAGAGGCTTTAAGGTGTTGCCGGATTCGCTAGTTTCATTACCGTGATAAAGCAGGGTAGTTAAAAATTGATTTTCATCGTGCGGACTGGTGTCAGATTAAGACACTGATTTGCAGAAATTGCTGACTTTATGCTCAAGCAGTCATTATTACTTGTTACCGCAATAATAATGTCAAAAAGGCTGTCATAGCTATAACCAAGATTAGCATTCGCTTGTTATTCAGACCGCGCCTGAGCAATCTATGTTCAAACATTTTTGACATAATAGTTTAACAATAATAGTTACTGTTTGTAATAGCCTTTTATAACTCCGATTGTCTCCAAATAAAGGCAGAACCGCCATTTTGGAATCAGGATTCCATCATGCATTTAGTATAGTACCACAGAAATCATTTTCATATTTTTTTCAAAAATTATAATTTATATAACTCCTGCAAGTTTTTTTTTTAATGCTGAAAAATGGTAGGGATTATCATTCTCGCAATTCCTTCAGTTAAAATGATTTTAATTAGGCTTCACATGTTTTTGAAAGTCATAGAACATCAAATTGGAATATCCAACATTCTGGTTGTTTCTTCAAAGAACTCAATCAGATTAGTGAGGCTGGACCCACATTTCCTAAAGCCATGTTAGGAATCCATAATAACCACCAAACTCTCATACATCACATCACATATAATGCTTAGCCACAGTGTCCCTCCTGCTGAAGTCACAGGCCATTCGTTTCCAGGGTCTGATCTGTTCTCTTTCTAAAATAATGGGTCTACGTGAGCTACTTCCAATCCATGGGGAATCAACCATGGTCCTCAATGTGCTATTGAATATATCAGCCCTCGGCACGCATACAACCGCCCCCATTTTCCTGAGAACTCCGGGATAAATGGCATTGAGTCCTGCAGCACTATCAATATTAAGCATGTTAATCTTAGCTAAAATCATAGAATCATAGAATGAGTACAGCACGGAAGAAAGCCATTCAGCCTGTCGAGCCCGTGCCGGCTCTCTGCAAGAGCACCTCAGCCAGTCTCACTCCCCTGCCCTTTACCCATAGCCCTGAAAATGTTTTCCTTCAGGTACTTATCCAATTCCCTTTCGAAAGCCACGATTGAGTCTGCCTCCACTACCCTTTCAGGCAGTGCATTCCAGATCCTAACCACTCGCTGCGTAAAAATGGTTTCTCTCCCCCCCCCACCACCCCACACACCCCTGGCCTCCGATCGATTTCCCCCCCCCCCACCCCAAACGATGCTCCTCGGGTCCCCCAATGCTGTTTGCTCCCCCCCCCCCCCCCCAGGCTCCTCCTGTCCCCATGTGACAAGCTCCTCCAGCCCCTCGATAAACTCCTCCGGCCCTCCCCCGATGTGACCGTGGCCGCATGCGATCCCTCCCTCCCTCCCTCCCTCCCTCCTCTCTGTGGCCTAGTTCCGCAGGCCAGCCCGCCAGCAGCTAGCCAGCCTCTCCCTCTGACTGGCTGGCTATGGGTGGGAAATGGAGGTTTCAAATGCAAATCAGGCCCGGCCATTAAATTTGTCAAGACCTGCGGGAAATCCGTTCTCCCTGGTTTCTCAGTCGCTTCTGAGTCCCCCTGCCACCCCCCCTCCCCGCACCGCCCCCCCCCACCGCCGCCCCGCTCCCAACCTGCCAAAGTATTAAAATTGAGGCCAAATATCTGTTTAGCCCATCAACTATATCTTCATCTTTGTACCCAAGCTGCTCTGATAAATTTTTTAAAGGACCTTGATTTTCTAAAGCCTTGCCATCCACTGTCCTTTTTTCTCATGCCATGTATACAGTCCTCTATAGTTATAGTTATCCTCAGCTATATTTTTATAATTGCCCCATCTTTCTTTACAAACAAACCTTTTTTATACTGTTAAATACTTTTTTTTACGGTTAATTTCCCCATGACTATCTTTTTATATGGCCATCTAGGTATCACTTTACCTTGAGCAATGTTTATTTTTGCTAGCGATAGGAGTGAGCCTTTGGCTGAGTGGTAGCATTCCTGCCTCTGAGTCAGATGTTGAGGGGTTCAAGCTCTGCTGCAGACAGTCCTGGGGAGAGAAGACAAGAACATGGTCACTAACTACTGGCATCAAGTGGGGTACTTGCATCTGGACAAAGTGACCACTGGCTCAGTGGTGATGTTCATGAGTGCAGGTGCACTATTAATAGCTCATCTGAAAGATTTTGAATTCGGCCGGTCAGAATTTAACTGAATTGGCCCACAAAGTTAGACCACTTTGGACCTGGATGTTGGCTCTGCTGTTTGTTCCTAGACAATGTGCCTTTTGAACTACCAATACTCTTTGATTTACGCTACTTTAAAAACAGTGAAAATAAACTCTATGGCCCCTATCAATACTCGAGTGGCTTTAAGCTAACGTTTTGTAGTGCTCTGGAGAATAAGATACCTTCCGGAATTTAGAACAAATCTATAAGGCTGCAATTATTTATTTTCAAAGTGCTGCTGTATTATTTTGTTCAGTTTAATTGGCTCTTTAGGTGAGAACTAGCAAAAACAAGCAAAGGATCTGTGTAACACGACAAGTTCTATGTAATCGCGGTATTGTTGTGAATGAACTGGAAAGCACGGCTAAGGTTCCAAGAGCCATAAAATGTTCTTCAGCTGTCTCTTATGTTCCATGTGAAGGCTCCAGAAATATTTTTAATTTCCTCGTATTATTGTCTATAGGAACAGCATTCTGGCAGCTCCCATCAGTGCGATTGCAAACATTCAAAAATCCAGTCAAGGTGGCAAGGAAAGGAGAATGTGGCGAGCAGCCCGAGCCAACAAAAAAAAGTGGCAGTACTGGGGGGGGGGGGGCTGGGGGGGGAAGGGGGACTCTCAGATTACCCGGCTACATTTAGACCTCCGTGTGCCATCACGTCAAGGTTACGACTGAGGAGCCTCAGCCTTGAAGGAGGGTTGCTTTTCAATGAAAGTAATGCGGCCATCATTTGTTTTGATTGTAACTCCTTTGCGCTTTATGAAGCTTAAGGGAAAGTTCAAAAAGGCTCTCACTTTGATGGAGGGAGGAAATCTCAAATTCTTCATGTAAAATGGTAATGTCATCTGTTCATTAGAACATTCCAGAAGGCAGCGGAGTGGGGGCCCCCCCCGCCCAGTGTAAGTATGTCATAATGAGAAACTGATTCTGCAACTTGGTGGTATTCAATCCAGCGTGGACACGGCAGCTGGTGCAGACACCCAAGTTTCTGGTCCCTGGTTTGCAGTGATGAATTTTTGGAAGTGAAGATTGAAACGTGCTCCATGACCACACACTGAAATCTAGTTTGACTGAAGAGGGGGAGTGGATGGGGTAGTGAGAAACTCGTGATAATAGAGCCTCTGGGTCAGAAGGTTGTGGGTCCAAGTCCCACTCCAGGGACTTTGAGCACAAACCTCCAGGCTGACACTCCAGTGCAGAGCTGAGGGAGTGCTGCACTGTTGGAGGTGCCATCTTTCAGATGAGATGTCAAACCGAGGCCCTGTTTGCTCTCTCAGGTGGACGTAAAAGGACCCGTGGCACTATTTCAAAGAAGAGCAGGGAAGTTATTCCCGGTGTCCTGGCCAATGTTTATCCCTCAAATAACATCTCTGGTCATTTTCACATTGCTGTTTGTGGGAGCTTGCTGTGCATAAATTGGCTGCCATGTTATCCACATTACAACAGTGACTCCACTCCAAAAGTACTTCATTGGCTGCAAAGCGCTTTGAGACATCCCGCGGTCATGAAAGGCGCTATATAAATGCAAGTCTTTCTTTTCAATGGATAACTGGAGCTGTCATTGCGCTCCACCAGAGTCAAGTTACCTGTCAGGTGGATCTTGCTGGCAATGGTTCAGTCGGACTGCTTTTATATTTAGCGCAGTTACACCATGGATTTGGCAGAGAACTTGCGCTATAACCAGTGTGAATTTGTTGTTCAGTTTCTAGTATAACAACAGCATTAGGTAAGACAGAATAAGTCATCTACAGTCATTGCTGTACCATTTTCTTAAGCACCAATCAATGTGGTTGGTGATGCCTGTTATACAACATTTCGAACTCTCCTCATCACACCCATTTAATTGATATTAAACGGTGAGAAGTAAAAACAAATTCCGCTACCAAAAATAGTTTACTTTATTCATAAGGCGGCAGATATTACTGTAGGGTAGTACAGTAGTATTATCACATGATTGCTTCAAATGTTTGGATCAAATTCCTTTCCACAATTTTAAATAGGCATTAACCAGTTTTAAAATAAACAGATGAAAGTTTCTGTTGAAATAGCAACATGGAAATGTTCATGAAGAGACTGAAGTTTATCTAGCAGGTCCCAACCACTCACTTCCTCCAAAATCTATCCCTTAGATTTTTCCCCATTTCCCTTATTTGTACGGTCCATTCACAAATTTACAATGCTCTACCTAAACTAAAGAAAAGAAAGACTTGGATTGATCAGCATCATCATAGGCAGTCCCTCGGAATCGAGGAAGACTTGCTTCCATTCCTGGTGAGTTCCTAGGTGGCTGAACAGTCCAATATGAGAGCCACAGACCCTGTCACAGGTGGGACAGATAGTCATTGAGGGAAGGGGTGGGTGGGACTAGTTTGCCGCACGCTCGTTCAGCTGCCTGCGCTTGAATTCTGCATGCTCTCGGTGTTGAAACTCGAGGTGCTCAGCGTCCTCTTGGATGCACTTCCTCCAATTAGGGCCAGGGACTCCCAGGTGTCAATGGGGATGTCGCACTTTATCAGGAAGGCTTTGAGGCTGTCCTTGTAGCATTTCTATTGCCCACCTTTGGCTCGTTTGCCGTGAAGGAGCTCCGAGTAGAGCACTTGCTTTGGGAGTCGCGTGTCTGGCATCTGAACTATATGGCCTGCCCAGCGGAGCTGATCGCGTGTGGTCAGTGCTTCAATGCTGGGGATGTTGGCCTGGATGAGGACGCTGATGTTGGTGCGTCTGTCCTCCCAGGGGATTTGTAGGATCTTGCAGAGACATCGTTGGTGATATTTCTCCAGCAACTTGAGCTGTACATAGTGCATGCCTCTGAGCCATACAGGAGGGCGAGTATTACTACAGACCTGTAGACCATGAGCTTGGGTGGCAGTTTTGAGGGCCTGGTCTTTTAAACACTCTTTTCCTCAGGCGGCTGAAGGCTGCACTGGTGCACTGGAATAAGGGGGTGTTGGATCTCGTCGTCGATGCCTGCTCTTGTTGATAGGAGGCTCCCGAGATATGGGAAGTGGTCCACGGTGTCCTGGGCCGCGCCATGTATCTTGATGACTGGGGGGCAGTGCTGTGCAATGAGGACAGGCTGGTGGAGGACCTTTGTCTTACGGATGTTTAGCGTAAGACCCATGCTTTCGTACGCCTCCGTAAATACGTCGACTATGTCCTGGAGTTCAGCCTATATGTGTGCAGATGCAGGCGTCGCCCGCGTACTGTAGCTCGACGACAGAGGTTGGGGTGTCTTGGATTTATATAGCGCCTTTCACTACCACAGGATGTCTCAAATGTTTTACAGCCAATTAAGTACTTTTGGAGTGTAGTCACTGTTGTAATGCAGTAAATGCGGCAGCCAATTTGCACACAAGCAAACTCCCACAAACAGCAATGTGATAATGATCAGATAATCTGTTTTTTTGTTATGTTGATTGAGGGATAAATATTGGCCAGGACACCAGGAATAACTCTCCTGCTCTTCGAAATAGTGCCGTGGGATCTTTTATGTCCACTTGAGAGAGCAGACGGGACCTCGCTTTAACGTCTCATCCGAAAGACGGTACCTCCGACAGTGCAGCACTCCCTCAGCACTGCACTGGAGCGTCAGCTTAGATTTTTTGTGCTGAAGTGGCTGAAGCTAGCTAAATCTAAAGGCATTAAATCTCCATGGAGGTCTCCCGATCATGTGCAGTAACTTCAGAAGATCCATGGGAACCTGGAGCAACGACTTAAACCAAAGAGACCAAGGTTCTCAGCTTGCGCCTGATTCTAGAGTTTGTGGCAATCTCCAACATATTACTATAGAACCATGGAGGTTTACAGAAAGAGGCTGTCAGTGCTGGCTAGAGCAATCAAAAACTCATTCCACTGCCCCAATCTCATTGACACATACAAAATTCTTACAGAGTAGATGCAGGGAGGATGCTTCCACTGGTTGAGGAGTCTAGAACCAGGGGTCACAGTCTCAGAATAAGCGGTCGGCCATTTAGGACTGAGATGAGGCGAAACTTCTTCACTCGGAGGATGGTGAATTTCTGGAATTCTCTACACCAGAGGGCTGTAGAGGTTCAATCTTTGACTGTATTCAAGACAGGGATCGCTAGATTTTTGGATATTAAAGAGATGTGGGGATAGTGCAGGAAAGAGGAGTTGAGATAAAAGATCAGCCATGATCTCATTGAATGGCGGGGCAGGCTCGAGCGGCCGAATAGCCTTCTCCTGCTCCTAATTCTTATGTTCTTGTATTCTTCTCCTTCCACTGCCCCAATCTCCTTCCATAGCCCTGTTTTTTCTCTGCTTCAAATATTTATTCATTATTCCCTTAAAAGATGCATTGGGTTCTGCCTCAACTAAGCCCTGTGACAAAGCATGCTATGCTACAACGGCCCTCAAAGTTATTACCTGATTTCAATTTATCTAGTTGCTAAAGAATCTTGAATATTCATTTTCTGTTTTAGCTCTCCTAACTATTTTCATAACCTCCTTTACCTTGTTTTTACATTTACTTCTGGCCACTAACTTTATTCTTTTGGAACAATCACTGTTTGCCCAAATTCTTTGTGCTGCTTCCAACGTTGCCCACGTCAGTCTCTTCCCGTGGTTGCCTAACCCTTCCAGCTCTCTCTGTAAGGTCTACATCTTACTCTTTCGTATGTCATTGGTTCTTACATGAAACACAACTTTGGGATGACTTTCCTGTCTTTTTGAGAAATGTTTCCACTGCTCCATTACATCCCCTAGCCTGGCACCTGGGGAGCGACACACCATTCATTACGAAGGGTTTGGATAGAGTAAATAAGGAGAAAATGTTTCCACTGATAGGAGGATCAGTAACCAGAGGATACATCATCATCATAGGCAGTCCCTCGGGATTGAGGAAGACTTGCTTCCACTCTAAAAATGAACAGTCCAATACGGAAATTACAGTCTCTGTCACAGGTGGGACAGACAATCGTTGAGGGAAAGGGTGGGTGGGACTGGTTTGCCGCACGCTTTTTGCACTGCCTGCGCTTGGTTTCTGCATGCTCTCGGCGATGAGACTCAAAGTGCTCAGCGCCCTCCCGGATGCACATCCTCCACTTAGGGCAGTCTTTGGCCAGGAACTCCCAGGTGTCGGTGGGGATGTTGCATTTTATCAAGGAGGCTTTTGAGGATGTCCTTGAAACGTTTCATCTGCCCACGTTCGGCTTGTTTGCCGTGAAGGAGTTCCGAGGATACAGATTTAATATGATTAGCAAAAGGACCAGAGGGGAGATGAGGAGAATTTTTTAACGCAGCGAGTTGTTATGATCTGGAATATATTTCCTGAAAGGGGGGTGGAAGCAGATTCAATAGTAACTTTCAAAAGTTAATTGGATATATACTTTGGAAGGAAAAAATTGAAGGGCTATGGGAAAAGAGCAGGGGTGTGGGACTAATTGGTTAGCTTTCAAAGAGCTGGCACAGGCACTGACTTCATTAATTTGAATTAAATCTTACTTGCCTGCCTGGCCTTGCAGTATAAGACTTAAGTTACAGCAAAAACTCACTCTGTAAGCACTATATTCAGTCACGCTCACATTGGGATAACAAGAATCTATCTGATGACTCAGTCATTTGGTCTCTTAGCAACTCCCTAAATTCAAATTGCAGAATCCAGCTAACTTCATTAACTTGACACTTAAATTGCTTAATTTGAAAAGCAACTCAATCCTCACACAGCCTCAGTTACTCCGACACACGGACAGCAAAATCATCACCTCCAACTCCTCTTCCAGTCAAACTCTATTCCTCTCCTTCTCTCAGATAAAACTCACCCTGTCAGCATCTCCCTCAATTAGCCTTCCACAGAGAGAGAGGAATTTGATACGAGCGTGTCAAACATTCGTCATTACTTACAGTAATTTCTACTCGTATAAATTTATAACAGGTTTTTTAATATACCATAATATTATCATGACATCGTGCTACCAACAAATATGTATTAATGACAGTTATGGGTCTTGTGCAATGTATGGATCTGATTAAAAGTAGGGTTGAAAAGTACACAATCTACACTTTCAAACAAATGAATGAAAATTCAATATGCAGTGGACTCAATGGGCTTAGTTTTATGTGGTGTTTGGCATGGAAATGTAGTTCAGTTGCACAGGCATGCTGCTATTTAAAAAGAATAAGAAAAGGGACAAACACATCGAAACGCAGAAATGGGACAAGTTTAAGGACTCCGTGATAAACTGGAAATGACATAATACAAACAGTTTGAATTTTGAGTCCAGATCAGTGCTTGTCCTTAATGACATAACATTTTATGATATCCACAAATGCAGCATTCCCAAATTAATATCAAGAGGTACCTCGGCTTCTACTGGGCAGCATGGCCTCATCCTTTGTGAAATAATATTTAATAGCAGTGCAATATTTCAGAATTAATACAAAGAGGTTCTTCAGCTGGGTAAATGAACAATGTGTATGAGAGTTCCTCCTGAGGAGTGATGATGAATACCCTGGCCTGTGTGGAATTGAGCCATATAGAACAGGAAGGTCTTCTCTACATTGGGGAGACCAAACGCAGATTGGATGATCACTTTGCTGAAGATCTCCATTCAGTCCGCAAGCATAATGGCAAGCTTTAGGTCGCTTGCCATTTTAATTCTCTGTCTCACTCCCACTCCCACTCTGTGCTTGGCCTCCTGCACTGTTCTAATGAAGCTCAATGGAAGCTCGAGGAACAGCACCTCATACTTCGATCAGGTACTTGACAAACTTCCGGACTCAACATCAAGCTCAATAATTTCAGATCATATCCATTGCTCCCATTTTTTCAGATAGTAGGTTCTGATAATGATTCTGCTGTTGCCATTTACACCTCCTCTAGCCCCATCTTTTGTTTCTTTACTTGTCCCAAAGGGATTTTT
This sequence comes from Pristiophorus japonicus, assembly GCF_044704955.1. NCBI lineage: Eukaryota > Metazoa > Chordata > Chondrichthyes > Pristiophoridae > Pristiophorus > Pristiophorus japonicus. Next base: position 38,193,443 of record NC_091978.1, read on the forward strand.
TGCCTTGCACCATCATCCCTTTGTCATTTAATCTTTCCTGCCTTCCACTCTATCACAGACTTTCTCCTTCGTTTTTTCCTCCCCTCTTCCCCCATTCCCTGTCTCTGCACTTGCTTAACAACTGTCACGTCTCTAATGTGCACAGCGTATGCGATCGTAAATACCGCGCAAGTTTTGGGCTTCCGCATGCGATGTGCATACATGAAAACCCAGAACTTGCGATCTGTCAAATTTCTGCTTGACAGAATGCGCAGGAAATGGACGTTCTCTGGTGCAGAGTTTGGCTATTTGCCTAACTGCTGCCCAGAGAATTCCCACAAAACTCTTAGGCCTGGTAAAAGCAGATGTAAGGCCTTCTTTTATCAGCGTAAGGGTTTAAATAAATATTAAAATATTTTTTCTTAAATGATTTAAACATTAAAAAAAAAACGTTAAAACTTTAAAATTAGTCGAGGTTGTTTTCGGCCCCTTTAAAAATGTTTACAATTATTTTTCCAAAAATTCATTTTTTGTGTTGCGGTTTAATTAAATTGTATTTTAATTAATTTTGAACAAGTGATGATTGATACAAAAGCAAAATACTGCGGATGCTGGAATGTGGAATAAAAACAGAAAACGCTGGAAATCTCAGCGGGTCAGGCAGCATCTCTGGAGAGGAAGCAGAGCCAAAGATTGGCAGCGGTTACGCTGTGAAATTGTTGAACTCGATGTTGGGTCCAGAAGGCTGTAAAGTGCTTAAACAAAAGATAAGGTGCTGTTCCTTGAGCTGGGTTGAGCTGGGTTGGAACAGTGTAGGAGACCGAGGTATGAAGGCATTGTATACAGCGCACTTCAGTTAACACTGAAATGAGCTTTGAGGTCATATGATAATTGTCTCTACCACCCAAGACAATATGCTGGCAGGTCAATGCCAGCAAGCTTTGTAGGTCATTGAGAAACACAAATCCAGGAAGCAGAGTGTGTGTTTGCCTTTTTGATTCAAGTGTGAAGGCTTCTCATTGGAAAATTTATTCTAGCGATGAACATGCAGAGAATTCTCTCCGGAATGAGCTCTTTAGTGAAAGTGGAACTTATTCATAAAATTTGGTAGATTCTGAGAAAAATGGAAAAATCTTATCACGATCTTTTGGAAACCCTACTGATGTCCCCAGTGAGCAAAGGAACAGTAACCTTTTGTTAATCCCAAACAGATCATATTTAAACATTATTTAAGTAGAGAGTAAGAACATTAAAGAAAAGAAAGACTTGCATTTATACAGCATCTTTCACAACTACCAGACGTCTCAAAACGCTTTACAAAGTACTTTTGGAGTGTAGTCACTGTTGTAATGTGGGAAACGCGGCAGCCAACTTGCGCACAGCAAGTTCCCACAAATAGCAATATGATGATGACCAGATAATCTGTTTTTGTTATGTTGATTAAGGGATAAATATTGACCAGGACACCAGGGATAACTCCCCTGCTCTTCTTAGAAACATAAAAACATAGAAAATAGGTGCAGGAGTAGGCCATTCGGCCCTTCGAGCCTGTACCACCATTCAATGAGTTCATGGCTGAACATGCAACTTCAGTACCCCATTCCTGCTTTCTCGCCATACCCCTTGATCCCCCTAGTGGTAAGGACTACATCTAACTCCTTTTTGAATATATTTAGTGAATTGGCCTCAACAACTTTTTGTGGTAGAGAATTCCACAGGTTCACCACTCTCTGGGTGAAGAAGTTTCTCCTCATCTCGGTCCTAAATGGCTTACCCCTTATCCTTAGAATTAGTGCCATGGGATCTTTTACATCCACCTCGCAAAGAGCAGACAGGGCATTGGTTTAACGACTCATCTGAAAGACGGCACCTCCGACAGTGCAGCACTCCCTCAGCACTGCACTGGAGTGTCAGCCTAGATTTTTTTTTTATGTGCTCAAGTTGGAATGGGACTTAAACCCACAACTTGTGACTCAGAGGTGAGTGTGCTACCCACTGAGCCATAGCTGATACTTCTAAAACTACCACAACATTCCATTTTCAATATCCCAGACCTGCTATAAAGTTCAAGGTGCCTTTAGGTAAATATACAATCAAATCTGATGACAGAGAGCCTGCAGGAATTTGTTTGTTTCTGAAAAGAAATATGGAACAAAAATGATAGCATACAGTGAATGTTTTTAAGGGGACAGCATGTTAAAACCATGAACAAATTATGCAATGCAGGTTTTGACTTTTGATCTATTACATGGCAACCTAGATAAGTTGAGAAAAAGGATCATGTTCTTTGTAAATAAGATTCAAGAGTGTGTTGACAGAGTACAAGGAGCCTGCACTCAGATGAATATTAGTAGATTTCCCAGTTATGCATTAGGAAGTGCTGATCAATGCCTTGGCTTTGATCTCCCCCACCAATGGTCCTGACCGACAATCTGAAATTCACAATGCAAATAGGCCATTGGCTCCACTTGGCTTTTGAAGCACTGAGGTCCAGTAAAACTTAACAGAAGTCAGAAACTCTGCTACTGGATGCTCACTTTTTACTGAGTTGTCTGCACTTCAAGCGGCAGGTTTACTGATCGCTCCCCTCCCATTTCTCCAGGGTTTAATGATTAGCATCTGTGAACTATTGCCCTTCCAGCTTTATTTACAGTTGAGCACATGACTGTTTGCGGCCGATCGAGGTCATGTGTTATAAATCGCTACTTTTTAATTTGAAAACGAGTCCTGAAGGGATAAAATGAAATGCATCGTTGAGTGGCTTGATGTGCGCGGGAATGTTCCAAGGATAGGGTGAGATGAAGTAGGATGGGACGAGGCCAAGCAGCGGCACAGACCAGTTGGGCCAAATGGCCTGTTTCTGTGCTGTAAAGTCTATGTAATTCCACAGCAAAAGACAGACACACTGCCCCAGCCAGAAATGTTTGACAGTCACCGTTTGTGACCATCTCTGGTCATCTGACCTGCCCCAGTGGCCTCTTCCCTCTATTTGCCACACGGGCAACCTTTGAATTTTGTTTTATATATTCACAGGATGTGGACGTCTCCAGCAAGGCCAGCATTTATTGCCCATCCCAATTGGCTTGCTGGGCCATTTCAGACGGCAGTTAAGAGCCAACCACATTGCCGTGGGTCTGGAGTCACATATAGGCCAGACTGGATGAGGACAGCAAATTTCATTCCCAAAAGGGCATTAGTGAACCAGATGGGTTTTTTACAACAATCCGGTAGTTTCATGGTCACCATTAACGATACAGTACTAGCTTTTTAATTCCAGATTTTAAAATATTATTTGAATTTAAATTCCTCAGCTGCTGTGGTGGGATTTGAGCTATCTCCGGATCATTAGTACAAGTTTCTTGATTACTAGTCCAGTGACATAGCCACTCTGCTGCCTTACCCCATAGAATAATCTGTTTCTGTGAGTCTTGGAGCAGCAGTGATCTCCAAACGTGGGGTCTATGGACACTTCCGAGCGGGCGGTGGGGTGGAGAGTAAGGAGTTCCCAGGTGTTTGTGAGGTTCTAAAACAAACTCTGAATTCCTGTCACTGTAGCTGCAGTTCCTACAGGAGATCAATATAAGAATGTTTCGATTGCCATCACTCATTTTTTTTGCCCTGCAGTGATACCATTGCCAATTTTCAGGTTGCCGACGTTGCCTTTATATTCCTTTTATGTAGACACAGGAACATTTGAAAAGTGCTGCATTACAGTACTGCCACTAAAATGGGGGTTACAGTCAAGTAAAGGAGCATTAGATCCAAGCATTAACTGCAAGGTCAGAGCTGTATTCATACGGATGAAATCTCTTGGCATCAGTTGTGGCTCATTGGGTAACACACTCACCTCTGAGTCAGAAGGTTGTGAGTTCAAATCCCCCTCCAGAGACCAAAACACATAAATCTAGGCTGACACTCCAGTACAGTACTGAGGGAGTGCTGCCTTTCGGATGAGAATTTAAACTGTGGTCCTGTCTGCTCGCTCAAGTGGAGGTAAACGATCCCATGGCACTATTTCAAAGAAGAGCAGAGGCATTATCCCCAGTGCCCTGGCCAATATTTATCCACAATCAACATAACAAAAGCAAATGATCTTATCATTATCACATTGCTATTTGTGAGAGCTTGCTGTGTGTAAATTGGTTGCCGTGTTTCCCACAGTGACTACCTTCCAAAATACTTTATTGGTTGTAAAGCGCTTTGTGACGTCCAGTGGTCATGAAAGGCGCTATATAAATTCAAGTATTTTTTTCTTCGCCGTGGAAGTGAAGTTACATTACTGAATTATCATCAGGCTCAATGAGATAAATCAAACATTTATGGCATCGAAATATCCTATTTATGACAGAGCAATGGAATTTCAGAGGCATGAACAGGAAATGGTTTAGTGTTTTGAAATTCTGTGACTGCAGTGTGATAGTAATTGAGTTTGGGAAGAGAAGACCTCCTTTCTTTCTGATTTAATTAAACTGTCAAACTGTCAGAAAGCCAGCCCCTCAGCATTCCTCGTTCTGCGTGCGAGTGTTAAAGAAACTGGTTGGTGTTGTTTTGTTACAATCTGGTTTTATCGCAGCCATATCACTTTCCATTAATCCTGGTGACTTTAAGCTTTTGTTTTTCCTGCTGGACCATTCTCCAAATTACTGACCTGTTCGCAATAATCTTCCACACTCTTTAGTGTTGATGAAAAATGCCTCACTTGGTGGGACTCACTTCGTATTGCTGAGTTGTGTTGGGAAAGTGTCCCGTTGCAGGGGTGGCTGTCATGTGGAGCCGCAGGTCAGAGAGAAAGTGGCTGCCGCTTCCATCGAGCTGCCGCTGTCTCTGTGGGGCTGGCTCCGGGCCCTGAGTAGTGTTTCTCCTGGAGCTGTCAGAGATGTTACAAGATCTGTGCTCAAGAGACAGTGAGACAAAGCAGTGAACCATTTCAATATGATTAACCATTTCACCACTAATCGTCACTCTGACTCACAGAGAACTTGAAAAATAATTCACCTTGGTGAGGTGGAGAGTGTTCATCTGAGCTTGTGATGGAGTACAGGGGCATTCTACCCTTTCTTTGATCCAATGCCTCTCCGTCTCTCCACTTTGCTCTCTCCTCCTTTAAGGTGACCTACCTCTTTATCCCAGCTTTTGGTCACCTGTCCCAGTAATATCTCCTTACGTGGCTCGGTGTCACAGGCTGATAATTGCTCTTAAAAGCGACTTGGGATGTTTTAGTTAAGGGTGCTAGTAAAATGCAAGTAGGCGCTAAATAAATGCAAGGTGTTGCGGTAGTAACTCGGCAGTAGCTGACCTGGGAGTGCTTCAGTGGGTGTTGAAATGGCCGCTCTTCCATTCCCCAGTACTGCCATCTATCCACAGAGGGGAAATGATTCCTGTTAGGCAGAGCTTTACAATAGGAGCACTAAATCGTAAAATTTATCCTTATATTTGTACAAAGTATATTTGTTTTTCTAGGGTGGGATCTACCAATATACAGGTTGAACCTCCCTTATCCAGAACTCCCTTATCCGGAACCACCCCTCGTCCAGAACCATTCCCGGCCGCTCCGACGTGAACAAATTGAAGTCCTTCCTCACTGCCGACTCCCGCAATTGCTGGCCTGACTCCGCGACCCACCGTCCCCCTCCGCCCCACGCCCCTCAATAATCTCTCTGCCGCACTCCCAGCCACAAGGCAGCCAGCCCCGATATCCCCTTACTCAGTACCTGTACCATCCAATTTAACGTGACCACCCTTCGACCGGAAAAACCCCTTATCCAGAACAGGCCAGATCCCGAGGGTTCTGGATAAGGGAGTTTCAACCTGTACTGTCAATTAAGTTTTTAATTTGAAGACTGCATGTCTCACTCCAAGCAAATGTATAAGCAGGGGTCGATTCCTCCCAGGGTTGCTGCCGAAGGATAAAATTAAGAAATGTCACTAAGAGACAATAGAAAATAAAGCTACAGTCCAGGCAGAGACATGAGCACACATTCCTCATGTTTCAGTGTCCTTTACATGTCAGCCGTGGCTCAGTGGGTGGCACTCTTGTGGGTTCAAGTCTCACTCTAGAGACTTGAGTACATAATCTAGACTGATAGTCCAGTGCAGTACTGCTGGAGTGCTGTACTGTCAGAGATGTCGTCTTTCAGAGGAGACGTTCAACCAAGGCCCCGTAGAAACAGAAACATAGAAATTTACAGCGCAGAAGGAGGCCATTTCGGCCCATCGGATCCGCGCCGGCAGACAAAGAGCCGCATGGCCCTTGGTTACTTATAAACCTATGAACAATGACAGAAAGGCAAAGAGCACCTAGCCCAACCAGTCCGCCTCACACAACTGCGACACCCCTTATACTGAAACATTCTACACTCCACCCCAACCAGAGCCGTGTGATCTCCTGGGAGAGGCAAAAACCAGATAAAAACCCAGGCCAATTTAAGGAGAACAAAATCTGGGAAAATTCCTCTCCGACCCATCCAGGCAATCAAAACTAGTCCAGGAGATCACCCTGGCCGTATTCTATTCCCTGCAGTACTTACCATTATATCTTAGCCGTCCAACAAAAGTTCATCCAGTCTAATCCCAATTACCAGCTCTAGGTCCGTAACCCTGCAAGTTACTGCACTTGTAAGTGCCCATCCAACCATATCTTAAAAGTGGTGAAGGTTTCTGCATCCACCACTCTTACAGGCAGCGGGTTCCAGATCCCCACAACCTTCTGCATAAAGAATCTCCCCCTCAAATCCCCTCTAAACCTTCCACCTACCACCTTAAAACTATGCCCCCTCATAAAAGACCCCTCCACCAATGGAAATAGACCCTTACTATCCACTATGTCCAGGCCCCTCAATATTTTGTACACCTCGATGAGGTCTCCTCTTAACCTCCTCTGTTCCAATGAGAACAAACCCAGCCTATCCAATCTGTCCTCATAACTAAGATTCTCCATTCCAGGCAGCATCCTAGTAAATCTCCTCTGCACCCTCTCTAGTGCAATCATGTCCTTCCTATAATACGGCGAACAGAACTGCACGCAGTACTCAAGCTCTGGCCTAACCTATGTATTATACAATTTAAGCATAACTTTCCTTCTCTTATATTCTATGCCTCGGCCAATAAAGGCAAACGTTCCATCTGCCCTCTCAGGTGAAAATAGAAGATCCCACTGCACTATTTTGAAGAAGATCAGGGGAGTTCTTCCTGGTGTACTGGCCAATATTTATCCTTCGACCTAAATTCTGTCATTGGGAAAATGCTCGAGTCCATTATTAAGGAAGCATAATACAGTCAAGCAGAGTCAGCATGGTTTTATGAAAGGGAAATCATGTTTGACAAATTTGCTGGAGTCCTTTGAGGATGTAAGGAGTAGGGTGGATAAGGGAGAAGAAGTGGATGTGGTGTATTTGGATTTCCAGTAGGCATTCAATAAGGTGCCACATAAAAGGTTACTGCACAAAATAAGAGCTGACAGGGTTCGGTGTAATATATTAGCATGGATAGAGGATTGGCTAACTAACAGAAAAGAGAGAGTCGGGGGATAAATGGGTCATTTTCTGGTTGGGAAACTGTAACTAGTGGGATGCCACAGGGATCGGTGCTGAGTCCTCAACTATTTACAATCTATATTAATGACTTAGATGAAGGGATTGAGTGTAATGTAGCCAAGTTTGCTGATGATACAAAGATGGGTGGGAAAGCAAGTTGTGAGGAGGACGCAAAGAATCTGCAAAGGGATATAGACAAGCTAAGTGAGTGGGCAAACATTTGGCAGATGGAGTATAATGTGGGAAAATGTGAGGTTATACACTTTGACAGGAAAATTAAAAAAATAAATTATTAATTAAATGGAGAGAGATTACAAAATGCTGCAGGACAGAGGGACCTGGGGTCCTTGTGCACGAAACATAATGTTAGTCTGCAGGTACAGCATGTAATCAGAAAGGCAAAAGGAATGTTGGCCTTTATTGCAAGGGGGATGGAATATAAAAACAGTGAAGTTCTGCTACAATTGTACAGGGTATTGGTGAGGCCACACCTAGAGTACTGCTTACAGTTTTGGTCTCCTTATTTAAGGAAGGATATACTTGCATTGGAGGCAGTTCAGAGAAGGTTCACGAGGTTGATTCCTGAGATGAAGGGGTTGACTTATGAAGATAGGTTGAGAAGGTTGGGCCTGTACTCATTGGAGTTTAGAAGAATGAGAGGTGATCTTATTGAAACTTATAAGATAGATGCAGAGAGGATGTTTCCACCCGTGGGGGAATCTAGAACTAGGGGCCATAGTTTAATAATAAGGGGTCGTCCATTTAGAACTGAGATGAGGAGGAATTTCTTCTCTCAGAGGGTCGTAAATCTGTGGAATTCTCTGCCCCAGAGATCTGTGGAGGCTGGGTCATTGAATATATTTAAGGTGGAGATAGACATATTTTTGAACATTAAGAGAGTCAAGGGTTATGGGGAGCGGGCAGGGATGTGGAACTGAGCCCAAGGTCAGATCAGCCATGATCTTATTGAATGGCGGTGCAGGCTCGAGGGGCCAAATGGCCGACTCCTGCTCCTATTTCTTATGTTCTTATGTTATGTTCTGAAGATCAACATTCCCTAAAACAGATGATCTGGTCATTATCACATTGCTGTTTGTGGGACCTTGCTGTGTTTCCTACATTACAACATTGACTACACTTCAAAAGTACTTTATTGGCTGAAAAGTGCTTTGAGAGGTCCTGAGACCATGAAAGGCACAAAATAAAGACAAGTTCTTTCTTTCTTCAGTCAAATTTCTCCAGTTGGCTCCTGCAAGCCAGTGGGAAATTGCTATGCAGGTGCCCAAGCCGGCTATGGGAAACTAGAAGGAACCAGATAGGCATGTGTTGTTAAGTGCACTGATTTACATAGAAACATAGAAAATAGGTACAGGAATAGGCCGTTCGGCCCTTCAAGCCTGCACCACCATTCGGTAAGATCATGGCTGATCATTCACCTCAGTATCCCTTTCCTGCTTTCTCTCCATACCCCTTGATCCCTTTAGCCATATCCAACTCCCTCTTGAATATATCCAATGAACTGGCATCAACAACTCTCTGCGGAAGAAAATTCCACAGGTTAACAACTCTCTGAGTGAAGAAGTTTCTCCTGATCTCGGTCCTAAATGGCTTACCCCTATCCTAAGACTATGATCCCTGGTTCTGGACTTCCCCAACATTGGGAACATTCTTCCTGCATCTAACCTGTTCAGTCCCATCAGAATTTAATATATTTCTATGAGATCCCCTCTCATTCTTCTAAACTCCAGTGAATACAGGCCCAGTCGATCCAGTCTCTCCACATATGTCACTCCTGCCATCCCGGGAATCAGTCTGGTGAACCTTCGCTGCACTCCTTCAATAGCAAGAACGTCCTTCCTCAGATTAGGAGACCAAAACTGAACACAATATTTCAGGTGAGGCCGCACCAAGGCCCTGTACAACTGCAGCAATACCTCCCTGCTCCTATACTCAAATCCCCTAGCTATGAAGGCCAACATGCCACTAGCCTTCTTTACTGCCTGCTGTACCTGCATGCCACCCTTCAATGATTGATGAACCATGACACCCAGGTCTCGTTGCACCTCCCCTTTTCCTAACCTGCCGCCATTCCGATAATATTTTGCCTTCGTGTTTTTGCCACCAAAATGGATAACCTCACATTTATCCACATTATACTACATCTGCCATGCATTTGCCCACTCACCTAACCTGTCCAAGTCACCCTGCTGCCTCTTAGCATCCTCCTCACAGCTCACACCACTATCCAGTTTAGTGTCATCTGCAAACTTGGCGATATTACTCTCAATTCCTTCATCTAAATCATTGATGTACATTGTAAATACCTGGGGTCCCAGCACTGAGCCCTGCGGCACCCCACTAGTCACTGCTGGCCATTCTGAAAAGGACCCGTTTATCCCAACTTTTTGTTTCCTGTCTGCCAACCAGCTCTCTAGCCACATCAATACATTACCCCTAATACCATGTGCTTTAATTTTGCACACCAATCTTTTGTGTGGGACCTTGTCAAAAGCCTTTTGTAAGTCCAAATACACCACATCCACTGGTTCTCCCTTGTCCACTCTACTAGTTACATCCTCAAAAAATTCTAGAAGATTTGTCAAGCATGATTTCCCTTTCATAAATCCATGCTGACTTGGACCGATCCTGTCACTGCTTTCCAAATGCATACACATTTGCATACACATTTAGTCAGCTGGCCTGCCATTTAGTTTGACTCGCAGACAAAAGTCTGAGGTGGATCTTGGCATGCTCAGAGCATCTTGGATTTACAGAATTTGGGGGATTTAGTATTCCAAACAGGCATCGTATTTAGCAAAAATTCAGCAAGGAAATCCAACACCCATTTGGAATACTCAACAGGGTACTGCTAATACTAATTGTCAAATACTAAGGCAACCTTTATTCTCCTATGAATCTTAACAGATCTAAAGTTGGATTAAATGTGACATATCAAGAATTAGAATAAAGCACCAATACAACCTGCCTGCGGTTTGCAGAGCTGGCACTAAGCGGTGTGTCAGGCAATTGTGCTAGTTCAGAAGCTGCTTAAAGCTATTTAAACAACATTTTCCCAGGTCCAAAGGATTTGTCTTAAGTTTTTTATGAGGTTCACATCCCTCGGGTATCACATCAGGTAAGTCTGTCGGGTTCTCAACAACTCTGGATTGGTTTGACTAGTTGACAGCTGAAGGAGTGGTATAAAAGCTACCATTTCACAGCTGTTCAGTTTCCAATCTTAGAAGCTGAAGCCTTCAGGATTTGGATGACACTTTTCAGCTTTATGGAGTTTTGAAGTATTTGCAATGAACTCTCTATCCAGTGACACCTCCTTGGAGCAACCTCTGTCACCATTGACAGATCGCTTCTGTCATCTCAGCTTAAGCTGCCATTTATTCCATCAGCATCGGCGCCCTTGAAAAAATCTCACCTTAGTCCTCAGAATTCCAGCATGATCAGCCCCAACAGCATCATCACCAGCCACACCGGCATCACTACCAACAATACCACCCTTCTCCGTAATCACCTGATGGTGCACAGGACGCAGGGCACCAGCACACGACCACGCTGCTGCTCGGGACACCAGGGATGGTCTCACCATGGCCACATTTATTTCACTTGATGCTGTGCCCTCTGGCTGCCACATGATGCGCCAGGTTGGCACCACCCCACAGCAATTCCAGAAACCATCCCTACAATGCCCAAGCCATTCCTTTCACACTCATCAGCATTGCAGGAGTTACCCTTATGTCTCACTACAACTCACTAAACCACTTCCAAAGGTACACACACATCTGTCCAAGAATGCAAAGTGTTCAAAATAAAGATTTTCAAATGTTTAACACCACATTAGCAGAAACCCAAGTGTCTACCCTTGTGTGCTGTTAGTTGGTATGATTGGACAAGGATGAGGGTGAGTGTGAGTATCTGGAGGGAGTCATGGGAGAGCCTGGGTGCAGCCGGGCACCTCTGTGCAGTCATTGTCAGTGTTTGCAGCACCTCAATGATGTAGCACACTGACAGCACAACTGTCAAAATCAATGTGGACATGGTCCATTTAAGAACCAGCTGATGACGCATCATCAAATGACGTCATCAGACCCGCTTCTTTTTAATTGGCCAGGAATCTCACAGGATGGGTTTTTAAAAAATCGCAGTCACGTAAAATGAGTTGGACGGAGCAGGCTGCAACCAGGATTGAGGTGCCAGCACTTATCTGAAGTGGCCCGCCTCGCTCCCAACCCGGGAAGAAAAATCACGGCCTTTGTGTGTAGAAATGCTTCCTAATTTCATTCCTGAAAGGTATGGCTCTAATTTTTAGACTATGTCTCCTCGTCCTAGAATCCCCAACCAGCGGAAATAGTTTTTCTGTATCTACCCTGTCTGTTCTGTTCGAATTCAGTTAGATCATGGCTGATCTCTCTCTCAACTCTATTTACAGAAGAACATAAGAAATAGGAACAGGAGTAGGCCCCTCAAGTGTGCTCCGCCATTCAATAAGATCATGGCTGATCTGATCATGGACTCAGCTCCACTTCTCTGCCTGCTCCCCATAACCCCTGATCCCCTTTTCGGTTAAGAAACTGTCTACTTCTGTCTTAAATTTATTCAATGTCCCAGCTTCCACATCTCTCTGAGGCAGCGAACTCGACAGATTTACAACCCTCTGAGAGACGAAATTTCTGCTCATCTCTGCTTTAAATGGGCGGCCACTTATTCTAAGATCATGCCCTCTAGTTCTAGTCTCCCACATCGGTGGAAACATCCTCTCTGCATCCACCTTGTCAAGTCCCCTCATAATCTTATACATTTCTATAAGATCATCTCTCATTCTTCAGAAATCCAATGAGTAGAGGCCCAACCTCCTCAACCTTTCTTCATAAGTCAAGCCCCCTCATTCCCGGAATCAACCTAGTGAACCATCTCTGAACTGCCTCCAAAGCTAGTATATCCTTTCGTAAATATGGAAACCAAAACTGCACGCAGTATTCCAGGTGTGGCCTCTCCAATGCCCTGTACTACTGTAGTAAGACTTCCCTGCTTTTATACTCCATCCCCTTTGTAATAAAGGCCAAGATACCATTGGCCTTCCTGATCACTTGCTGTACCTGCATACTAACCTTTTGTGTTTCATGCACAAGTACCCCCAGGTCCCGCTGTACTGCGGCACTTTGCAATCTTTCTCCATTTAAGTAATAACTTGCTCTTTGATTTTTTCTAGCAAGTACATGACCTCACACTTTCTAACATTATACTCCACATTTACTCACCTTGGTTAAATATCCTTTTAATACCGTTGCCTAACAAAAATCTATCAATCTCAATTTTGACATTTTCAGTTGGCCCCCAGCCTCAACAGGTTTTTGGGGGAGAGTTCCAGGTTTCCAGTTCCCTTTGTGTGAAGAAGTGCTTTCTGACATCACCCCGAACAGCCCAGTTCTAATTTTGAAGTTATGCTCCATTGCACTGGACTCCCCCCACCAAAGGAAATAATTTCCATTTCTCTACCCTATCAACTCCTTTAATCAACTCAAACACCTCAATTAGAACACCCCAATAGGTCTGGTACACACTGCTCACTGCAATTAATAGCTTCATCTCGAGGGACCGCCTATGATGATGATGATGTTTTCCTGATATGTGGAGCTATTTGAAAGAAAGACTTGGATTTATATAGCGCATTTCATGATCACCGGATGTCTCAAAGTGCTTGACAGCCAATGAAGTACTTTTGGAGTGTAGTCACTTGTAATTTGGAAACGTGGCAGCCAATTTGCGCACAAGCAAGCTCCCACAAACAGCAATGTGATAATGACTAGATAATCTGTTTTTGTTATGTTGATTGAGGGATAAATATTGGCCAGGACACCGGGGATAACTCCCCTGCTCTTCTTCAAAATAGTGCCATGGGATCTTTTACGTTCACTTGAGAGAGCAGACGGGGCCTCGGTTTAACGTCTCATCCGAAAGACGGCACCTCAGCACTGCACTGGAGTGTCAGCCTAGATTTTTATGCTCAAGTCTCTGGAGTGGGACTTGAACCCACAACCTTCTGACTCAAAGGCGAGAGTGGTACGCACTGACATGTGTGCAGTTCATTACTAGGCACTGGAACACTAAAGCAAACCGGTTACAACGATGGGCAGACTATGGAGTCGTGGGATTCGATGCTCATGCTCAAGATCTTCCCTGCTCCTCGGGGCCGTTGTAGGCAGGTTCTTACAAGGAAGTGAGGCTCGAAAGAAAACCAGGGAGGGATCAGTGAGCAGGAATCAATGCAGGCCACCCACTGGCTGGCTGCAGAGTGCCTGTTGACGAAGGCCCAGTATTAGAGAGCGGCATCAGGAGATTCCGTAGACATGGGAGAAAGGGCTGGGAATCCTCCACCATGCATGCAGCTCAAAACACCTGGGGGAAAAAATGTTGAAAATAACTTACCAGTAACAAAAAACCAAACCTATACAGTAGCTTATTAATATTTGTTAAAGACACAAAGCCAACTCACCCAGAGACAGCCCAGCAATCCCTGGCTACTGCCCTATAGTGTACACCCCAGCTGCTTCTTGTTAGGAAGACATTTTTCACTGTCTTTGAACACCAAATGGCAGCCAACAGCACATTAATACTTAAACTACTACACCATTATTTTTAGAACTGCTTTCCAAACTACAGCATGTTGAAACAGAGCTGAGATCTATTACATATGGTGCTGTTTATCAGGCTTTGCCTCATGTATAAATAAGCAGCTCACTCAGAGATGCACTGCAACTCTGAGGGATGGCCTTTGTTTTCTGGTCTGGCACCTGAAGCCTCTGGAGTGAGACAGCAGTATTTACAAGCTTTGCTATTAATCTAGATTTATAGGGAGGAAATCAGATGTCATGGCCTAGGCCTTAGCAGATTTGACCCATAATCCTTTGCTAAATTAGCCTGTTGAGAGTCCGGCACAGAAACAATAAATTATTCTGCAACTCCATGACCTATAATCGAGCTGAGGGCTTGCTGCTGCATTGTGTTTACTTATATTTAGCTCCTGGAATGTAATGAAAGTCATTGTTCAGGGGATGCCCTTGCAACAAATGGTAGTATGCTCCGTCCATATATAACCCATGCCAGGGAATTTGAGCATATAAATCTAGGTTGACACTCCAGTGCAGTGCTCAGGGCGTGCTGCACTGTCGGAGGTGCCGTCTTTCGTATGAGACGTTAAACCAAGGCCCCGTCTGATCTCTCAGGTGGATGTAAAAGATCCCATGGCGCTATTTCGAAGAAGAGCAAGGGAGTTATGTCGGGTGTCCTGGCCAATATCTATCCCTCAATCAACATAACAAAAAAACAGATTATGTGGTCATTATCACATTGCTGTTTGTGGGACTTTGCTGTGCACAAATTGTATGCTGTGTTTCCCACATTACAACAGTGACTACACTCCGAAAGTACTTAATTGCCTGAAAAGTGCTTTGAAACGTCCGGTGGTCGTGAACATAAGAACATAAGAAATAGGAGCAGGAGTAGGCCATTCAGTCCCTCGAGCCTGCTCCGCCATTTAATAAGATCATGACTGATCTGATCATGGGCTCAGCTCCACTTCCCTGCCCACTCCCCATAACCCTTCCTTTATCGCTCAAAATTCTGTCTATCTTCGCCTTACTATATTCAATGACCCAGCATCCACCGCTCTCTGGGGCAGATAATTCCATAGATTTACAACCCTCTTGAGAGAAGAAATTCTTCCTGATCTCAGTTTTAAATGGGCGGCCCCTTATTCTGAGACTTTGTCCCGGAGTTTTAGTTTCCCCTATGAGTGGAAATATCCTCTCTACATCCACCTTGTCGAGCTCCCTCATTATCTTATAAGTTTCAATAAGATCATCCCTCATTCTTCTGAACTGCAATGAGTATAGGCCCAATCTACTCATAAGTCAACCGCCTCATCTCCGGAATCAACCTAGTGAACCTCCTCAGAACAGCCTCCAATGCAAGTATATCCTTCCTTAAATACCGAGACCAAAATGTACGCAGTACTCCAGGTGTGGCCTCATCAAAACCCTGTACAGTTGTAGCAGGACTTCTCTGCTTTTATTCTCTATGCCCCTTGCAATAAAGTCCAACATTCCATTTGCCTTCCTGATTACTTGCTGTACCTGCATACTAAATTTTTGTGTTTCATGCACAAGGACCCTAGGCCCCTCTGTACTGCAGCACTTTGCAATTTTTCTCCATTTAAATTATAATTTGTTTTCTATTATTTCTGCTAAAGTGGATAACCTCACATTTCCCCACATTATACTCCATCTGCCAAATGTTTGCCCACTCACTTAGCCTGTCTATATCCCTTTGCAGATTTTTTTGTGTCCTCACAATTTGCTTTCCCCACCCATCTTTGTATCATCAGCAAACTTGGCTACATTACGCTCAGTCCCTTCATCCAAGTCATTAATATAGATTGTAAAGCATTGAGGACCCAGCACCGATCCCTGTGGCACCCCACTAGTCACTGTTTGCCAACTGGAAAATGACCCATTTATCCCAACTCTCTGTTTTCTGTTAGTTAGCCAATCCTCTATCCATGCTAAAATATTATCCCAAACCCGTGAACTTTTATCTTGTGCAGTAACCTTTTATGTGGCATCTTATCAAATGCTTTCTGGAAATCCCTGCCTAAACCTCTCCACTTTCTCTTTCCTCCTGCTTTTTGTCTGCCTCCGTTTTTAAATAGGGCGTTACATTTGCGGTTTTCCAATCTGCTCGGACCGCCCCAGAATCTTGGTAGATCACAGCCAATACATCCACTTCTTTTAAGACCCTAGGATGTAAGCCATTAGGTCCAGGGGACTTATCTGCCTTAAGTCCCATTATTTAACCGAGTAATACTTCATTAGTGATAGTGATTGTATTAAGTTCCTCCCTCCCTATAGCCCCTTGATTATCCACTATTGGGATGTTTTTAGTGTTTTTTATGGTGAAGTCCAATACGAAATATTACTTCAACGTCTCTGCCATTTCTCTGTTCTCCATTATTAATTCCCCAGTCTCATCCTCAAGGGGACCAACATTTACTTTAGCCACTCTTTTCCTTTTTATGTACCTGTAGAAACTCCTACTATCTCTTTTTATATTTTATGCTAATTTACTTTCATAATCTATCTTCCCTCTCTTTATCATATTTTTAGTCACTCTTTGCTGGCTTTTAAAAGTTTCCCAATCCTCTGGCCTCCCACTAGCCTTGGCCACATTATATGCCTTTGTTTTCAATTTGATACCATCCCTTATTTCCTTAGTTAGCCACGGATGGTTATCCCTTCTCTTACAGTCTTTCTTTCTCATTGGGATATATTTTTGTTGAGAGTTATGAAATATCTCCTTAAATGTCTACCATACTTTAATATATTTTCCCAGTCTATTTTAGCCAACTCTGCCCTCATGCCTTTGTAGTCTCCTTTATTTAAGCTTACGATACTGATTTGAGATTGAACTTTCTCACCCTCCAACTGAATTTGAAATTCAACAATGTTATGATCACTCATCCCTAGAGGATCCTTTACTACGAGATCATTTATTAATCCTGTCTCATTACAGGGTACCAGATCTAAGATAGCCTGCTCCCTGGTTGGTTCCGCAACATACTGTTCAAGGGAGTTATCCCGGATACATTCTATGAACTCTTCCTCAAGGCTACCCTGGCCAATTTGCTTTGTCCAATCAATATGAAGGTTAAAATTGCCCATGATTATTGCCGTTCCTTTATTACAAGCCTCCATTATTTCTTGATTTATACTCCATCCAACAGCGTAGTTACTGTTAGGGGGCCTATAGACTACCCCACCAGCGACTTATTCCCCTTATTATTTCTTATCTCCATCCAAACTGATTCAACATCTTGACCTTCTGAGCCAATATCGTTTCTCACTAATGCACTGATCTCATCTTTTATTAACAGAGTTACCCCTCCTTCTTTTCCTTTCTGTCCGTCCTTCCAAATTGTCAAATACCCCCAAATATTTAGATCCCAGTCCTGGTCATCTTGCAACCACGTCTCTGTAACAGCTATCAGATCATACCCATTTGTATCTATTTGTGCCATCAACTCATCTATTTTGTTACGAATGCTATGTGCATTCAGATAAAGAGCTTTTAAATATGTTTTTTTTCCATTTTATCCTGCTTTGACCCCACTTTCTGATTCACCTTTATGTTTATACATTCTGTCCCTTCCTGGCACGCTCTGGTTTTCATTTCCCCCAGTGCTACCCTGATCTATTGACTTCTCCTTATTTGACTTTTTACATTTTCGCCCACCTGAATCCTCCCCCCCACTAATTAGTTTAAAGCCCTCTCTACTACTAGATTATCTGAAAGGAGCTCTATAAATGTGTCTTTCTTTCTTTCATTTTTTCTTACCGACCAATGTTTGCGTAGCCTGTATGTGTGTCTATACTGCCTAGGATTTGTTTAGTTTTTATTTATAAATGACCCTATAACATCCCCATCTTTCTTTCCTTTTTGGTGCCTTATCCATGCTCTATCAACTCCAGATCCGACTATTCCAAAACTCTCCTGGGCATCCTCTTCCTTCCATAAACATCTGCGCATCCAGAACTCTGCTGTCCATATCCTATCCGGCAGCGTGACTCACTCGCCCATCGCCCCTCTCTTCGCTGACCTATATTAGCTCCCAGTCCCTTAATGCATGAAAGGTAAAATCTTCAGCCTCATGTTTAAATCTCTTTAGTGCCTTGTATCTCGCTGTCGCTGTTTTCAGCCTTGGCTTAGTGGTAGCGCGTCACAAGTTTGTGGTTTCAAGCCCCATTCTAGAGATTTGCGCACATATCATCATCACCTTCATAGGCAGTCTCTCGGAACTGAGGAAGACTTGTCTCCACTCCTGAAGTGAGTTCTTTGGTGGCTGAACAGTCCAACACGAGAGCCACAGTCCCTGTCACAGGTGAGACAGATAGTCGTTGAGGGAAGGGGTGGGTGGGACAGGTTTGCCGCACACTCTTTCTGCTGCCTGCACTTGATTTCTGCATGCTCTCGGCGACAAGACTCGAAGAGCTCAGTGCCCTCTCGGATGTCCTTTCTCCACTTAGGGCGGTCTTTGGCCAGGGACTCCCAGGTGTCAGTGGGGTTGTCACACTTTATCAGGGAGGCTTTGAGGGTGTCTTTGTAATGTTTCCGCTGCCCACCTTTGGCTCGTTTGCCGTGAAGGAGTTCCGAGTAGAGTGCTTGCTTTGGGAGTCTCGTGTCTGGCATGCGAACTATGTGGCCTGCCCAGCAGAGCTGATCAAATGTGGTCAGTGCTTCAGTGTTGGGGATGTTAGCCTGAATGCCAGCACATAATCCAGGCTGACTCTCCCCCAGTTCAGTACTGAGGGTGTGTTGTGCCGCTAGTGTTCTAGTTTTTCAGATAAGATGTTAAACTGAAGTGCTGCCTTACCTTTCTTTAAAAAAAAAATCCTTCACAGGATGTGGGCATCGCTGGCAAGGCCAGCATTTAATGCCCATCCTTAATTGCTCTTGAATGGCTTGATAGGCCATTTCAGAGGGCAGTTAAGAGTCAACCACATTGCTGTGGGTCTGGAGTCACATATAGGCCAGACCGGGTAAGGGCAGCAGATTTCCTTCCCTAAAGGACATTAGTGAACCAGTCGGGTTTGACAACAAGCTGATAGTTTCACGGTCACCATTACTGATACTAGCCTTTTATTCCAGATTTATTTAATGAACTGAATTCAAATTCCTCAGTTGCCATGGAGGGATTTGACTCCTTGTCTCCTGATTATTAGCTCAGGTCTCTGGATTAATAATCCAGTAACATAACCACTATGCTACCGTACCCTACTTGGATGGTTGAGAAAGATTTCTTGGTGCCCTGACCAACATTTATCCCTCAACCTACATCACTAAACAGATTATCTGGTCATGTTTGTGGAACTTGGCTGTGGGCAAATTGGCCGTTGGTGTTTCGTATTTTGCAGCAGTGATTGCACTTCAAAAAGTACTTTATTGGCTGTGGAGGCTTTAGAATACCTGGAGGCCATGTAATGTGTTATATAAATGCAAGCTCTTTTATAGCTTCCTCCAGCCCTACAACAACCCCGCCCAAACTTACCGGTCTACTAAATCTTGTGCATCCTTCACCCTACCATTGGTGGTCACGCCTCCAGTTCCCTCGGCCCTATGCTCGGACATTCTCTCTCTAAATCTCCCCGCCTCGCCTTCTTAAAACTGACCTCGGCCCAATCTTTTGGTAACCTCTCCAAATACATCCGTCTTTGGCTCAGCACCGATCTTACATAAGAACATAAGAACATACGAAATAGGAACAGGAGTAAGCCATACGGCCCTTCGAGCCTGCTCCGCCATTCAATAAGATCGTGGCTGATCTGATCATTGACTCAGCTCCACTTCCCTGCCCGCTCCCCATAACCCCTTAGCCCCTTATCGTTTAAGAAACTGTCTATTTCTGTTTTAAATTTATTCAATGTCCCAGCTTCCACAGCTCTCTGAGGCAGCAAATTCCACAGATTTACAATCCTCTGAGAGAAGAAATTTCTCCTCATCTCAGTTTTAAATGGGCGGCACCTTATTCTAAGATCATGTCCTCGAGTTCTAGTCTCCCCCATCAGTGGAAACATCCTCTCTGCATCCACCTTGTCAAGCCCCCTCATAATCTTACACGTTTCGATAAGATCACCTCTCATTCTTCTCAATTCCAGTGAGTAGAGGCCCAACCTACTCAACCTTTCCTCATAAGTCAACCCCCTCATCCCCGGAATCAACCGAGTGAACCTTCTCTGAACTGCCTCCAAAGCAAGTATATCCTTTATATGGAAACCAAATCTGCATGCAGTATTCCAGGTGTGGCCTCACCAATACCCTGTATAACTGTAGCAAGACTTCCCTGCTTTTATACTCCATCTCCTTTGCAATAAAGGTCAAGATACCATTGACCTTCCTGGTCACTTGCTGTACCTGCATACTATCCTTTTGTGTTTCATGCACAATTACCCCCAGGTCGCGCTGTACTGCACCACTTTGCAATCCTTCTCCATTCAAATAATAACTTGCTCTTTGATTTTTTTCTGCCAAAGTTTGAGGTTATGCACTTTCCAACATTATACTCCATCTGCCAAATTTTTGCCCACTTAATTAGCCTGTCTATGTCCTTTTGCAGATTTTTTATGTCCTCCTCACACATTGCTTTTCCTCCCATCTTTGTATCGTCAGCAAACTTGGCTACGTTACACTCAGTCCCTTCTTCCAAGTCGTTAATATAGATTGTAAATAGTTGGGGGTCCCAGCACTGATCCATGGTAATATATTACCGCCAACCCTGTGAACTTTTATCTTATGGTGGTGGTGTGGGGGTATCTGCATTTTGACTAGGAATATCTCTGATACAACCTGACCGACCTGATATCCTCTGTTAATCTTCCTTGTTCCTTTTTCTAAAAAGATAATTTAAGAGAAACCGATTGGTGGCAGTAACAGTGCTGGTGACAGATAATTTTGTGAACGCGTGCTTAACATGGTGGGAGCAGACATTGAGAATCTATGGGTGCACGCCTCACAATATTCCACCTATTCAGTTTGTAAACAATACTGGTGGGGATCACACCCAGGGATTTCCTGATATGTTCTTCCGGTTGCCGAAGGCTCCCTATCGGGAGATCTCATTCAAAGAATGGGCCCGATGGGAATTTCCTGGGCTGTATGGCTCACTGGGTGAACTCATTGACCCTTCTGCAGATTTTAATTTTGGAAAGGAATCCATTCTGATTTCACCTCCGATTGAAGTGGCACTGTAAATGGGGCTTCTGAAATGCTAAGGTCATGTTAAGATATTGTCAAGTACAGCTGTTGAAACACACAGTCAGTGACAAGTTGCCATTTCTAGCTGTCAATGGAGGGGAAGGAGCTATATTTATTAAACCATGTGAGCTGTGTAAACTGGGTTAAAGATTAACTGTGACAGCAAAGTGGAATGCAAAGTTAATCTGTGAACTTGAATTCAAGACCTGTGTTGGGAGCATGAAGTGAAAAGGTAACAAATGGTAACGAGATTATAGAATGTGCAGGGCAGAAGCTGCCAGGTTGTGGAAAATCATTTTTTAAATTAATACTGTTGCTTTGATTTCAAACATTTTAAGCAAACCTAATTATTAATTTCTTTTGACAAGTGGCCCAATAACAAATTAAGTTTTGTTAGGCAAAGATATCAAGGGATTTGGAGCTAAGGCAGCCAAATAGAGTTGAGGTACAGATCAGCCATGATCTAATTGAATGACATAGCAGGCTCGAGGGGCTGAATGAACATAAGAACATAAGAAATAGGAGCAGGAGTAGACCATTTGGTCCCTCGAGCTTGCTCCACCATTTAATAAGATCGTGGATGATCTGATCTTGGCATCAACTCCACTTCCCTGCCCGCTCCCCATAACCCTTTGCTCCCTTATCGTTCAAAAATCTGTCGTATCTCCACTTAAAAAATATTCAATGACCCAGCTTCCACAGCTCTCTGGGGCAGATAATTCCAAAGATTCACAACCCTCTGAGAGAAGAAATTCCTCCTCATCGACATTTTAAATGGGCAACCCCTTATTCTGAAACTATGCCCCCTAGTTCTAGATTCCCCCATGAGGGGAAACATCCTCTCTGCACCTACCCTGTCAAGCCCCCTCAGAATCTTATATGTTTCAATTCGATCACCTCTCATTCTTCTAAACTCAAATAATTATAGGCCTGACTCCTGTTCTAATGTTCCTTTGCTCTCTGGAGTTCTTTCCAATAGATTACACTGGGATGTATTTCTCTCCATTCACTGAAATTAATGATTGTCCCTTGCCATGATGTAAATGCTCTCCTGCTCTTTCTTTCTCTAACCAAAAAAAAAATGGCGTTGTAAATTATTTTGGTGATGACAGTCCCCTTTAAATAAACCTCACCATTTTGATCCAGGCAGACTTTGTTCAGGAAGGACCTGATTGAATGACTTTGCTCTTTTGCCCATTGGGGAAAGTTTATTCTGCAGCAGCTGCCTCTATCTGCTGCACAGAAAGCTTTTTCAATGCAGGATTTGCTCTTTACTGTTGGATTAAGTTCACATTTATTTTTAACCAGCATTTGATCGATGATGCAATGATGTCATCCTGTCACAATGACGTCCCTTTGATTCTGTAACCTGGCAAATTGCAGTCTTACAAAACAATTAATCAAGCAGCAATGCTCCTCTTCAACTACATAAACTCAGATGATATGTTAATCAAAAACAGTCCAACCTCATTACTACAAACTCCACGGGGACCCAGCAAAGCAAAGGCTCTTCTTATCTGAGGTCACATGTTCAATTCTTTGACTGATTACAATACGGGACTGAGGAAAGCGTGTTGACAAGAGTCTTGTTGTCACAAAATTTGGAACAATACGGAAAAGTAAATCAAAGGGGAAAGAAAGGAACATAACTAACTGAAGTGTTAGCCAGTTGGTCACACCAAGATACAGTCACCCCCTTCACCCCCCCGCCCACGTATTAAAACAAATGTCCACACAGTTTGACCTTCCTAGGAATTTCCTCTTCTCAGTTGTGTTTAATGTGATAATAAAGTTTAGCTTAAACAATGTTAGAGCAATTGGTCTCCGAGGACAGGATTCAGCAGTGGTGCATTTGCCATATGTCTGCGGTTAGGTGAAATTTCCCTTGCAGAATGTTAACAGTAAAAGCAGTCTTCCCCCGAGTTAGCAATTAAAATTGCTTTGGATGTAGGAAGGAAAGGGAAATTACACAAGTTTTCCTAATAAGGGGGCACATGCAATGTGAATTTTGATCTTTTATTATTCTACTACCAGAGATACAGAGTAACTGCAAGCAGGTAAAGCAATGAAATAGCAGGGCCATTGAATGATCCCCAAGGCGAAATGATATTAAGTGACGAAGGAATAGCAAATATACTGAATGTATTCTTCTCAAGTGTTCGTGGTGGACACCATGGGTAGCCTCCCCCATCACAGAAGCTATATTTCTGGGAGAGATGTTTGAAGTACTGTAGGAAATGTCAGATAAGGCGGTTACTAATAGGTTGAGGAAGTTAAATCAAGACAAGGCACCAAGTCCAGATGGATTTCATACACGGGTATTCAAAGAAATGGCTAACAAAATCGGTCACCTCTTTGCTACTGTCTTTAGCGGATCATTAGAAATGGGAGGAGTGTCTGAGGATTGAAAAGTAACAAACATATAACCAATCTTTAAAAAGGAGCATAGGATAACGAGGGGAACTACAGAGTAGTGAGCCCAACATCTGTTGTGGGTAAAGTATTAGAAGGCATTCTGAGAAAAGGGATAATGAAAGACATGGTATGGTATGGTAAGAGGGAGTCAAAATGGATTATGGGTGGGAGGTCTTGTCAAACAAATTTACTGGAGTTGTTCGATGAAATGACAGACCTTGTTGACAGCGGAAGTTTTGGGGATGTGATATATTTTGATTTCATTGAAGCTTTTGAAACTGTGCCACACAAGTGATTAGTAGGAATGCACAGAATTGGAGGCAAACTTCTGAAGAGGAATGAAAATTGGCTAAACTGGCGAAAGTAGAGGGTGGTTGTGAATTGAAGTGTTGATGCTCCAAGGGGGTCTAGTGGGATGCAACATGGATCACTGCTGAGTCCATAGACAAAGCTCTTTAGATTTGTAGATGATTCTAAATTGGGAGGTGTCTCAAACAGAGGGGCCGAAATTCAGGGTCTCAAAGAAACCCGTTAATGCCCATTTGCAAAAATCGAATCAAACCGAATGGCCGCCGCTTTGGGTGGGGTCAACAGGCTGACCCGACCTAAATTCAGGTCGGGGATTTTTCGGCCTGGACCCCATCCCGCCCGAGTGGTTGCACCACCAATGAAAACAATAACAAAGCAATAAAAATACTTACCCATCGATTTGCACCTGAATCCATCGATTCCCCCACCGTGCGGTGCCCCTGGCAGGTTGTTTTGCCAGTGCACCATCTCCATAAAACAAGGAGCCATAAATCTAAGATGGTTACCAATAAATCCAATAGGGAATTCAGGAAGAACTTTTTTACCCAGAAAGTGGTAAGAATATGAAACTCGCTACTGCAAGGAGTATTGGAGGTGAATAGCATAGATTCATTTGGGCTGAATGACCTGTTACGGTGGTGTACACGCTATGTAATTCTATGTAGCAGGGACAAGTACAGAGGGATCCCTCTCCTCCTTTTAAGCCTCTCCTTAAAACCTATCACTTTGACAAAGCTTTTAGATGCCCCTTCCTAATATATCCATCTTTGGCTCGCTGCCCATTTTTACCTGAGTACCCTTCTGTGAAGCACTTTGGGATTCTTTCTACACTGAAGGCGCTACATAAATGCAAGTGTTGTTGCCACAGCAATGAACCTCAACTCTAAACTTAGAAGAGTGCACTTTATTTCAGCCTGATACTCCAGTTTTCCATTCCACCACCAACAGGAGACCTTGTGAGCCAATTAGTTTACAATCACTTTCTGCTTTGTGCTGTATAATTGCACTGAGTTAAGCCTACTAAACACGCTACACATTGCAGTTTACTTGCGGATAATTCGCAACTTCTGCACAAGAAACATTGAATTATCCAGTAGCAGCCAACGTAAACAAAATGGTAATATTAACGAATGAAACAACTTTGATTACAAGGTGCAGGCTGCAGTCAGCACAGAGTAGAGGCTAACACTGCATTAGTCTGGGCTGGATTCAACCCGGGTCCCTATGGTGAAAGGCCAATGAGCTAAGCCACTGCTACCCAGTTACACACTCCAAGCTCTAATGTCTGCTGCTGTTTTTGATAAAAGGCAAAAACTGTCTTTAGTGCATACATGAATTTCTGGCTTGCAATATGATTTGGCACTTTTAAATGTAGCTCTCCTGCACGCACCAATATATCAAAGCATGCAGAAATGCCGAGAGGGCTTTTGATACTTAGAACTGCATTCTTTTTTACACTTGTAATTATGAATATTATATTTCTTTGTACGAAGAGGTGACAGAATGTTTACTTCCCAAGTATAAACATTGCAATGTTTTTCTTTACTCTAAAATTCGGGAGGAGTCAACGATCAGCAATTATGAAAGGGCAAGGGTGGAGGGCAGGGGTAGGGAGGGTGTTCACAAAGGGGGTGGGGGCGTGTGAGGGAGTTCATTACAAGAGCTGTAGTTGTCTACACGGTGTAAATGTTCGTCCAGATGGCTTTCATCAATGAAACTGTAGAGGGATAATTACACTGCCCGGAGGTCCGCACTTTTTCATCTCGTTCAATATTTCATAAAGGACTGTCAAACAAGTCGAAAGTAATCATTCCTGGATGTGGGCATGTTAACAAACACAGCACAGAACATGTGTCCTTTTGAAGTGGCTGCTGGTGACTCTTCAATTCTAGGCTTCTGGACTCCATTCATTCAGATTGATTCCTCTGCCGCTTTCATAATGGTAACTCCGACTTGGAGCGAGAGGCTGTTCAGCAGCTGGTGTATCTGCAAAGTTATGCAGCGGCATCTGGGAAACCGCGCTCTTTATATTTATAACTTTATTTAGTTTATGCTCAAAAGCTTGCACTTCAAATGGATCATTCCAAAGCCATTCATCCTTGCTCTTGACATTTTTAGCCCCAGTCATGTAACATTGGTGTTACACTGAAATTTAGGGTCAGGCATAATAACTGCAAAAATGCTAAATTAGGATGTAGGAGCATTGAACATAGGGACATAGGAACATGAGTAGGCTATTCACCCCACCCAGCCTGAATTGGATATTAAGGGAATCAAGTGATATGGGGATAGTGCAGGAAAATGGAGTTGAGTTAGAAGATCAGCCATGATCTCATTTAATGGCGGAGCAGGCTCGAGGGGCCGAATGACCTACTCCTACTACTAATTCTTATGTTCTTGTGTTCCACCATTCAATTAGATCATGGCTGATCTGTAACTTAACTCTATCTACCCGCCATGGTTCCATAAACCTTAATAATCTCTGACTTAGACTTTTAAAAAATTTGTTCATGGCATGTGGGCATCACTGGCAAGGCCAGCATTTATTACCCATGCCTAATTGTCCTTGAGAAGGTGGTGGTGAGCCGCCTTCTTGAACCGCTACAATCCGTGTGGTGAAGGTACTCCCACAGTGCTGTTAGGGAGGGAGCTCTCAACAGAAATAAAAAATGCCAAGAATGAAAATGTTCCATGTATTTCACATGCTAAAATCAAGAATAAAGTAGATTCATTATCATTCATACAGCAGTGGCATGTGACATATTGCAATGACATTGTATCACATGATTTATAATGTAGTGATACCTGTATTGTTTTGTGTGATTAATACTGCGATATTCTACCACATAACTTACACTGTAGTGAGATTAATATATTGGTGGTGTTTGCAAGGCATTTCTGGTTCCCTAGTAATACACATTATTCTCCTGTAACATGCTGTAAGTGAAGTGCCTTAGTGTTTAGTATTGGGGCTCCAATCTGCTTTCATTGAGTTAGATAAAATCTGTAATTGTGTAAATTATGGCAGATGAAACAGGATACAAATAAATATTTTATCAAGTACTACATCTAGGTCGAAAAAATGGATTTGACAAAGATAGCATCGCGGATATAGAAATAGCTTAAGGCAAAAGCAGAAAGAAATCTGGACCTGATAGTAGATTCAAAAATTAATATGTCAAATCACCGTGGAGTAAAAGTTGGCAAATTGAATGGAATAGACCTGAAAATGAGTGCATATTGGAAGATAAAATTACACAGTGCCTTGGTCAAACTGCATGTTCAGTACTGTGCTCAGTATTGGTCACCAAAACATAAAGGGAAAAGATATTCAAGGTGGAAAGGAAATGCAGGGAAAAGCTGTGAGGCAGATCCCCACTGTCCAAACTTAGCATAGCTAAGGTTAATCAGGAGCACTACTTCAAGCAATGTCTTAATATTAGAACAAAGGGGTTGAGATTAATACTGGTTAATGGACAGCTCAGGATACATGCTGGGAAGAACTTATTAATGGAAATAGTTTGCCACATCTGGAATGGTCTTCCAGGGGTGGTAGTGGAGGCACAAATCTTAAACTCGATCCAAGTAGATGATGTTACTGGGGAACCGTAGGCTTTAAAACAGTAGGTTTGATATTTTACTGTCCATCATTGTAATGGAGGCGTTAACCTTTTTTATATGAAATGGGGCAGCACCTATGTTAAAATAGTGGACAGAGGAATGTCATGAGTGCATTATGTGTTCATTCCTTAATGTTTCCAACAGCAGTTTCGATGTTTAGATTCCATTTACCTGAAATGCTGCATTATTACAACCACCCTATGTTACCTTTCTGACTAGCAAACTTACAATCATAGTTTACAGGACGGAAGGAGGCCATTTTGGCCCATCGTGTCCATGCTGGCCAACAAGAGGCTATCCAACCTAATCCCACTTTCCAGCTCTAGGTCCATAACTCTGCAGGTTACAGCACTTCAAGTACTCATCCAAGTACTTTTAAAATGTGGCAAGGGTTTTTGGCAGTGAGTTCCAGACCCCCACAAGCCTCTGCATGAAGAAATTTCCCCTCAAATCCCCTCTAAACCTTCTGCCAATTATTTTAAATTTATGCCCCCTTGTTGTTGACCCCTCTGCTATGGGAAATAGGCCCTTTCTATCCACTATATTCAGGTCCCTCATAATTTTATACACTTCAATGAGGTCTCCCCTCAGCCTCCTCCTGTTCCAAGGAAAACAAATCAGCCTATACAACCTGTCCTCATAGCTAAGGTTCTCCACTCCCAGCAACATCCTCGTAAATCTCCTCTGTACCCTCTCCAGTGCAATCACGTCATTCCGGTAATGTGGTGACCAGAACTGCACGCAGTACTCCAGCTGTGGCCTAACCAGTATTTTATACAGTTCAAGCATAACCCCTCTGCTCTTATATTCTATGCCTTGGCTAATAAAGGCAAGCATTTCATATGCCTTCTTAACCACCTTATCTGGCCTGCAACCTTCAGGGATCTGTGGAGCTGCACTCCAAGGTTCCTTTATTCCTCAACACTTCTCAATGTCCTACCATTTAATGTGTATTCCCTTTCCTTGTTCCAAATGCATTACCCCACACTTCTCTGGATTAAATTCCATTTACCACTGTTCTGCCCACCTGACCAGTTGATTGATATCTTCCTGCAGTCCGCAGCATTCTTCTTCATTATCAACCACACAACCTATTTTAGTGTCATCTGCAAACTTCTTAATCATACCCCCTATATTCAAGTCTAGATCATTGATGTATACCAAAAAAGCAAGGGACCTAGCACTGTGCCCTGCGGAACCCCACTGGAAACATCCTTCCAATTGCAAAAACACCCACCAACCATTACCCTTTACTTCCTGCCTCTGAGCCAATTTTGGATCCAACTTGCCACTTTGCCCTGGATCCCATGGGTTTTTACTTTCACGACCAGTCTGCCATGTGGGATCTTATCAAAACTTTTGCTAAAATCTATATACACTACATTACCCTCATCGACCCTCCTGGTTACCTCCTCGTAAAATTCAATCAAATTAGTCAGACACGACCTTCACTTAACAAATCCTTGATTAATCCATGTCTTTCTAAATGGAGATTTATCCTGTCGTTCAGGATTTTTTCCAATAACTTTTCCACCATTGAGGTTAGGCTGACTGGCCTGTAATTACTCGGTCTATCCAATTCTCCCTTTTTAAACAAAGGGAGTTTGTTAAACATAATGTTTGTTAAACAAACATCAGCAGTCCTCCAGTCCTCTGGTACCACACCTGAAGCCAGAGAGGATTGGAAAATGATGGTCAAAGCCTCTGCTATTTCATTTTTTGCTTCGCTTAACAGCCTGGTATACATTTCATCTGGGCCTGGGGACTTACCCACTTTCAAAGCTGCTAAATCCCTTAATACCTCCTCTCTCACTATGTTTATCTCATCGAATATTTCACATCCCTCCTTCTCGATAGCAGTGTCTGCATCGCCCTCTCTTTTGTGAAAACAGACACAAAGTATTCATTAAGGACCATATCCACATCTTCCACCTCATGGTCTCTAATAGGCCCTACCCTTTTTTTAGTTATCCTCTTGCCCTTACAAGGTCAAGGAATAAAGTGCAAAGTTATAGTGCTAACAGGGCGATGCTCACGGGCAGAGTATCTTGGGAAACCACAGTTTCTTGAAATGTGCCCACTGCAAGTGCTGCCACCTCCATTGGAAGCACCGGATTGCAGAATCACCCTTCCCCAACCTGGCAATAATGATTGATCGCTTTTAAAAAACAAGTTTGATGTGGGTGGGTAAATCACTGTAATGTGTAGTGCTGAGTTATCCAGACCAGGAAGGTCTAGGTTTGATCTCCAGTCTGTGCTGAGTTAGCTGCATTAGGGTGCACGAGATTGATTCCTGAGATGAGGGGGTTAGCCTATGAGGAGGGATTGAGTAAAATTAGTCTATAATCTCAGGAGTTTAGTAGAATGAGAAGTTATATCACAGAAATATACAAGATTCGGAGGGGGATTGGCAGGATAGATGCTGAGAGTTATTTTCGATGGCTAGAGAGTATAGAACTATGGGGCATAGTCTCAGGATAAGGGCTCAGCCATTTAAGACTGAAATGAGAAGGGATTTCTTAACATAGACGGTTGTAAATCTTTGGAATTCTTTACTCCAGGGGGCTGTGGATGCTTAGTCATTGACTGTTTTCAAGGCTGAGTTCGATATATTTTTGGACTGTAGGGGAATCAAGGGATATAGGGATCAGGTGGGAGAGTGGAGTTGAGGTTGAAGATCAGTCATGATCTTTTTGAAATGGTGGAGCAGGCTCAAGGGACCATATGGCCTACTCCTGCTTCTATTTATCATGTTCTTGTGTTGTACAATTAGCCTCTGTATCACTTGGTTATGTGGGCAGAAAATGGCTCAGGTGTTTTTTCAATTTGTTCTTGGGATGTGCATGATAATGGCATGGCTGCATTTATTACATGTTGCTAGTTGCCCTGAGCGGATTAAGAGTCAAGCACTCCTGATTACATTCCAATATCCTTGTGTATATGTGTGTGTGTGTGTGTGTGTGTATGTGTGCGTGTGTGTGTGTATGTTGGCTGAATATGGAATTGGATTTGGTCAAATTACATATAAATTACAACATGGAAACAGATGTGTTAGTGTTCATAGAAACATAGAAACATAGAAAATAGATGCAGGAACAGGCCATTCGGCCCTTCGAGCCTGCACCACCATTCAATATGATCATGGCTGATCATACAACTTCAGTACACCACTCCCGACTTTTCTCCATATCCCTTGATCCCCTGAGCTGTAAGGACCACATCTAACTCCCTCTTGAATATATCCAATGAACTGGACTCAGCAACTTTCTGTGGTAGAGGATTCCACAGGTTCACCACTCTCTGGGTGAAAAAGTTTCTCCTCATCTCGGTCCTATATGGCTTACGCCTTATCCTTAGACTGTGACCCCTGGTTCTGGACTTCCCCAACATCGGGAACATTCTTCCCGCATCTAACCTGTCCCATCCCGTCAGAATTTTATATGTTTCTATGAGATCCCCTCTCATTCTTCTAAATTCCAGTAGGCCTAGTCGATCCAATCTATCTTCATATGTCAGTCCTTCCATCCCGGGAATTAGTCTGGTGAACCTTCGCTGCACTCCCTCAGTAGCAAGAATGTTCTTCCTCAGATTAGGAGACCAAAACTGCATGCAATACTCAAGGTGTGGTCTCACCAAGACCCTGTACAACTGCAGTAAGACCTCCCTGCTCTTACACTCAAATCCTTTCGCTATGAAGACCAGTATGCCATTTGCTTTCTTTACCTTCAGTGACTGATGTACCATGACACTCAGGTCTCATTGCACCTTCCCTTTTACTAATCTGTCGCCATTCAGATAATAATCTGCCTTCCTGTTTTTGCCACCAAAGTGGATAACTTCACACTTATCCACATTATACTGTATCTGCCATGCATTTGCCCATTCACCTAACCTGTCCAAGTCACCCTGCAGCCTCTTAGCATCCTCCTCACAGCTCACACTGCCACCCAGCTTAGTGTCATCTGCAAACTTGGAGATATTACATTCAATTCCTTCGTCCAAATCATTAATGTATATTGTAAATAGCTGGGGTCCCAGTACTGAACCTTGCGGCACTCCACTAGTCACTGCCTGCCATTCTGAAAAGGACCCGTTTATTCCCACTCTTTGCTTCCTGTCTGCCAACCAGTTCTCTATCCACGTCAATACATTGCCCCCGATACCATATGCCTTAATTTTGCACACTAATCTCTTGTATGGGACCTTGTCAAAAGCCTTTTGAAAGTCCAAATACACCACATCCGCTGGTTCTCCCTTGTCCACTCTGCTAGTTACATCCTCAAAAAACTCGAGAAGATTTGTCAAGCATGATTTCCCTTTCATAAATCCATGCTGACTTGGACCGATCCTGTCACTGCTTTCCAAATGTGCTGCTATTATATCTTTAATAATTGATTCCAGCATTTTCCCCACCACCGATGTCAGGCTAACCGGTCTATAATTCCCTGTTTTCTCTCTCCCTCCTTTTTTAAAAAGTGTGGTTACATTAGCTACCCTCCAATCCATAGGAACTGATCCAGAGTCCATGGAATTTTGGAAAATGACCACCAATGCATCCACTATTTCTAGGGCCACTTCCTTAAGTACTCTGGGATGCAGACTATCAGACCCTGGGGATTTACCAGCCTTCAATCCCATCAGTTTCCCTAACACCATTTCCTGACACAAGCAGTAGTTCTCATGCTCTCAGGGACTGAATGGCCTACTCCTGCTCCTATTTCTTATGTTCTGATGTATGCCATGTGCCCCACCTTTTCCAACATCCTATTATTCCCTTTACCTTCAACCACTTGTCCAATCTATTTGTAAATGTTAACATGGTCTGAGCGTCAATCACTGGGCATTCCACAGCCGCACAGCCCTCTGTGTGGAGATGTTTCTCCTGCTCTCTGTCCTAAATCTCTTGCAATTAATCCTTTATCTATGTGCCCTCAATCTCAAGTGCTCTACCACTTGTCCCTCTCGATCTATTCTGCCCCATACCATCATAATTGTAAACACATCTATTAAATCGTCCCTTAATCCCTTCTGTTGTGCTGAAAACCATCCTCCACTGACATAGATTGGTGTCATATGAGATATCTTCTTCTTCTTAGGCGGTCCCTCGTATCGAGGATGACTTGCTTCCAAAAGTCAAAAAGAGATGAGTTCGCAGGTGTTTCAATGAAGGACCTGATATTCCAGGTCCCGAACTACCTATTGAAGGGTGGAAGATGCCTGTGCTTCGATTTTTTTAACATGTGGTGGCCGTTGCACACCAGCCACCACACGGGCTTGACAGAGCTCGGCCTTGGTCCAGTGGCAAGGATTAACCAAGACGACTGGAGACCAACTCTGCTGCACGGGCCTAGATTGCACAAAATATTGCAGTATGGGCTGGCCCGTGCTGCCCCTGGGCCCTCGGCTCTTCTGGGCCTCGAACTCATGCCTCTACTGGGCCCCGATGGGCTGTGCTATGGGCTCTCTTTCTCTCTCTCTCTCCTTCCCTCTCGCCAGCAGTCAGTGATATTAATGAAAACTTGGGCATTTCTACAGTAATTCATTGTTAAATACTCAATTAAAAATTAAGCCTTTTTCGATTAGGTGCAACTGGGGTTTAAGAGTGTATCGAAAAAGGCAAACTTCTCGCCACAGAGATCACACGATCTTTGTGGGTAACTTCCTTTGGATATCTCATGTGATATGAGATATATATGTCTATTGTCATACATAGAAATATAGAAACATAGAAAATAGGTGCAGGAGTAGGCCATTTGGCCCTTCGAGCCTCATACACCATTCAGTAAGATCATGGCTGATCATTCACCTCAGTACCCCTTTCCTGCTTTCTCTCCATACCCCTTGATCCCTTGAGCCGTAAGGGCCTTATCTAACTTCCCCTTGAATATATCCAATGAACTGGCATCAACAACTCTCTGCGGTAGGGAATTCCACAGGTTAACAACTCTCTGAGTGAAGAAGTTTCTCCTCATCTCAGTCCTAAATGGCTTACCCCTTATCCTTAGACTATGTCCCCTGGTTCTGGACTTCCCCAACATCGGAAACATTCTTCCTGCATCTAACCTGTCCAGTCCCGTCAGGATTTTATATGTTTCGATGAGATCCCCTCTCATCCTTCTAAACTCCAGTGAATACAGGCCCAGTCGATCCAGTCTCTCCTCATATGTCAGTCCTGCCATCCCGGGAATCAGTCTGGTGAACCTTCGCTGCACTCCCTCCATAGTAAGAACATCCTTCCTCAGATTAGGAGACCAAAACTGAACACAATATTCCAGATGAGGCCTCACTAAGGCCTTGTACAACTGCAGTAAGATCTCCCTGCTCATATACTCAAATCCCCTAGCTATGAAGGCCAACATACCATTTGCCTTCTTCACCGCCTGCTGAACCTTCATGCCAACTTTCAATGACTGATGAACCATGACACCCAGGTCTCGCTGCACCTCCCCTTTTCCTAATCTGCCACCATTGATACTATTCTGCCTTCGTGTTTTTGCCCCCAAAGTGGATAACCTCACATTTATCCACATTATACTGCATCTGCCACAAGTTTGCCCATTCACCTAACATGTCTAATTCACCCTGCAGCCTTTTAGCATCCTCCTCACAGCTCACACTGCCACCCAGCTTTGTGTCATCTGCAAACTTGGAGATATGACACAATTCCCTCATCAAAATCATTTATGTATATTGTAAAGAGCTGGGGTCCCAGCACTGAGCCCTGCGGTACCCCACTAGTCACTGCCTGTGATTCTGAAAAGGACCCATTTATCCCGACTCTGTGCTTCCTGTCTGCCAACCAGTTCTCTATCCACGTCAGTACATTACCCCCAATACCATGTGCTTTAATTTTGAACACCAATCTCTTGTGTGGGACCTTGTCAAAAGCCTTTTGAAAGTCCAAATACACCACATCCACTGGTTCTCCCTTGTCCACTCTACCAGTTACATCCTCAAAAAATTCTCGAAGATTTGTCAAGCATGAGTTCCCTTTCATAAATCCATGCTGACTTGGGTCGATCCCGTCACTGCTTTCCAAATGTGCTGCTATTTCATCTTTAATAATTGATTCCAACCTTTTCCCCACTACTGATGCCAGGCTAATCGGTCTATAATTACCCGTTTTCTCTCTCCCTTCTTTCTTAAAAAGTGGTGTTACATTAGCTACCCTCCAGTCCATAGGAACCGATCCAGAGTCGATAGGCTGCTGGAAAATGATCACCAATGCATCCACGATTTCTAGGGCTACTTCCTTAAGTACTCTGGGATGCAGACTATCAGGCCCCAGTGTTTTATCGGCCTTCAATCCCATCAAATTCCCTAACACCATTTCCCGCCTAATAAGGATTTCCTTCAGTTCCTCCTTCTCACTAGACCCTCGGTCCCCTAGTATTTCCGGAATGTTATTTGTGTCTTCCTTCGTGAAGACAGAACCAAAGTACTTGTTTAACTGATCCGCCATTTCTTTGTTCCCCATTATAAATTCACCTGAATCTGACTGCAAGGGACCTACATTTGTTTTCACTAGTCTTTTTCATTTCACATATAGAAGCTTTTGCAGTCAGTTTTTATGTTCCCAGCAAGCTTCCTCTCATACCCTATTTTCCGCCTCCTAATTAAACCCTTTGTCCTCCTCTGCTGTATTACAAAATTCCCGCAGTCCTCAGGTTGGCTACTTTTTCTGGCCAATTTATATGTCTCTTTCTTGGATTTAACACTATCCTTAATTTCCCTTGTTAGCCATGGTTGAGCCACCTTCCCCGTTTTATTTTTACTCCAGACAGGGTTGTACAATTGTTGAAGTTCATCCATGTGATCTTTAAATGTTTGCCATTGCCTATCCACCGTCAACCCTTTAAGTATCACTCGCCAGTCTATTCTAGCCAATTCACGTCTCATACCATCAAAGTTACCTTTCCTTAAGTTCAGGACCCTAGTCTCTGAACTAACTATGTCACTCTCCATCTTAATAAAGAATTCAACCATATTATGGTCACTCTTCCCCAAGGGGCCTCACACAACAAGATTGCTAATTAGTCCTTTCTCATTACACATCACCCAGTCTAGGATGGCCAGCCCTCTAGATGGTTCCTCGACATATTGGTTGAGAAAACCATCCCGAATACACTGCAGGAAATCCTCCTGCACCGCATTGCTACAGTTTGGTTAGCCCAATCAATATGTAGATTAAAGTCGCCCATGTTAACTGCTGTACCTTTATTGCACGCATCCCTAATTTCTTGTTTGATGCTGTCCCCAACCTCACTACTATTGTTTGGTGGTCTGTTCACAACTCCCACTAGCGTTTTCTGCCCTTTGGTATTCCGTAGCTCCACCCATACCGATTCCACATCATCCAGGCTCATGTCCTTCCTTACTATTGCATTAATTTCCTCTTTAACCAGCAATGCCACCCAACCTCCTTTTCCTTTATGTCTATTCTTCTGTCTATATATGGCTATCATACTTCAGGCATCATATTCCAAAGTGTTAAAAGTATTCACATGCAGGCAATCAATTCAAGCTGATTTCTTCTGACCTGGAGTCAAACATTTATGAGCACCTGCGAATCAGCAGATTTCCCTCACCCACAGCAATTAATCTCTCACCTCAGGATGTACCTGTTTAAAACGATGTGGCCCCTAAATGGACAGGCTAACTTATACCCACCTGGAACTTAGCAGCAGACTAATACTTCGGGCGTAGGCCGTTCACCTGCTCCATGTGTGGGAAAGGATTCACTTCTTCTTCCAACCTCACTGAGCACAAGCGTAGTCACACTGGAGAGAGACCATTCACCTGCTCCGTGCGTGGGAAGGGATGCACTCAGTTATCCTACCTCACTACACACCAACTTGTTCACACCAATAAGAGACCTTTTAAATATTTTGACTGTGAGAAGAGCTTTAAAAGCAGAAATGAGTCACCAACATATTCACACTGGGGAGAGGCCGTTCATCTGCTCTGAGTGTGAGAAGGGATTCTCTCGTTCATCCCGCCTGCTGAGACACCAGCGAGTTCACAACTGACTGCAGGGGTTGGATTCTGTTGTTAATCACATCCAGGACTGAACCATATTCATTCTTACAATTGGGCTTTGTTTCCCCTACAACTGGGCTGTAGTTTAATTTTATGGATATCTGACAAATAAATTAGCTTTAGTTCAAACACAAAAAAAAAACTTTGGCCGTTACAGGGTATAATGGCCCCTGTCATTATAAAAGAGTGTATTACCTTACTTGCCATGGGAGATCTGCTCATGTCCTTAAGCGAGTGTTTTAAACTGTCATTGAAGGTAAGCATGCAGGTACAGCAGGCAGTAAAGAAAGCAAATGGTTTGCTGGCCTTCATAGCGAGGGGATTTGAGTATAGGAGCAGGGAGGTCTTACTGCAGTTGTACAGGGCCTTGGTGAGACCACACCTCGAATATTGTGTACAGTTTTGGTCTCCTAATCTGAGGAAGGACATTCTTGCTATTGAGAGAGTGCAGTGAAGGTTCACCAGACTGATTCCCGGGATGGAAGGACTGACATATGAAGAAAGACTGGATCGGCTAGGCTTATATTCACTGAAATTTAGAAGAATGAGAGGGGATCTCATAGAAACATATAAAATTCTGATGGGATTGGACAGGTTAGATGCAGGAAGAATGTCCCCCAGGTTGGGGAAGCCCAGAACCAGGGGTCACAGTCTAAGGATAAGGGGTAAGCCATATAGGACCGAGATGAGGAGAAACCTTTTCACCCAGAGAGTGGTGAACCTGTGGAATTCTCTACCACAGAAAGTTGTTGAGGCCAATTTGTTAGATATATTCAAAAGGGAGTTAGATGTGGCCCTTATGGCTAAAGGGATCAAGGGGTATGGAGAGAAAGCAGGAATGAAGTTGCATGATCAGCCTTGATCATATTGAATGACGGTGCAGGCTCGAAGGGCCGAATCGCCTACTCCTATTTTCTATGTTTCTAAAATACAAATTGAAACGTAATAATCTCTCTTGGCCACTAAACTAACTACTCATTGCCTTGATCCTTAGGTCCGCCACAGATTTCTGAAAGGGTGATCAACCGACAGACGGTGAGGTTAGGTCGAACAATCAAGCTGCCATGCCCAGTGGAGGGAGATCCCCCTCCACTGACCATGTGGACAAAAGATGGACGTACCATTCACAGCGGCTGGACACGATTCCGGGTCCTGCGCCAGGGCCTGAAAATCAAAGAAGTGGAAGCTGAAGATGCCGGGACATACATCTGCAAGGCTACTAATGGTTTTGGCAGCATTAACCTCAACTACACCCTCATCGTGATTAGTAAGTACTGAGTAAGACAGGAAGCTGTGTTGTTTTTTGTTCCGCGCCATCGAATTCAGGTGCCCTCTGAGCTCCATTAAACAGGATTGATGCATTACTTTTCCATCTGCATATTCCATATAGGTCGGTTAAACTAAGCTCTATTATCCTGGACTTTGTGGTTGATTGTTTCACAGATGCTAGTCAAAGACAGCGTGGGCTCTATTTATCAATGAGAGCTGTCCGCCTTAAAGTCAGGTTTTGCTGTGTGGCATAAAATGGATATTCTTCATTTAGGACTCAAAAAACCAAGTACAAGTTAGACCAATAAACCTGTACAAAGTTCTGCATCATTGAGTTACCATTTCCATTAGTGTGAGAAGGAATGGTCGAATATAGCTCACTAAATGAAGAAGTCATGCCCTAGATTTATAAATTGTAAAATTTTTTATTTTATTCTTCTTTCTCTCAGTTTTTTGTGATTCGGCTTTTTCTAGCCAAGCGATTCAGGAACTTACTCAAGTAGTCTCCATTTGCCCACGGCAGAGTACACATTCTCTCCCCTCTGGGACACACCTCACATGCAACAGCCAAGGCTTGTACTCCTGGAGTTTAACTAACTAAAGCTGTCAGGCTATCAGTACAGAGCGCTCCGTTGTTCCCCGTAGGGGACGAAATCCGCACTGTGACTCCAGGAGGAGATCCTCAGCCACAGGGAGAAGGCGGTTGAGGAGAACTCTCGCGACAACCTTCCCAGACCTTTGACACTGTTGTCCGTGAGGACTTATGGAGCGTCCTCCTCCATTTTGGATGCCCCCGAAAGTTTGTCAACATTCTTTGCCTGCTCCACGACAACATGCAGGCCGTGATCCTTACCAGCGGATCCATTACAGACCCATTCCACGTCCGGACGGGGGTCAAACAAGGCTGCGTCATTGCTCCAAACCTCTTCTCAATCTTCCTCGCTGCCATGCTCCACCTCACAGTCAACAAACTCCCCGCTGGAGTGGAACTAATCTACAGAACCAGTGGGAAGCTGTTTAACCTATGTCGCCTCCAGGCCAGGTCCAAGATCACCCCAACCTCTGTCGTTGAGCAGCAGTACCCGGACGACGCCTGCGTCTGCGCACACTCTGAGGCTGTACTCCAGGATATAGTCGATGAAAGCTTGGGCCTTGCACTTAACATCTATAAGACAAAGGTCTTCCACCAGCCTGTCCTCGCCACACAGCACTGCCCCCCCGGTCATCAAGATTCACGGTGCAGCCCTCAACAACGTGGACCATTTCCCATACCTCGGGAGCCACTTGTCAACAAAGGCAGACATTGATGCAGTGATTCAATACCACCTCCAGTGCACCAGTGCAGCCTTCGACCGCCTGAGGAAAAGAGTGTTCGAAGACCAGGCCCTCAAACTTACCACCAAGCTCATGGTCTACAGGGCTGTAGTAATACCTGCCCTCCTATATGGATCAGAGGCATGGACAATGTACAGAAGACACATCAAGTCACTGGAGATATATCACCAACAATGTCTCCGCAAGATCCTGCAAATCCCCTGGGAGGACAGATGCATCAACATCAGTGTCCTCGACCAGGCTAACATCCCCAGCATTGAAGCACTGACCACACTCGATCAGCTTCGCTGGGCAGGCCACTTAGTCCACATGCCAGACACGAGACTCCCTAAACAATTGATGTATGCAGAGCTCCTTCATGGCAAACGAGCCAAAGGTGGACAGCGGAAACGTTACACCCTCAAAGCCTCCCTGGTGAAGGGCGACATCGCCACTGACACCTGGGAGACCCGGGCCGAAGACCGCCCGAGATGGAGAAAATGCATCCAGGACAGCGATGAGCTCTTCGAATCTCAACGCTGCGAGCGCGAAGAGGTCAGGCGCAGGCAGTGGAAGGAGTGTGCGTCAAATCAGTCCCAACCCCCCTTCCCCCGACGAATATCTGTCCCACCTGTGACAGGGTCTGTGGCTCTCATGTTGGACTGTTCAGTCGCTAAAGAACTCACTTTAGGAGTGGAAGCAAGTCTTCCTTGATTCCTAGGGACTGCCTATGAATGAATGACAGAGTGCTAATAAGCTTCCTACTACTGGTCCAGTTAGGATCATCTTACCTGTTAGGCCATTGGCTTGCTTAGCCTGTTTGTTCAAAAGACTCTACCTGCTGTGACCGATGTAAACAAATCACACTTGGAGCCTGATAGCTATGTAGTTAGTTTGCCAAGCATATTTATGGCCCTTCAGGATTATGGTTCGAGCGAGATTTCCAGACTGCTTATAAAAAAATATAAACAGCTGATCATATTTATAACTCCCCCGATTTTAACGCTGCTGGGCCCTGTTAGTCCCAGCATAGATTTTTTGAATCAACTTAACAAATCTAAAAATTATTGCCTTCTGTCGGGAAGGATCCAACTTCCCACTTTCATGCACCTGTGTAGCCCATGATGAGCTTTTTGCTACTGGTGGCGGAACTGGTTCAAACGATATAGCAATGGGACAACACAAGCCCTTGAACCAATTCTCCTGCTTGGCCCCTAGGGAATCCCATTCCTCAAGTGCAAAGGTCAGGAAAAAGATGCTTTTAGAAACATAGAAACTTAGAAATATACAGCGCAGAAAATGGCCATTTCGGCTCATCGTGTCCGCACTGACCGACAAAGAGCCACACGGCCCTCAGTCAGCAGCCCTGAAGGTTACATATAAACCTATGAACAATGACGGAAAGGTAAAGAGCATCCGGCTCAACCAGTCCGCCCCACACAATTGCGATACCCCTTGCATCGCAACATTTTACACTTCACCCCAACCGGAGCCATGCGATCTCCTGGGAGAGGCAAAGAAACAGATTAAAACCCAGGCCAATTGGGGAAAAAAATCTGGGAAAATTCCTCTCCGACCCATCCAGGCAATCGAAACTAGTCCAAGAGATCACTCTGGCTGTATTCGATTCCCTGAAGTACTTACCGTCGTATCTGCGCCAGCCAACAAGAGGTTATCCAGTCTAATCCCACTTACCAGCTCCAGGCCCGTAACCCTGCAGGTTACAGCACTTCATGTGCCCATCCAAGCAACTTTTAAATGTGATGAAGGTTTCTGCATCAACCATCCTTCTAGGCAGTAAGTTCCAGACCCCACAACCCTCTGCGTGAAGAAGCTTCCCCTCAAATCACCTCTAAACCTTCCACCAACCACTTTAAAACTATGCCCCCTTGTAATTCACCCCTCCACCAAGGGAAATAGACACTCGCTATCCACTATATCCAGGCCCCTCAAAATTTTATACATATCAATGAGGTCTCCTCTCAGCCTCCTCTGTTACAAGGAGAACATACCCAGCCTATCCAATCTGTCTTCATAGCTAAGATTATCCATTCCAGGCAGCATCCTCATTAGTCTGATCTGCACCCTCTCCAGTGCAACCACG
Source organism: Pristiophorus japonicus (assembly GCF_044704955.1). Classification (NCBI taxonomy): domain Eukaryota; kingdom Metazoa; phylum Chordata; class Chondrichthyes; family Pristiophoridae; genus Pristiophorus; species Pristiophorus japonicus. Next base: position 38,234,840 of record NC_091978.1, read on the forward strand.
TCCTTCCTAAAATATGGCGACCAGAACTGCACGCATTATTCCAGCTGTGGCCTAACCAGAGTATCATATAATTTAAGCATAAACTCCCTGCTCTTGTATTCTATGCTTCGGCCAATAAAGGCAAGCATTCCGTATACCTTCTTAACCACCTTACAATCATTAAGGAGGTGGTATTCAGTAAGATAATGGGACTAAAGTCAGATAAATCCCCTGGACCTGATGGCTTGCATCCTCGGGTCTTAAGAGAAGTAGCGGCAGGGATTGTGGATGCATTCATTGTAATTTACCAAAATTCTGTAGATTTTGGGGAGGTCCCAGCAGATTGGAAAACTGCAAATGTAATGCCCCTATTTAAAAAAGGAGGCAGACAAAAAACAGGAAACGAAAGACCAGTTAGCCTAACATCTCGGTTGGGAAAATGTTGGAGTCCATTATTAAAGAAGCAGTAGCAGAACATTTGGAAAAGCAAATTTCGGTCAGGCAGAGTCAGCATGGATTTATGAAGGGGAAGTCATATTTGACAAATTTGCTGGAGCTCTTTGAGGCTGTAACGAACAGGGTGGATAAAGGGGAACCAGTGGATGTGATGTACTTGGACTTCCAGAAGGCATTTGACAAGGTGCCACATAAAAGGTGACTGCACAAGATAAAGGTTCACGGGGTTGGGAGTAATATATTAGCATGGATAGAGGATTGGCTAACTAACAGAGAACAGAGAGTCGGGATAAATGGTTCATTCTCTGGTTGGAAACCAGTAACTAGTGGGGTGCTGCAGGGATCAGTGCTGGGACACCAACTATTTACAATCTATATTAATGACTTGGAAGAAAGGACTGAGTGTAATGTAGCCAAGTTTGCTGATGATACAAAGACGGGAGGAAAAGCAATGTGTGAGTAGGACACAAAAAATCTGCAAAAGGACATAGACAGGCAAAGTGAATGGGCAAAAATTTGGCAGATGGAGTATAATGTTGAAAAGTGTGAGGTCATTCTCTTTGGCAGAACAAAATCAAGAGCAAGTTATTATTTAAATGGAGAAAGATTGCAAAGTGCCACAGTACAGCGAGTCCTGGGGGTACTTGTGCATGAAACACAAAAGGATAGTATGCAGGTACAGCAAGTGATCAGGAAGGCCAATGGTATCTTGGCCTTTATTGCAAAGGGGACGGAGTATAAAAGCAGGGAAGTTTTACTACAGCTCTACAAGATATTGGTGAGGCCACATCTGGAATACTGCAGTTTTGGTTTCTATATTTACGGTAGTATATACTTGCTTTGAGGCAGTTCAGAGAAGGTTCACTAGGTTGATTCCGGAGATGAGGGGTTTGATTTATGAGGAAATATTGAGTAGATTGGGACTCTACTCATTGGAATTCAGAAGAGTGAGAGGTGATCTTATCGAAACGTATAAGATTATGAGGGGACTTGACAGGGTGCATACAGAGAGGAGTTTCCACTGATGGGGGAGACTAGAACGAGAGGGCATGATCTTAGAATAAGGGGCGGCCCATTTAAAACAGAGATGAGGAGAAATTTCCTCTCTGAGGGTTGTAAATCTGTGGAATTCGCTGCCTCAGAGAGCTGTGGAAGCTGGGACATTGAATAAATTTACATAGACATAGAAACATAGAAATAGGTGTAGGAGTAGGCCATTCGGCCCTTCAAGCCTGCACCACCATTCAATAAGATCATGGCTGATCATTCACCTCAGTACCCCTTTCCTGCTTTCTCTCCATACCCCTTGATCCCTTTAGCCATAAGGGCCATATCTAACCCCCGCTTGAATATATCCAATGAACTGGCATCAACAACTCTCTGCGGTAGGGAATTCCACAGGTTAACAATGAGAGCTCCCCTCTCATTCTTCTAAACTCCAGTGAATACAGGCCCAGTTGATCCAGTCTCTCCTCATATGTCAGTCCTGCCAGCCCAGGGATCAGTCTGTTGAACCTTCGCTGCACTCCCTCAATAGCAAGAACGTCCTTCCTCAGATTAGGAGACCAAAACTGAACACAATATTCCAGGTGAGGCCTCACTAAGGCTCTGTACAACTGCAGTAAGTCCTCCCTGCTCCTATACTCAAATCCCCCAGCTATGAAGGGCAACATACCATTTGCCTTCTTCACCACCTGCTGAACCTGCATGCCAACTTTCAATGACTGATGAACCATGACACCCAGGTCTCGCTGCACCGCCCCTTTCGCTAATCTGCCGCCATTGAGATAATATTTTGCCTTCCTGTTTTTGCCACCAAAGTGGATAACCTCACATTTATCCACATTATACTGTGTTTGCCCACTCACCTAACCTGTCCAGGTCACCCTGCAGCCTTTTAGCGTCGTCCTCACAGCTCACACTGCCACCCAGCTTAGTGTCATCTGCAAACTTGGAGATATTACACTCAATTCCCTCATCCAAATCATTAATATATATTGTAAATAGCTGGGGTCCCAGCACTGAGCCCTGCGGTACCCCACAAGTCACTGCCTGCCATTCTGAAAAGGACCCGTTTATCCCGACTCTCTGCTTCCTGTCTGCCAACCAGTTCTCTATCCACATCAGTACATTACCCCCAATACCATGTGCTTTAACTTTGCACACCAATCTCTTGTGTGGAACCTTGTCAAAAGCCTTTTGAAAGTCCAAATACACCACATCCACTGGTTCTTGTCCACTCTACCAGTTACATCCTCAAAGAATTCTCGAAGATTTGTCAAGTAGGATTTCCCTTTCATAAATCCATGCTGACTTGGGCCGATCCCGTCACTGCTTTCCAAATGCGCTGCTATTTCATCTTTAATGATTGATTCCAACCCTTTCCCCACTACTGATGTCAGGCTAACCGGTCTATAATTACACGTTTTCTCTCTCCCTCCTTTCTTAAAAAGTGGTGTTATATTAGCTACCCTCCAGTCCATAGGAACCGATCCAGAGTCGATAGGCTGTTGGAAAATGATCACCAATGCATCCACGATTTCTCGGGCTACTTCCTGAAGTACTCTGGGCTGCAGACTATCAGGCCCCGGTGTTTTATCGGCCTTCAATCCCATCAATTTCCCTAACACCATTTCCCGCCTAATAAGGATTTCCTTCAGTTCCTCCTTCTCACTAGACCCTCGGTCCCCTAGTATTTCCGGAAGGTTATTTGTGTCTTCCTTTGTGGAGACAGAACCAAAGTATTTGTTTAACTGGTCTGCCATTTCTTTGTTCCCCATTTTAAATTCACCTGAATCTGACTGCAAGGGACCTACGTTTGTTCTCACTAATCTTTTTCTCTTCACATATCTATAAAAGCTTTTGCAGTCAGTTTTTATGTTCCCAGCAAGCTTCCTCTCATACTCTATTTTCCCCCTCCTAATTAAACCCTTTGTCCTCCTCGGCTGTATTACAAAATTCTCCCAGTCCTCAGGTTTGCTGCTTTTTCTGGCCAATTTATATGCCTCTTCCTTGGATTTAACACTATCCTTAATTTCCCTTTTTAGCCATGGTTGAGCCACCTTCCCCGTTTTATTTTTACTCTCGACAGAGATGTACAATTGTTGAAGTTCATTCATATGATCTTTAAATGTTGCCATTGCCTATCCACTGTCAACGCTTTAAGTATCACTCGCCAGTCAATTCTAGCCAATTCACGTCTCATACCATCGCAGTTACCTTTCCTTAAGTTCAGGACCCTAGTCTCTAAATTAACTGTGTCGCTCTCCATCTTAATAAAGAATTCTACCATATTATGGTCACTCTTCCCCAAGGGGCCTCGCACAACAACATTTCTAATTAGTCCTTTCTCATTACACATCACCCAGTCGAGGATGGCCAGCCCTCTAGTTGGTTCCTCAACATATTGGTCTAGAAAACCATCCCTAATACACTCCAGGAAATCCTCCTCCACCACATTGCTACCAGTTTGGTTAGCCCAATCAATATGTCGATTAAAGTCGCCCATGATAACTGCTGTACCTTTATTGCACGCATCCCGAATTTCTTGTTTGATGCTGTCCCCAACCTCACTACTACTGTTTGGCGGTCTGTGCACAACTCCCACTAGCGTTTTCTGCCCTTTGGTATTCCGTAGCTCCACCCATACCGATTCCACATCATCCAAGCTAATGTCCTTCCTTACTATTGCATGAATTTCCTTTTTAACCAGCAATGCCACCCCACCTCCTTTTCCTTTCTGTCTATCCTTCCTAAATGTTGAATACCCCTGGATGTTGAGTTCCCAGCCTTCATCACCCTGGAGCCATGTCTCCGTGATGCCAATTACATCATATCCGTTAACTGCTATCTGCGCAGTTAATTCGTACACCTTTTTCCGAATACTCCCACATTGAGGCACAGAGCTTTCAGGCTTGTCTTTTTAACACACTTTGCCCCTTTAGAATTTTTCTGTAATGTGGCCCTTTTTGCTTTTTGCCTTGGGTTTCTCTGCCCTCCACTTTTACTTTTCTTATTTCTATCTTTTGCTTCTGTCCCCATCTACTTCCCTCTGTCTCCCTGCATAGGTTCCCATCCCCCTGCCATATTAGTTTAACTCCTCCCCAACAGCACTAGCAAACACTCCCTCTCGGACATTGGTTCCGGTCCTGCCTAGGTGCAGACCGTCCAGTTTGTACTGGTCCCACCTCCCCCAGAACCGGTTCCAATGTCCCAGGAATTTGAATCCCTCCTTTCTGCACCACTGCTCAAGCCACGTATTCATCTGAGCTATCCTACGATTCCTACTCTGACTAGCACGTGGCATTGGTAGCAATCCTGAGATTACTACTTTTGAGGTCCTACTTTTTAATATAGCTCCTAGCTCCCTAAATTCATCTTGTAGGACCTCATCCCATTTTTTACCTATATCATTGGTACCTATATGCACCATGACAACTGGCTAACCCTCCCTCTTCAAAATATCCTGCACCCACTCCGAGACATCCTTGAACCTTGCACCAGGGAGGCAACATACCACACAGTTCTCGGTGCCTGGCCTGTGGCGGATGGTATAGTTATACGCTGATAACGCGAGTGCCCACCTGTGTATGCGGGCTGAGGCATTAGTATTTATCCCCTTGTTTTCAGTGAACAAGGATATGAGGGGCTTGTGATCGGTTTCCAGCTCAAATTGGAGGCCAAACATGTACTGATGCATTTTCTTTACCCCGAACACACACGCTAATACCTCTTTCTCAATCATGCTGTAGGCCCTCTCGGCCTTAGACAAGCTCCTGGAGGCATAGGCGACAGGTTGCAACTTCCCCGCAACGTTAGCTTGTTGTAATACACACCCGACTCCGTACGACGACGCATCACATTCTAGCACAAGTCTTTTACACGGGTTATACAATACAAGCAGCTTATTGGAGCATAAAATGTTTCTGGCTTTCTCAAAAGGAATTACTTGTTTTTTTCTCCATACCCAGTTCTCACTTTTACGCAATAACACATGTAGGGGCTCTAAGAGGGTGCTTAACCCCGGTAGGAAGTTACCAAAATAGTTGAGGAGTCCCAGGAACGACCACAGCTCCGTGACGTTCTGTGGCTTGGGCTCGTTCCTGATAGCTTCTGTCTTGGCATCTGTGGGCCGAATGCCGTCCGCCGCGATCTTTCTCCCCAAAAACTCCACTTCTGCTGCCATGAAGACGCATTTCGACCTCTTCAGCTGCAGCCCTACGCAATCCAGTTGCTGGAGGACTTCCTCCAGATTTTGTAGGTGCTCGACGGTGTCCCGACCCGTGACCAATATGTCGTCCTGAAAAACCACCGCGCGTGGTACCGACTTGAGTAGGCTCTCCAAGTTTCTCTGGAAGATCACTGCAGCCGACCGAATTCCACATGGGCATCTGTTGTAGATGAACAGTCCCTTGTGCAACGTTAGCTTGTTGTAATACACACCCGACTCCGTACGACGACGCATCACATTCTAGCACAAGAGTGGGAGAGCAATAGTGATTGGGGATTCAATGGTGAGGGGAATAGATAGGCGTTTCTGCGGCCGCAACCGAGATTCCAGGATGGTATGTTGCCTCCCTGGTGCAAGGGTTAGGGATGTCTCGGAGCGGGTGCAGGACATTCTAAAAAGGGAGGGAGAACAGCCAGTTGTCGTGGTGCACATTGGTACCAACGACATAGGTAAAAAAAGGGATGAGGTCCTACGAAATGAATTTAAGGAGCTAGGAGCTAAATTAAAAAGTAGGACCTCAAAAGTAGTAATCTCAGGATTGCTACCAGTGCCACGTGATAGTCAGAGTAGGAATCGCAGGATAGCGCAGATGAATACGTGGCTTGAGCAGTGGTGCAGCAGGGAGGGATTCAAATTCCTGGGGCATTGGAACCGGTTCTGGGGGAGGTGGGACCAGTACAAACCGGACGGTCTGCACCTGGGCAGGACCAGAACCAATATCCTAGGGGGAGTGTTTGCTAGTGCTGTTGGGGAGGATTTAAACTAATATGGCAGGGGGATGGGAACCAATGCAGGGAGACAGAGGGAAACAAAAAGGAGGCAAAAGCAAAAGACAGAAAGGAGATGAGGAAAAGTGGAGGGCAGAGAAACCCAAGGCAAAGAACAAAAAGGGCCACTGTACAGCAAAATTCTAAAAGGACAAAGGGTGTTAAAAAAACAAGCCTGAAGGCTTTGTGTCTTAATGCAAGGAGTATCCGCAATAAGGTGGATGAATTAACTGTGCAAATAGATGTTAACAAATATGATGTGATTGGGATTACGGAGACGTGGCTCCAGGATGATCAGGGCTGGGAACTCAACATCCAGGGGTATTCAACATTCAGGAAAGATAGAATAAAAGGAAAAGGAGGTGGGGTAGCATTGCTGGTTAAGGAGCAAATTAAGGCAATAGTTCGGAAGGACATTAGATTGGATGATGTGGAATCTATATGGGTAGAGCTGCAGAATACCAAAGGGCAAAAAACGTTAGTGGGAGTTGTGTACAGACCTCCAAACAGTAGTAATGATGTTGGGGAGGGCATCAAACATGAAATTAGGGGTGCGTGCAATAAAGGTGCAGCAGTTCTAATGGGTGACTTTAATATGCACATAGATTGGGTTAACCAAACTGGAAGCAATACGGTGGAGGAGGATTTCCTGGAGTGCATAAGGGATGGTTTTTTAGATGAATATGTCGAGGAACCAACTAGGGGGGAGGCCATCTTAGACTGGGTGTTGTGTAATGAGAGAGGATTAATTAGCAATCTCGTTGTGCGAGGCCCCTTGGGGAAGAGTGACCATAATATGGTGGAATTCTGCATTAGGATGGAGAATGAAACAGTTAATTCAGAGACCATGGTCCAGAACTTAAAGAAGGGTAACTTTGAAGGTATGAGGCGTGAATTGGCTAGGATAGATTGGCGAATGATACTGAAGGGGTTGACTGTGGTTGGGCAGTGGCAGACATTTAGAGACCGCATGGATGAACTACAACAATTGTACATTCCTGTCTGGCGTAAAAATAAAAAAGGGAAGGTGGCTCAACCGTGGCTATCAAGGGAAATCAGGGATAGCATTAAAGCCAAGGAAGTGGCATACAAATTGGCCAGAAATAGCAGCGAACCCGGGGACTGGGAGAAATTTAGAACTCAGCAGAGGAGGACAAAGGGTTTGATTAGGGCATGGAAAATGGAGTACGAGAAGAAGCTTGCAGGGAACATTAAGACGGATTGCAAAAGTTTCTATAGATATGTAAAGAGAAAAAGGTTAGTAAAGACAAACGTAGGTCCCCTGCAGTCAGAATCAGGGGAAGTCATAACGGGGAACAAAGAAATGGCGGACCAATTGAACAAGTACTTTGGTTCGGTATTCACTGAGGAGGACACAAACAACCTTCCGGATATAAAAGGGGTCGGAGGGTCTAGTAAGGAGGAGGAACTGAGGGAAATCCTTATTAGTCGGGAAATTGTGTTGGGGAAATTGATGGGATTGAAGGCCGATAAATCCCCAGGGCCTGATGGACGGCATCCCAGAGTACTTAAGGAGGTGGCCTTGGAAATAGTGGATGCATTGACAGTCATTTTCCAACATTCCATTGACTCTGGATCAGTTCCTATGGAGTGGAGGTTAGCCAATGTAACCCCATTTTTTAAAAAAGGAGGGAGAGAGAAAACAGGGAATTATAGACCGGTCAGCCTGACATCGGTAGTGGGTAAAATGATGGAATCAATGATTAAGGATGTCATAGCAGTGCATTTGGAAAGAGGTAATATGATAGGTCCAAGTCAGCATGGATTTGTGAAAGGGAAATCATGCTTGACAAATCTTCTGGAATTTTTTGAGGATGTTTCCAGTAGAGTGGACAAGGGAGAACCAGTTGATGTGGTATATTTGGACTTTCAGAAGGCTTTCGACAAGGTCCCACACAAGAGATTAATGTGCAAAGTTAAAGCACATGGGATTGGGGGTAGTGTGCTGACATGGATTGAGAACTGGTTGTCAGACAGGAAGCAAAGAGTAGGAGTAAATGGGGACTTTTCAGAATGGCAGGCAGTGACTAGTGGGGTACCGCAAGGTTCTGTGCTGGGGCCCCAGCTGTTTACACTGTACATTAATGATTTAGACGAGGGGATTAAATTTAGTATCTCCAAATTTGCGGATGACACTAAGTTGGGTGGCAGTGTGAGCTGCGAGGAGGATGCTATGAGGCTGCAGAGCGACTTGGATAGGTTAGGTGAGTGGGCAAATGCATGGCAGATGAAGTATAATGTGGATAAATGTGAGGTTATCCACTTTGGTGGTAAAAACAGAGAGACAGACTATTATCTGAATGGTGACAGATTAGGAAAAGTGGAGGTGCAGCGAGACCTGGGTGTCATGGTACATTAGTCATTGAAGGTTGGCAAGCAGGTACAGCAGGCAGTTAAGAAAGCAAATGGCATGTTGGCCTTCATAGCGAGGGGATTTGAGTACAGGGGCAGGGATGTGTTGCTACAATTGTACAGGGCCTTGGTGAGGCCACACCTGGAGTATTGTGTACAGTTTTGGTCTCCTAACCTGAGGAAGGACATTCTTGCTATTGAGGGAGTGCAGCGAAGGTTCACCAGACTGATTCCCGGGATGGCGGGACTGACCTATCAAGAAAGACTGGATCAACTGGGCTTGTATTCACTGGAGTTCAGAAGAATGAGAGGGGACGTTTAAAATTCTGACGGGGTTAGACAGGTTAGATGCAGGAAGAATTTTCCCAATGTTGGGGAAGTCCAGAACCAGGGGACACAGTCTAAGGATAAGGGGGAAGCCATTTAGGACCAAGATGAGGAGGAATTTCTTCACCCAGAGAGTGGTGAACCTGTGGAATTCTCTACCACAGAAAGTTGTTGAGGCCAATTCACTAAATATATTCAAAAAGGAGTTAGATGAAGTCCTTACTACTAGGGAAATCAAGGGGTATGGTGAGAAAGCAGGAATGGGGTACTGAAGTTGCATGTTCAGCCATGAACTCATTGAATGGCGGTGCAGGCTAGAAGGGCCGAATGGCCTACTCCTGCACCTATTTTCTATGTTTCTATGCATGTTGATGCAGGTGAGGCCCTTCGAAGACTCCTCCAGCTCTTGCGTCATGTAGGCCGAAGTCAGGTCGAGCTTGGTGAACGTCTTGCCTCCTGCCAGCGTTTCAAATAGGTCGTCTGCCCTTGGTAGCGGGTATTGGTCTTGTAGCGAGAAACGATTATTAGTTACTTTATAATCGCCGCAAATGCTGACCGTGCCATCGCTTTTGGAACAATCGAGCTAGCCCACTCGCTGAATTCCACTGGGGAGATGATGTCCTCGTGTTGCAGCCTGTCCAGCTCGATTTCCACTCTCTCCCTCATCCTGTGAGGTACCGCTCGCGCCTTGTGTTGAATGGGTCATGCCTCTGGGACCAAGTGGATCCGCACCTTCGTCCTGGAAAAAGTTTCCAATGCCTGGCTCAAAAAAGGAAGGAAATTTGTTAAGAACCTGGGTAAATGAGACCTGATCGACAAGTGATAGTGCTCGGATTTCATCCCAGTTCCAGCGGATTTTGCCCAGCCAGTTCCTTCCAAGCAGTGTGGGGCCATCGCCCGGCACAATCCAGAGTGGCAGTTCATACACTGTGCCCTCGTAGGTGATCTTGACCATGGCACTGCCCAGGACAGTGATGAGCTCTTTGGTGTGGATGGGGCTCAGGGCTGGTCTGAATGCCTTGTTGCACCACAGTCTCTCAAACATCTTTTTACTCATGATGGATTGGCTAGCGCAGTGTCCAGTTCCATGACTACGGGTAAGCCATTCAATTTTACATTTCGCATTATAGGTGGACATTTCATCGAAAATGTGTGCACCCCGTGTACTTCAGCATCTGCCTCCTCTTTCTGAGGCTCGAAATTGCTTTGATCCACCATGGACCGATCTTCCTCTGCCACACGGTGGTTAGCAGGTTTTGCAGAGCTTGCATCTCATCTGCAAGCTTGTTGGAGATGCCCCATTGTTCCTCAGCCCTTGCAAACATATCCTTTGAAGCGGCATGAATAGGCTGAATGGAAGCCTCCACATCGCCAACAAGGTGTGAATTGCCTTGCATTCATCCTTTGTTGTGGACTCTGAGTCATCTGGGTCACCTGAGGCCTGCTGGCAGTTGCAGACTCGTTGTTTCTGTCCTGTACATTTCTGCTCGCAAACACAGTTCCAGTTAATTTACGAACATTGCTAGCGCTTGTGTGCTGAGAGATTTGTTTGGTGTTATCACTGGTGGACATAAACGCCTGTGCTATCGCAATGGTCTTACTGAGGGGTGGTGTCTCTACAGTCAAAAGTTTTCGTAGGATGGTCTCGTGGCCAATGCCCAGTAAAAAATGTCTCTGAGCATCTGCTCCAGGTAGCCGTCAAACTCACATTGTCCTGCAAGTCGTCTTAGCTCGGCGACGTAGCTCGCCACTTCCTGACCTTCAGATCGCTGGCACGTGTTGAACTGATACCTTGCCATTAGCACGCTCTCCCTCGGGTTAAGATGCTCCCGAACCAGTGTACACAGCTCCTCATATGACTTACCTGTGGGTTTCATCGGAGCCAGAAGATTCTTCATGAGGCTGTAGGTCGGTGCCCCGCAGACCGTGAGGAGGACCGCTCTTCTTTTTGCAGCGCTTCCTTCTCCGTCCAGCTCGTTGGCTACAAAGTATTGGTCTAGCTGTTCGACATAGGCTTCCCAGTCCTCACCCTCCGAGAACTTCTCCAGGATGCCCACAGTTTGCTGCATCTTTGCGTTGGATTTGTATACTCGTCGCCAGTTATTGTGTTCCTAACACAGATGAGAATGCACACAGGGAGGTTAAAGTAACAATAACCTCAGTCTTTATTAAGACACTTCAGAGTGAGGAACAGGCCTTAGGGGCCGGCTTATATACAGTGCTCCCAAGGGATGTTGGGATCCCTTGGGACTTCAGGGGATGTGCTCCTTGGTGGCAGAACATGGGAGTGCATGCTTTACAGATACACAACAGAGACGATGAGCCGAATGGCGTCCTTCTGAGTCGTAATTTTTCTGTGATTTCTATGAGGGGTGGGGTGGGCTGGGTTAAGCTGGGCTTGTCCCTCCCATGAGAAGATACCCCAGCATCATGTAAAAGATGTAGCGGGGGGGGGGGTGGGGGTGTTGCCAAATCTTCTGCCTCAATTTCCTCTTCTTTCGTTGGTTGTATTCCTATATTAAGGGGCACTCGGTGATGGATGGTGTGGGGCCTTCCGTCAGTGATCGGTACAAAAGGTTGAAGTTGATTTTCAGGCCTAGAAGCCACTGGCTGCTGTTCCGCAAAAGCAACTTCAAGGCCCACGACCGTCCCCTTTTACACCCTGTTTTATGGCACGCGGCCCTTTGAGGAGGGTAGGTCAGTATCTGAGGTGCTTCCAAGTTGACAGACACCAAAATTGACCACAGCTTAGCCTGGACAGGCAGAGCAGACTTGGAGCACGCCAAGCAGGCCCCGGTACCAGGCTAGATTGTGCGCCATGAAAACCAGTCCAAGGGCATTCTGAAATTGTCCTGCACTATAGAGACGTGAACGTGTTCATAGCATATAATACAACAGCAGAATACTGCGGATGCTGGAATCTGAAATAAAAACAGGAAGTGCTGAAAATACTCAGCAGGTCAGGCAGCATCTGTGGAGAGAAACAGAGTTAATGTTTCGGGTCGATGACCCTTCGTCGGAACTGGGTTGATCAAAAACGAGAAGGGAAGCAGAAAGCAATGAGGATGAACAAGGTGAACGAGGCAAACGGAAATCCTGTCTGAGGGAAGAGTAGAACTTCTTCAAGGTGGGCATTCCTAGAAGAGAAGAGGCAGTGAATTAAACACTAATACAAAAGCAGAATACTGCGGATGCGGGAAATCTGAAATAAAAACAGAAAATGCTGGAAATTCTCAGCAGGTCAGGCAGCATCTGTGGAGAGAGAAACAGAGTTAACGTTTCAGGTCGATGACCCTTCGTTAGAAGAGGTTTTCATAGCAAATGGCTAATTTTTTTTAACAAATCTGCTTCCTTAGTACTTGCCCATGTTCTGGGATGGAAGCATTGAAATTAAAGGGGATATTTTTGATAGCTCTTTGAGATGCAACAGCCAAGGAACATAATTGCCTCATTGGAAAGTTACAGGCGAATCTTTCCCATTGTATTTGCGAATAAGCGGTGCAGTGATATTATTATAAGTGTTGCATAGATGTACCGCAGGATCACAGGAAGTGGTGTTATATAACTTGCGTTAAACCCTGCGACAAAGTGCCAACAAGAAAAATGGTGCTGGTCTCTTGCAGATCTCGCCATGGGGAAAATGGCCAGGTTTCCTCCTTCAGTATTTGCATTGCGGAAAGGGTTGACTTTATTTTTTTAAACCAGGCAGCTGTTCGTGTGTGTGAAGGTTTGGAACAACTCGATGCTAAACGGTGCATCCTGTGTGCTGTCAGGATTCCGGGAGTTAGTGGGCAGCACTCCTGCTGGAATGGGAAGTCGCATTTCAATATTGTGCCTGCAATGGGAGTAAATGGGAAATGGTTTGTAACAGCCGAATCTGGGCCCTAATCCCTCAATTACAGGAGAACCTCGTGGTTTGCAAAAATGCTAAATCAGTTTTCAAAAGCCGAGAGCTCTTAGAACATTTTAATTCAAATCCTGTTAATAAATGGGTCAGTTTGGATTACTGAACATGGCGAACATCCAAATCAGCCACAACCTTTGCCGACAAGATTTATTATTTAACCTCTTCAATTTATTCTGGGCGACACCACCACAATTTTTGAATATTTCCTTGAACCATGAATTGTAATAAACTGCCGAGACGAAGAACCCCTAATCTAAGTGACTGTAACCTTCACTGTTTAAACTACCCCTTGAAGCTATGCTACCTGCAACCTCTGAGTTGTCGGTATTTGTCCCTGCTAAGTGGGTTGTTAACATGTGTGATGCCCTGCGACTGACCAGACCATGCTACCCTGGGGTAGGCTGATATCTTGTGTCTTGTTCACTTAATTTTATTTACTGCTTGGTAATTGAAGGAAAATCCTTCCAGGTCAGAGTTGTTCTCAGGGAATATTTATAATTTCAAAATGCAGCCTATTCCCCAGTGCCTGAGAAACCACAGAAGGCACGACCTCTGATCTTTAAGACATGGTGGTCTTGTATTTCCAGCAAGCACCATTTACTCTTCTTTTACACCTCATAATGCACACCAGCTTAGAAATCCACAATATAATGGGGCCAGTTTATAAATATATTAAACTAAAACGCTTCCTACTGAACTGTCTTGATGTCTATTTATCAATCATATCTCGCAAAGATATTTAGCCATCCACAATCAGTGGCTTGTTGAGAAAATTCATCAAGTTTACTTTTTAGTTTTCTTGTAACGGATGCCATTTGGATATGTCAGAGTGCTTGAAAGCTGTTGAATTTGTTCCCTGTGTTGGGATGTTGGAGAAATTGTCTGTAGATCTTCTGTCCAGTTCGTGAAGCCTCGCTCAGTTTAAATAAGTAAGATGCTAGGTAGCAGCCTTTTTCCAACCTGTATTATGTACATTGGGCTGGATTTTCAGGTCTTGTGCGCTCCGTTTTTCACCCTGGAGCAGAGGCAATGGCGGCGGTGATGTCTGCGGTGAGGTCTTCTGGGTGTGCAGTCAGCCTCCAGCGCCCCACAGCGATCCAGTTTTGCAGTGGCGTGGAGCAGCACCACCCGCAAGAGCTGCGCCAGTGTGCAATGCCCCTGATTGCGACACTGGCACGAGTTTGAACTCCTGCCTGACCCATCCGCCCGGAAGTGGGCCCCGCAGTGACCGCCTGGGAAATTTGGGTGGCCCAACCATCCCATCGGCGAAGAGGTGAGTAATGGACTCCTAAGGTAAGTATGATTGTTTTTTCTTTTAATTTTTTTTGCGATTTGTGTTGTGGTGGCATGGGCAATGTTTTGGACATTTTTTTTGTGGTGCTGTTTTTATGTTTATTCCCCCCCACCCAGGCCTCTCTCGGAGTGCTCCCGGCCCAGCTCTTTAGCTCGGGAGTATCCCATCCTAACGCCAAGAGAGATGTACAACGTCTCCCTTAGCACTGCGCCCCTGACGCAGGGCCCAGCTGCCCAAACTTACCACCTGAGGCACAAACTATTCCCGGGCACTAACTTTCCCACCCCGCCGCCATGATCGCCTCAAAAACATAAACGCCTAAAATCTAGTCCATTGTGTTTCAAAAGTATTTCAGCTCTCCCAGTTTTCCACCCTTCTTGAACCATTCATTCATGCTGGGGTATCTGCAGGTGCTGTTAGCCCCTTCCCAAGTTAATGACCAACAGGTGAGATGGCAGGCATCACAAGCCAGATGCTGTTCTACTCCAGCTATCATGCTCACTCTCACATAAACACAGTTTTTTAAGTGGCGTCACTGGATAGCAATCGACAAGCATGCTTCTAATGCACGCAGGTGGGCATTAAAAGCTGTGGGAAACCAGGACTGGGGCGGTATTGCTGAAATGCCAACCCTGAAAATTATCTGAGGCCAATATTGCGTCAGATTTTTTTTCAGGTAGCCTTGGAATGCTGGGCATAGCCTTGAGAAGTTGGCCATTTCCACCCCTGTTTTCTGGATGGAAAATGGGCGCAATGAGAACCGATTTCTACTCCATAGAATGCTACTGCTCAGAATAATCCACAGTACAGAAACTGGCTGTGCGATCCATTAAGGCTATGTTAGTGACTAAGTTCTCTACTAGAAACATGACTTGGAGTTGTTATATCTCCTGGGTGGGTGAACATGCTTGTGAACATTACAACTGCAATATGTGTTGTACAGTAACCCTGCCAAAAACAGAGGCCCAAGCAGAAGCAAAGGATTAATAAAACACTCAAAATTGCCACTGCCAACTATCCCCAGGGCCATGTTTATATGTCAAGAAGCTGCTTCCAGCCTTAACCATGATCTTACTGGATGGTGGATCAGGTTCGAGGGATTGAATGGCCTACTCTTGTTCCTATGTAATGAAGACACAGAGCTTGCAAAGGCTTAGACTGCCCAGGGAGGTGCTTAGTCACATCTGCCTCCTTCTGAACAATAAGCTGCAGGGACAGTCTTTAGTCAGCCCTTCCCTCCAGGTGGCAGTCATGGTAATGGCATCTCTTGGTTTCTACAGCATCACAGCAGTGAGCCACTATTCAGTTTGCAGGGTCAAGAAATAGGGGACCAATGTTTAATTGGGTATGTCAGTAGTATATCTATATCACCTGCAATCCCAAATATATCATGGTTTTTATCAGCTTATGCAGTTCTCCAAGGATTAAGGAATAATTGCTTGTACTCGTGTTGATAGTCATAAAGCTTGTTGTCACTGTTGTGCATGCTTATACGATAGTGACTGCACTTCAAAAGATAGTTCATTGGCTGTAATGCACTTTGGAACATCCTGAAGTTGTGAAAGGTGCTATATAAATGCAAGTCTTTTTTATCTTTCTCTCTCTATTCAGTAATGCCACCACGTACCTAACTCAAAAGGGTTTTCATTCCATTACCGTGAGGATTGCGTGCCATCGCTGATTTGGAATTATGCACATTAATGGCCACTTTCCTCATAGTATCCATGATACTTACACCTAATCTAATGTCACGGGACCCTTCCCAGAGAAAGGAACAGAGTTTGGACAGCTGGAGCTGGAATATTACGCGCTGCAACTGTGCCTCATGATGTCACTGCACGGTCCACACATTACTGCTGAGTGTGGCACAAAGAAACCCATGCCCACACCTGGACGCAAACTGAAGATGGTCAAATAGCCAGCCAAAACTCACTGTTAGACCTCACATGAGTAGCATGAGGAACCAGAGAGCTGTCAGTGCTTGTTAACCTAACAGTGCATGCAGTATAGGAGGGGGGGAAAATCCTGTAAGGAGAAAAAAAAGGTTTGATTTAAAAACACGCGTTTAATGCATTGAAAGACAATCATTTGTTAAGTATCTGGAAAGCATTTTTGCCTTCATTCCAGGGCACTCAATGGCAAATCCCAGTCATGAAATCACTGTTTATTTTAATAATGTCTCAGCCTATCCAATGTCACATTTGCAGCACCAAATAAACCCTGTCTTACTTTGTCCAGATGGAGCCATGAAGTAGTGTGAAGAATTATCTGCAATGTAAAAGCCACACAAATAAAGTTCATAGCTACATTGTCTGCCAATTGGGAGAGTGTGAAAAGTCAACCTGACTGTAAAAGATTTTGGTCTTCATTCAAAACAGACGCACACACGGCAGCCAAGTGAGAAACAGTTTACTAGCAGTTTAAAGCCAGCCGGGTATATAGATACAAACACACTCTTCGTGCTGGCAAAAGTGTGATTGCTCATACTAACACTGCTTCTTCATCACCAGAAAAATCCGCAGCATTAATGGGGAAGCAAATGCAAAAAGATGGTTTAAATAGATGGCTGTGTTATTGGGCCAGATTTTGCTGTCAAAATAATGGTAAGGCTAATGGCGCTCACCGTTATTTATATGTAAATGCTATAGCAACCTCTGGCGAGGGGCAGATGCGCGGTTAAACACGAATATCCAAAGGTTGCTGTCCGGATTGAACTCCTGTGCCGTTAGCTTTGTGAAAGCAGCGTCTCGCTCTCTGCCAGACAATTGAAATGCATTGAATGGCGTGAAGTATTTCCGCGGTAGATCCAAACTAAGCCCGCTATAATGTATTTGCTTCATGGGTTCTTTGCTTAAGAATTCATAGCAACACATTGCTATTAAGAACTAGTTCGTTTATTAACAAAGGTTTAACAATCACACCCCACATTACAAGTTCATCCACCAGGCTCACAACCACCTGCCTCATCGTGGATGCCCTGAACCCAACTGGCTGGGGTTTTATTGAGTCTTGTGAACATCACGTGATAGGCTAAGCCACTCACAATGCAACAGCTCCACAAACCTGTGAGCATGCTCACAGGGGCATACATTACACCCACCACACAAAGGCCAACCGTGGCGGCTGTGGGGTGGGGGTCGTTGGTGGGTTGCGACCCCGCTCCTGGCTCCAGCCTGCACTGTGAAAAGAATCTTTCCTAGATTAGGCTTGTGAAGCCTGTTCAGCGAGATTCCCGGCCAATTAAAAGGGAGTGGTCTGATGACGTCAATTGATGATGCGTCATCAGCCGGTTTCCTTAAAGGGACCTTGGCCACATCGATTTTGACAGTCGTTCTGTCAGTGTTCTGCAGCAATGAGGTGCCAAACACTGCACAGATGTGCACGGCTGCATCTAGGCTCTCCCATGACTCCCTGCAGATGCTTATGGAAGGAGTCACAGCACGCAGGGATGTTCTCTTCCCTTCCAATGGACGGAAGAGACCTCATCAGGACATTGCACAGGAGGGCACAAGCAGGGATGTCGTCAGAAGGAGCTGGCTGCATTGGTGCAAACCATTCATTAATCTCAGTAGATCACAAAACGTTACTGCAAAGCCACACTCAATCTCATCCTGCTGTGCCTCTCATCACATCTCCATCGTTCTGACTTCACTACCGCACTCCTGCACATCCTTACTCACACCAACTTACCTTGCAACTCCACCCATCCCTCTATCTACATTATCACTTCCCCATCTCACTAGCCACCCCTCACACTCACCTTCATCATTGTCCAATCATACCAACTAACAACACTCAAGTGTTGGCACTTGGGTCTTTTAGCCAATATTCATGTAGAGTTTCACTAATGTGTTGTCAAACATTGAAATCTTTATTTTGAACACTTTGCATTCTTGGACAGATTTGTGTGTACCTTTGGCAGTGGCTTAGTGAGTTACAGTGAATGGTCAGACATAAGGATACCCTGCCCCCTCAATGGTTTGGACATTGCGGGGATGCTTTATGGTGCTGGTGTGGGGTGGTGCCAACTTGGCGCATCATGTGGCAGCCAGGGTGTACAGCGTAAATCTGACCATGGTGAGGCCATCCCCGGCACCCTGGGCAGCACTGTGGTCGGGTGCTGATGTTCTGTGTCCTATGCCGCATCAGGTGATTGCAGAGAAGGTTGGTGTTGTAGTTGGTAATGCTGATGTGCCTGGTAATGTTGGTGTTGGGGCTGATCGTGGTGGGATTCTGAGGACCAAGGTGAGATTTTTTTCAAGGGCACAGATGCTGCTGGAATAGATGGCAGCTGAAGTTGAGATGACAGAAGCGATCTGTTAATGGTGAGAGAGGTTACTCCAAGGAGGTGACAGTGGATAGAGAGTTCACTGCAAACACCTCCAACCTCCAGCTCAAAAGTGTCTTCCAAATCCTGAAGGCTTCAATTTCTGAAATTGTAAGTGAACAGCTGTGAAATGGTAACTTTTATACCTCTTCTGAGGCTGTCAACTAGTCAAAGCAATGGAGAATTATTGAGAACCCAACACACTTACAAGGGATGTGAACCTCGTAACAAAATTAGAAAAATGGTAAGTACCTGCTAAGATACATTAAAAATACCTTTAAAGTACCTCTTAATGTTGTTAATTGGCTGGCCCGCCGCTTGGTGTCAGGTCTGTGAGCCGCAGCCAAAGCTAACACTTTTGAAATTTAGAAAGAGGCGGGTTCAGAGTGGGATCCCGGCCCACTGTCAATCATGGCCATTTTAACAGCGGGACTACCTTCAAACCCGCAGAGCTGGTAAGATTCCTACCAAAGTGTCAGTATCCTTTTAACAATGTCATATGTGTTAATTATTACCACTTAACCTCTCTGGCACTGAAATTTAACTATTTCAAGTGTGGAGTCTCATTCCTTCGGGTTTTAATTGTTGTTGAAGATTTTAAAAATGTTAAGTTTTTAATTTATTTTACGTTTCCTTTTGGTCTCTTTTTTTCTCTTTTAATCCAATCTTTCTTCCCCTCTCTTTATTTCTCTTTCTGTACCTGATTTGATATTGAATTCACCCACTCTAATTTACACTTCCTTGCACTGTTTATTTCCCAACTCTTTAATCTGATTGGTTCAGGAGATACCCTGTTGCTTGCCCTGTTCACTCAGGTCCCAGATGCCCTGTTTCCCTCGCTGCGCCGTTATCAGCTCACGCTTTCAGCAAATTGACCCCCCCCCTAAATGTAAAAACCTAAGCATGCATGGGCAAATCTAACTAACAGCAGCTGCTGTTAGATGCCCTGCTACGGCAAATTCTGGACCATTATTTTTGGGCCTTTAGGCAAAAGAAGGAACTTGCAAAGTAAAAATGAAACACAAAATGCTGGAAGTGCACAGAAAGTTAATCAGCATCTGAAATGAGAGAGACATAAGCTCAAGAGGCCGAAATTGCCACTTTTTTTAAAGAGCATTTACCACCTCCCACGCAATCAGGGCGGACTCTCCGACGATCGAGACATTGCCCCCTTGAGGCGCAGTACCTGACCGCCCCGCTCCTGTGCAAATGGCGGTAGTGACATCATAGAATTGTGAACCTGTGGAATTCTCTACCACAGAAAGTTGTTGAGGCCAGTTCGTTAGATATATTCAAAAGGGAGTTAGATGTGGCCCTTACGGCTAAAGGGATCAAGGGGTATGGAGAGAAAGCAGGAAAGGGGTACTGAGGTTGCATGATCAGCCATGATCATATTGAATGGTGGTGCAGGCTCGAAGGGCCTAATGGCCTACTCCTGCACCTATTTTCTATGTTTCTATATTTCTATAAGAGCACGCATTGCCTGGTCCCTGCCTGGAAACGACATTGCCCTCAAAAACTTGTTCCCCTGCTTGTCGGTGCCCCCGACAGCTTCACGCGGCAGGAACCTGCCAGTGGCTGGGCGGCATGTCCGCCCTTAAAGGGGAGAGTGCATCGCCGCGTCGGCCATTTTATTTGAATTGTCAGCTTTAACTGAAGGGGGAGGAACGTAGCTAAGCGACATGCTCAGCGCGGCTCTGATGACATCGCCTGCCTTCTGCCCCACTCCCAACTCGCTTCCGTCCCTCTGCCACCCCAAACACCGCCCCGAGGATTTTTCACAAGAAAGGAGGGCAATTTCCCTGTATCCCCCCCTCCCCCATCGATTGGGCCAGTAATTCACCAAACAATTTTAATTGTCCGCCCCAGATGGGGCTGAGGGCAATTTTGGCCCCCAAGTGTTTGGTAAGACCCTTGATCAAACTCCCATCATCATAACAAAGCAGGAATGTGATTCATGAAACAACAGTGCTAGATTACGCAGTATAAACCAGTTACTGATGACTGTTAGATGGATTGTTTATTTAAGGAACGTCTTTGATAAAAGACCAGTAAATTCATTCTACTCTCTGGTATCTAAAGAGTGCGGTTTTGTCGGAACATTTTAGAACAGAGTTTCAATTTTATATCAACGGGTTAGACTGGCAATGTTGGTATATAGTTGCAGTTCACTGGAAGGTAACAGTCACTTAGGAGATTGACATTTCAGGTACAAGGTATAGCGTTATGGATGTGCCCGGCCCTGAAATCGACACGGTCTTGGCCTGCAAGACCATCAGCAGGTTGGGGCCATTGGAGGGAGCAACATGCAGTGGCCCGGCCCGGAAAATCTGGAAATATATATCGGCCTCGGAGGGGATAAAAAGGACAGAAAATAAATGGTTAAGTCACAGCATCAGCTTGAAGAGCAGGTTTGTACATGGTCCCAGACGCCCTAGAATCATTCTCCTTATACAAGGAGCCTTAGATAAAAGAAAATACAAAGACCTGATCATCAAAGAAGATGAACTGAAACCTTATGGAGCAACAGAGAGGGAGACGTGCAGAACATGATAAATAAGGAATGCAAACTGAACAGATGCATACACTGAGAAAAGGAACAGAGTTTAAGACAGGAACACAGAGAGAGAACTGAAAGGAAATGCACAGAACCAGATATTCAAAAGACACACCTGAGCAACATCAAAGAAGGGATTGAAGTGGAGCACAGGTGAAGGGAGCAGCACAAGCTGTTGCAGAAGGGTGACTGGATTGGACGTCACCATAATCCAGGTCGGTGATTGGTGCGTGGACAGGCACAGCAGGAGTGCCGAGGTCGGAGTGAAGGAGGGGCGAAAGATTGCAGAGCGATGTGATCGGGGCCCAGGACCCATAAGAGGCGTGGACCCAGGGGCAGAACGGGCCAGCCCACACTGCGATATGTGCGCGCACTAGGTCCCTGGACAACGTGAACCATTTCCCATATCTCGGGAGCTTCTTATCAACAAAGGCATACATTGATGCGGAGATTCAGCATCGCCTCCAGTGCGCCAGTGAAGCCTTCGGCCGTCTGAGGAAAAGAGTGTTTGAAGACCAGGCCCTCAAATCTACCACCAAGCTCATGGTCTACAGGGCTGTAGTAATACCCGCCCTCCTGTATGGATCTGAGGCATGGACGATGTATAGAAGGCACCTCAAGTCGCTGGAGATATATCAACAACGATGTCTCTGCAAGATCCTGCAAATCCCCTGGGAGGACAGGCGCACCAACATCAGTGTCCTCGACCAGGCTAACATCCCCAGTATTGAAGCACTGACCACACTCGATCAGCTTCGCTGGGCAGGCCACATAGTTCGCATGCCAGATACAAGACTCTCTAAGCAAATGCTTTATGCGGAGCTCCTTCGTGGTAAACAAGCCAAAGGAGGACAGCGGAAACATTATAAAGACACCCTCAAAGCCTCCCTGGTAAAGTGTGACATCACCACTGACATCTGGGAGACCCTGACCGAAAACCGCCCGAGGTGGAGAAAGTACATCCGGGAGGGCGTTGAGCTCTTTGAGTCTCAACACAAAGAGCATGAGGAAGCCAAGCGCAGGCAGCGGAAGGAGTGCGTGGCAAATCAGCCCCACCGACCCCTTCCCTCGACGAATGTCTGTCCCACCTGTAACAGGGTCTGTGGCTCTCATATCGGACTGTTCAACCGTCAAAGAACTCACTTTGGGAGTGGAAGCAAGTCGTCCTCGATTCCGAGGGACTGCCTATGATGATGATGATGAGGTCCGTGCAGCAGAGCTGGTCTCCAGATGTCTTGAGTAATCCTTGCCACTGGACCAAGACCTAGTTCTGTCAAGCCCGTGTAGTGGCTGGTGTGCAACGGCCACCACATGTTTAAAAAAATCCACGCACTGGCATCTTCCACCCTTCAGGATATAGTTCAGGACCTGGAATATTAGGTCCTTCATTGAAACTCATGTGAACTCATCCCTTTTTGGCGTGGAAGCAAGTCATCCTCGATACGAGGGACTGGCTAAGAAGAAGCTGGTATTGTTGGTGTGTAGTTATAGCATAGACTGGGATTGCTGGTTTATAATTTAGACTTGAACTTTTGTTTAAGTTACAATTCCGGCAAATTGTCTGGTTTATAGGAATTATTTTGAGTCTGAAAGTTTGTTGATTGGAGCAGATCTGACTGGAGCAATGGATTTTATAGGATTTTACAATTAGATTTGTAATGACGCACGCAGACAGCAGATGCTGCTGACAAAAGAAACGCCCAAAACTGCAGAAAACCATTTTCATAAAACTCAGCCATGTGTAATGTACAACTAAAGCCTATTACCAAGGTGCAATTTTTTTTAAAGCAGTAATTTAATCTCATGGGGTTCAAATGACGTTTATAAAGCACTTGAGCTTTGCCCTCATGGTTTATGAGTGATCTGAACCCCTCTGTTAGATTAGTGCCTTATAATCACTGCCAGGTAACCATTACTTTCTATACAACTGATTGATTTACTGATAATCAATAATCAATCAGATTAGCCCCTGGTGAACTTGCAGTTGCTGCGTTGCAATCAGAAATCATTCAATGCAGTCATCTCCGTACACTGATTATATGCAGGATCCCATGTGTCGACATCTGACCGTGATTATCTGCACCAACAAGAAAATAACCTGAAAAGGGATTAGGGATATTCCCACAAGCTCAACAAGTCCATACTGTTCTGAAAGATTAACAAATGCAAGAGTGATTTCAGAAGGCCAATGTAATCTTGGGGCTCAGACAGTGATGAGAAGGTACTGTGCTTCATGACATCATCTGAATGGGCTGATTAATGTGCTGACTTGTCATTGATAATAGCATGTACCGAGAATATGGGATCCCAACAGTAGCGGAGTTCAGGATTACACCTGTTTATGATTTCGAGGAAAATGAAGAGTTTTTCCATTGATGTAAGCGTAAAATGTGATTGCGTTTTTTTCCCCTTGCACTCTGCACACATACCTGATAATACAACAGATGCCTGACAAGCTGACATATGGCTGGTGTCAATTTGAGGCATGCAGAACATATGGATTTGTTTATTCCACAATCCTTTGCAGATGCTCGGGAGCAGAAGGCAGCTTGTACATCCGTGTGAATATCAAAGTGTGAGGCTGTCCATTTTTCTGATTGATTTAGGACCCAAGCTGTACAAAGCGTCAGCATTCCAGTCCCCCTCCCCCCACCCCTCCCCCCACACCTTGATTGTTTTTGATCTATGCAATGGGGGCAACCTGACTTACTGCCTTTTAATAAAATCTGTCTGCAGCATTGCTTCTGTGCATTACCCGCTCGCAAACTTCTGGCTCATTTCAAGTAACACGTATGCCCAGATGAGTTGAGTGTAGAGTGGAAAATGTTCGACGTGAAGAAGTGTGATGGAGCCATTTGAGGCTTTGGCTAAAATGGGCCGGCCTGTTAAATATTTCCGTGCCCGCAAGACTATAAGAAAAATCCTCTTCAGCTGTGAGCACTACGGTAGTCACTCTGCACTGTGTCCAAAAATAATACATGTAAAGCAATGGATATTCAAGGGCAAATTCCAGTTAGTCCCAAGTTGGTAAATCCAAACCAAAACCACCAAGGGGCCCTATTCATGTCTGTGATTCATCCCACTCATGTTAGTTATTTAGTACAGTACATCAAACTCCCGGGGTGTGAGCCTCGACACAGTGGTAGCACTCTCGCCTCTGAGGCAGAGTGCAAGGTCGTGCATTCAAGCCCCACTCCAGAGACTTGAGCATGTAATCTAGGCTGACATTTCAGTGCAGCACTGAGGGAATGCTACATTGTTGGAGATGCTTTTTTTTTAATGAGATGCTAAAATGAGGCACCACCTGCTCCTTCAGATGGATGTAACGATCTCACGGCATTATTTGAAGAAGAGCAGTGGAATTCTCCTGACATTGTGGAAAACATTTGTCCCTTAGCAAACAGCGTGGAAACCAGATGATCTGCTCAGTTATTTCATTGCTCTTTGCGGGTCCTCGCTGTGCGCACATTGACTGCCACCTTTCCCTACAGTGCAACAGTGACAACACTTGACAAGTCAATCATTGGCTGCGAATCTATCTGTCACTCTTTCTAAGTTTTGACAACGTTCAACACACTTCATACATCACACTTAAACCGTCAATGGTGTTAAAAAAAAGGAAAGGCAGTTATTTCATACTGGTTTCTTCTGACCTGGAACCGGCATTACAAGCACCTGCCAATCTGCAGACTTCCCTCTTTGAAAGCAATTGACCTCAGGATATTTACAGCAATGAGACAGCTTTAAAGTGATGGAGAAGGTTAAACGCAGCTCTGTATGGCGATACTGTGTGCATGATGTGGTATAACGCTCCTACCATTATAAAGCATATCATGTTACTTACCACATGCATTTCCTTGAGAAAGCCTCTGGTATATAATAGACATGAGTACAATTCCCAATTTACTTCCAGGCGTCCTGTAAGTTTAGATGTGCTCAATGTGATATTTGCATGTTCTAGGAAACATTTATTTTCTGTCGCTTTGATCGTACACTGTTGCATTGACTTCTATGTGAGAATCATTCCCCAAGCCCCTCTTCCTCTCAACTTCTCTCTGCACCTTTAAAAATCTCCTTGGTACTTATCTCATCAACATTTTGGTTGATCAGAGCTTTTGCTCGCTCATCCTGGTCTCACCTGTCCTGGCTTGGAGCCTGTTTTCTGTTCATGGATCTGTGAAGCGACATAAGTTTTTTTAATGTTAAAGGTGTTATAAAATGCAGTTGTTGTCGCAGCAGTCAGACACAAAAACACTGTGGCTGCAGGAGCAGGTCAGAGGCTGGGTATTCTGTGATGAGTGACTCCCCTCCTGACTTCAAAAAGCCTTTCCAACACCTACAAGGCACAAGTCAGGAGTGTGATGGAATACCCTCCACTTGCCTGGATAAGTGCAGCTCCAACAACACTCAAGAAGCTCGACACCATCCAGGACAAAGCAGCCCACTTGATTGGCACCCCCTCCTCCATGGCTACAGTGTGTACCATCTACAAGATGCAGTGGAGTTACTCACCAAGGCTTCTTCGACATTATCTCCCAAACCCACGATCTCCACCACCTAGAATGACAAGGGCAGCAGGCACATGGAAACACCACCACCTCCAAGTTCCCCTCCAAATCACACACCATCCTGACTTGGAAATATATCGCCGTTCCTTCATCGTCGCTGGGTCAAAATCCTGGAACTCCCTCCCTAACAGTACTGTGGGAGTTCCTGCACCACACGGACTGCAGCGGTTCAAGAAGGCAGCTCACCACCACCTTCCCAAGGGCAATTAGAGATGGGCAATAAATGCTGACCTTGTCAGCAATGCACACATCCTGTGAATGAATTTAAAAAGTATTATTAATAGTAGCATTGGGCCCAATTTTGGCTATGACTTGCATCAATATTTTTGGAGTAAGTTGTTTTTTCTGGTGCAAGTTAAAAAATGCCATTTTCCCCAAATAATTTGCTCCAGAGTAAGTCATTTTTCTTTTTCCAAAAAGGAGTGTTCCCAGACACTTACGCCAGTTTTGGCCATTTATGCCACTTTGGCCAGCTAAAACTTACTCCAAATCGACTTAGGTCAATGTATGTGGCCAGCTCTGAAAAACATTGTGGGCAGTTAAGAATTTGGCGCAGGTTAGTACATTTAAAGCACCAACACTTACAAAGCACTAACCAAAGCACAAAAATAAGCATTCAATAACAATTAAAAAATACAAGGAAGCTGAGAGGACCTGCACCAAGACTTACAAAGCACAAAAAGTAATAAGCAATCAATCAATAACAAATAAAAAACAGAAGTCCTACCTTAATGCCAGAATCAAGTTTTTTTTTAAAGTCCGCCCCCTCACCCCCCTGTCAAAACACTCTTTCTCTCCCCCACCCCATCAAAATGATTTTTTCTCCCCCCCCCCCCATTAAAACTCTCCTCCTTCCCCCTGCCGCCCCCCCCCCCCAATCAAAACTCTCAATCACAACCAATAAAAAATAAAACTGAGGTCCTACCTCGGCCCGGGAAGTCAGCCGGCCGGCCGGGGATAGGTTGCGGTGAAGATCAGAGCGTTCCTTCGGCCGGGGATAGGTTGCGGTGAAGATCAGAGCGTTCCTTCGGCCGGGGATAGGGTGCGGTGAAGATCAGGGCGTTCCTTCGGCCGGGGATAGGGTGCGGTGAATATCAGGGCATTCCTTCGGCCGGGGATAGGGTGCGGTGAAGATCAGCGCATTCCTTCGGCCGGGGATAGGGTGCGGTGAAGATCAGGGCGTTCCTTCGGCCGGGGATAGGGTGCGGTGAAGATCAGTGCGTTCCTTCGGCTGGGGATAGGGTGCGGTGAAGATCAGGGCATTCCTTCGGCCGGGGATAGGGTGCGGTGAAGATCAGAGCGTTCCTTCGGCCGGGGATAGGGTGCGGTGAAGATCAGGGCGTTCCTTCGGCCGGGGATAGGGTGCGGTGAAGATCAGAGCGTTCCTTCGGCCGGGGATAGGGTGCGGTGAAGATCAGGGCGTTTCTTCGGCCGGGGATAGGGTGCGGTGAAGATCAGAGCGTTCCTTCGGCCGGGGATAGGGTGCGGTGAAGATCAGAGCGTTCCTTCGGCCGGGGATAGGGTGCCGTGAAGATCAGGGCGTTCCTTCGGCCGGGGATAGGGTGCGGTGAAGATCAGAGCGTTCCTTCGTCCGGGGATAGGGTGCGGTGAAGATCAGGGCGTTCCTTCAGCCGGGGATAGAGTGCGGTGAAGATCAGGGCGTTCCTTCGGCCGGGGATAGGGTGCGGTGAAGATCAGGGCGTTCCTTCGGCCGGGGATAGGGTGCGGTGAAGATCAGGGCGTTCCTTCGGCCGGGGATAGGGTGCGGCGAGCATCGGATCCTGCTCACAGCCCGCAGGACATGCTGGGAGGGCGAGGAGCTTGCGCTCAGACTCCACTGCGCAAGCAAGCAGCTGCCGGCAGTGTTTTCTGCGCTGGGCTGTTGCTCCGCCCCCCCCCCCCCCCACTTCATTAACTAGGCCACGCTGGGACACCGGAGACTTGGCAGAGCAGGCAGGATGGGGCCCCTTTTTTCGGCGCCGTTTCCAGCGCGCAAAGTTGCCGCATTTAAGGTCAGTGCGCCGAAAAAAGGGCTTGTGGAAAATTGGGCCCATTATTAGTACTATGCGCTTCCCAGGTTCCATTTCCATAATGGGATTCCTTCCAATCACTCACTGTCATTGTGAGTTCAGTGGGGTAAACTTTCAGCTTGACCACCTGGATACTCATCTTGTGGAGTGGATTGTGGACCCTATCGTAGGATCTGTTCGATTTCCACTCCACTGATTTCTATGGAATAATGATTGAGCTGGTTCCACACCGTGCTGGCAAGCCGCTCTGTCGGAATAATGCAATTGCCAATTTGTCCCTTGTTGTGTTGAAATGAGTGCTTGTGATTTTAAAAGTTCATGAATAAAATAATTAATTTCATTTTCATGTTTTTTAAACCCTATTATTTCTGAATGTATATTATGTCATTTAATTCATATCCATTCTACATACAAGTGTTGCCCCTAGAGGGCATTCTATTCGAGCACTCAATCTTTAACTAGTTTAGTTAGTCTTATCGTGCAGAATGGACCGATCAAGTTCATTAGTTGCTATGCTGTTTTCAAACATATACAATATTTAGCGTGTTTACATATTACGTTGAAGCATATAATGCAACACAATCATTGTATATGTTAGAATCAGTATATAACGTAATGATACATTGTGGTATAATATGTAATTTACCATAGTCAGCATGTGGTAATGCAGGTTATATTATAATATAATCGGTATATATTACAACACACAATGGAGCATAAACTCTGGCATGGATCTGTTGGGCTGAATGTCCTGTTTCTGTGCTGTAAATACTTTGTAATTTGTAATGAGTTAAAACTGGGGCATGGTTTCACGGCTGTTGTTTGGTACCACCCTCAAACAGCCAACTGTCATGTGTGAGTTTAGACAGAGTGAACCTAGATCGCAGTCTGCTTGACACAGGCCTCAGAATTGGATCTTGCGGTGCTCATATTTTAGGCAAGGAACAGGGGCTGACAGGCCCAGTGTGGCATGTGCCACACATGTGCTCCAGGGCGGGGGTGCACCGCACACTGCACTAGTTAGGGCGCCCTGTAATCGTCGTGGGCACCTTAATCAAACAGCCATTAGGACCCCCCCCCTGAGTTACGGTCCTAACGCCAATTTCAGGCCCCTTTTGGCAATTGGTTTGCTGCTAGCCGCAGCATGCTGCAGTCAGGCTTCCCGCCCCGGCCACCCCACCCTCTCCAGGCAGCTCCTCAAGCTGTGCTAATGGTGGAATAGGTACCCGGCAGTAATAGTTAAACAAGGGGGACTTCTTCCTGACTCTGAATGTTCTGGAGAGAGCTCAGCCCCAGAGGTTCCCAGTGGGCATGTCCTTGCACAGCCACCGGGAGCGAGAGACCATGGATTTTCGGGCCTCGGAGGTTTCAGCTTCAAGAGCGGCAAAGAAGTGGAAAACCGAATCATGGAAAGTGAAACTTCCCAACCGTCAGACCCTACGCACATTGTTGGAGCGAGCCTTCTTTAAAACGAGAGTTAACGGGCTTTAAAAACATTTGATTGCATGCTGTAGTATTTTTGTTGGAAAGTAAGCAGCACCCGACACTGTCGGTACAAATCCTCTTTCAACAACTACAACAACTTGTATTTATATAGCGCCTTTAACATAGTGAAACCTCCCAAGGTGCTTCACAGGAGTATTATGAGATAAATAATTTGACACCGAGTCACATAAGGAGAAATTAGGTCAGGTAACCAAAAGCTTGTTCAAAGAGATAGGTTTTAAGGAGTGTCTTGAAGGAGGAAAGAGAGGTAGTGAGGTGGAGGAAAGAGAGGTGGAGAAGTTTAGGCAGGGAGTTCCAGAGCTTGGGGCTGAGGCAACAGGAGACATGGCCACCAATGGTTGAACGATTATAATCAGGGATGCTCAGGAGGGCAGAATTTGAGGAGCGCAGACATCTCAGGGGGGTTGTGAGGCTGGAGGAGATTACAGAGATAGAGTGGGGGCAAGGCCATGGAGGGATTTGTAAACCAGAATGAGAATTTTGAAATCGAGACGTTGCTTAACCGGGAGCCGATGTTGGTCAGCGAACACAGGGTTGATGGATGAGCGGGATTTGGTGCGAGTTAGGACACGGGCAGCCAAGTTTTTCCCTGAAATACAATTTATAAAAAGTAATTGAATAGATTTTGGGAGAAACAATTTGTAAATCATGAATTACATCTCTGAAGATAGGAGAGCGAAGTCTCCATTGGCCGAATAGGGTGTACAGCAGCCGAATGAAAGAGTGGGCATGGCAGCACGTATTGATTTCTTCCTGGCTACGCACACAGACACACACAAACATGCTAAATTTAGAGTGAGCACATTTTCGGCAGTTTTCTTTTTATAAGTTATTATTTACTGTGACATGAAAGGCATGTGACCGGTAATAATCAAATCCTTGTAGATAATCATTCTAATACAGTAACTTAGTTATAAGCCAGTGTCCCTCAACAGGCATCAGACACTTGCGTCACCTGATTTACTCTGGAGCACTAGTGGTGCTTTTCTGAATAGCCATTGTCTATCCTTCCCTTTCACAATGAGGTAGAAATGTTTCCCTTTTCATAAGGTGCTGTTACCAAATTACTGAAACGAGGTTAGTTTAATTTTGCATTTCATGTACGTAGCTGCAACTTACATAAAACTGGACAATCTTCTTCACACGATCCCCATCAGGCAGTTAAGAGAGTTGGGGAAAAGCCCTTTACATTTTAATTCTCCACTCCCCTCCCACTCTGATCGCTCCGTCCTCGGACTCCTGCACTGTTCCAATGAAGCTCAACGCAAGCTCGAGGAACAGTGCCTCATCTTTCATTTAGGTACAATACAGCCTTCTGGACTCGACATCAAGTTCAACAATTTCAGAACGTAATCGCTGCCCCTATTCTTTTCTGTATTTTTTCTCTCTTTCCCACATCAGCTGTTGATGATTCTACAATTTCCATTTACACCCTATCTAGACTCATCTTTTGTTTCTTAACTTGTCCCATTACCATCTCCTTTTGCCGTGCACCATCATTCCTTTTGTCCTCTAATCTCTCCTGCCTTCCACCCTCTCCCAGACCTTCCCTTTTGTTCTTTCCTCCCCTCCCCCCTTTCCCTATCTCTGTACTTGCTTAAAAAACTGTTACATCGCTAACTTTTTCCAGTTCTGATGAAAGGTCATCGACCTGAAACGTTAACTCTGATTCTCTCTCCACTGATGCTGCCTGACCTGCTGAGTATTTCCAGCATTTTCTGTTTTGCTGGTGAAAAGCCCTGTTTGCTTAGACTGGCTCTGTTAGCTTCCATTTCCTGCCTAATCTGCAACTCTAAAAGCTGACTGCACTCATCTCAGTCTAGACATAGCCCACCAAATCTTTACGGTGAAACTGTGCCTTATCTCTCCCCCACTGGCCTGGAGTTTCTTGTCCTATTTTGGTCTCCCCTTCCATTGGCATCCAGTCTTACTCAGCATACTTCTAGTTTCCAGTTACCTGTTAAAAGCTGCCCATTGACAGATGTTACTGGTCTGACCTTCCCCCCAATCACCTCCGTTGACCCTTTCATCATGATAGATGACATAAGCACCAGAGCTGCAGTTTTACAGATAACAGGCCTCTATGTGCACACTAAAATCCTAGGTACAGCTTCTCTAAAAATGAAGAAATATTTGGATTTATATAGCGTCTTTCACAACCACCGGACATCTCAAAGCGCTTTACAACCAATGAAGTACCTTTTGAAGTGCAGCCACTGTTGTAATGTGGGAAACGCGGCAGCCAATTTGCGCACAAGCTAGCTCCCACAAACAGCAATGTGATGATGACCAGATAATCTGTTTTTATTATGTTGATTGAGAGATAAATATTGGCCCGGACACCGGGGATAACTCCCCTGCTTTTCTTCGAAATAGTGCCATAGGATCTTTTATGTCCACTTGAGAGAGTAGACGGGGCCTTGATTTAACGTCCCATCTGAAAGACGGCACCTCCTACAGTTCAGCACTCCCTCAGCACTGACATTATAGAAATATTCAAGCTGTGACCCCATAGCTTCCTATTACTCCAACACATTGAATTTAAAATCCTCATTGCCAAATGCCCCCAATCCCTCACCTCACCCTATCTCTGTAACCTTAAGCCCTTGGTCCTCTGGTCCTCTGACTCTGGCCTCCGACAGACCACCCTCACTCTGCTCTACTATTGATGGAAGAACTTTTAGCTATCTCAATCCTATTCTCTGGAACACCCCATCTATCATCCCCACAAGCACCTCCACCTCAGCAACCTTTAGCAATCTTTCCAACACCCAACTCTTCAACCAAGCTTCCAGTCATCGCTCTCAATTCTTCTTCAAAGACCTGGCACCTACTCCTCTTCTTTCTCTGTGAAGGGGCTTGAGATATTTTTCTTCATTAAAGTTGTTACGTAAAGGCAAGTTGTTGATATATTAAGCTCGGGGATTCAGCTGCGATCACTCTGAACTGTTTTTCTTGTGCGTTTAACAGATAGTTGGTGTCTTTGTAAGTATACAAAACAGTTTGACAGTAACTGCTGGCAATGTTTCTCAGCCATCACTTGATTCATGTAATTAAAGTGGTATAAATAAATTCAAAACTACTAGAGAAGTTTACATGCAGCAGGCCAGTCAGCAACTGAAAGAGAAAAGACCGGTTAATGTTTCAGTGGAATCTTTCATCAGAACTGCCAATAGACCAGCACATGAGGGAGAAGGGAATTAGTCATTATAGGCAGTCCCTCAGAATCGAGGAAGACTTGTTTCCAATCTTAACATGAGTCCTTAGGTGGCTGAACAGTCCAATATGAGAACCACAGTCCCTGTCACAGGTGGGACAGATAATCGTTGAGGGAAAGGGAGGGTGGGACAAGTTTGCCGCAAGCTCTTTCCGCTGCCTGCGCTTGATTTCTGCATACTCTCGGCGATGAATAGAGGGTAATGCTGATAGATTTAGATGAGGAAGACGGGAGGAGGCTCGAGTGGAGCATAAATACCGACATGGACTGGTTGGCCTGTTTCTGTGTCGTATATCCTATGTAATCCTATTACAGTCAGGAAAAGAGCGTCTCTTTTGAAATTTAAATAGGCTTCTACAAAACTTTTTTTTACTTCTGACAAAGAGTCTCCACCCAAAACATTAAGCCGTCTCTCTCTTTAAGATGCAGACTGATCTGCCGTGCATTTCTGGAACCTCCTGATTTCCAAAGTTTCCAATTACTGTATTTTTTTTTAACCTCTATTAATTTCTAACACACGTTAGTTGTCCTTGTTGGACTCCCTGAACATTTATAGATTGCGTATACCGTGTACTTTTGAACAAGTCAGCCTTTTGATAAAGTTCTAATTGTCCTTCTTTGTGCTTTTTAAAAATCAGTTTTGAATCTTACAAGCAGTTGTTTTGTTTTTTTTGACACATGATTTTGATGTCATTATCATGTGTACGGCCGGTCTGCCCAAACACTGTACTCCAGGGTATTAAACAGAAGCATATCTCATTCAGAAAAGACAGTCAAAGAAATGAAGCTTTACCCTTTCCGTGGCTGGCTCCACGGAACGTTGTTCCACAGTCACTGATGATGATGTGGTATTTATTACAGATATTTTTCTTGGTCACCAAATAATATGTGTGGAAAACAGAATGTATTTTGGGTAAAGCGTTATAATGGGTCGGAATTTACTGTAAAAGTAACAGTGAGGCTCACTGCTATTTATGCGCAAAACAGACAGCAACTTCAGGCAAGAACAGACGCGCAGTTAATCGTAAAAATCCAGAAGTTTCCGTCTGAGATGCGCCGCTCCGCCATAAACTGCACGAAAACAGCATCTCGTCGTCTGGCACCCAATCCAATTGTATTGTACAGTGTGAAGTTCACGCAGTTCCATCGTCGATACAAATTAAACTCACCACAAAAAGCTAGGGCACGTCCATTTCAGACGAAGTACCTATTTTAACAGCGTGATAAGTCTTAATTACTGCCCGACAACCTCTCTAGCACTGAAAATTGTGGAGAAAGGGAAACATGTTTCCAGTCAATGACCTTTCGTCAGAACTGGCGGATGAAAGGTCATCGACTGGAAACATTAGATACTTTTGAAATGTAGTCATTGTTGTAATGCAGGAAAGGCAGCAGCCAAATTATGCACAGCCAGGTCCCACAAACAGCAATGTGATAATGACTGGATAATCTGTTTCTGAGGGATAAATATTGGACAAGACACCGGGGAGAACTTCCTTGCTCTTCTTCAAAATAGTGCCATGGGAGCTTTGATCATGGTAACAAACTTCAGGCGGTTTCTATAAAGGATTGGCGAAATGCAACGCCAGTTTTATGCTCGGGCGACAATCAAAAATCTACCCCAGTACTACCTTTGGTATAATGCTGAATATATATGGAGTACATATGGTGCTTGCATAGGAGACCTATATGGTTGTTGTACAATTGCTCCTCCGTCAAACCAAGCCAATCTGATTTATCAGAGCTTACTGGCCACATATGGCCAATGGACCACAACTTGAACATCTATGTCTTAAGGTCATTTTGCATTGATGGAGGACCATTGATGACAGACACGCACTATTACCCCAGATGACAGCATTCTTTCATATAAACAAGCCAACCCACGAGACCCTCATTATTTTGGGTCTTGCCTACTGGTGTTGGGCTTCAAACTAAAACATAAAGTGTGGCTCCAGATTGCCTCTCTTTCAGCAATAGGAATTATGGGCCTCCAGCCTTGATTTGGAGCAGAAGCAGGAAACAGAGTAAATAGGAGTAAAGAACGAAAGAACTTGCATTTATATAGCGCCTTTCACGACCACCAGACCTCTCAAAATCTTTACAGCCAATGAAGTACTTTTGGAGTGTAGTCACTGTTGTAATGTGGGAAACGCGGCAGCCAATTTGTGCTCAGCAAACAGCAATGTGATAATGACCAGATAATCTGTTTTTGTTATGTTGATGGAGGGATAAATATTGGCCAGGGCACCGGGGATAACTCCCCTGCTCGTCTTCGAAATAGTGCCATGGGATCTTTTAAGTCCAATTGAGAGAGCAGACGGGGCCTCGGTTTAATGTCTCATCCGAAAGACGGAAAAAAGTGTAAAACCTCCATCCACCACTCTCCCATCTCTATCTTTCTTTATGCTTGCACTGCACTATAATTACAGTGCCTTCACTTCGGATCCATTTTTGCCTGGATGTGCATTTTTTTGTCTTGTGAACCTATTCGAACTCATCCAGACAATTCGACTGAGAAACCCCCCCCCCACCCCCGACGATATTTTTCAGCAATCAAAGGTTTAAAGGAAGATTGCAGGAGGACAAAGCTGCCATAAAAGAATGGTTGCTGTGATTTACAGTTTCAAGGTTCCGGAGGCCAGCACTAAGTCCAAGTGTGCAAGTGATAGCTTGGGCTGGCTCAAGGCATAAACCAACTATCTGACAAAGTGTGTGACTCCCATATATTCGCATGAATCATTCGAAGTTGATTGTCGACACAGATATACTTTCAGGACTGAAGTCCTCAAGGAAATGAGGAAGCAGGATGGCGTGAGATGAAGACCAAGGAGGGGAAGGACTGAGGATAGCAAAGGGACGAGGACTGAGCAGCAGGGTTCGGGATTATAGCGAGGGCAGAAAGAGATGAGAAGCGAGGGCGATGAGGGGACGAGCCAGAGAGAGGATGTGCAAAGTTCCACAGTTGGAATTTGTGCTGGCCTCCAAAACCTTGAAACTGTAAATCACAGCAACCCTTACTGTATGGCAGCTTTCTTCCTGCGAACTTCCGTTAACTATTATTCCTGAAACAAAATCACCAACATCATCTGCTTTTTTCCCAGTAAAATTGTCTGGTTGAGTTTTGAATGGATTCACAAGGGGAAAACAAATTGCACACACAGCCAACAATAGATTTCTAGATGTGGCCCCTTTTCAGAAGTAAGCAACAACAACTTGTATTTATAAAGCGCCTTTAAAGCAGTAAAACGTCCCTAGGCGCTTCACAGGAGTATTATGGGGTATAAAATTTGACACCGAGCCGCATAAATAGAAATTAGCACAGGTGACCAAAGGTCAAAGGGGTAGGTTTTAAGGAGTGTCTTGAAGGAGGAAAGAGAGGTAGAGAGGTGGAGAGGTTTAGGCAGGGAGTTCCAGAGCTTGGGGCCTAGGCAACAGAAGGCACAGCCGCTGAGGATTGAGCGATTATAATCAGGGATGCTCAAGAGGGCAGAATTAGAGGAGCGCAGACATCTCGTGGGGTTGTGGGGCTGGAGGAGATTACAGAGATAGGGAGGGGCAAGGCCACGGAGGGATTTGAACATCAGGATGAGAATTTTGAAATTGAGGCGTTGCTTAAGCGGGAGCCAATGTAGGTCAATGAGCACAGGGGTGATGAATGAGCGGGACTTGGTGTGAGTTACGACACGGGCAGCCGAGTTTTGGCATTTTTATTGTGGTGGAGTGGGAAAAAAATAGATTTGGGAGAGTGCTGGATGGAGATTGACGATCTCTTGAGATGAAGAGAGCGGGCAATAAGGAGGAGAAGGGATAAGAGCAGCAAGGCAACGAGTGTGAACAGAAAGAGACAAAGGCAGTCAGGAAATGAGCAGTGAGGACAGAGGAGGAATGAGAGGGGAGGGCATCCGTGCGGTAAGGAGCGTGGGCAAGTACAGCAGTAACGGCGAGGTCGGGCCGAAGGAGCGGCGAGAGATTGTCGAGGGACGTGATCGGGCCCTCGCCTCTCCTGGGCCCCGATCACGATATGTGTGCGCGCTCGGTCTGTGCAGCAGAGCTGGTCTCCAGTCGTCTTGGTTAACCCTTGCCACTGGACCAAGACCTAGCTCCGTCAAGCCCGTGTGGTGGCTGGTGTGCAACGGCCATCACATGTTAAAAAAATCCACGCACAGGCATCTTCCACCCTTCAATATGTAGTTTGGACCTGGAATATTAGGTCCTTCATTGAAACACCTATGAACTTTTTGACATGGAAGCAAGTCATCCTCGATTGGAGGGACTGCCTATGATGATGAAGGAGTGTGGGCAGCTGCGGGGGGGGGCGTTGAGAGGGAAAGACCAGTGAGAGCGCAAGGAGTAAGAGCTGTGAGGACCAAAGGAGTGCGAATAGCAAGATTTGTTTAGTCGTTCACCAGAGATTCGAAGACGACATCTCACTCTGTACTATTGTTAAGAGCCATCTTCTTGGACGTTTAGTACAGGGGAATTTTGCACCTCATTTATTTTTCACCCTTCAAGAGTCACTGGGCTGCAGAGGGAGTCTGGTACTTTTTTTCCCTTTTAATGCATATTGAAAAGTCACCCGACCTCGGTTAAAATACATTTTTTAAAATTTGTTTTCAGTGCGTATAAACTTGTACTGTGATGTATCGTAAAGCAATCGGCTGATGGCCTAAACATAGGTGTTGTTGGCAGAAAGACTGGAGCCTTACGGGAGCTATCTGCATGGTATAATATGGGAAAACAAATATAAAAACCAGAAGTGTCTGGGCCAGACATACCATTGGGTAACGCCATGCTTTGGGAATAGCAGCGGCCCTTCAGTCTCAGTTAACTGGCCTTGACAGTCAGGAAGTTTAGTTTATATGGTGCAACCACACATGGAAGTGTAAAATGTATCTTCTCCTGAGCAGGATATGACCTTGTGCTCCCATTGTTCTTTAGAAGAGAGCAGTGACATAAACTACCTCCACATATCCACCCGCTCCCATATTTAAAAATAAACAGATCAGGAAGAGTTCCTAAATCAATTATTTCACCACATCCATTTGGCAGGTTACGTCTTACTTGAAATATAGTTTTGGGGGAATTTCTGCTCCCTAGCCGTTCATTGTCCAAACACATCTCGATTTGTTAGCTGTCACTCCTAGTCCACACTGAGCTAAATAAGCGGAATTCAATGTGTGCAGGCATGAAGAATTAATGTACATTCTGGAGCAATGTCAGCCAAGCACTGAACTTAAACTCAACAGCTGGAATTTATTTGTGGGACAATCTCTTGCTAACTGTATGAACATCTCTGTTACTCCCATCACTTTTGCCAGCGGATGTGAATGATGAGTGCCATTGCAGATCCAGGATAAGTCTGAGGGGGCATGTCAACCCCATGCCACTCCCACACAATTCCCAGCAGCAGTTTCTATAGTCGAATCGTCCTGACCATTCCCTTCATACAAAACAGATTATCTGGTCATTATCATGTTGCTGTTTGTGGGAGCTTGCTGTGCACAAGTTGGTTGCCGCGTTTCCCATGTTACACCAGTAACTACACTCCAAAAAGTACTTCATTGGCTGTAAAGCGCTTTGAGACTTCCGGTGCTCGTGAAAGGCGCTATATAAATGCAAGACTTTCTTTCAGTTGGGTTGATGTTACAGATCGGCTGCAAGTTAAAGTCCTACTGGAATACACTGGTGGGGCTCCTAGCGCTGTGAAAGCTGCCCTGCAGATATTGTGGGATGGTAGCATCAGGCAAAAGACTACACAGGTGCTGTCCTTTGAAGGCCCTGCTTTGTGACCATTTGTGACCCATCTGATCCTGAGATTTGGAAAGTGGAACACTGAGTCACTGGTCTGCCCAAACAGTCCACCTGCCCACGGACTGAAAACAACCAGTGTCCACTTCTGAAAATTTTCAGGACAAGCACTTCTTCAGGAGAGGGCAGCAACGTCTTATTGACTTTGCAGTGCAATACTGAAGTTGGGGCTTCAAGGACTAGTATGTGCAGCAGATTGAGTCCAAAAGTGAGCCACAAAATAACATACAAAATAGGGCAGGGGTCAATTAATAATAATGATAGGAACAGGAGTAGGCCATTCAGCTGCTCGAGCCTGTTCTACCTGATCCGTATCTTAACTCCATTTACCCTTCATTATCCCTTAATACCCTTGCCTACCGGCATTTCAAATAATTTTAGTGAAATAAACAAATCTTTAAGAAATACAGGTTGGAAGCTTCCTTATCCAGAACTCCCTTATCCAGAACCACCCCTTGTCTGGCACCTTTCCCGGCCACCGGGTGGCGCATGCGCAGAACTCCGACATGAACAAATTAAAGTCCTTCCTCGCTGCCGACTCCCCCAATCGCTGGCCTGACCCCGCGATCCACCGCCCCCACCCCCGATAATCTCTCTGCCGCACTCCCAGCCCCAAGCCAGCCAGCCCTGATATCCGCTTGCTCAGTACGTGTACCATCCAATTTAATGTGACCACTACCTCCATCTGGAAAACCCCTTATCCAGAACAGGCCAGGTCCCAAGGGTTCCGGATAAGGGAGGTTCAACCTGTATAAATAAAAGTAATATTTTTTTCACTTTCTCCTCAGAAGGAGAAACATATGCAGACTTACTTTACACATAGACGCTGGAGCTTGCTGCCATTATATACTGAGTTGGGTTTGCGGCTTGTAAAGTTAAATGCTGATGGCTTATTCTAGACAAGGTTCAGTTTCTTTGTGATTTATGCTCCGCTGCCGATGATGATAACTGGGATGGACACAGGACGTGTAGGTTTTCTTGCCTGGGAATGTCATCAGTGGCTTCTCGCCAAACGCGGGGAAACAGCTAAGATGTTTTTGGCCCACAGTGACAATATCCTTCCTGTTTCATCAAAAGCATGTGTTCTCTCTCCCAAGTGACAACCTTGTAAAGCACTTAAAACAGACGAGGTGGCAGCCACAGTGACAGAAGCAAGGCTATGGCTGGAATGCCACGCCGTGACTGACTGCTTCCCCAGATTGTTTGGAAGAACAGGGACCATTAAATATACTCAACTGTGCACGTCTCTGTGCCTTGGACTCCCCAGATGTGGGGCCCGGCCAGGGGATGATGGATGACTGCTCTGTGGGAGAGACTGGTAGTAATAGGAATGACCGACTGGATCTTGACAAATCGCACAAAATAACTTTGGCAATAACCCCCGTTGGCGTTCCAGCCCACTACAAATGGCAACTTTTCTTCACGGAATCACACTGCACTGTTAGCTACTGTGCAAAGGTAGCAGAGTTATCGCAGCTCAGCTGGGTCGCAAAGAAAGAAATAAAATATAACTGCCAATACCAGAGACTGAAACAAAACAGGCAACGCCGGAAGTGCACAGCATCGCCATCAGCAGCAGTAGAGAGAAGGTTAATTCACGTCAAAGCAAAATACTGCGGATGCTGAAATCTGAAATAAAAACAGAAAATGCTGGAAATCTCAGCGGGTCAGGCAGCATCTGTGGAGAGAGAAACAGAGTTAACGTTTCGGGTCTGTGACCCTTCGTCGGAACTGGCGAAAGTTCGAAATGAACAGATTCTTAAGAAGCACTGAAAGGGGGAGGAGAGGAAAGGACAAAGGGGAAGGTCTGTGATGGGGTGGAAGGCAGGAGAGATTAGAGAGACAAAAGGGCTGATGGTCCAACTTGAAATGGTAATAGGAGAAGTTAGGAAAAGATTAATCTAGATAGGGTGTGAATGGCGTAATAATCACCAGCTGCCATGGGTAATAGAGAGAGAAAAGCTACTGTTATGTATTCATCAGAACATGATTTTCTCAGAACATTGGATGATGAAGAAAAGATGCTTTCATTAGCATGCAAAAAAAGAGAAAGATTTGCTCCTTTTACAACTTTAGGACATCCCAAAGCACTTTACAGCCAGTGACGTATAGTCACTGTTGTGATGTCGGAAATGAAGTAGCCAATTTTCACATAGCAAGTCCCACAAACAGCAATGTGATAATGACTGGATAATCTGATTCTTAGTGATAAATATTGGCCAGGACATCAGGGGAGATACAAACCCAAGGTGCTCTTCTGTTGAAAAACTGACATGACATCTTTTGAGTCCACCTGAGAGAGCAAACGGGGCTTTGGCTTAACATCTCATCCGAAAGGCAGTGCAGCACTCCCTCAGTATTGCCCTGGAGTGTTAGCCCAGACTTTTGTGCTCAAGTCTCTGGAGTGGGACTTGAACCCACAACCTTTGGACTTGAACTCACAACCTTTGGACTCAGAGGTAAGTGTGCTACCCGCTGAGCCACAGCTGACACCCTGCAGATGTACAAGTATGCAATATCACTTTTATATATTAAACAAATTCTTCTGATCTCTTATTGAAATCAGGATCTACTAAAGGACAATTAGCTTCTAAGAAACCTCAGGAAGAAATATCAATTAGACCTTATCTATTAAAGGGAGACATCAGTAACACACAAATGTATCTGAAGAGCAGAATAATATAAAGTATATGTCTTGTGTGTTACGTGGCGTCATAAAGCAGAGTAACCTCCAATTTATCATGGAGAATGCCTGATGAGTTTGCCTAGTATAGATAAAAGAGCATTAGCAACTCTAATCTAAAGGGTCTCTGTGCTTTAATGTGCTACTTTTAGCAGTAGAATCATATTGGTAACAAGCTGCTGAATAAAGAAAGAGGTATTCCAATACTTATTTTTAAAAATAGTCAATCGTCTATGGCATTGTACATTGTGGAGGTGGGGAGGGTGTCATGACCATGTGTATTCTTCAGGTGAAGTGGGGCTAGAGGTTCGGGGGCAATTGAACCAGAGACCACACCTGGAATACTGCGTGCAGTTTTGGTTTCCATATTTACGAAAGGATATACTTACTTTGGAGGCAGTTCAGAGAAGGTTCACTAGGTTGATTCCAAGGATGAGGGGGTTGATTTATGAGGAAAGATTGAGTAGGTTGGGCCTCTACTCATTGGAGTTCAGAATAATGAGGTAATCTTATCAAAATGTATAAGATTATGAGGGGGCTTGACAAAGTGGATGCAGAGAGGATGTTTCCACTGATGGGGGAGACTAGAACTAGAGGGCATGATCTTAGAATAAGGGGCCGCCCATTTAAAACAGAGATGAGGAGAAATTTCTTCTCTGAGTGTTGTAAATCTGTGGAATTCACTGACTCAGAGAGCTGTGGAAGCTGGGACGTTGAATAAATTTAAGACAGAAATAGACAGTTTCTTAAACGATAAGGGGATAAGGGTTATGGGGAGTGGGCGGGGAAGTGGAGCTGAGTCCATGATCAGATCAGCCATGATCTTATTGCATGGTGGAGCAGGCTCAAGGGGCCGTATGACCTACTCCTGTTCCTATTTCTTATGTTCTTATGTAGAACACAGATGTAATTCAGTCCCTAATTTTAAGTCGTGCAATCTGCCCTTATTTTTATATAATGCTTTGACTTTATAGTCTTCATTTATTGTCAAATTTCAAAACAGGCAACTGAAAAGTAGAATTGGTTGGTGCCTAGTTTTTCTTGCACTGCAGGCTGCTGGGAGATAAAAACCTGAGGTGATATAGCACTCCCACTGGTGGGAGGATGCTATTACAGCATTTTACGTAGGCAGTTTCCATTCTCAGTTATGACGGAACAATTTAATATAGCAAATGTTGACACAAAAATGTGACAATTAGAAGTAAGGTTTTGTAGACAGGAAGAGCTCGCAGACATAATATTTTTAATATATTATAGATGGACAGAACAGTGGTCAGTTGATCCACTTGCCCCCACCCCCCATCTCATTTGAATGTGGTTGATTTGACGATGTTTCAGCTGTCATGTAGTCCAAGCCCTTTTCACAGACAGCACCTGATGCCGTGACAGACCCAATGATTGCACTGTCATGGAGGCGAACATTAAAGTTAAATTTAAAATTTATTTTTCAAATGAACGAGACACGGCACTCCATCCACTCCTGGAATAAAAGGCTATCAGTATTTGAATAAGTTATCAACATTTAATGGGCTCTCAGTTAAAATCTTATTTAACAAAGCTAAGGGTTTATTTTAAATTTTCGATGCTAATTCTTCCATGTCGCAATTTTTCCTTCTGATTGCTTTCCCCTTACAGTGCTGGTGTTTGGTTCTAGAGGTGGCAATAGCCCTTCAGTACCTTGGCCAAGTGGCCGTCTTTAAACGTGTGAACCTGGGCCGTGATGGTCAGCTGACTATAGCTGAACCCAGACAAGCACCCACTGGCAGCAGAGGTGATTCAATAGTATTCAGGCGAGATACTGAAGCCACAATGTGGTTTATCTTCGCCCTGTCCAAGCTGACTCTGGCTAACGAAACATAGGTGCTAATGTTTGCAAAATCAACCCCCCCAAAAAAATGAATGGTACGTGTGCAGAATCTTGTATTACTATAAAGAAAATAATATGGCTTCTGGCAGCTGTACCTGAACTGTGTCAAACTCTTGCAAAGCTTAAAGTTTTTCTGAAGGGATCTATTTCTGGTAACTTCATTATAACAAGCCCTGCTATTATAAAACCTCAAATTACAATAATATTTTCATTGGTCCTGACTCAAACTCAATTAAAGTCTGTAAAGAAACTTAATAAAATGAACTCCTGACAAGAGGTGCATTGTTTGTCCTCATGAGTTTTTCATGGCCAGGATTGTCTGCACTGTTACTGTATGTGCAAAAATACAGGCATATTGGTGAAGAGTCAGAATTGGTGCAGTAAAATCCAATTAAAGATATTGATTATAGGAGAGGAACACTTTGCCTGCATGACTGTACCATAAAATTTGCCAAGTAGTTCTGCTGTTTAACTGTAAACATGGATAAGGTGCATTGCCCGCTGCAGTTTACTTTCGTACATTCACATTTGGGTTTGGCTACGGGATGAATATAAAAGATTTCAAGGAATTTCTAGGCATACGATTTTGAGTTTTGTGCGTCTTAACTGTTCTTGTTCTCAGAATCAGGATTCCTCAGCTTGGTGCTATCTGAAAGGTACATCTTGTGCTCATTAAATGATTACTTGCCAGCACTGTATGATACATTGTATGAAGGCTTTCCCTTGGCATGGCCTCCACGCATTGGAGGCGCGTATCAGGAGATTGGAAATGCACTCTCCATGATTTTCCATCCATATAAACTGTTGGATGGAAAAGTGTGAAGATTACACTTATGATTTCCTGATATGGGGGTTACCAGTGAGCAAGTGATATGGAAACCTTCACAGCAACCAATGGGCAGGAATGGAAATCCGTCCTTACTCAATGGCTTAGTGGGTAAACACGCCATTTGGAGAAATGCTGAGCCATATAGACCAGGCTGTTCGAGATTCAATGCACAGATGCAGTGACTTAGTTGATCATTGTTGGGATGATACTACTGACCTCCTAGGCTACTCCTGGCAGAATTCCCACTCCTAACCACCATCAACTCACTCGACGACAACAACAACTTGCATTTATATAGTGCCTTTAACGCAGTAAAATATCCCAAGGTACGTCACAGGAGCGTTATGACACAAGATTTGACACTTAGCCATTTAAGGAGATATTAAAGGTGGGTCAAAGAGGTAGGTTTTAAGGAGCGTCTTTAAGGCTGAAAGAAAGGTAGAGAGCCGGAGAGGTTTAGGGAGGGAATTCCAGAGCTTGGGACCTGGGCAGCTGAAGGCACGGCCGCCAATGGTGGGAGGAAGGAAATCAGGGATGCACAAGAGGCCAGAATTGGAGGA
The DNA here is from genome assembly GCF_044704955.1 of Pristiophorus japonicus. Classification (NCBI taxonomy): domain Eukaryota; kingdom Metazoa; phylum Chordata; class Chondrichthyes; family Pristiophoridae; genus Pristiophorus; species Pristiophorus japonicus. The sequence goes on from NC_091978.1 coordinate 38,279,128, forward strand.
GCGAATGATCTTGGTGAGTTGTAGGGGTGGAGGAGGTTACAGAGACAGGGAGGGGTGAGGCAATGGAAGGATTTGAACAAAGGGATGGGAATTTTAAAAAATGAGGCATTGCTGAACCGGGAGCCAATATAGGTCAACGAGCACAGGGGTGATGGGTGAATGAGTTCGGACACGGATGGCAGAGTTTTAGATGCGCTGAAGTTTACGGAGGATGGAAGACACTCCTGCAGGAAAGTGTTTGTGTCTGCACAAATATTGGATAAGAGGCAGGATCATGCTCAGGTTTTCAGACCTCCATTGTTGAATAGCTTGATGACACTCACTTTCTCAACTCACAAATGATAACTGATCACTTGAGTGAGGTATCGGTGAGGTGTTGGCAGCTTGTGGCACTGTCCCACAGCAGGCCTCAAAGCTGTCATGACAAGAGTAAAAGGGAGAAAGTTGGAGTGTGGGGGGGGGGGTGAGGGGGGTGATAGAAAAACTATTAAAGCAGATGTATGACCTGATGTCTTCCAGGGGAACCTAAAGCTGAACAGTCACTTTTGGTCTCTTTCGCAATAAATAACAATAAAAGGCATTCTTCAAATCCTGCAGTTTAAGAATTTCAGGGCTTTTGATTTTAAGAAACGAACATGGGATCAATAGGAAGACTGTGTCTGCCGGACAGGGCAATAATTCTGAAGTTGCTGTCATCGGCACAGTTTAGCAGAACCGCTTTGACTGATAACGGAGGGCTGAGTTACACTGAGCGGAGGTTTTGGGTAACACAGTTTAATGGTTTTAAAATTGGAGTGTTCAAGGCAACAAAGGAGATATTGTGGCTTTTAAGTGCTACAATAGTGTGATATGGTATTTAGTGGAAATTTGACAGGCTGACTAGAAGCAACCCATAATCCCATTCTTCAGGCATTACATCCTTCGTGTAGTGGTTCAGCAGACTTTTGTGCAGTGAGTGGCCACTGCTTGCAGTCGCTCAGTATGGGGTGTTTTGATATTCAAGGCAGCGGGCTTTAAATCTGTCTAAAATAATGCTGTGGCCGCTGTATCTGAGGGCACCAAAAGGCCATTTTGGTCCGATTGGTGTTTCCAGCATTGCCTCAAAATGCACATTTCAACTTGTAGTGTCCAGGAGTGGGAAATATACCCTGCTGAAGTAAGTGCTGCACTACATCCAAGGAAAACTATGATTTAAAAAAAAAAAAATCCAAGGAATGTTTCAGCCAGGATATGTTTGGAATAGGAAGCTGGGGGCTCAGAGGAATGTGGAGCCCAGTTCCAAAAATATTCTCCATCTGCGATAATGCGCTTTGTCAGTAACAGTCATTATCATTGGCTCATTAATACAAGAATAGGGATGATGTCATGTCCCACTTGTATGGAGATGAAGATGCAGGAGTGTGGAGTGGGGGTTGGGGAGGGGAAGAGGGTTGGGGCAGTGATAGGTCGGCCAGAACAGAGAGAATTCTGCATTGTGTTTTGAAAGGGCTGAAGAGAGTCAGACAAAACACTCCTCCAAGAAAAAAAATGCAACGACTTTGGTAGCTTTTCCATTGGTCGATGTCTGTCCCGTTTTGCTCTTTCAGGTTCTGCAGCACAGCAACAAGTAACCTCACCAAAGAAATATTAAGACAGGCTCTTATCTGGAGCCTGCAGTATGTATTGGTCTTTAAGTCATCATTTTTAAATTATAAATATTTTCTCACATTTTGCATTTATCCAGCTCTCCAAGCTGTCTCACTGAAGGATCAAAGGTGACTCCCTATTCTCACTGAAAATTAATGGGAACTTTTTTCTCTCCCCTTCATTTGCCTCTGGCTGGCATTGCAGTGTTTTCTTTTGTATCGCAGACAATAGATCAAGAAAAAAAATGCCAGTTCTTTGTTTCCCCATTGTACATACAAAATGACTTTTAAAACTGTATTTTAGAGCTGCTTGATTGTATCATGAGCCCATTGTCTGAGGTCATCGAAATATCATCTGAATGAAGCAGATTTGATCCAACTGATTCACATCCAGGCATTTTATCACTATTTGTTACAACTGAATAGAGGGACAATGGGGGGAAACTCATGGGAACGATCCCTCCCCCACATCCATTGAGTCTGCCGAAATACAGGAGTTTGGATCCTGCATTTCAAATGCTTCAGAAGATCTTTGGCAACGTATTTACTGTTGCTTTGTGCATGAATGATAGCTCTTTCCCCCCACTGATTAAAAGCCATAAAGAAAAATCCACGTAAAGGGGTAGATTTTGAATTTGTGCGATCGTGTAAAATGAATGATGGCGGGTCGCGAACTCGTTTTACATCTCTCTCCAATTTTATTTCCATTGACTTCAGGTTATTTTTTTTTCATTATTCATTCTCAGGATGTGGACGTCACTGGCAAAGCCTTATATTTATTGCCTATCCCTAAACAGAGTGACTTACTAGTGCACTTCAGTCGACAGTTAACTGTCAGTCACATTGATGTGGGACTGGAGTCATGTATAGGCCAGACAGACAAGTTTCCTTCCCTAAAGGACAGGAGTGAACCAGTTGGGGTTTTATAACAATCTGTCAGCTTTATGGTCACTTTCACTGATAGTAGTATATTATTTAACTGAATTCAAATAATGGGATTTGAACTCATGTTGTTTAGGTTATTGGTCCAGGCCTGTGGGTTACCAGTCCATAACATAATCATGATACTATCCTACTGCTTAGCTCATTCCTCTCAGCAATATTTTAATCCATGTGTTAAACTGTTTCTTTTAAATTAATTTACGCTACTGCGAACATGATGGTTAGAGCAACCTATAAGATTATGAGGGGTCTTGACAAGGTGGATGCAGAGAGGATATTTCCACTGATAGGGGAGACTAGAACTAGGGGACGTAATCTTAGAATAAGGGGCCGCCCATTTAAAAGTGAGGTGAAGAGGAATTTCTTCTCTCAGAGGTTTGTAAATCTGTGGAATTTACTGCCTCAGAGAGCTGTGGAAGCTGGGACATTGAATGGATTTAAGACAGAGATAGACAGTTTCTTAACCGATAAGGGATTAAGGGGTTATGGGGAGCGGGCAGGGAAGTGGACCTGAGTCCATGATCGGATCAGCCATGATCGTATTAAATGGCGGAGCAGACTCGAGGGGCCGTATGGCCTACTCCTGCTCCTATTTCTTATGTTCTTATATGAACATGTCAAGCCTTTGTGCGCTAATAATCTCAGTGGCCATTTCCAGGCTTCGTGATTTTTCTTCTTGTATTTCCCCCCCCCCCATTTTTCAATCAGGGTTATTGTAACGGGGAAGTTAATGTTGAATACAGAACAAGGTATTTTGGAGTTTCCCTTTAAGCACTTCAAAAATATGAATCTAAAATAAATCACGGAGTGAAAGGAGTCAGCAAATCTGAAATGTTAACAAGATCCCACGATTAAATGGAAGGATGTTTACATACATCAGAATCCGAAATCTTCCCTGTGGCTGTTGTTAATTACTGTTTATTATGTATTCTGATACACATTACACAAGGAGATTTTACAACACTGACTTAAACGATTGTTTTACATCAATTGCAAAAAATCTGAATGCCAATGAATTTATAATGTTACAATGACAGGACTCCATTTCTCTTCAGATATCCTCACAGCAATTATGATTATATCTTCTCAATAGCAAAGTTCAAATAAACCAATTATTTCCTTTCTCAAAACAGCAACAGTCCAGAAATTATCTATTTTAGTGCATGACTAGTTTTAGTCATTCATCGCCAGACCTAGCTTGGCCATGGTAATCACTACCATATCTTGCTTTCTTCAGCCAAATCCCCCTATCATCCAATGGTTCTCCTGGAGGACAAGGTCAACTAAAGCTCCTTTTCTCCATGATGATCCACCCTCTTCACTGCAAACAGCTCCTGACCACTCAATTATCTTTCCTGGTTCCGATGCTTGCCAAAGTTGTCAATGACTCCCTTTGCTCAGGCACTGTCCATCTCCTTTTCAAAACCGTTGTCATCAAGCACTTGTTTGACCTGTCCATTCTCTTCAACTATTGCACCATCTCAAATCTTTCAGCTCCATGTCCATCTCTCCCAAAACCCTCTGTTCCGTCTGCCTTCCACTCTACTCATAGCACTGACTACCCTGACCGAAGTTACAAGCAACATCTTCTGTGACTGAGATCATCATCATAGGCAGTCCCTCGGGATCGAGGAAGACTTGATCCACTCTAAAAATGAGTTCTTAGGTGGCTGTATAGTCCAATACGAGAACCACAGTCCCTGTCACATTGGGACAGATAGTCGTTGTGGGAAAGGGGTGGGGTGGGACTGGTTTGCCGCATGCTCTTTCCACTGCCTGCGCGTGTTTTCTGCATGCTCTCGGCGATGAGACGCGAGGTGCTCAGAGCCCTCCCGGATGCACTTCCTCCTCTTTGGCCAGGGACTTCCAGGTGTTGGTGGGGATGTTGCACTTTATCAAGAAGGCTTTGAGGGTGTCCTGGAAACGTTTCCTCTGCCCACCTTTGGTTCGTTTGCCGTGAAGGAGTTCCGAGTAGAGCGCTTGCTTTGGGAGTCTCGTGTCAGGCATATGAACAATATGGCCTGCCCAGCGGAGCTGATCGAGTGTGGTCAGTGCTTCAATGCTGGGCCTGGTCTGGCCTGGTGCGTTATCGCTCCTTGGCCTCCTTGACATCTCCATAGCATTAGACATTGTCATTGTCTCTTCCATCATCTCTCGTCTGTTGTCCTGGTTTGTGGGACTGCTCCGGCTTTTCTCCCAAAGCATCTAATGCCTCTCCAGCAATAGGGTCTGTTCCTGCCCCTGCATTATGCCCCCATCCCAGAGTCCCCAAGCCTCGATACTTGGCTCCCTCCTCTTCATCATCTACATGCTATCTCTCTGTGACACCATCTGAAAAAGATCATATTAATCAGATTTTGCTTTTATTTTTATTTCTTTTAAATAGCTCGGGTGTTCATAATCACACTGGCATGGCAGCACTTTTGTTTGTGAAGGTGGTGAAATTTCAGGCTGAATTTTAATGGTTGAGGCACTTTGGGGTTGGGGTGGGGGGGCTCCGAAGTGGTTGGGGGAGTGGGGAGGCCTGGGAGGGGAGATTAGAGGCCCTATGGTGGTTTCTCCGATCGCAGGGGATTGGTTAGGCAGGGACCCTGGATCCAGGAGGTATGTGTAAAGGCACTTACCTGCTGGATCCAGCCGTCCTCGTCTTGCTTTAGCTGGTGGGTTTCACGAGGTGTGCAAAACACGACCAGCTAAACTTAAATAGAAAATGCAGGTGATAGAAGAGGCTTCCAGCCTCATTATAATATTTAAAGAGACAACCCGCTTCCTGGCAGCAAATTGGCTGTTCGCCCCCCTGTTAAAACTGGAAGTGGGAGCTTGGAGGCGAGTTCAGGTCAGGATTCAGATTTTTAATACTTTTAACTACTCCCACGCCCTAACCCACCCTTTTTGTTAGGTTAAAATCTTCCCCTTCATGTCTGTCATATTTTCTGCCAGTCAGAAATGTCTACCCCCCATCCAACTGGGAGATGTTTCCTGGCCCTTTTGGTTCACTCTAGTTTGCTTCTAATCATTCTCGGTTTGCCTCCATCCCTTTTAATTGCTGCCACTTGGCCCTTGACCATTTTCCCCCCTTTCGAACCATTCTGTGATCACCCCCTGGCCATCTCTGTAGAATTTAATAAGGTAGTGATGGAAGTATCAGTAGCAGGTGTACATAAGAACATAAGAAATAGGAGCAGGCGTAGGCTATTTGGCCCCTCGAGCCTACAAACTGAGCATGGACAATGCGCTTCTGGCAAGGTGAACCCAGCCCTCCCACCTCCCCCCTGCCCCGCCTGCAGCCATCGTAGATGCACATACACACCTACAACAACAGACACAATGTCAGTTGTGGCTCAGTGGGTAGCACCCTCATCTCTGAGTCAGAAGGTCGTGGGTTTAAGTCCCACTCCAGGAACTTGAGCACAAAAATCTAGGCAGTACTGAGGGAGCACTGCACTGTCGGAGGTGCCGTCTTTCAGATAAGATGTTAAACCAAGGCCCTGTCTGCTCTCTCAGGCAGATGTAAAAGATCCCATGGCACTATTTTGAAGAAGAGCAGGGGAGTTATCCCCGGTGTCCTGGCCAATATTTATCAATCAACATAACATAGAAAAATAGATTATGTGGTCATTATCACATTGCTGTTTGTGGGACTTTGCTTGTGCACAAATTGGCTGCTGCATTCCGTACAGTGACTACACTCTAAAAGTACTTAATTGGCTATAAAGTGCATTGAGATGTCCGGTGGTTGTGAAAGGTGCTATATAAATCCAAGTCTTTCTTTCTTTTTATCATCAACAACTGGCATTTATATAGCAGCGTTAATGTAGTAAAAGGTCGCAGGGCGTTTCACAGGAGCGTCACATTACATCTCTTTTGCGTGCAACCTCTGCATAAGAAAAAAAATTATGGAAACCAGAAAATAACAAAGGCACAGGAAATGGACAGATAGGTACACAGAAAATAATGTTTTAGAGACGGGGACAAAATAACGTGATGAGGAAAGAAAAAAACAATTGAATTCAAAAGACAAAGAAAAAGGCAGGAAAAAGTATTTGGGGTTTATGAGGACGAAAGATTATCAGTGCTTTGGGCTAATGGACATTGTCCATTAGTGCGGAGTGTGAATGCTTGAAGGACACTGATTACTGATTACTCCATCAAGACCATGTAAAAGCCACTGAAGTATGCAATGTATCATTCTAATTACTCGTGCAGGACAGAATGCATCAGCAAGCAGAACCCAAATGCCGTTAGTCAGTTGCATGAACCTCTATTAGAGTAAAAAAGTTAGGTCAAATGCTTGGCACAGTGGAATTTAATAGGGCAGTGATGGAAGTATCAGTAGCAGGGGTACAAGCAGCGCATTGGCAATGCTCTCCTGACAAGGCTAACCCAGCCCCCTCCCTGCCCATCATAGATGCACACACACACACACACACACATCATCATCATAGGTGGTCCCTCGGAATGAGGATGACTTGCTTTCAAGCCAAAAAAAAATGAAGAGTTCGCAGTTCTTTTGAATGAAGAACCCGAATTACATCCTCAAGGATGGAAGATGCCTATGCGTGGATTTTTTTTACGTGAGGTCGCCGTTGCACACCAGCCGTCGCATGTGCTTGACAGAGCTAGGTCTTGGTCCAGTGGCAAGGATTAACCAAGACAACTGGAGACCAGCTCTGCTGCACGGACCTAGTGTGCACACATATCGCAGTGCGGGCTGGCCCGTGCTGCCCCTGGGCCCCTGGCCCCGAACTCACGCTTCTACTACCACACAAAGGGATGGCTCCCCACTTAGAATTTAGTGATAATAGTGGTAAGAGGGCAATAATTTATTGTGTATGGCCTCTCACCCACCTACAAAACCACACACATGGATCTGCACAATGCTATTGGTCAGCTGGTCCCCACCCGAAGCTTGTCTCTGCACCTCCTCCCCTTCCCCCCGCCCCTGTCGATTCCCCCAAAGCCTTGGCTCCACCCGTGATTAGTCATTTTCGACCCTTTCCACATCTGAAATCTTTTATGCTTTCTGAAAGGAAAACGTCAATCATAATCTTGAACATTTGCCGCTTATGTGAAAGGTATTATTGCTGGAAACTGTGGCCCGGTCTGTTCCCGTCCAAAACCACAATGGGAAGTGGTTGAAAAGGTAAGTGGAGTGGATCATGTTACAAAGACAAGAGCGTGTGTTTTCTTTACTTGCCGTATTTCGATCGCCTACCTAGGTTTAGCTTCAGATCTCCAATTCATCCCACGAGTGCAGTACTGATCTCTGCTGTCCGTAAACCTATAGGTAAATGCATTATTTGAAATAAAATTGAAACTGGATTGAAAGAAAGTAATCTCTGGAATTCATTTAAAAAATACAACCAGTTCTACACCCATTAGAATGTCAGATACTATTTGCACAAGTAATGAGTTTGAGTTCGGAAATAACTGACGTTAGTTCCAACCACTATATCGTGCTCCAGATTTGCAAATTCACGGGATAGAAGGCAAGTTGCAAATTATTATTAAGTCCCTGTTATTTTTGGTCTTGTCTCAGCTGGTTAAATATAACAGGATTCCTTTGTGCTTGACCCACTTGCTTTAACCCTGTTTCTACTAGTGCAGTAGAACTGCTCACTCACAGTTTCACTGAGTCCAAGGTGAGTTCCTTCCCACCACAGCAGATTTCTGCGCGAAAAATATAGCAATAGCAGGACACTGGAAAGACACGCGGCATCACCATAGTAACACTCTGCCGACTTGACAGCAATGTCACTAATCAAAGACATATTCCAGCATCACTCCAACTTCACTGGCACCTTATTAATATCTCAAAAACGAATCACAGGAGAGGAGATCAAATATTGACTCGATATTTTATAGTTGAATCTGCCCTGCAAACAAAACTTACAAATTGGACCTTGGTGACGGATCAACCGTGGCCCAATGGTAGCACTCTGGCCTCTGGGTCAGTAGGGTGTAGGTTCTCGTCAGAGACTTAAGCACATAATGTAGGCTGCCACCTCAGTACGGCACTGAGGGAGTGCTGCCCCGTCGAAGGTGCCAACTTTCTGAGGAGACATTAAACCAACACCCTGTCTGCCCCCTCAAGTGAACGTAAAAGATCTCATGGCCGCTATTCGAAGAAGAGAAGGGGAGTTCTGTTTGTGAGGCCTTGCAGTGAGAAAATTGGCTATCTACATTTCCTACATTACAACAGTTACTGCACTTCAAAAGTACTTCATTGGCTGTAATGCGCTTTGCGACATCCTGATGCCATGAAAGGCGCTATATAAATGCAAGTCTTCCTTTATTTGTGAGAAAGTATTACCATAAACAAATACTTTAATACAATGTTATATACCATGAAACCAATGATGCATGGCCATAGCGGGCCAAAAATTCCGGCCTCGCCGGGTGCGTACGAAGTGCGCACAGACCCGACGAGGCCTCGCAAAAGCCGGTTTTTGTGGCATTTGTTTATGGTAATACTTTCTCACAAATAAAGTCAAGATTTCTCTTGACAGATCCTCTGCAGCCCTGGGAGAAGGACATCCGCGCGGGAGAGATTGAGCTATTTGCCCAACTCATGCCCAGCGAATGTCCTTCAAACTTTTACGCCTGGTAAAAGCAGGGGCATAGCTTACTTTTACCTGCGTAAGAGTTTTAAAACATATAAAAATTAAATTTAAACACTAATTTTTTATATTTAAAAACCTTGTCCATTAAGGTAAGTTTATTTTTAACACGATTAAAACACATTAAAAAAATTCCCCCAAATATTTTTTTTCTAAAACATTCAATTACATTTAATTTCAATTAATTTTAAATATTTGAGGTGTTTTATTTATTTATTATGCTGTGTTTTGGTGTTTTAGGGGGTTTTCTCATTGATAGTAATGTGAGTCCATACAAACAGAGCTCCCATTTTTATCAATGAGAATACTGCATAGTGATTGGTGGTCCAGGCCCACGTGACTCCAGCTTGTACATAGTACCTGAAAGGTATCTTCCCTTGCACTGCACAGCGAATCTAGGCCTCCGACCGTACTCTCTACGTTCCTCCTGGACCATCAGGTACTTTCGTAGATTTTTTTGGGGTCGGAGGCGTTTGTATAAAGGAAGCCTCCAAACGCAATTTCCCCCCAGTCATCATCATCATAGGCAGTCCCTCGGAATCGAGGGAGACTTGCTTCCACTCTTAGCATGAGTTCTTAGGTGGCTGTACAGTCCAATACGAGAACCACAGTCTCTGTCACAGGTGAGACAGACAGTGGTTGAAGGGAAGGGTGGGCGGGGAGCCTGGTTTGCCGCACGCTCCTTCCGCTGCCTGCGCTTGATTTCTGCATGCTCTCGGCAACAATACTCGAGGTGCTCAGCGCCCTCCTGGATGCACTTCCTCCACTTAGGGCGGTCTTTGGCCAGGGACTCCCAGGTGTCAGTGGGGATGTTGCATTTTTTCAGGGAGGCTTTGAGGGTGTCCCTATAACGTTTCCACTGCCCACCTTTGGCTTGTTTGCTGTGGACGAGTTCCGAGTAGAGCACTTGCTTTGGGAGTCTCGTATCTGGCATATGAACTAGGTGGCCTGCCCAGCGGAGCTGATCATGTGTGGTCAGTGCTTCAATGCTGGGGATGTTGGCCTGGACGAGGACGCTAATGTTGGTGCGTCAGTCCTCCCAGGGCATTTGTAGGATCTTGCGGAGACATCGTTGGTGGTATTTCTCCAGCAACTTGAGGTGTCCGCTGTACATGGTCCATGTCTCTGAGCCATACAGGAGGGCAAGGATTACTACAGCCCTGTAGACCATGAGCTTGGTGGCAGTTTTGAGGGCCTGGTCTTCAAACACTTTTTCATCAGGCGGCCGAAGGCTGCACTGGCGCACTGGAGGCGGTGTTGGTTCTCGTCGTCAATGCCTGCTCTTGTTGACAGGAGGCTCCCGAGGTAAGGGAAGTGATCCATGTTGTCCAGTATGTCAGTGCTGAACTCCCATATAACAGTATGCCATTGTCATGCACAAATGCGCTACATAGCCTTCACCTATTAGATTTGCATATTTGGAAGGTCCACAAACAGTTTTTCCCAAATAGTGCAAGATTTATATATGCATCATCTGCAGAAATAAAAAGAAATCTACAATGCCTCAAGAAATTCATTATTCAAAATTTTGCATGAGGGTCCTGACGTTCCAGGTCCTGAACTTCACTTGAAGGGTGGAAGATGCCTGTGCGTGAGTTCTTTTAAAGTGGGTTGGCTGTTGCACACTGGCTACCACACAGGGCTTAGCTGAGTAAGGTCTTGGTCCAGTGGCAAGGGGGTCCAAGAAGACTGGAGACCAGGTACTTCTGAATGGGCCTAGTTGCCTACGGCGGGGTGCGAGCCATAAGCTCGGCACTGAGCAGCGTCCTTCGGTGAGATCCGAGGCGTGGCTGAGGGCAGGCATTGGGATGGTCAGAGGTCCACTTCATGGAAGGAGAAGAGGTCAGAGAGATCAGAGTGGTCACAGCCATTGTGCTCATCACGTGCTCAGCAGAGACTCTGCCGTTGAGTGGGGCCAGCTGCGACCGGTAATGTTCGGGCCTTCCTCCTTCTGGCAACGTCCTGGCATTCATCCCTTCAGCGATGTAAAAATAGCTGCAAAGGAAAACACCAACCCATGCAGCGTCAAACTCGGTTTGACCAAATTCCTCAGCAGCTCCTTAATTTAAACGTTTAGAAAGTGCAGCGATTTTTTGATCCCAGCTCTCGAAATGTATAACTCTGAGGGCAACACTCTGACCTGGACCCAGTTCTTGTATCTGGTCACGCGCACGCCTCTCTCCTAGACAGGACAGTTGAAGTCCCAGTCAGTCAGGAGCCAGCAGTGTAAACAGGGAGGGTTCTGCCTGGCTGGAATACCAGACCTCACCCACCAGTCTTTCAAACAGTGTAAATGCACCTTTACTCAACAAAAAAGCATTTCAAAGGAAGTGTTCTTGGCTGTTAACAATGAAGAATGTCTGTAGAATGGAATGCAGGCTCTTTCACTCCACAAATCTCTCAACGTGGCCCGTTTATAGCTCGATTTAGACCAAGGGAACTTGATATTGTGTGAACCCCTGCGCGACACGCAGAACAAACAAATGGTTAATTTGTTTTAAGGTTGCAAGATGTCTCCCAGATGCTTTTCTTTCTCCATTCAGACGTTTAAGGCCGAGTTGTTGAGGATGTATGGTTGACTGAATAATTTGTTCTTTTCAAAGGTGGTCAGTCCTGAGCTGAATGGAAGGAGCGTGAAATTTAAGATCTGGGCAAGCTACTAATTGAGAGATGAGAATACTCTTCGATCAACCAAGTAAATTTCATTTGGGGAGAGGGTTCGGGGGAAGCTTGAAGTGAATTTTTATCGGGATTAAATTAGATTCAGATATTGTAGTTTAGGAGCCAGTTAACGAGTTCCATATCTTTTATTTAGTTGGCTAAAGTTGAGCAGAGGTTGAATAGACATGACTATATACTTTAACGACTGAAAGAAAGAAGAAAGACTTGCATTTATATAGCGCCGTTCACAAACTCAGTGCGTCCCAAAATGCTTTACAGCTAATGAAGTACTTTTTTTTAACGAGTAGTTACTGTTGTAATGTAGGAAACACACCAGCCAAGTTGCATACAGCAGTCTCCCACAAATACCAACTTGATATTGATCAGATAATGTTGATTGAGGGATAAATATTGGCCAGGACACCGGGGATAACTCTCCCGCTCTTCTTCAATATAGTGCCAGGGGATCTTTTATATCCACCTGAGTGGGCAAACAGAGCCTTGGCTTAATGTCTCACCCAAAAGATGGCACCTCTGACAGTGCAGCATTCCCTCAGTACTGCACTGGAGTGACAGAACCCACAACCTTCTGACTCAGAGGCAAGCATGCTACCCACTGAGCCACGGCTGCATTCGTGTGTGAGATAATGATCCGAAAGGGGACGAAAGGGACCATGAGGAAGAAGAAAAGCTGTACAATATTCCTTTCACTCTTCGAATCATAGAATCATAGAATGGTTACAGCACAGAAGGAGGCCATTCGGATCTTCGAGCCTGTGCCGGCTCTCTGCAAGAGTATTTCAGCTAGTCCCACACCCCTGCCCTTTCCCTGTAGCCCTGCAAATTTTGTTTCCTTCAGGAACTTATCCATCATCATCATCATAGGCAGTCCCTCGGAATCGAGGAAGTCTTGCTTCCACTCCTGAAGTGAGTTCTTTGGTGGCTGAGCAGTCCAATACGAGAGCCACAGACTCTGTCACAGGTGGGACAGACAGTTATTGAGGGAAGGGGTGGGTGGGACTGGTTTGCCGCACGCTCCTTCCTCTGACTGCCCTTGACCTCTGCATGCTCTCGGCGTTGAGACTCGAAGTGTTCAACGCCCTCCCGGATGCACTTTCTCCACTTAGGGCGGTCTTTGGCCAGGGATTCCCAGCTGACAGTGGTGATGTCGCACTTTACCAGGGAGGCTTTGAGGGTGTCCTTGTAACGTTTCCGCTGCCCACCTTTGGCTCATTTGCCATGAAGGAGCTCCGCATAGAGTACTTGCTTTGGGAGTCACGTGTCTGGCATGCGAACTATATGGCCTGCCCAGCGATGCTGATCGAGTGTGGTCAGCGCTTCAATGCTGGACGAGGACACTGCTGTTGGTGCGCCTGTCCTCCCAGGGGATTTGCAGGATCTTGCGGAGACATCGTTGGTGATATATCTCCAGCGACTTGAGGTGTCTTCTGTACATCGTCTATACCTCTGAGCCATATAGGAGGGCGGGTATTGCTACAGCCCTGTAGACCATGAGCTTGGTGGTAGATTTGAGGGCCTGGTCTTCGAACATTCTTTTCCTCAGGCGGCCGAAGGCTGCACTGGCGCACTGGAGGCGGGGTTGAATCTCCACATCAATGTCTGCTTTTGTTGACAAGAGACTCCCGAGGTTTGGGAAATGGTCCACGTTGTCGAGGGCCGCGCCGTGGATCTTGATGACTGGGGGGCAGTGCTGTGTGGCGAGGACAGGCTAGTGGACTTATTCAGCTCCCTTTTGAAAGCCACAATTGAGTCTGCCTCCACCAACCTTTCAGGCAGTGAATTCTAGATCCTAACCACTCGCTGCGTAAAAAAGTTTTTCCTCGTGTAGTCTTTGGATCTTCTGCCCATTACCTTAAATCTGTGTCCTCTGGTTCTCGACCCTTCTGCCAATGGGAAGAGTTTCTCCCTATCTCAACTCTGTCTAGAACCTTTATGATTTTAAACACTTCTATCCGATCTCCTCTCAACCTTCTCTGCTATGTCCTGGGGGTGACATTTCTTTCTTATTTTGTATCACTCAACAATCTCCTCCTCCTACATGAATGGAAACAGAATAATGAGAAATAAAATTATTATTAATAGCATGTTCTAGGAGCTGAAAATAAGCAGCATCATTTTTTAAACAATATGTTTAATAAGTAGATTATTTTACGAAGCCAATCAGTATAAACAAACAGATTACAAATCGCAACAAGGGAACCTGGGCAAAATTTAATGATTAACATTCCAGTTATAAACATTAAAAAATATATATTTCTTTTCAAAAAGGAAACAGATTGTACACTGTTTTTTACACTGATATAGCAGCGGTATATATCCCCAACACTCCATTGCTACAGTAGCTTAACGTGATTCAGGATCTGGGCAGATACAGGTGTGGGAGGCACACCTGGACAGAGGTGCACATGGGCTATCCCAGATTTTTCTTAGGGTGTTTCCTGGTTCTCTTACTCTCCCTGTAGAAGTGAGGGCCAATGACGATATATCATTACTGTCAACTAGTCTACTCATCTCAAGTGTGTATTGTGGGGTTTGCGCGAGGAGACGTACAGGTGTCCAGACGGCTTAGTACGTTCCCAGTTTTAAGTAGAGGTCATTAAATTACAAGCTCTGACTGGCATACGGCCAACTGGTACTTAATCCAAAGGCCAGAGGGATCAAGGAATCACTCTAATTATACTGACATTATTGATTCGGAAGGAAGCGTGTATATGTAAGCGAGGCTTCCCTGGTCTATCGTGGCCAATCTGGCACAAGGACTTCTCAGGTGTAATAGCAACAGCCTAACTTAAGAGGAGCATCACCCAGCTTAGTCAGCTTCTTATCAAAAGTAAGGGCCTGTTTTCTCAGTAATTAGTGACAAATTGTACCTCATTCAGAAGGGAATGTTTAAGTATAGTTACCACAAGGAGTAGCTGAGGTGACTCACATAGATGCATTTAAGGGGGAGCTGGATAAACACATTAGCGAGAAAGGAATAGAAGGATATGCTAATAGGGTTATATGAAGAAGGGCGGGAGGAGGCTGGTGTGGACCATAAATACCAGCATAGACCTGTTGGGCTGTTTCTGTGCTGTAAATTCTATCTCGGCACCTTCAAATCGATCACTCCTTCCAGGAGCCAGAGACACTGCACCAACTTCAGCGAGAACCAAGCTCTTTTGTTCTCAGTGCTCAAGATAAACATGTCTCTGTCCTATAGAACACACCCACCTCCACGTTGACAATATTCACAGAAACTCTTGATGGAGGATAGGAATGATATCTAGGTCACTAAATAACAGCAAATCAGGGAACAAACCCTCACCATTAACACTAGCAGCAGATTACATGAGGAGCAAATCAAACACATATGTCCTACAAAAGCTTTATAGATTCTGCCTTTCCCCTTGAATGAATGCTGGATAGGATGAGGCCAGATATTTTTACAGGCCTTTTGACTCTGTCCCCCTGAATCCAAATATTTTGGGAAGTAGTTGGATAGGAAAAAGACTTGCATTTATATAGCACCTTTTACAACCACCAGACATCCCAAAGTGCTTTACGTCCAATTAAGTACTTTTTGAAGTGTAGTCACTGTTATAATGTAGGATAGGCAACAAATATCATTTCCCTGTCTACTAGACTTGCCCCCTGGGTGTACATGCACCTGGGCACAACTTTTACAGTTGGTAGCAAGAAGATGTATCTCCTCACGTAGCAAATACCATGCCTCTCCCCTCGCCAACATGTGGATTAAGCAACCATGCTTGGGTTGCCAGTGGCTCAGTTGGTAAACGTATTGCATAGTGCCGAAGTAAACCAGACCAAACAGGAATATCCCAGACCTGCACTGAGTTATCTCATTTCAGGCAGGGAGGCAATTTGGGAGGTAACATTGGGCTGGGCACCCATGGGTCAGGGATTGCTATCCAGTGGCCTCTACTGGAAGTGCATTTTCATTGATGTTGGATAAAGACCGTTGATGTTGGGCATCCCATGGTTGACACTCACCGCCTTAGCTCATACAGGGCGAGGTAAGGATTAGAGGGCAGTAACACCCATGGAGACATTTCCTGACTTGATTCAACAGGGAAGTGGAGAAAATTGGAAGAGAAGTACAATAAAATAAGCAAGAGTAGGAAAGGAGCTACACAGTGTGTGAAAGTCTGTCTTTTGTACACACGGCTAGGAGTTGGCAAGTGAGCCCAAGGTGGGTAGAGGAAATGTTTCAATGACATCATCAATGCCTCCTTGATAAAGTGCAACATCCTTGGGAGTCCCTGGGCAAAGACCGCCCGAAGTGGAGGAAGTGCATCCGGGAAGGCGCTGAGCATCTCGAGTCTCGTCGTCGAGAGCGTGCAGAAAACAAGCGCAGGCAGCGGAAGGAGCGTGCGGCAAACCAGACTCCCCACCCACCCTTTCCTTCAACCACTGTCTGTCCCACCTGCGACAGAGATTGTAATTCCCGTAGTGGACTGTACAGTCACCTGAGAACTCACTTTTGGAGTGGAAGCAAGTCTTCCTCGAATTCGAGGGACTGACTATGATGATGTTGATGGTTTGTGTGTTCAGAAGATGGCGGTGCTGGAAGATGAGGACAATCCCAGAAACAAGTAGCAAGGCATCATGTGTGAGTGCGTCAGTCCATGAGTGAGATAGTCAGGCACAAATATAGAAGGGGAGGGCTCAATGGGCCGAATAGTCTTTCCTCACTCCAAGCTTTCTTATGCTCTGCTGGAAGGAGTTTTTTTTTAGCAGAAGCGAAAGTGCTGTGTTTACTTGTTACTCCTTCCTAATCTTATTTCTGCCTTTCTGTTCCTATGTCCTTTGCACTGTAAAAAGAAAAAAATAACTGAAATTTGAATGTTGCCCATCAAAATAATCCATTGTAATGGCACAGGACCACGACACGTACAATGTATTTCAAAAGTTGCAGATTAAATCAACTCCTTACTTTCAAATTGGAACCAGGGTCGTTTTGTTTAAAAAGAGGCTTCACTTGAAGGCTAAATATGAAATTCAAGGTCACATTCTGCAGACTAAGATAATATACGTCCGTACTTTGCAATTACTTTACTGTCGTTTCTCCGGGACATTAGAATCAGGTCATTGCTTCAGGCACCTTTGCAGCGGCTCCACTATCTCTCTGGCAGCTGGGTTACAGTCACTATGTTTTTCATCTGGACTACATTAGTCAGTCACACGTCTTCCCTGAATACAATTGCCTTCAAATATTTATTGGAACTTGGAACACAGCAGCAGGAGTAAAGCAGTTGTTGTAATAGTGTTCCCTTTAAACCAGAAACAGGATTGTGAGTGCGTGCAGGAAAACAGTGACACACTGAGCTAATTGGTGGCGCGTTTCCTACATCACAACAGTGACTACACTCCAAAAAATACTTCATGGCCTGTAATCGCTTCATCGCTTTCAGACGTCCGGTGGTTATGAAAGGCGCTATATAAAATCCAAGTCTTTCTTTGCAGCCATGGCAATGTGTGGACGAATATTTAAAAGCGAACACTGCACTTTAGGTGCATTTGTGATGTCGACAGATTGGTGCAATAGGAAATGAAGTTATGCTTGGCAAAATCTGTGCAAAGGAACATTACATCCTGGTTATACTGAGACCAATGGACCAGGGAGATTCCAGGTTCAGTCACTAGCCTACACTGTTAGCCAATCCTGGCCAGGGTGGCAACGACGGGAGCTACAACTGGCTGCATTACCCCTAATCTAAAAGGAAGACTTGCATTTATATAGCGCCTTTCACAGCCTCGGGTCACCCAAAGCGCTTTACAGCCAATGAAGTGCATCTGAAGTGCAGTCACTGTTGTAATGTAGAAATGCGGTCACCAATTTGTGTACAGCAAGCTCCCATAAACAGCAATGAAATAACTTAGCAGATCATTTATCGAGTGCTTACACTAGAGAGGGTACCGTTTAGATTTACGAGGATGTTGCCAGGACTGGAGAATTTTAGCTATGAGGAAAGATTGGATAGGCTGGGTTTGTTTTCTTTGGAACAGAGGAGGCTGAAGGGGTGACCTTATTGAGATGTATACAATTATGAGGGGCCTAGATAGAGTGGATAGGAAGGACCCATTTCCCTTAGCAGAGGGGTCAACAACAAGGGGGCACAGATTTAAAATAATTGGTAGGAGGTTTAGAGGGGATTTGAGGGGAAATGTTTTCACCCAGAGGGTGGTGGGGGTCTGGAACTCACTGCCTGAAAGGGTGGTAGAGGCAGAAACCCTCACCACATTTAAAAAGTACTTGGTTGTGCACTTGAAGTGAAGTACAGGGCTACGGACCAAGAGCTGGAAAGTGGGAATAGGTTGGATAGCTCTTGGTCGGCCGGCGCAGACACGATGGGCCGAAATGGCCTCCTTCCGTGCTGTAAACTGCTTTGATTCTATGATCATATATTTTTGCTGTTGGTTGAGGGTTAAATGTTGGCCAGCACAGGGGGGAGAACTCCCTGTGCTTCTTTGAATAGTCAAAGTAGAGGGGATAATAGGCTGGGATTCTGTTAGCGATCGCCAGCCAGTTACTCCTCCTGGAGTGTGTGTGTGTGTGTGTGGGGTGGGGGGGGGGGGGGGGGCAGATTTGAGGTGGCTCCTAAATTGAGCTTTACTCTGATACCACCCATGGAGAAATAGACTGTCCGGTCAAGTAACCAAGCTCTTGCGTGAAGAAAGGCACTCGGGTGAGTGACCAGAAGTGGACCTGGTGCCGGAACCATACCTGATCAAGAATCATGGCCTTCAGGAGAACACGAGGAAAAACCTGCGAGGAGAGAAAGTAGTATTAACTGTGGATTAGAGGCGAGATACATGCCAGGGATTGGTGAAATCATGAAAATAAAGCAAGGAGCCATGTGGGCCACTTAATTCACAGCACTCCAGTGAGTCATGTGGGCTGCACCACAAGTAGCTTATTTTTCATGTACTGCCAACCCAGGCATATTATTTTTGTTTCTGCCACATGTGCTTTCGTTGTCATTTTTAATTGTGTGGGCGGTGGGGGAGGTCGAGGGGATAGTTGATGATAGCATCATCGGGGCTGCATCTGTGCCGCCCTGCATCACCACACAGTGGAACAGGGATGTCCCATTGCAACAAGGCACTGCAGAACACACTGGGCAGATTATCAACCGTTCAGTGCGGTTCTCTAAACAGGAACAGAAGATAAGGTGCGGGGGAAGCCAACATGTGTCCCCACAATCATTGTGCTGGGTGAGATTTCATTTGGGTGAGAAGGGCCTTGGGCTGGCTTGCCCTCATTCTTCCAGAATATCGACACCTTTCCAGGCCCCCGTCTGCAGGGTTATTGCATTTATCCCCCATTGCATGCACAGAGTAATTGTAGCACTGCGACAGGAATCAAAGCACATCTTAAAATCATCATCATCATAGGCAGTCCCTCGGAATCAAGGAAGACTTGCTTCCACTCTTAAAATGAGTCCTTAGGTGGCTGAACAGTCCAATATGGGAACCACAGTCCCTGTCACAGGTGGGACAGATAATCGTTGAGGTTAAGGGAGGATGGGACTGGTTTGCCGCACGCTCTTTCCGCAGCCTGCGCTTGATTTCTGCACGTTCTCGGCGATGCGCATTAAAGAACTGTCGGAAAAATGGAAGGCGTCTCGTGTTTAAAGTCTCGCATTTTCTGCCCTCTCTGAGTGGAGGGTCAAAGATTAACGACAGGCGTTGTAACTCTTTTATCTGCCCGATAGCCCAGTGTTTTCCTTGTACAGATACCCAAAGCAGTCAAGGGCGTTGTTCAGATTACCGCTGGCAACTAGTAATCCTGCTTGTCTCTGTACTTTGGTATTTTTAACACTGTCAACATGGCTGCCGCCATAAAGGGCCATAAAGGATTATCGGCTCTGCTGTGTGCTGAGGTGAGCCACGTAGCCTGCGCAGGGCAATTTGCTTCGGGAACATCCACGGCAATAAATTCAATGCTACTAAATAAACCAAGCCGCTCAGCTCACCAAGCTGTGACTTCTGCAGCCTGGCTGTCAGCTCCCTCCCACGCTGAAGGTGTGAGCAGCACGTACATGAGGTGCTCAGCGCTCAGCTCATGAAATTCTACTCATTGAAATTCAGCAGAATGAGAGGTGATCGTAACGAAATGTATAAGATTATGAGGGGGCTTGACAAGATGGATGCAGAGAGGATGTTTCCACTGATGGGGTAGACTAGAACTAGGGGACATAATCTTAGAATAAGGGGTCGGTCGCCCATTTAAAACTGAGATGAGGAGAAATTTCTTCTCTCAGAGGGTTGTAAATCTGTGGAATTTGCTGCCTCAGAGAGCTGTGGAAGCTGGGTCAATGAATACATTTAAGACAGAGATAGACAGTTTCTTAAATTATAAGGCTGTAAGGGGTTATGGGGAACAGGCAGTGAAGTGGACATGAGTCCATGATCGGATCAGCCATGATCGTACTAAATGGTGGAGCAGGCTCGAGGGGCCATATGGCCTACTCCTATTTCTTATGTTTTTATGAACTGGATATCCAGAGTCAGAATATATTGGGGACGTCGGACATAAGAAATAGGAGCAGGAGTAGTCCATGTGACCTCTCGAGTCTGCTCTGCCATTCAATAAGATCATGGCTGATATGATCTTGGCCTCAACTCCACTTCCCTGCCTGCTCCCCATAACCCTTGACTCCCTTCTGACTCTGTTGTGTGTTCAGCCCGTAATGACAGCCTAAAATACCTTACCCACTCATGTTAACTTTCTCTCTGAATCATCATAAAACACCATCCCAGTGAGCAAAGGCGGAATTATAACTGTTTGGTACGTCTGTGTGCAACAGCATGGAGTAATTGGGTGTCCGTGATTACACAGTAAAACCCAATGAGAAAGAGGAAACACCCAAGATACTGAACACAGGATAAGCTTTATAGGGAAACAACTATTTCCACAGGTTGACGAGGCAGTAACTAGAGGGCACAAATTTAAGATAATCACCAGGAGAACAATGGGAAAAGTTGGGAGCATTTTCTCTTTTACACAGAGGGTTGTTAAGATCTTACCACAAATCAGGGTGGGAGCAGAATCGTCAGAAGGAAAAATTGAAAAGTCTGGAGATAGGGTTGGGATATGGGACCAATTGGATAACTCTTCAGAGAGCCAACACAGGCGTGATGGGCCAAATGGCTTCCTTCTGTGCTGTAGAATACTGTGATACTTTTATTTGAGGAAGGAACGGGACACCTTATGCCTACAGATCTGACTTGTTCCAGAACATTCCTTTGTTTCGAAGCTTAGACTAAAATAATACACCAGTGCATCAGAAAAGAAATGTACTGAAAATCCTAGTATCTAGGAACATAGGAACATGCGTAGGCCATTCAGCCCCTCGAGTCTGTTCCACTATTTCATCATCATAGGCGGTCGCAGCATCTGCATTCGTTCTGCAAATTTATTGCTGAGATTTTCGCTGCCACCAACCTAAGAGAACTGTGCAACGACTCATTTAACGCTCCCTTAATTTGATCACTTACCTCAATTACCGCCTTTAATAAAAACATAACATAAGAAATAGGAGCAGGAGTAGGCCATACGGCCCCTCGAGCCTGCTCCGCCATTCAATAGCATCATGGCTGATCTGATCATGGACTCAGCTCCACTTCCCCGCCCGCTCCACATAACCCCTTACCCCTTATCGTTTAAGAAACTATTTCTATCTTAAATTTATTCAATGTCCCGGCTTCCACAGCTCTCTAAGACAGCGAATTCTACAGCTTTACAACCCTCTGAGAGAAGAAATTTCTCTTCATCTCTGTTTTAAATGGGCGGCCGTTATTCTAAGATCGTGCCCTCTAGTTCTAGTCTCCCTCATCAGTGGAAACATCCTCTCTGCATCCACCTTGTCAAGCCCCTTCATAATCTTATATGTTTCGTTAAGATCACCTCTCATTCTTCTGAATTCCAATGAGTAGAGTGCCAACCTACTCAACCTTTCCTCATAAATCAACCCCCTCATCTCCGGAATCAACCTAGTGAACCTTCTCTGAACTGCCTCCAAAGCAAGGATATCCTTTCATAAATATGGAAACCAAAACTGCATGCAGTATAGAAACATAGAAACATAGAAAATAGGTGCAGGAGTAGGCCATTTGGCCCTTTGAGCCTGCACCGCTATTCAATAAGATCATGGCTGATCATTCCCTCAGTACCCCTTTCCTGCTTTCTCTCCAAATCCCTTGATCCGCTTCGCCATAAGGGCCATATCTAACTCCCTCTTGAATATATCCAATGAACTGGCATCAACAACTCTCTGCGGCAGGGAATTCCATAGGTTAACAACTCTCTGAGTGAAGAAGTTTCTCCTCATCTCAGTCCTAAATGGCCTACCCCTTATCCTAAGACTATGTCCTCTGTTTCTGGACTTGCCCAACATCGGGAACATTTTTCCCATATCTAATCTGTCCAGTCCCGTCAGAATCTTATAAGTTTCTATGAGATCCCCTCTCATCCTTCTAAACTCCAGTGAATAAAGGCCCAGTTGATCCAGTCTCTCCTCATATGACAATCCAGCCATCCCTGGAATCAGTCTGTTGAACCTTCGCTGCACTCCCTCAATAGCAAGAACATCCTTCCTCAGATTAGGATACCAAAACTGAACACAGTATTCCAGGTGTGGCCTGACCAATACCTTATATAGCTGTAGTAAGACTTTGTTCCGTATCCATTGATACTCTTACCTGACAATACACTATCGATCTCAGTCTTGAAAATGTCAATTGTCCCAGCAATCACAGCCTTTTAGGGGAGAGAGTTCTAGATTTCCACTATCCTTTGTGTGGAAAAGTGTTGCCTGATTTCACTCCCCAAACCACCAAACTAAAATATTTGGCATCCTGGTACTTGTGACATGATAAGTAGAATACAAAACAGAGCTCTCACTCACTCCCCCATCTCCCCTTGTTCAAATAAAACAGTGCCGTGTTAGTAAATAATCTCCTGTCATTTCTTCATGAAATGTGCTGGACCGTAAATCAGACATGACACATCAGTACGATCGCTGCTGCTCAAGGTAAAAGGGATCTGCTTTACATTATTACATCATTCTCTTTTTTTTCTGCCCTCACCCATAAATGTCCGATCAAATAATGTTCAGAATTTTTACAAAACCTTGCCACTGTATTCGTTGCGTATATTCAAGACAGAGGCCGATATATTTTTGGGGATGAAAGGAATTAAGGGATATGGGGATAGGGCGGGCAGGTGGAATTTAGGTAGAAGATCAGCCATGATCTTGTTGAATGGCAGAGCAGGCTCGAAGGGGCCAAATGGCCGACTCCCAGCCCTCTTTCTTATGTTCTTATGTATTGTGGCTTTAATGTGGGTGGTTTTGATAGAGTAAATAGTGAGAAACTGTATACACTGTCAGGAGGGTTGGTAACCAGAGGACACAGAGTTAAGGTAATTGGCAAAAGAATCGGAGGGTAGATGAGAATTTTTTATGCGGCACGTTATGATGTGGAACGCACTACCTGGAAGCGAGGTGGAAGCAGATTCAATAGTAACTTTTAAAATTGGATAAATAGTTGAAGGGGAACACATTGCAGGGCTATAGGGGAAGGGCAGGGGAGTGGGACTAGCTGGATAGCTCCACCAAAGAGCCGGCACAGGCACGATGGGCCGATTGACCTCTTCTGTGCTGTAAAATTCTATAATGAAACCTCTCAAAAAGGCTTAAGAAGTGAAAAGAGCAGTGAGGGATAGAAGAGTTGAGGAGGTGACCAAAAATCTTGTTGAGGAGAGAGGTTTAGAAGAGGCTGTTGACGAGTGCAAAGGAGGTAGCAGCAGAAATGTATAGGTATATTACAGAGAGTGGGATCAAGGCAGCTGAAGGCTATATCCATATTTCGGATGAGACGTTAAACCGAGGCCCCATCTGCCCTCTCAGGTGGAGGTAAAAGATCCCATGGCATTTTTCGAAGAAGAACAGGGGAGCTCTCCCTGGTGTCCTGACCAATATTTATCCCTCAACCACCATCACAAAAATAGATTATCTGGTCTTTATCACATTGATGCTTGTGGGAGCTTGCTGTGCGCAAATTGGTTGCCATGACAACAGTGATTACAAAAAAATAGTACTTCATTGGCCGTAAAGCGCTTTGGGACATCCGGTGTTCGTGAAAGGTGCTATATAAATACAAGTCTTTCTTTCTTTTATCTGACTGAAGGCCAAGTGGAGATCAGGGGGAGGGGATCTGGGAGAGAACAGTTAAAGGAACAGATGGCATTTGCTGGTATGGAGGGCTGGTAAAGTTTGCAGACTTGGATGGAAGCCCAAGACAAATATTGTAGAAAAACATTAAACTAAAATATAAGAACAGAATAGATGTGGGAAATCATAGAATAGTCATTAGGTACTGCCACGCTTGGCTTTTGAAAGCTTGTAGGTTGCAGGAGGGGAAGACTGAGTTTTGACATCTTAACTCCTGCATCTTAGCATCAAGCGCAGTCCCAAGGTCAGTCCTTCCAGTCACCTGTTGTTCAAACCTCACTGCCTGTCCAGCTGTTTCTTTTCTTTTCTCTCACTGCATTCACTACAAGTGGAAAAGCAGTGCCCTGAATCCTTCCCCATTGCCTGGACTGGAGAATTATAGCTATGAGGAAAAATTGGATAGGCTGGGTTTGTTTTCTTTCAAACAGAGGAGGCTGAGGGGAGACCTTATTGTGGTGTATAAAATATTGAGGGGCCTGGATAGAGTGGATAGGAAGCACCTATTTCCCTTGGCGGAGGGATCAACAACTAGGGGGCATAGATTTAAAGTAACTGGTAGGAGGTTTAGTGGGGATTTGAGGGGAAATGCTTTCACCCAGAGAGTGGTGGGGGTCTGGAACTCACTGTCTGAAAGAGTGGTAGAGGCAAAAACCCTCACCACATTTAAAAAGTACTTAGATGTGCACTTGAAGTGCAGTAACCTACAGGGCTACAGACCAAGAGCTGGAAAGTGGGATTTGGCTGGATAGCTCTTTGTTGGCCGGCCGGACACGATGGGCTGAAATGGTCTCCTTCCGTGCTGTAAATTTCTACGATTCAGGCATTTGCCAGCAGCCCTGTCAACCAAAGCAACTTCACTGCCTCTCAAGAGTATCATCTCATGTTAATCTCACACAAATAGAATCATTCCCACCATAATAGGTATGGCTGTCTTGTTTAGTCATCTGATGATAAGAGAAAACAAACTGCCCACAACAAGAAGAAGAACAACTTGCTTTTCTACAGCACCTTAATGTAGTAAAATGTCCCAAGGTGCTTCACAGGAACGTTATCAAACAAAATTTGACGCCGAGCCACATAAAAAGATATTAGGGCAGATGACCAAAAGCTTGTTTTAAGGAGTACCTTAAGGGAGGAAAGAGGGGTAGAGAGGTGGCGAGGTTTAGGGAGGTAATTCCAGCACTTAGATCCTAGGCAGCTGAAGGCACGGCCGCCAATGGTGGAGCGTTGAAAATCGGGGATGCACAAGGGGTCAGAATTGGAGGACGCAGAGATCTGGGAGGATCTGGGAGGGTTGTGGGGCTGGGGAAGGTGACAGAGATAGGGAGGTCATGGAGGGATTTGAAAACGTGGTTGAGAATTTTAAAATCGAGGCATTGCCGGACCGGGGGCCAGTATAAGTCAGCGAGCACAGGGGTGATGGATGAACGGGACGTGGTACGAGTTAGGACACGGGCAGCAGAGTTTTGGATGAGATCAAGATTACGGAGGATGCAGGGTGGGTGGCCAGCCAGGAGAGCATTGATGTCTAGAGAAAAGAAAAAAAAGAAAGACTTGCATTTCTGTATCTCCTTTCACGACCACCGGACATCCCAATAGAAACATAGAAAATAGAAAATAGGTGCAGGAGTAGGCCATTCGGCCCTTCTAGCCTGCACCGCCATTCAATGAGTTCATGGCTGAACATTCAACTTCAGTACCCCATTCCTGCTTTCCCGCCAATAGAAACATAGTCAGATAAAAGAAAGAAAGACTTGTATTTATATAGCACCTTTCACGAACACCGGATGTCCCAAAGCGCTTTACAGCCAATGGAGTACTTTTTGAAGTGTAGTCACTGTTGGAATGTGGGAATGGATGTCTCAATTATTGTTGCAGCCTCACCAAGTAACAATGCAATCAACCCACCCACCCTCTCTTGGAGTCTGCCTTTAAACATTTGCTAATTTATTTTGTTAAAAACACAATCCTTAAACATAACTCATTCATCGAGTCTCCGAGTCAGCAGCCTGTGGCTTTTTTTCTCGAATCTGTTTAAATTCTCTTTGTTTTAAACTACGGTATTTAAACATGAATCATTCTCAAATCCTTTCTGTGACAAAATAATGATCAGAAATTTCAAACTACCACATTTCCCATTACTCGCTCATTGAAAAGCCTCCAGGTAGAATTAGCAGGTAATGTTTATAGAATAAAATGCTGTAGACTCAACTACTTACAGGTATTGCAAAAGATTTTAGAAATTGATAAATCTGAAGATGCACTTTCCGAGAATGCAAATGAAGCAAATCTGAACTAATCTCCTGCTGTCATAGGAGGGATGGATTGTCAAGGTTGAACAGGTTCCCACTGGTTCTATAGTTTAGTTCCACTCCAGTGGGGAGCTTGCTGAGTGTGAGGTGGAGCATTGCAGCGAGGAAGATTGAGAAGAGGGTTGGCGCGATGACGGAGCCCTGCTTGACCCCGGTCCGGATGTGGATTGGGTCTGTGGTGGATCCTTTCTGTGACAAAATAATGATCAGAAATTTCAAACTACCACATTTCCCATTACTCGCTCATTGAAAAGCCTCCAGGTAGAATTAGCAGGTAATGTTTATAGAATAAAATCTTGTAGACTCAACTACTTACAGGTATTGCAAAAGATTTTAGAAATTGGTAAATCTGAAGATGCATGTCATCATGGAGCAAACGGAGGATGGCACTAAACTTTTGGTGGCAGTCAAAACGGAGGAGGACGCTCCATATTCTCTCACGCTTAACAATGTCAAAAGCCTTTGTAAGGTCAAAGAAGGCCATGTACAAGGGTGGGCAGAGGAAACATTTCAAGGACACCCTCAAAGCCTGCTTGATAAAGTGCAACATCCCCACTGACACCTGGGAATCCCTGGCCAAAGACCGCCCGAAGTGGAGGAAGAGCATCCGGGAGAGCGCTGAGCACCTCGAGTCTCGTCGTCGAGAGTGTACAGAAAGCAAATGCAGGCAGCGGAAGGAGCGTGCGGCAAACCAGACTCCCCACCCACCCTTTCCTTCAACCACCTGGGACAGAGACTGTAATTCCCATATTGGACTGTAGAGTCACCTGAACTCACTTTTAGAGCGGAAGTAAGTCTTCCTTGATTTCGAGGGACTGCTTATGATGATGGATTGTCAAAGTGCACGTAAAGGCATATATACTCTGTGGTACTGTACAGTTGGAAGATACATTGGGATAGATCTTGACTTTGTGTGTTAGTTTAAAATGGGTGATAAAGAATCAGCAGCTTGTTCTACATCTCATCATTGAAGTCAATAAAAATCGGGAATGATGTGAAATAGGCTGCCGATTCACTATCACCCATTTTACACCATCATACAGTCGATATCTACCCCACTGTGTTCCAAGAACAAGAGTGTTATATTATACAATATAAAATGGATAATTTTATTGCTAAAGTATGTTATATGTATACATTGTTACATTACAACAGTGACTACATTGTACATTCATTGGCTGTCGAGCGCTTTGAGACGTCTGGTGGTCGTGAAAGGCGCTATATAAATGCAAGACCTTTAATATACATTGACTGTGTAGCTGATGTTGCAGGTTGCGATTGCAAGCACTATCGGTTTAAGTCCCAGTCTTCAATGCGCCCATCGGTAGCAGTGTGATCACCAACAGAATGTGTTTCCTGTTTAGTGTATGGGTTCCTGGAGTGATGGATGAATGAAAAACAGCTGCTTTCAGTTTAAACATTTAGTGCCGTCTTGGATCTTCACAAAGTGTACAAAATAATTTCAACCAATCGGGACACATGTTATCTCACGGGCAGCCTGTGGTGGACAAGAAATATCTGGGAGGTTGCTGTGCTGAATGACCTTCTCTTTCCCATAATTTCCTCAACCATGCGGGGCACAAGAGTTAGGATGCCTCAGTTGCCGTTTCATTCAGTGGCAAGGGAGGAGGAAAGAAAATCCAGCTGGGATTCCAGCTCTTGATCTATCTCACGACTCTTGCTTCAAAATTATGTTTGGACATTGAATGAGGACAAAATCAGACTCAACTGCAAAACTAGTCTGGTAACGTTCACAAAGAATTACATAGAATGCCATTTTTATTTTAGTTTGGAATTCTCTACCCCAGAGACTTGCGGACGCTCAGTCATTCAATATATTCACAACAGAGAACGATAGATTTTTGGATATTAAGAGACTCAAGGGATATGGGGATAGTGCAGGCAAGTGGATTTGAGGAAGATCAGCCAGGATCTTATTGAATGGTGAAGCAGGCTCGGAGGGCCGAATGACCTACTCCTGCTCCTATTTCTTATGTTCTTAATGTACAGCACAGAAACATGCCATTCGGCCCAACGAGTCCATGGGCAGAGATAGGCAGCCTGTGGTGGACAAGAAATATCTGAGAGGCTCCTGTGATGAATGACCTCTTTCCCATAATTTCCTCAACCATGCGGTGCACAGCAGTTAGGATGCTTCAGTTGCCGTTTCACTCCATGGCAAAGGATTCGAGGGATATGGGAATACCTTGCCAGTGTTTATGCTCCACACGAGTCTCCTCCCACCCCTCTTAGAACATAGAACATAAGAACATAACAAATAGGAACAGGAGTAGACCAGATGGCCTCTCGAGCCTGCTCCGCCATTTAATACGATCATGGCTGATCCGATCATAGACTCAGCTCCACTTCCCTGCCCACTCCCCATAACCCCTTATTCCCTTATCAGTTAAGAAACAAAGAAACTGTCTATCTCTGTCTTAAATATATTTAATGACCCAGCTTCCACAGCTATCTGAGGAAGCGAATTCCACATATTTACAACTCTCTGAGAGAAGAAATTTCTCCTCATCTCAGTTTTAAATGGGCGGCTCCTTATTCTCAAAGTATGCCCTCTAGTTCTAGTTTCCCCTATCAGTGGAAACATCCTCTCTGCATCCACCTTGTCAAGCCCCCTCATAATCTTATACGTTTCGATAAGATCACCTCTCATTCTTCTGAATTCCAATGAGTAGAGGCTCAAACTACTCAACCTTTCCTCATAAGTCAACCCCCTCATCTCCGCAATCAACCAAGTGAACCTAGAAATGGGGTACTGAAGTTGCATGTTCAGCCTTGAACTCATTGAATGGCGGTACAGGCTAGAAGGGCTGAATGGCCTACTCCTGCACCTATTTTCTATGTTTCTCTGAACTGCCTTCAAAGCAAGTATATCCTTTCGTAAATAAGGAAACCAAAACTGTACACAGTATTCCAGGTGTGGCCTCACCAATACCCTGCATAACTATAGCAAGACTTCCCTGCTTTTATACTCCATCCCCTTTGCAATAAAGGCTAAGATTCCATTGGCCTTCCTGATCACTTACGATACCTGCACACTATCCTTTTGTGTTTCATGCACAAGTACTCCCCAGGTCCTGCTGTACTGCAGCACTTTGCAATCTTTCTCCATTTAAATAATAACTTGCTCTTTGATTTTTTTCTGCCAAAGTGCATGGCCTCACACTTTCCAACATTATACTCCATCTGCCAAATTTTTGCCCAGTCACTTAGCCTTTTGCAGGTTTTTTGTGACCTCCCATCTTTGTATCGTCAGCAAACTTGGCTACGTTACGCTCAGTCCTTTCTTGCAAGTCTAACTATCACCTTGACCTGCTTCATGTACGTATCCAGCTTCCCCTTACATGTATCTATGCTATTTGCTTCAACCACTCCTTGTAGTAACGAGTTCCACATTCTAATCACTCTCTGGGTAAAGAAGTTTCCCCTGAATGCCTGTTGGATTTATTAGTGCCAATCTTATATTTGTGGCCCTTAGTTTTGGTCTCACCCGCAAGTGGAAACATCTTCTCAACGTCCAGAATTAGAAGAATGGAAATCTGGGTGTGGTACCAGATGGTGATGATATACACGCCAGGAACAGTTAATTCTTTAAGGACTGGGGAGAATTATTGAGGAGGAAAAGGCATTTCAAACAAGAGGCACGAGCCAGTGAGAGTAATTGTGACTGGACCAGGATGTATTTTTCCCACCCTCTGCCATTCCCATTGTTTGCCAGTCAGAGCATGTGCAGAAGGATGTGCTTCAATGTCCGACATAGTGTACATTGGCCCGAAGCCAGCTGGCAAGGCATGTCACCAGGAGCTGACTGCAATGATAACTGTGATAAAGTAAGTCATTGTTGACTAGGTGCAGCAGTGACTGCTGGTGACGTAACCTTAGAAACGGTCCACGCTGTTTACAGGCAATGAGAACAGTATCTGACGTGGCAGAGGGCTGTGAGGCCGTCTGCCATCTTTTTTAAAGGGGTATCATCTGTTGCAGAGAGATGTCAGTTAGGCTCAGTACCAGGGATACCTGGTTGTAAAACCTTGGGTTTAAAGGTGTTATACACCAGGATTAATGAAAGAAAGACTTGCATTCATATAGCATCTTTCATGACCCCAGGACGTCCCAAAACGCTTAACACCCAATGAAGTACTTCTGAAGTGTAGTCGCTGTTGTAATGTTGGAAAGCTGCTATGGTGTGGGAATCTGTGGGTGTCGCGTCTCCATTTGTGTTCAAAAGAACAAAAAACATGAAAGCTCTTTCTTTCCCACCTTTGGGCACGGACACAGATGTGGCCCTCTGAATATTTTCAGCAATAAAACATTACCAGGTCATCAAACCCGCGACCTATGCCCCCTAGAAGGACAAGGGCAGCAGGCGCATGGCAACACCACCTCCTCCAAGTTCCCCTCCAAGTCACACACCATCCTGACTTGGAAATATATCGCTGTTCCTTCATCGTCGCTGGGTCAAAATCCTGGAACTCCCTCCCTAACAGCACTGTGGGAGTACCTTCACCACACGGACTGCAGCGGTTCAAGAGGCGGCTCACTCCCACCTTCTCCAGGGAAACTAGTGACGCCCACATCCTGTGAATGCATTAAAAAAACAGGGAATAAAGCTGGAAAAAATATGACTGCCTGTCACGAGCAGTGAAAAAACATCACCGATTATTTGCACCATTACACACTCCTATTTACACACTTGGTAACGATACACAGTCACCTTACGGAGACATGAAATTGTAGATTTATTTTGTATTCCTCAATGCCTCAGCCAATAAATGCACTGTCATTCAACCAGCAAAACGAGGAAGGTTGAAGATTTAATAATCATTTCCATTTGGAAACGAAAGTCAGGTCTAATATTGCCCCATTTACATTTTTGGCACAAGTTAAAATGACCATCCCCCCTACCCCACCACCCATCCCTGACTCTTCCCCCCGACCCCCCACCCCCACCCCCCTGCTCCCCAAGCCCACATCAAGGACAAATAGCCAGCACATTTCATCCCATAACTGTTGGAACACGGAAAGGCTTTGGAGAAACTGGATTGGGATATCAATGGGCAAGTCATAGATACCCCATACCTTGATGGGTTCTTAAAACGCTGGCCTTGTTATTTAAAAATATTGAAAAGTACCGTGTCCTATGAATCTCAGCTAACCCCATTTCTAAACTCTGATATAGCTGACACCATAATCTTGGACTGTGCCACGAGGAGTTTTAAATATTTGTGAGTAAGCAGAAAAGTTGGGCGAACCATTCAAGGTTACACAAGCCTTTTGCTGATGACTAAAGTGAGAGTTTAACACGCACCGTGGGGTGAGTTTAACACACACTGTGGGGAGAGTTTAACACACATTGTGGGGTAAGTTTAACACACACTGTGGGGCGAGTTTAACACACACTGTGGGGTAAGTTTAACACACTGTGGGGTAAGTTTAACACACACTGTGAGGCGAGTTTAACACACACTGTGGGGTAAGTTTAACACACATTGTGAGGCAAGTTTAACACACACTGTGGGGTAAGTTTAACACACGCTGTGGGGTAAGTTAACACACGCTGTGGGGTGAGTTTAACACACACTGTGGGGTGAGTTTAACACACACTATGAGGAGAGTTTAACACACACTGTGGAGTAAGTTTAACACACACTGTGGGGCAAGTTTAACACACATTGTGAGGCAAGTTTAACACACACTGTGGGGTAAGTTTAACACACGCTGTGGGGTAAGTTAACACACGCTGTGGGGTGAGTTTAACACACACTGTGGGGTGAGTTTAACACACACTATGAGGAGAGTTTAACACACACTGTGGAGTAAGTTTAACACACACTGTGGGGTAAGTTTAACATACACACTGTGGGGTAAGTTTAACACATGCTGTGGGGTAAGTTTAACACATATTGTGGGGTACGTTTAACACACACTGTTGGGTAAGTTTAACACACACCGTGGGGTGCGTTTAACACACACCGTGGGGTAAGTTTAGCTCACACACTGTTGGCGAGTTTAACACACATGCTGTGGGGTGAGTTTAACACACACTGTGGGGTAAGTTTAACACACACCGTGGGGTAAGTTTAACACACAGTGTGGGGTAAGTTTAACACACACTGTGGGGTGAGTTTAACACACACTGTGGGCTGAGTTTAACACACACTGTGGGGTAAGTTTAACACACACTGTGGGGTGAGTTTAACACACATTGTGGGCTGAGTTTAACACACACTGTGGGGTAAGTTTAACACACATTGTGGGGTAAGTTTAACAGACACTGTGGGGTGAGTTTAACACACACTGTGGGGTAAGTTTAACACACACAGTGAGGCGAGTTTAACACACACTGTGGGGCGAGTTTAACACACACTGTGGGGGGAGTTTAACACACACTGTGGGGCGAGTTTAACACACACTGTGGGATAAGTTTAACACACACTGTGTGGGGAGTTTAACACACACTGTGGGGGGAGTTTAACACACACTGTGGGGGGAGTTTAACACACACTGTGGGGCGAGTTTAACACACACTGTGGGGCGAGTTTAACACACACTGTGGGGGGAGTTTAACACACATTGTGGGGGGAGTTTAACACACACTGTGGGGCGAGTTTAACACACACTGTGGGGTAAGTTTAACACACACTATGAGGAGAGTTTAACACGCACTATGAGGAGAGTTTAACACGCACCGTGGGACTGAGTTTAACGCACACTGTGGGGTGAGCTTAACACACACTGTGGGGTGAGTTTAACACACACTGTGGGGCAAGTTTAACACACAATATGAGGAGAGTTTAACACACACTGTGGGGTGAGTTTAACACACACTGTGGGACTGAGTTTAACACACACTATGAGGAGAGTTTAACACACACTGTGGGGTGAGTTTAACACACACTATGACGAGAGTTAAACACACAATGTGGGGCGAGTTTAACACACACTGTGGGGTAAGTTTAACACACACTATGAGGAGAGTTTAACACACACTGTGGGGTGAGTTTAACACACACTATGAGGAGAATTTAACACACACTATGTGGGGAGTTTAACGCACACTGTGGGGGGAGTTTAACACACACTGTGGGGGGAGTTTAACACACACTGTGGGGTGAGTTTAACACACACTATGAGGAAAGTTTAACACACACTGTGGGGGGAGTTTAACACACACTGTGGGGAGAGTTTAACACACACTATGAGGAGAGTTTAACACACACTGTGGGGCGAGTTTAACACACACTGTGGGGTAAGTTTAACACACTGTGGGGTAAGTTTAACACACACTGTGGGGTAAGTTTAACACACACTGTGGGGTAAGTTTAACACACACTGTGGGGCAAGTTTAACACACATTGTGAGGCGAGTTTAACACACACTGTGGGGTAAGTTTAACACACACTGTGGGGTAAGTTTAACACACTGTGGGGTAAGTTTAACACACACTGTGAGGCGAGTTTAACACACATTGTGAGGCAAGTTTAACACACACTGTGGGGTAAGTTTAACACACGCTGTGGGGTAAGTTAACACACGCTGTGGGGTGAGTTTAACACACACTGTGGGGTGAGTTTAACACACACTATGAGGAGAGTTTAACACACACTGTGGAGTAAGTTTAACACACACTGTGGGGTAAGTTTAACATACACACTGTGGGGTAAGTTTAACACATGCTGTGGGGTAAGTTTAACACATATTGTGGGGTAAGTTTAACACACACTGTGGGGTAAGTTTAACACACACTGTGGGGTGCGTTTAACACACACCGTGGGGTAAGTTTAGCTCACACACTGTTGGCGAGTTTAACACACATGCTGTGGGGTGAGTTTAACACACACTGTGGGGTAAGTTTAACACACACTGTGGGGCGAGTTTAACACACACTGTGGGGTAAGTTTAACACACACTGTGTGGGGAGTTTAACACACACTGTGGGGGGAGTTTAACACACACTGTGGGGGGAGTTTAACACACACTGTGGGGTGAGTTTAACACACACTATGAGGAGAATTTAACACACACTGGGGCGAGTTTAACACACACTGTGGGGCGAGTTTAACACACACTGTGGGGTAAGTTTAACACACACTATGAGGAGAGTTTAACACGCACTATGAGGAGAGTTTAACACGCACCGTGGGACTGAGTTTAACGCACACTGTGGGGTGAGCTTAACACACACTGTGGGGTGAGTTTAACACACACTGTGGGGCAAGTTTAACACACAATATGAGGAGAGTTTAACACACACTGTGGGGTGAGTTTAACACACACTATGACGAGAGTTAAACACACAATGTGGGGCGAGTTTAACACACACTGTGGGGTAAGTTTAACACACACTATGAGGAGAGTTTAACACACACTGTGGGGTGAGTTTAACACACACTATGAGGAGAATTTAACACACACTATGTGGGGAGTTTAACGCACACTGTGGGGGGAGTTTAACACACACTGTGGGGGGAGTTTAACACACACTGTGGGGGGAGTTTAACACACACTGTGGGGAGAGTTTAACACACACTATGAGGAGAGTTTAACACACACTGTGGGGCGAGTTTAACACACACTGTGGGGTAAGTTTAACACACTGTGGGGTAAGTTTAACACACACTGTGGGGTAAGTTTAACACACACTGTGGGGTAAGTTTAACACACACTGTGGGGCAAGTTTAACACACATTGTGAGGCGAGTTTAACACACACTGTGGGGTAAGTTTAACACACACTGTGGGGTAAGT
The DNA here is from genome assembly GCF_044704955.1 of Pristiophorus japonicus. NCBI lineage: Eukaryota > Metazoa > Chordata > Chondrichthyes > Pristiophoridae > Pristiophorus > Pristiophorus japonicus. The sequence continues at coordinate 38,314,313 of NC_091978.1, forward strand.
TTAACACACTGTGGGGTAAGTTTAACACACACTGTGAGGCGAGTTTAACACACATTGTGAGGCAAGTTTAACACACACTGTGGGGTAAGTTTAACACACGCTGTGGGGTAAGTTAACACACGCTGTGGGGTGAGTTTAACACACACTGTGGGGTGAGTTTAACACACACTATGAGGAGAGTTTAACACACACTGTGGAGTAAGTTTAACAGACACTGTGGGGTAAGTTTAACATACACACTGTGGGGTAAGTTTAACACATGCTGTGGGGTAAGTTTAACACATATTGTGGGGTAAGTTTAACACACACTGTGGGGTAAGTTTAACACACACTGTGGGGTGCGTTTAACACACACCGTGGGGTAAGTTTAGCTCACACACTGTTGGCGAGTTTAACACACATGCTGTGGGGTGAGTTTAACACACACTGTGGGGTAAGTTTAACACACACTGTGGGGCGAGTTTAACACACACTGTGGGGTAAGTTTAACACACACTGTGTGGGGAGTTTAACACACACTGTGGGGGGAGTTTAACACACACTGTGGGGGGAGTTTAACACACACTGTGGGGTGAGTTTAACACACACTATGAGGAGAATTTAACACACACTGGGGCGAGTTTAACACACACTGTGGGGTAAGTTTAACACACACTGTGGGGTAAGTTTAACACACACTGTGGGGTAAGTTTAACACACACTGTGGGGGGAGTTTAACACACACTGTGGGGGTAGTTTAACACACACTGTGGGGCGAGTTTAACACACACTGTGGGGGGAGTTTAACACACACTGTGGGGTAAGTTTAACACACACTATGTGGGGAGTTTAACACACACTGTGGGGGGAGTTTAACACACACTGTGGGGGGAGTTTAACACACACTGTGGGGCGAGTTTAACACACACTGTGGGGCGAGTTTAACACACACTGTGGGGCGAGTTTAACACACACTGTGGGAGGAGTTTAACACACATTGTGGGGGGAGTTTAACACACACTGTGGGGCGAGTTTAACACACACTGTGGGGTAAGTTTAACACACACTATGAGGAGAGTTTAACACGCACTATGAGGAGAGTTTAACACGCACCGTGGGGCTGAGTTTAACACACACTGTGGGGTAAGTTTAACACACACTGTGGGGTAAGTTTAACACGCACCGTGGGGCTGAGTTTAACACACACTATGGGGTAAGTTTAACGCACACCGTGGGGCTGAGTTTAACACACACTGTGGGGTAAGTTTAACGCACACTGTGGGGCTGAGTTTAACACACACTGTGGGGTAAGTTTAATGCACACTGTGGGGCGAGTTTTACACACACCGTGGGGCTGAGTTTAACGCACGCTATGAGGAGAGTTTAACACACATTGTGGGGGGAGTTTAACACACACTGTGGGGCGAGTTTAACACACACTGTGGGGTAAGTTTAACACACACTATGAGGAGAGTTTAACACGCACTATGAGGAGAGTTTAACACGCACCGTGGGGCTGAGTTTAACACACACTGTGGGGTAAGTTTAACACACACTGTGGGGTAAGTTTAACACGCACCGTGGGGCTGAGTTTAACACACACTGTGGGGTAAGTTTAACGCACACTGTGGGGCTGAGTTTAACACACACTGTGGGGTAAGTTTAACGCACACTGTGGGGCGAGTTTTACACACACCGTGGGGCTGAGTTTAACGCACGCTATGAGGAGAGTTTAACACGCACAGTGGGGCGAGTTTAACACGCACTGTGGGGTAAGTTTAACACACACCGTGGGGCTGAGTTTAACACACACTGTGGGGTAAGTTTAACACACACTATGGGGTAAGTTTAACACACACCGTGGGGCTGAGTTTAACACACACTATGGGGTAAGTTTAACACACACCGTGGGGCTGAGTTTAACACACACTGTGGGGTAAGTTTAACACACACTGTGGGGCGAGTTTTACACACACCGTGGGGCTGAGTTTAACACACACTATGAGGAGAGTTTAACACGCACAGTGGGGCGAGTTTAACATACACAGTGGGGCGAGTTTAACACACACTGTGGGGTGAGTTTAACACACACTGTGGGGTGAGTTTAACACACACTGTGAGGAGAGTTTAACACACACTGTGGGGTGAGTTTAACGCACACTATGGGGTAAGTTTAACACACACTATGGGGTAAGTTTAACACACACTGTGGGGTGAGTTTAACACACACTGTGAAGAGAGTTTAACACACACTGTGGGGTGAGTTTAACACACACTATGGGCTAAGTTTAACACACACTATGGGGTAAGTTTAACACACACTGTGGGGTGAGTTTAACGCACACTATGGGGTAAGTTTAACACACACTATGGGGTAAGTTTAACACACACTGTGGGGTGAGTTTAACACACACTGTGAGGAGAGTTTAACACACACTGTGGGGTGAGTTTAACACACACTATGGGGTAAGTTTAACACACACTATGGGGTAAGTTTAACACACACTGTGGGGTGAGTTTAACACACACTGTGAGGAGAGTTTAACACACACTGTGGGGTGAGTTTAACACGCACTGTGGGGCTGAGTTTAACGCACGCTATGGGGTAAGTTTAACACACACTGTGGGGCGAGTTTGACACACACTGTGGGGTAAGTTTAACGCACACTGTGGGGCTGAGTTTAACACACACTATGAGGAGAGTTTAACACGCACCCTGGGGCTGCGTTTCAAGCACACTATGGGGTAAGTTTAACGCACACTGTGGGGCGAGTTTAACACACACCGTGGGGTAAGTTTAACGCACACTGTGGGGTAAGTTTAACGCACACTGTGGGGCTGAGTTTAACACACACTATGAGGAGAGTTTAACACGCACCGTGGGGCTGCGTTTCAAGCACACTATGGGATAAATTTAACGCACACTGTGGGGCGAGTTTAACACACACCGTGGGGTAAGTTTAACGCACACTGTGGGGTAAGTTTAACGCACACTGTGGGGCTGAGTTTAACACACACTATGAGGAGAGTTTAACACGCACCGTGGGGCTGCGTTTCAAGCACACTATGGGGTAAGTTTAACGCACACTGTGGGGTGAGTTTAACACACACTGTGAGGAGAGTTTAACACACACTGTGGGGCTGAGTTTAACGCACACTATGGGGCGAGTTTAACACACACCGTGGTGTAAGTTTAACGCACACTGTGTGGCTGAGTTTTCATCTTCGCTGCTTGGCCAGTCATGTGATGGGGCAGACTGTCTGCCCGGTATAAAACTCACCTGATTTCATTCCATTGATTTCAGCCCCGACACGAAGACTAGAATTGTTCTAATATCTCGAGACTGCAGCCAGCCCAAAGTATCCTCTATCCCCTCCCATCAAATGTCACGGACTCTTTCAATGGGATCCTGTAAAGCCTTTGGCAAAACGGTTAACTAGCCGACTCCCCCATTCAGCAACATGTAACCTGGTAATGACACGCCATGGCGCACCATCTCACCAACCAGAGGAGGCGGGGCTCCCTAATGGAGGGCCTGAAGGGTGTTGCACAGGGTAATCCCGTGTAATATGTTTTTATGTTAGTTCACGGACTCACAGGCTGCCTGCATTTTCTACGGTCTGGAGGAGTCTGCAGTCCATGTTTTTATACAATGTGTGAGGGTGCAGCCCCTCCACTCGATTCCTGATCTTTGGGCACCCAGTGCGGAGGGGAGCAGGCAGGTCGGAAGGCCTCCTCGTAGGACTGCGCCTGGGCATGGCCAAGGGAGCCATTAACCGATCCAGGCAGCCGGTGGTCGAGGGAGTTTTTCAGCCCGACTGCCTGGCTCTCTTCTGTGGCTACATTCACGCCCGGGTGTCTCTGGAGATGGAGCACGCGGTGTCTACCGATATGCTCGCGGCCTTCCGCGAGAGGGGGGCGCCGGAGGGACTGGAGTGATCATCATAACAGAGAACAGAATTTTAATTTGATTTGTTAAAGTTTCCTTTAATGTTTACTTGTTAATTTGCGGGTTCCAGTCATTGTGCCCCCACTTGGCTTGAAGTTATAATTTAAAAGAGTTGTAACCTGGTGATGTCACGCTCAGTCACATGGTAGTCGCCTGTGTTATTCTGATAAAGGTTATCCTTTTCTCTTGCTCCCCCCTCACAAATGCTGCCAGTTCCCCCATTTGAAGTACGGCACTGCGAAAAACCAGCCCAATGCTTCACCTGCACTTGAGACGTTCTCAAGCTGTGGAAAACAGAACTACGCAAACCTACAAAGGAAACAGCGCCTAATTCCAGTGTGCGTGTGCAGACTCTGTCGGAACATTGTTTAATTAAACTTCAAAGGACAGGGTTTTTGAATCCAATGAGCCTGGATGGAGAGAGGGGCTGGCTTTTCTCAAATAACGTTTGTTCCAGCTTTCTTCCCTCTCATCCCATGCAAAGCTTTATTGTCTCCTGTCATTCCTTCCCATGATATCTTCCATAAAGTGCTACTGATTAAGCTTGACTCGCAAGTCATCTGCAAGTCATTTCTCCTCTGCTCTGATATTTATGTAACGTGCTTTCGGCTGCGGGAAAGGAAAAGACAACCGGCCCGTACATTCGCTTCATTGCACTAAGGTGTCACCGAGAGAGGAAAACCTCGAAACAGAGGTTCAGTCAGGCTGGGCAGTCTGGACACTGCCAGCTCAGGGGGCTGGGGTTGTGCCAAGAGTAAGTGGCCTTGGCTGAACCTCCTCCCCTCCCCTTCCACCTTCCCTCCCCCCCCCGCCCCTCCTCACCTGCCCTCTCCCTCTTCCCCTCCCTCCCCTCCCCAACCTTCTCCCCTCCCCGTCCACCTCCCCTCCTCCTCACCTCCCCACCTGCCCTCTCCCTCTTCCCCCCTCCCCTCCCCAACCTTCCCCCCTCCCCGTCCATCTCCCCATCTCCTCCCCTCCCCTCCCCTCCCCTCCCCTCCCGCCCTCTCCCTCCCTCCCCTCCCCAACCTTCTCCCCTCCCCGTCCACCTCCCCTCCTCCTCCCCTCCCCACCTGCCCTCTCCCTCTCCCTCCTCCCCTCCCCTCCACTCCCCAATCTCATCCCCTCCCCTTCCACCTGCCTGCTCCCTCTTCCTCCTCCCCTTCCCTTCCCCATTCCACCTACCCTCCCCTCCCTCTGCCCCCTCCTCTTCCCCCTCCCCACTCTCTTCTCCTTCCCCTCCCTTTTCCTCTACTTGCCCTTCTTCCTCTGTACCTCTTCCATTACCCCTCACCTCTCTCTCCATCCCTCTCCCCCTCCCCTCTCCCCTCCCCTCTTCCCTCTCCCCCTCCCCTCTCCCCCTCCCATCTTCCATCTACCTTCCCCTCCTCCCCCCCTGCCCCTCAAAAGAAAACGCCAAAGCTTTTCATGTGCTAACAAGCATATTCTTAACCTCGGTTTGGTAAATTAGTCTTTACTTGTACCTCACTGACCCCCAATAGGCATATGTCCGTCGGCACGGCGATGTGGGTTGAGCTGCCCCCCCCGAAAGCCCCACCATTGACATCCCTCCAGAATGGCACAAAGCTGTTGGAGAGTGCCAGGCAGCAGTGTGGTGCCAGAGAGGATCGGCCATGGGTCCCGCTGGGAAGGCAGGAATGGAAGGAAGGCGACGGGGAGCGAGAAGGTTGGGCAGGGGACAATGGGGGGCATGTAGTCTGAAATCTTTTGGACAGATGTTACTGCGGAAAAAAAGAAAACTGGGCGGACTAATATTCAGGTATGAAACAAGCCAGAAATATTCACTTTCACTGAAATAGAGAAAGCCGATACAGTGGAGATAAGCAGGTGGTGCAAAACAAAGCATGATGGAGAGCGACATGGGTTCACAAGCTGTTTGAAAACTTGCAATCTGTGGCTTTACTTCTTTTAAAAAAACACCATATTTAAATTGGGCAAATGTAATTCATGCAGCACAAAGTAAAATGGGTCCTCAAAGCTTTTAATACAAGCCATTTGGAAAAACGATGTCGGGTGATAGGTCACACTTAACTTTATACAATAAACATCCCACAGAGCTCCCACTTCGGAGGCTGTTTGGAGCATTGTTTACACTACATGCACAAAGTGACATTTGTTGCAAACTTGCAGCTAATTACTACTGAAGCACTCCGCGTAAACGGTGCAGAGATATTTACTAGCGCTCCATTCAGAGTACAACCTCCAACTCCCAAATGTCAAAACCTATTCTCTTTACTTTGAAGATTCACTCCTTCATTTGTGTATTTCTCTGCGCCTCTCTCTCTCTCTTTCATCTCCTGGTGCATTCTGCAGGCCTGATTGCTCAGCCAAGAGAGGATGAGCTGGCCAGAGGATCTGCTTTCTGGACTTGGCCAGTGTCACTTTGCGATCAGCTACACAGCTCGCAGTGAGTTGACCTCCCGCTCGGCCCCCCGCCCCAGCCATCTCTCCCTCAAGTATACGAAAGTGCACAACCTCAGCTTCACATCTCTGTCGCCGGGCCTGATTTGCTCAGGACTTTCCAGCAGCCCCTGCGTCCACTAACTAAAGACGCGTTTCAATGTCATTTAAAAAAAAACTTTTGGTGAAACCAGGAGGAGCAGCTCCTCCATTGCCCTGGTCCAATTCTCCCAAAAATTACTGGAGTTTAATTTTGCTCCTGCGGGGCGACAAGAAAAAGAAAGACTGGCATTTATATAGCGCCTTTCACAACCTCATGATGCCCCGAAGTACTTTACCGTCAATGAAGTTGCAGTCACTGCTGTAATGTAGCAAAATGCAGCAGCTAATTGAGCACTGCAAGCTCCCACAAACAGCAATCTGAGAATGGACCAGATAATCTGTTTTTAGTGATGTTGATTGAGGCATTGATTTTGGCCAGAACTCCCCCTGCTCTTCTTTGAAATAGTACCGTGAGATCTTTTACGACCACCTGAGAGAGCAGACGGGGCTTCAGTTTAATATGTGATCGAAAGACAGCACCTCCTACAGTGCAGCGCTCCCACATTGGAGTTTGTGCTCAAGTCTCTGGAGTGGGATTTAAACCCACAACCTTCTGACTCAGAGGCGAGTGTGCTACCCACTGAGCCACAGCTGACACTGCGGCGAGTTGTCTGTGGAAGAGCAAAAGGCGCCAGCAGCTGTCCCTGAATATGTAGATGAGGTTCAAGGACCAATTCCTGGCAATCCTCGGGCCTCTTGGCTCAGCCCGTACCAAAGTTTACTCTGCTGTTGCTACAGGCTAGTGCAACAGTGATGGCGCGAGTTGAAACAATTTTGTATAATGCACTTGGCCGGCACGGCCACCCTGGGGATCCCGCTAAACAACACCAGACAGTAATAGCTCTGTGTCGGCACAAACACCACATTATCTATGTCTTAGCCAACACTCCTGCCCCCAAACAACATCATCGAGTTAGTGTTTGAAGTTGGTGACTGGTATCTTGGGGAATTTGCGGGCACCAGTAACTAAGGAGTTAATAAGATCGGTTCTGCGACTGCCAGTGGCGGGGAATGCACAAATTAATTGATTAATTGGAAACTAATCATGTCACAGCTGTGATAAATTGATTAGAAAGAAAGGTTTAATCATTGCCCCCTTGCTACCAGTCAGCCTGCCTTTGACGGAGCTGTTGCTAATGGCTGAGTGAAATGAAGATAAATTGTCAATGCCAATTTAATGTTTTGCAGCTGGGACCAGCGGGATTGCTGCTTTCTGCCGGCTTCATTGGGTCCTTTCTCACTGCAGGGCTTCTAGTGGACCTTGACAAACAGGTGGAACAATGTATTGCCGTTCGAAACTGCTCAGCGCTGTAACCCTAAATAGACTAATTGCACAGTCTGTGCGTCTTCTCTGGAAGAAATGAGGGCAGATTTGTTTTAAAAAGCCAGTTAAAGAAGCTAGATTAAACAGGTGAGGGAGAAAGTGTTATGTATGTATATAAACCTTACCAAAATGTAAGATTTGCCACTAGGGGGCACACTTGTGGGAGACCTAAGGGTCACCTGTGCACCCTGGGGCAAGCAGGTATAAAAGGTGATTCACCATGCTGCTTCTCCACTCTGGAGTCTGAATAAAGAGATAAAAGTCACAATAGTTTGAGCTTGCAATATAGTCTTGTGGATTTATTCTGAATGTAACAGAAAGGGTTAGATGAAGTAGGGTGGGAGGAGACTCGTGTGGAGCATAAACACCGACACAGACCAATTGTGCAAATGGCCCATTTCTGTGCTGTGCATTTTATGTACTATGGAAGGCAGTTCACTGTCCTCCTTCGTACAGCACAGAAGGAGGCCATTCAGCCCATCGTGCCTGTACTGGCTCTGAAAGAGCTATCCAATTAGACCCACTCCCCTGCTCTCCCCCATAGCCATGAAAATTTAAATTGCTTTAAAATGTTAGGTTAACTAAGCCGTATCCATCATAGGTCTGTATCTCTGGCACTAAATGTTTATGTCTTTGATTTATTTCAAGTGGTTGCAACTGAGGACTGGCTGGCCTAGTTGGTTTGCTCACTATCCTTACACATCTGGAACCTGGGTTCAAATTCAATGCAGGCGAGTGAGAGGGAAGCTTCTTCTATCCCAGAGAGCTGTGGCAAGCTGGGTCTTTGAATATATTTACGGTGGAGATAGACAGATATTTGAATGATAAGGGAGTCAAGGGTTATGGGGAGCAGGCAGGGAAGTGGAGCTGAGTCCATGATCAGATCAGCCATGATCTTATTGAATGGCGGAGCAGGCTCGAGGGGCCAAATGGCCTACTCCTGCTCCTATTTCTTATGTTCTTATGTTCTCTTGTCTCTGTCAGCTCTAAGAGTCCTAGATATAGTGGGCCTATGCACTCTTAAACCAGTCCCTACTAGTTTCAGGCCCATACCAAGATGACGGCCACAATCGGGCTTTAAATTGGCAATCTCACTCCCAGAGCTAAGTGATGGGGAAGGTCGTATTCGGGAAATGGAGAATCGAAAATGGAGAGGATAAACATGTAAAATGCCTTATTTATGATAAAGATTATGTAAAAGAGCATTCTAGAAGACTTTCAGCACTAATGTCCATATTTAATGTAGAATGTAGACCAAAGTCACCTGTGTAAGATTTTTCACTGCAGAATAAAAGCAGATGTGTGGGTAATTCCAGGTCAAAGGGCGCAGATATAACTCGTGCATGAAAACACAGATGTGGGAGCAATTTGCAGCCAAAAACAAAAAACAAGAATCAGTTTTTGTTGCTATTTTTTCCCTTGGTGGCAAAGCACGTCCATTACATTCCTATTATAGAATGTACACGGTATAATTTACACGACGGGTTGCTGCAGTGAATGAGCTTCATCAAGTGGTTTGGGTTGGAGGTGACCTGGGACTCCTGGATAGTGGCAGTGGAGCAATGTATTGCTGCTGTGGTCACCCAGTCTGCCATTGCCTGTCGGTTTCTCATTGGGCCAGAACTGACGGTCCCGATGATGACCAACTGGTTTGTCGTCATTTCTGACCGCGATTTCAGGACCTGGAAATCCTAAAGCTGCGGCCCGTCATTCACTGCTCCTCCACAGGCTGCGCTGTGCGCCCCAATCCACCCACCGAGCGGACAATCAGGGAAATCACTGATCTGACGAAAACATCCCCATAAAAAGCTATACCCCTCGCCACAAGACCTGGCTCTGTCAAGCCCGTGTGGTGGCTGGTGTGCAACGGCCACCACACGTTAAAAAAATCCACGCACAGGCATCTTCCACCCTTCAGGATGTAGTTCAGGACCTGGAATATTAGGTCCTTCATTGAAACACCTGTGAACTCATCCTTTTTTGGCGTGGAAGCAAGTCATCCTCGCTTCGAGGGACTGCCTATGATGATGAAAAAGCTAGACCTATCCAAATGAGATGTAACTGTGTTTTTAATGCCGATCTGAATAATAACTACAGATAAACAGCCGTTCTGGCCCTGAAAAATCGAATTTTATAGAGCTTGAATGTCAAATTTATCCATTAAGTTAAAAAATGATTCGCTCTTAAAATTAGTAACATTTTATTTTTATAGCCCCGGTAACTGCCCCAAGGGAAGTGGAGTGTGCGAAATTGCAATCCGCTTCCATTGAGGGGGGGGTAAGGCCAATTCGGCGGCGGGAGCAGGACTTCCACGCTGGGGGCTAAAATTCCCTGCCCCAGAAGGTTACCGCCTCCAAGATGGGAACCTGTGCGGGGAGGCAGAGGGAAGTTGAGGAGAGACGGGGGTGGGGGATGGAGGGGAGAGTGGTGGAGGTGGGGGGGGGGGTCGAGAAAACCAGGGCGGGGGACGGGAGGGGCCACATTGCAACGAGGTCTGGGGGGGGGGGGGGCGAAGTGTGTTGGAGGGGCGGGCCTGGGGGGGCTCTGTGCCTCGGTGCGGGGAGTGTTTGGAGTGGGGTGGACGGGTTGACTGCGCAGATGGCGGTTGGTGGATGTGGTGTGGTTGGCGCCGTGGGGGCGTGGCTCCGGGGTGGCCGGGGCTGGGAGCTTGACATCCGGGGGTGTTTGGCATTTGGGACGGATTCTGACGGGACGGGACAGGGCGGGTTGGGTGCGGGGGTGTGTTCCCGGTGTTGGGTGGGTCCGGAGCCGGGGGGGGGGGGGGGGGGGGCACGCTGTTGGGATGAGGGGTGGGCTGTTTGGGGCTGGGATTGGGAGAGACTTCTTCACTCAGGGAGTTATTGGCCCGTGGGGTTCCCTGCCGCGGAGAGTTGTTGATGCCAGTTCATTGGATGTGTTCGGGAGGGAGTTGGATGTGGTCCTTGTGGCTGGGGGGGTCGGGGGGCGTGGGGGGGAGGTGCTGGGGTGGGTGATCAGCCATGATCTTGTTGAATAACGGTGCAGGCTCGAAGGGCCTAATGGTCTACTCCTGCACCTATTTTCTATGTTTCTATGTTTTCTATAAAAGTTTGTTCATGATATTTCAGCCCAATGTGTATGTAAAAAAAAAAAAAATTATTTCGATTCCTGTAAAGTTTTTAAAAAGTGATTGATTATTAGTGCTTTCTATTTCCTGATTCCCTGGCTGTGAGAATTCTACATTGTGATTGGCTGCTTAGACAGCTTGTTGACATCACAGCTGCTCGCACTGTGGGATTGCCACTAAACTGCGTTGATTTCAGCTGCATGTCACAAAAGCCGAACTTCTTGCCACAGAGATCACAAGAGACCACACCTGGAATACTGCGTGCAGTTTTGGTTTCCATATTTACGAAAGGATATACTTGCTTTGGAGGCAGTTCAGGGAAGGTTTACTAGGGTGATTCTGGGGATGAGGGGGTTGACTTATGAGGAAAGGTTGAGTAGGTTGGGCCTCTACTCATTGGAGTTCAGAAGAATGAGAGGTGATCTTATAGAAACGCATAAGATTATGAGGGGGCTTGACAAGGTGGATCCAGAGAGGATGTTTCCATTGATGGGGGAGACTAGAACTAGAGGGCATGATCTTAGAATAAGGGGCTGCCCATTTAAAAAACACACATGAGGAGGAATTTCTTCTCTCAGAAGGTTGTAAATCTGTGGAATTCGCTGCCTCAGAGAGTTGTGGAAGCTGGGACATTGAATAAATTTAAGACAGAAATATTCTTAAACAATAAGGGGATAGGGGTTATGGGGAGCGGGTGGGGAAGTGGAGCTGAGTCCATGATCAGATCAGCCATAATCTTATTGAATGGCACAGCAGGCTCGAGGGGCCGTATGACCTATTCCTGCTCCTATTTCTTATGTTCTTATGTTTGTGGGGAGCTTACTTCGAGGCCAGCGGTGAACGTCTTTGCTTCCCCGCTGACCACAAGTTACAGACCCACGTTGCTACCACAGCTTTGATGGTTGTCCGGTTCAGAAAGAACTTGCATTTATATAGCGCCATTCATGACCTCGGGACACCCCAAGGCACTTTACAGCCAATGAAGTACTTTTAAAGTGTAGTCACTGTTGTAATGTAGGAGACACGGCAGCCAATTTGCACACAGCAAGCTCCCACAAACAGTTATGTGTTAATGACCAGATGATCTGTTTTTAGTGATGTTGATTGAGGGATAAATTTTGGCCAGGACATGGGAATAACTCCCCTGCTCTTCAAATAGGGCCATGGGATCTTTTACATCCACCTGAGAGTGCAGATGGGCCCTCGGTTTAACGTCTCATCTGAAAGACGGCACCTCCGACAGTGCAGTGCTTCCTCAATACTACATGGGAGTGTCAGCCGAGCTGAAGTTTCTGGAGTGGGACTTGAACCCATGATTTTTTGACTCAGAGGCTATACTGCTACCATTGAGCCACGGCTGTCACCTAAGGTAGCTTGTAGTTCAGGTAGGGTGTGTTGCCAACTAGATGTTGGCGTGGCTCTGGTGGCACAATTGGTTAGCGTGTGGTATTTATAGGACAATGCAGGCAGAGACACTGCCGCGGTTGTGAGTTCGAGCCTCACTTACAACAGGCAATGATTTTATATTCAAAAAGGAGTTGGATGTGGTCCTTACTACTAGGGGGATCAAGGGGTATGGCGAGAAAGCAGGAATAGGGTACTGAAGTTGCATGTTCAGCCATGAACTCATTGAATGGCAGTGCAGGCTCGAAGGGCCGAATGGCCTACTCCTGCACCTATTTTCTATGTTTCTATGTTTCTATGCTTTGGTTGCCATTGACATGCTAGTCAGCGGTGACAGTGAGCTAGCAACCGAGACTAGGTTTCCACAAACTTCGTCTGGTTTAGTATTAATGCTCCTTGCAGCATTACAACTGCTCAGAACCCTTTACTTAAAGCTGGGGGGGTTGGGAGAGTTACTTAATGTTTTCTAATCACTTTCAAAAAATTCCTAGTGAAGCGTTTTACTCATTTTTGAATGTCACCACTTCTATTGTAAGTACTGGTGACAACTCTTTTAAAAAGCAAAGTCGCCAATGTCATCGAGAGAGGTTGCAATGTGGCTAGTGTGGAAATGGAATCAAATCACATTTATGCTTTACTGAGGTTGGGACTGGGGATCGCTATTGGGCCAGAACTGAGAGAGCTATACACTCTATCTCACTGTTGTGTGCCTGAATGCATGACGCTGAGACGAGATCTCTGGGTATTCTTTATGTATGTGCTTGTCCCTCACTTTCATAAGCATATGAAAAAGGAATGAGTTGATTTGTTAAATTGTTAATGTCAAATAAAAAGAGAACGATGTGGTTGAGCTTCTCATAGCCATCTTGGCTTTACATCATGGGGCATTTTAAAATCCATTAAAGTTCCTATAAAGTCCCAGGCAAAGCTTAATTGACTTCAATGTTGGTGGAAGAAATCAAAATGTCTGCAGATTAATACTGTAGTAATGGTGGGAGGAGCAACTGCACTTAATGTAATGTCATATTGAAGGTATCAATGGGCATTTATCCTGAGGCCTAGTACCATGAGAACAGAGATGCATGATCCACAGGCAAGTGACCAATCTGAAAGGAGAGAAACAGAAAAAAAACTAATTTTTAAACTTAATTCTCAGGATATGGGTGTCGCTGGCAAGACCAGCATTTATTGCCATTCCTAGTTGCCCTTAAGAAGGTGTAGTGAGCTTTCTTCTGGAACATAATAATTGTGGAGCTATTGAGGAAATGCAGGACAAAAAGAGAATATCAGGGAAAATTGTGATAGATGGACTTGGTTAACTTAGCATAGTTTTATTTATTTTTTCCAGATATGTAGCACAACGTTCAGACATGAAACTAGCTGTTAGCCTGCCTGCGGGTCCTTGTACAAGTGACAGGCACAGTGTTTAACACAGCTTCCCGTCTGTGCATAGCCCACAGCTGAATTTATTTGGAAATTGGTTTTGTTTCAAATTAAGTGAGACTTGCTGGAAGAAATCAAAATGTCTGCGGCTTAATAATTATGGGAGCCGCAACTGGGCTCGATGTGATGTCATATTAGAAGCTTCAGGTTTAACAAAAAAACAGAGCTAATAAGGTTAAGAGGAGCATCAAAAGCGCACCCCTGAATGCTCAGGGAGTTTATACGGTGAATAGGTGAAGCATTCAGACGAGGAAGGACAGAGGCTTAATCCCCAGTAACCAATCGGTGGTGGTTAGCTGGTATCCGATAATGTGGCAGGCGAGTTTCTGCCATTGCTCTCAGGGTTTCCAGATTAGGGAGGGGAAAATTAACCAGGGTCTTTGCTCCCAATCACTAGCCACACTGTAGCCACGGCCACCACACGTTAAAAGAAAAATCCACGCACAGGCATCTTCCACCCTTGAGGATGTAGTTTGGGTCCGTCATTGAAACACCTGTAAACTCGTCCTTTTTTGGTGTGGAAGCAAGTCATCCTTGTTTCGAGGGACCGCCTGTGATGATGATGCAAGTTCATGTGTATAATGAAGACGGGATCAGTCTTGGCTGCGGTGTCCCTTTTTGCTCAAAAATGCCTGCTCGCACTCTCTGTCCAGGCGCAGGCATGGAATATAGTCGTTTGGGAGAGGTACCCTTGGAAAGAAATCTCAGGAAGGAGTCAACGCCTCAAAGGGTGGGAGCCGCGGAGGAGAGAAGCGGAGAATATTAATGAAAAGAGAGAAAAAGATATTAAAAAGTCAAGGGAGTGGAGAAGATAAAAGGATGAAAACATACTGCTTACTTTGAAGATGTTCCTTATTAATATCTGAGGGACATTGATTTTAAACAGAAGCTTTAGCAGCAATGTCCCAATGTAGTGGAGCAGCTCCTTACAGCCCAGAGCTGTCAACATTGAGGAGTCGGCTTTATGAGCAAAAGGAATGAGTCAGGCCGTGACCTCATTTAACTAAATGGAGCTGCATTCACTTTTATTGAATGCGAGCTATCAAAATAGGAAACAGTTTTAAACCAAAGTGAGTGAGCCTGACTCTAAATGAATGAGATTTGACAGCTTTGCACATAGTCTGTCCTATGTAACACCACGATACCTTCCAACACGTGCAGTGCAATCCAGATGTGACGAGAATAGAGCAAGAAGGTTAGATTCTCAAACAGGCATTAGAATTCTTCAAAATGAACAGCAAACTTTCACAGCCGAACCCCTATTTGGGAACAAGTATAAGAAAGTCAGTTAAAAAGAGATGTGGACATAGAGATATCAAGAGGAATAACAAAAAAAAGGCCAGAGCCAGAAAGAAATAGTGTGTTTTGATTATGAAGAGAAAACAGGGCCAGTGGCAGCAAGCCTTACTGTAACCTGGCACCTCTCCAACTTGTTTGAGTGCTCAGCAGTGGGATATATTAACCTTCTGCTAACTAGAAGGATTCCTAATTTCTCACAAACAGACGTGCTTTCTATCACATTTCCCCCAGAACTGACCAGACTAAAATCACAGAAAAATTGGATCCTAAATTCTGTAGTACCCAACAAGGGCAACATACTGTGGGCAGCAGGTTACAGTAAGGCTTGCTGACACTGGCCCTGTTTTCTCTTCATAATCAAAACACACTATTTCTTTCTGGCTCTGGCTTTTTTTGGTTATTCCTCTTGATATTTCTATGTCCACTAACGATGTCTCCGTAGGATCCTACAAATCCCCTGGGAGGACAGACGCACCAACATTAGCGTCCTCGTCCAGGCCAACATCCCCAGCATTGAAGCACTGACCGCACTTGATCAGCTCCGCTGGGCAGGCCACGTAGTTCGCATGCCAGGCACGAGACTCCCAAAGCAAACGCTCTACTCGGAACTCGTCCACGGCAAACGAGCCAAAGGTGGGTAGCGGAAACGTTACAAGGGCACCCTCAAAGCCTCCCTGATAAAGTGCGACATCCCCACTGACACCAAATACTGCCCTAAGTGGAGGAAGAGCATCCGGGAGGGCGCTGACCTCTTTGAGTCTCGTCGCCGAGAGCATGCAGAAATCAAGTAGCAGGCAGCGGAAAGAGCATGCGGCAAAGCAGACTACCCGCCCATCCTTTCCTTCAACCACTGTCTGTCCCACCTGTGACAGGAACTGTGGTTCTCGTATTGGACTGTACAGCCATCTAAGAACTCCTGCTAAGAGTGGAAGCAAGTCTTCCTCGATTCCGAGGGACTGTCTATGATGATGATGATGACTTTGTAACTTATGTAATACTATGTGTGTAAGCATCTTCCACATCATCAGGACGGCCCAAGGCACTTTTCAAGTGTAGTCATTATTACATAAGAACATGGGGAAGTCCAGAACCAGGGGTCACAGTCTAAGGATAAGGGGTAAGCCATGTAGGACCGAGATGAGGAGAAACTTCTTCACCCAGAGAGTGGTGAACCTGTGGAATTCTCTACCACAAAAAGTTTTTGAGGCTAATTCACTAAATATATTCAAAAAGGAGTTAGATGAAGTCCTTACTACTAGGGGGATCAATAGGTATGGCGAGAAAGCAGGAATGGGGTACTGAAGTTGCATATTCAGCCATGAACTCATTGAATGGCGGTGCAGGCTCGAAGGGCCGAATGGCCTACTCCTGCACCTGTTTTCTATGTTCTATAAGAAATAGAAGCAGGAGTAGGCCATACGCCCCCTCGAGCCTGCTCCACCATTCAATACGGTCATGACTGATCTGATCATGGACTCAGGTCCACTTCCCTGCCCACTTCCCATAACCCCTTAGCTCCTTGTTTGTTGTGATGTAAGGAAATGTGGTGGACAATTTACACACAACAAGGTCCCACAAACAGGAGAGAAATAAATGACGGTTCTAGTGATGCCGCTTGAGGGATAACTGATGGCCAGGACACCAGGAGAACTTCCCCGCTCTTCTTTAAAAGCCCCACTGGATCGTTTACATCTTTACAAGGTGGTGGAGGGGACCTTGGTTTAACATCTCATCGAAAGCTGTCATCTCCAACCGTGCTGCAACCCTTTAGTACTGCACTGGAGTGTCAACCTGTATAATGTGCTCGAGTCCCAGGAGTGGGGCTTGAAACCTCAGGTGTCAGGTGTCAGTCGCTGCTCAGTATTAGCAGTCACGCCTCTGAGCTAGAAGGTCATGGGCTCAAGTCCCAAACCAGAAACTTAAGTATAAAATCTAGAACTGACACTTCAGCCCCGATATTGACAGGGAGATGGGGGGGGGTAGGGGGAGGGGGGAATTCTGTGTTGGAAGAACCCGGAAGAACGGGTTTCTATCAAGTCCTGCTGAATTTAACGGCAGCACCTGATTAATATTTTGTGTCTCCGTTTTCCGGCCACAGCCAGCTAGATTGAGAGACTGGCTGTCTGTCAGATAGGCCTTCAGCACTGGGGTGGGTGTGGGGGCGGGGTGGGGGGGTGCGGGATTGGAGATTGGAGGCCACAGCTGGGGAGTACAGAGGAGGGAGGAAGGGAAGGATTGGAAAGACTGGGCGGGGCGGAGGTCAGAAAGGCGATCATCATCGGTGGGACATCATGGCTCGGAGTAGGGGGGGGCGGGGAGATATATATATATTTTTTTATTTATTCATTCACGGAATGTGGCCATCACTGGCAAGGCCACCTGTGTGGTGAAGATACTCCCACAGTGCTATTGGGGAGGGAGTGCTAGGATTTTGATCCAACGACAAAGAAGGAACAGCAATATATTTCCACGTCAGGATGGTATGTGACTTGGAGGGAAACTTTCAGGTGGTGGAGTTCCCATGCGGCTGCTGCCCTTGTCCTTCTAGGTGTAGAGATCGCGGGTTTGGGAGGTGTTGTTGAAGAAGCCGTGGCGAGTTGCTGCGGTGCATCTTGTACATAGTACACGCTGCAGCCACGGTGCACCGGTGGTGGAGGGAGTGAATGTTTAAGGTGGTGGATGGGATGCCAATCATGCGGGCTGCTTTGTCCTGGATGAAGTCGAGCTTCTTAAGTGTTGTTGGAGCTGCATTCATCCAGGCAAGTGGAGAGTATTCCATCACATTCCTGACTTGTGCCTTGTAGATGGTGGAAAGACATTGGAGAGTCAGGAGGTGAGGCACTTGCCACAGAATACCCAGCCTCTGACTTGCTCTTGTAGCCATGGTATTTATGTGGCTGGTCCAGTTAAGTTTCTGATCAATGGTGACACCCAGGATGTTGATGGTGGGAGATTTGGTGACCCCCAGGATGTTGATGGTGGGAGATTTGGTGACCCCCAGGATGTTGATGGTGGGAGATTTGGTGACCCCCAGGATGTTGATGGTGGGAGATTTGGTGACCCCCAGGATGTTGATGGTGGGGGATTTGGCAATGGGAATACCTCTGAATGGCAAGGGATGTACTTAGACTCTTGCTTGTTACAAATGGTCACTGCGTGGCACTTGTGTGGCCCAGGCCTGAATGTTGTCCAGGTCTTGCTGTATGCAGGCACGGACTGCTTATTATCTGAGGAGTTGCAAATGGAACTGAACACTATGCAATCATCAGCGAACATTCCCACTTCTGACCTTATGATGGAGGGAAGGTAATTGATGAAGCAGATGAAGATGGTTGGGCCTAGGGCACTGCCCTGAGGAACTCCTGCAGCAATGTCTTCAGCACAACAGCCGGGATGTTGTCGAGGCCCATAGCCTTTGCTGCATCTAGTGTGCTCAGCCATTTCTTGATATCACGTGGAGTGAATCGAATTGGCTGAAGCCTGACTGATGGCGGGGACCTCAGGAGGAGGCCGAGATGGATCATCTTTCGCATTCGCATTATGGGTTCCGCGATCGATAAGAATGAGGATGTTCATAAGTACAATAAGAACATAAGAAATAGGAGCAGGAGAAGGCCATAAGGCCCCTTGAGCCTGCTCCGCCATTTAATACGATCATGGCTGATCCGATCATGGACTCAGGTCCACTTCTTGCCCGCTCCCCATAACCCCTTATTTCCTTATTGTTTAAGAAACTGTCTATTTCTGTCTTAAATTTATTCCCAGCTTCTACAGCTCTCTGAGACAGCGTATTCCACAGATCCACAAGCCTCTGAAAGAAGAAATTTCTACCTCATCTCAGTTTTAAATGGGCGGCCCCTTATTCTAAGATTATGCCCTCTAGTTCTAGTCTACCCTATCAGTGGAAACATCCTCTCTGCATCCATCTTGCCAAGCCCTCTCATAATTTTATACGTTTCGATAAGATCACCTCTCATTCTTCTGAATTCCAATGAGTAGAGGCCCAACCTACTCAACCTTTCCTCAGAAGTCAACTCCCTCATCTCTGGAATCAACCTAGTGAACCTTTACTGAACTGCTTCCAAAGCAAGTATATCCTTTTGTAAATATGGAAATCAAAACTGCACGCAGTATTCCAGGTGTGGCCTCACCAATACCCTGTACAACCGAAGCAAGACTTCCCTGCTTTTATACTCCATCCCCTTTGCAATAAAGGTCAAGATTCCATTGGCACTTGCTGTACCTGCACACTAACCTTTTGTGTTTCATGCTCAAATACCCCTATGTCCTGCTGTACTGCAGCACTTTGCAACCTTTCTCCATTTAAATAATAACTTGCTCTTTGATTTTTTTTCTGCCAAAGTGCATGACCTCACACTTTCCAACATTATACTCCATCTGCCAAATATTTGCCCACTCACTTAGCCTGTCTATGTCCTTTTGCAGATTTTGTGTGTCCTCCTCACACATTGCGCTTCCTCCCATCTTTGTATCATCGGCAAACTTGGCTACGTTACACTCAGTCCCTTTCTCCAAGTCGTTAATATAGATTGTAAATAGTTGGGGTCCCAGCACTGATCCCTGCGGCACCCCATTGGTTACTTATTGCCAACCGGAGAATGAACCATTTATCCCTACTTTCTGTTTTCTGTTCGTTAGCCACTCCTCTATCCATGCTAATTCATTACCCCTAACCCCGTGAACTTTTATCTTGTGCAGTAACCTTTTATGTGGCACTTCGTCGAATGCCTTCTGGAAGTCCAAATACACCACATCCACTGGTTCCCCTTTATCCACCCTGTTCGTTACATCCTCAAAGAATTCTAGCAAATTTGTCAAACATGACTTCCCCTTCATAAATCCATGCTGACTCTGCCTGACTGAATTTTGCTTTTCCAAATATCCTGCTACTGCTTCTTTAATAATGGACTCTAACATGTTCCCAACCACAGATGTTAGGCTAACTGGTCTATAGTTTCCTGTTTTTTCTCTGCCTCCTTTTTTAAATAGGGGCGTTATATTTGCAGTTTTCCAATCTGCTGGGACCTCCCCAGAATCCAGGGAATTTTGGTAAATTACAACCAATGCATCCACTATCCCTGCCGCTACTTCTCTTAAGACTCGAGGATGCATGGAGCCTCCTCCAACATTCTTCTCTCAGAGGGTTGTAAATCTGAGGAATTCGCTGTCTTAGAGAGCTGTGGAAGCCGGGACATTGAATAAATTTAAATCAGAGATAGACAGCTTTTTAACCAGTAAGGGAATAAGGGGTTATGGGGAGCGGGCAGGGAAGTGGACCTGAGTCCATGATCGGATCAGGCATGATCATATTAAATGGTGGAGCAGGCCGTATGGCCTACTCCTGCTCCTATTTCTTATGTTCTTATTCACGAGTGGATGTGGTAGGACTGCCGAGCTTTGATCTGATCCATTGGTTGTGGGATCGTTTTGCTCTGTCTATAGCATGCTGCTTCCACTGTTTAGCATACATGTAGAAAAAGAGAATCTTTCGTTAAAATATCAACAGCTGCAACTACACTGATAGTGGACAAACTCTTGGGCAAAATCTATAAAAATAAGTGTGGAGAATTGGAAAGTTAATAGTTAAATGAAGTCTTGACTGCTTCTCGTTAGTAGAGGTATAGGGTTTAAATGACAGCCCGCTCCCCCACCGCCCCCCTTGTCATTGTATTTGAAGATGCCGAACCATTCTTCAGAGGTGCCAGCAAACAAAAACAAAATTTGTCACGCCGTGAGCATCAAGAAGGACTTTTTCACGGTGCAGATGTGAGATTAAATTTCATGCTTTGGTGTCTGGTAATGTGGCAGACGTCTCAGTTACACAGAGACCGCTTAGCTTTGGCCTCGATCAGCTTTCCGCACCATTTCAGACCAGAAAAAAAAAAGCACCAGGGCACATTCACTGTAGCAACTTGAGTGTTAATAGCAGTAAGACGATAGCCACCGCAGACACATTCACTGATGCTCCAGTAACCCCCTCGATACGGGTCTAACGCCCGTGATTGTGAAACCGTTAGTCCTGCCTGTGTGATAGTAAAACTCAACCCCTCGCTTAACCTGGGCTTCACTTTGAGCTCATATGGAATGACATTTATTCCGTCCGATTTTGTTATGCTATTTTAGTCCATTCACTCTCTTCCATGGTGTGAGATTCTCCAATTTGCTTTTCTTGGTTCCTGGAATATCTGTTGAGCTCTCTGTATTTCTTTCATCAATTTCAATACCAAGAGTAAAAACTCCCCAAATAACTTGCCATTTCTGCTTGTGTTCCACCCCCCACACCACTCCAATATTGTCATCTCCTCCCTTGACTCATGCTGCTTTTACTATGTTACAGGAATTATACATTACAGGATATGCTTGCATTAGAGGCAGTTCAGAGAAGGTTCACGAGGTTGATTCCTGAGATGAAGCGGTTGTCTTACGAAGAAAGGTTGAGCAGGTTAGGCCTATACTCATTGGAATTTAGAAAAATGATTGGTGATCTTATTGAAACATATAAGATTCTGAGGGGGCTTGTCAGAGTAGACTCTGACAAGCCCCCTCAGGTTTCTCCTCGTAGGGGAATTTAGAACTAGGGGGCATAGTTTCAGAATAAGAGGTCGCTCATTTAAGATGGAAATGAGGAGGAATTTCTTCTCTCAGAGGGTCGTGAATCTTTAGAATTCTCTACCCCAGTGAGCTGTGGAGGCTGGGTCATTGAATATATTCAAGGTTGGGATCGATAGATTTTTGAACGAAAAGGGAGTCAAGGGTTATGGAGAGAGGGCGGGAAGTGGAGTTGAGGCAGGATCAGATCAGCCATGATCTTATTGAAGCAGTCTCGAGGGGCCAAATGGCCTACTCCAGCAGCTATTTGTTATGAACTATGTAAATGCAAATTGCTGTTGGATTATGGTGCCATGGGGAGCCAACACTCCTTTAATACCGTTGGCTTCACTGGGCAGGCCACATCGTTCGCATGCCAAACATGAGACTCCCAAATCAAGCGCTCTACTCGGAACTCCTTCACCGCAAACAAGCCAAAGGTGGGCAGAGGAAATGTTACAGGGACACCTTCAAAGCCTCCCTGAACAAATGCAACATCCTCACCAATATCTGGGAGTCCCTGGCCAAAGACATCCCTAAGTGGAGGAAGTACATCCGGGAGCACGCTGAGCACCTTGAGTCTCATCGCCGAGAGCATGCAGAAAGCAAGCAAAGGCAGCGGAAGGAGTGTGCGGCAAACCTGTCCCACCCTCCCTTACGCTCAAAGACTATCTGTCCCACCTGTGACAGGGACTGTGGCTCTCATATTGGACTGTTCAGCCACCTAAGGACTCATTTTAAGAGTGGAAGCAAGTCCTCCTCGATTCCGAGGGACTGCCTATGACGATGATGATGGATACCGTGTTTAGGTATCTAATCTTCATCTGTGAGTGCGACTGGGCATGCTATTTGATGGTGGAGGGAATTGTAGTTGAAACTCATGCTGTTCTCTCCCCATGTTCTCATCCGTGGAGTTTCCAGCAAGACTCCTGGATAACTGTCACAAAGGACAATCCTGGCATGTTTTATTTTCCCTGCATTAGACCAATTGTAACGGCTCCAGCTCTTGCTCAGGTTGAGGTGAGCTACTTCAGCACACAGCGTGGACTGAGCCTGGAATATTTTGGACTGTATGACTCGGTACCATACTGGGTGGTGCCTTTATCAACAAAGTAATTGTGAGAAGCTCATATATCTCGGTTTAAACATCATCAGAAAGCAAAGTAGTCCTTTACACTGATATTACATGAGAAGCTGTTTTTGCAATTGATGTTAATACAGGACAGTAAAACTGGAAGTCGTTCATAGCCACTTTGGGGAATAGTAGGAAGCTTGTTTTGTGGAAGAGGGTTAATCTGTTAGGCCACTAGTTTCAGCAGACTTTGCACGTGTGGTCCTCTTTTAAAGGGGCAATGACAACAGACAGTTCAAGCTTGCAACTCTCCAGGTGCATCCTTTGTACCCTTCTTCCCCATCAAGTTTCCTTCTCTCTTCTCCCAAGGACAGTGGCCCTTGTTGTGGTGCACTTCCATGGATGCCAACTACCATCTGGTACCTCTTGCAAGTTGACTTTCTTCGTGCATTAGTGTAGAATGCCACCGCGTTAGTCAAGCATGGAAGGACATTATATCTGAAACTGATCCTGCCCTCGCCCACTATCAGCACATGTACACTTTCCATCAAGAATCACTGCGTAGCAATGAGCACTAGGAATCTTGGCTGATTTTTCTCCTTCCTTGTCCGGTTTGCTTGGTCTGTCAGATGAGACATTAAACCAAGGCCCCGTCAATTATCCCGTGGCACTATTCGAACAAGTGCAGGTGAGTTCTCCCCAGTTTCCTGGCCAATATTTATCCTGCGACCAACATCACTAAAAACTGATTATCTGGTCATTATCACATTGTTGTTTGTGGGAATTTGCTGTGCGCAAATTGGCTGCTGTGTTTGCGCACAGCAAGTGCCCACAAACAGCAATGTGACACAGCAATCTGCTTTGTTGCTTGAGGGTTAAATATTGGCCAGGACATCATCATCATCATCATAGGCAGTCCCTCGGAATCGAGGAAGACTTGCTTCCATTCCTGAAGTGAGTTCTTTGGTGTCTGAACAGTCCAATATGAGAGCCACAGACTCTGTCACAGGTGGGACAGATAGTCATTGAGGGTAAGGGAGGTTGGGCCAGGTTTTTCGCACGCTCTTTCCGCTGCCTGCACCTGATTTCTGCATGCTCTCGGCGATGAGACTCGAGGTGCTCAGCGCCCTCCCGGATGCACTTTCTCTATTTAGGGCAGTCTTTGGCTAGGGACTCCCAGGTGTCAGTGGGGTTGTCAAATTTTATCAGGGAGGCTTTGAGGGTGTCCTTGTAATGTTTCCACTGTCCACCTTTGGCTCGTTTGCCGTGAAGGAGCTCCGTCTAAAGCACTTGCTTTGGGAGTCTCGTGCCTGGCACGCAAAATATGTGGCCTGCCCAGCGGAGCTGATCAAGTGTGGTCAGTGCTTCAATGCTGGGGATGTTGGCATGGACAAGGACACTGATGTTGGTGCGCCTGTCCTCCCAGGGGATTTGTAGGATCTTGCAGAGACATCAGAGATAACAGGATAACGAGGATAACTCTGCTGCTCTTCTTCCACCTGAGAGGGCAGGCGGGGCCATGGTTTAATGTCTCATCTGAAAGACGCCACCATCCAAAGTACAGCCCTCCCTCAGCACTGCACTAGAGTGTCAGCCTAGATTTATGTGCTCAAGTCTCTGGAGTGGGACTTGAACCCATAACCTTCTGACTCAGAGGTGAGGGTGCTGCCCACTGAGCCACAGCTGACACATAAATTTGATAAAATGTTACAGTACCTATCATGTGTTGCCATGGAGCTTCGGATATCACAGTCAGCTTTGCTGTCCTTTAAATGATGATATGATGCCTTTACTGTGCTCAGCATGGCGTCCCTATAGTGAGAAGCAAAATAGAAAAGAAACATTAAAGTACTTGGAAGCATTTCCAGTATCAGGCAGCAGTGAGCTTAATGGCAAGTGTACAGAGCCAGCATCTTCTCACATGAATATCCCCGAGAGTTGGCACCTTTACAAAAAAAAAAATGATGAATATTTGCCTCAAAACTTTTATTTTTGAATGCCAGTTATTGCCATTTAATAAACAAAGTACAAAGACTTGTATTCACATAGCGCCTTTCATGACCTCAAGATGCCCCAAAGCTCTTTACAGCCGACAAAGTACTTTATAAGTGTAGTCACTGTGGTAATGTAAGAAACAAAGCAGCCAGATTGCGCACAGCAATTTCCCTCAACTAGCAAAGTGATAATGAGCAGATAACCTGTCTCTTAATGTTGATTGAGGGATAAATATTGGCCAGGACACCGGAAATAACTCCCCTGTTGGCGACATTATGGTGATGGTGCCCATTACAGGGAAGTGAGTGTGAAGCTTTCACTAAAATCAAGCTGACAATCAATTGTTGGAACATGAAAAAATTGAGGCAGAAACAGTTGGTTGCCAGTGTAATTTTAGTGTGCCTTATCTTGCTTTCTTGGAATAATCTTATTTTTCATGAAGCTGCCAATTTTTTTTTATTCGCCTTATTTATATTTCATTAAACCAAAAGCAGTCACACACAAAACACCAAGGCTTACAGTGTGCAGCAAAGAGAAAAAAGAAAGATTGGCATTTATATAGCACCTTTCACGACCACCGGGTGTCCCAAAACACTTTACATCCAAGTAAGTGTTTTTTGGAGTGCAGTCACTGTTGTAATGTGGGAAATGCAGCAGCCAATTTGCACACAGCAAGCTCCCACAAACAGCGCTGTGATAATGACCAGGTAATCTGTTTTAGTGATGGTGATTGAGGAATAAATATTGGCCAGGACACTGGGGATAACTCCCCGGCTCTTCTTCGAAAAAATGCCATGGGATCTTTTGCGTCCATCCGAGAGAGCAGACGGGGCCTCGGTTTAACGTGTCATCGGAAAGAGGATAAATAATCCTGCCAGACAAAGAACGGAACTGTGGAATCGGACAGGTGAATGGAACAGATGAGGCAAAAAGATAAGCTATGACAGCTGTAAATCTGAAATATAAACACAAATACTGAGAATGGACAGCAGGTTGCTCAGCATCTGAAAGAGAGACACAGAGATAAGTTAATGTTTTTGGGTGGAGATCCTTCACAATTCAGATGAAGGATTTCCCCTTGAAATAGTCAAAATGTTAACCTATGTCCATTTACAGGATTTGCTGTGCTTTTATTATAATTAAGTATAATAATCACAATGATTATCTGTACATAAAGCAAATGCAATGTCAATACATACATTGCATGAGGAAGGCCCTCCCACTGCCACAACCGTGGACAATTATCACTTCGTCTTTCAATTAGAAGACAGAGAATTACAGTTGGTCAGGAAAAGGTGAGGAACAATTGTCTGGAATTGTACAGGGCCTTGGTGAGGCCACACCTGTGCACAGTTTTGGTATCCTTATCAAGAGAAGGATATACTTGCCTTGGAGGCATAGAAACATAGAAAATAGGTGCAGGAGAAGGCCATTTGGCCCTTCGAGCCTGCACCACCATTCAATAAGATCATGGCTGATCATTCCCTCAGTACCCCTTTCCTGCTTTCTCTCCATACCCCTTGATCCCCCGAGCCGTAAGGGCCATATCTAACTCCCTCTTGAATATATCCAATGAACTGGCATCAACAACTCTCTGAGGCAGGGAATTCCACAGGTTAACAACTCTCTGAGTGAAGAAGTTTCTCCTCATCTCAGTCCTAAATGGCATATCCCTTATCGTAAGACTATATCCCCTGGTTCTGGACTTCCCCAACATCGGGAACATTCTACCTGCATCTAACCTGTCCCATCCCGTCAGAATCTTGTATGTTTCTATGAGATCCCCTCTCATCCTTCTAAACTCCAATGTATTAAGGCCCAGTTGATCCAGTCTCTCCTCATATGTCAGTCCTGCCATCCCGGGAATCAGTCTGGTGAACCTTCGCTGCACTCCCTCAATTGCAAGAACATCATTCCTCAGATTAGGAGACCAAAACTGAACACAATATTCCAGGTGAGGCCTCACCAAAGCCCTGTACAATTGCAGTAAGACCTCTCTGCTCCTATACTCAAATCCCCTAGCTATGAAGGTCAACATGCCATTTGTCTTCAGGTGAACTGCCTGCTGTACCTGTATGACAACTTTTAAAGACTGATGAATCATGACACCCAGGTCTCGTTGCACCTCCCCTTTTCCTAATTTGCCGCCATTCAGATAATATTCTGTCTTCGCGTTTTTGTAACCTCACATTTATCCACATTATACTGCATCTGCCATTCATTTGCCCACTCACCTAACCTGTCCAAGTCACCCTGCAGCCTCTTAGCGTCCCCCTCACAGCTCACACCGCCACCCAGTTTAGTGTCATCTGCAAACTTGGAGATATTACACTCAATTCCTTCATCTAAATCATTGATGTATATTGTAAAGAGCTGGGGTTCCAGCACTGAGCCCTGCGGCACTCCACTAGTCACTGCCTGCCATTCTGAAAAGGACCCGTTTATCCCGACTCTCTGCTTCCTGTCTGCCAACCAGTTCTCTATCCATGTCAGTATATTACCTCAATACCATGTGCTTTGACTTTGCACACCAATCTCTTGTGTGGGACTTTGTCAAAAGCCTTTTGAAAGTCCAAATACACCACATCCACTGGTTCTCCCTTGTCCACTCTACTAGTTACATCCTCAAAAAATTCCAGAAGATTTATCAAGCATGATTTCCCTTTCATAAATCCTTGCTGACTTGGACCGATCCTGTCATTGCTTTCCAAATGCATTGCTATTTCATCCTTAATAATTGATTCCAACATTTTCCCCACTCTTGATGTACATTGCAGTACAATGGAGGTTCAAAAGATTGGTTCCAGGGATGAGAGGGCTGTCTTATGATGAGAGATTGTGTAGAATGGGCCTATATTCTCTGGAGTTTAGAAGAATGAGAGGTGATCCCCTTGAAACATACAAGATTCTGAAGGGGATTGACATGGTAGATGCTGAGAGGTTGTTTCCCTGGCTGGAGTGTGTAGAACTATAGGCATAGTCTCAGGATAAGGGGTTGGCCATTTAAGACAGAGATGAGGAGGAATTTCTTCACTCAGAGGGTTGTGAATCTTTGGAATTCTCTGTCCCTGTGGATGCTGAGTCTCTGAATATAATCAAGGCTGAGATAAATAGATTTTTGGAGTCTGGGAGAGTCTGGGGATATGGAGATCGGGCGGGAAAATGGACTTGAGGTCGATGATCAGCCATGATCTATTGAATGGCGGAGCAGGCTCGAGGGGCCATATGGCCTATTCCTGCTCCTATTTCTTATGCTCTTCTGAACATAGAATGTTCTGAGAGATTCCAGTACTCCACTGACATGGCTAGTTGGCCACCCTTTCCATGCCGTTAACTTATTAATTCAGTATCGGTCCAAATTCAGTTTAATCAGTTACTTATTTATCGAGCTACTTGTGAATCTGGTCAAAAAAATATTGCCCTTAGTTGACTAGATGGTTGAGTTAGTACCACTACGCTATACAGTGAACCATCAACTGTATTTGCACATTCATTCTGGGGTTATTAATTCCATGAGATATAAATCTTCCAGTCAAAATACATGTGGTGCCGTGGTACCAGCAGAAGTGACAGCTATGTAAATACATTGCTGGCAACACGTAAAACGGACAGTATTCCGTTACACAAGGACTTTGGAAACTCATGTCACCTGTACTGATGGATTGTTTATCAGCACACAGTGATCCCTGGCACACCCGGTGACTCTTGGCTCCGACGGTAACTTTGCAGCAGAGCACTAATGCTAAAATGCAATCTGCTGTAGAGGAAACATTTGTTTCCCTCCGTTTTCCTTTCCTCCGGCAATCTACAAAACCCAAGGTTGGCAGCAATTAACTGCCACCTCTTCGATTTGCCTCCTCTTGCTTCCTCCTCTTCTCAGCCTTAAGAACATAAGAAATAGGAGCAGGAGTCGGTCATTAGCCCCCACGAGCCTGCTCTGCCATTCAATAAGATCATGGCTGATCTGATCATGGACTCAGCTCCACTTTCCTACCCGCTCCCCATAACCCTTTATCACTCAAAAGTCTGCCTATCTCCGCCTTAAATATATTCAATGACCCAGCCTCCACAACTCTCTGGGCAGAGAATTCCAAAGACTTACAACCCTCTGAGAGAAGAAATTTCTCCTCATCTCAGTTTTAAAATGGGCGGCCCCTTATTCTGAGACTATGTCCCCTAGTTTTAATTTTCCCTACGAGTGGAAACATCCTCTCTGCATCCACCTTGTCGAGCCCCCTCATTATCTTATATGTTTCGATATGATCTCCTCTCATTCTTCTGAACTCCAATGAGTAGAGGCCCAACCTACTTAACCTATCTTCATAAGTCAACCCCCTCATCTCCAGAATCAACTTAGTGAACCTTCTCTGAACAGCCTCCAATGCAAGTATATCCCTCCTTAAATATGGAGACCAAAACTGTACGCCTTGGTGGCGGCCTGCACCGTGAGGTCTTGACCTTTGCCCTGGGTTTCTCAATAATATATGAAGCAAAAATATAATTGTTCGTAAAAGTGTGGAGGTGAGTGTATTGGACTGCAATAGCAAATTCCACACAATGCCTGTTAAATGTGGAATTGTTCTCCAAGTCTGAGCTATGTAGTTCTCCCGATAGCTTGCACATTATCCAGGAGTATTCCGGGTCGCAGGTGCTGGCTCCCAATTCCCAGATGCTGCAGGCAGGCCTCCCAATTGCACCGATAGAGACAGAGCGATACAGTCCCAAGGTTCGCCTGCTATATCGGGAGTTGGGAGCCAATGCAGGTGGCACAGGTAATCTAGGATTCTCCTGCATTGATCAAGAGAGTAGGAAAGTGTGTCATCCTGCCTGTGCAAGCAGGTTTGAGGCAACTGTTTTGTTCTATGTCGCCTGACTATATAAAAGAAGTTTCAACTGCAACCTTCTCACTGGCACTTTGAGTAATGGAAAACTATCTGCTTCACTCTCAGATAATAAATAACTACACAATCAGGGCAGTTGTGGTTTGGATGACTAAGAGTCTCCTGTTCTTTGCGGTCTTGTAAAATGGGTGGGGAAATGAAACGAAAAAGAAGGATTTATGATAAAAATCCTTTCCAAGTGGAGGGCTGGTCCTTTTGAAGCAAAGCATACAGGGATAAAGTAATTGCAGATTACCCATGTGATTTCAGTGGACAGTGTAGAGTTACAGAATAAGGATTGATGAGGCAGGTGAGAGCCGCCCCTCCCCACTCTGTCAACAAAAGAGAACAAATATGTAATTAGTACTTCCTGAAGCAGATTTTTCTCAACAAGGAGAAAAAACAAGAATGTCGTCGCCAGAGCTTCTTAATCCTTGAAAGAATATCTTTTCTCTGGGCCTTTAAGAGCAGGAGGTTAAGTTTCCTGGGGTTGTGATGAATTAGTTATTTACTATTTACAATCTTTATTAATGACTTGGATGAAGGGACCGAGTGTATTGTAGCCAAATTGGCCGAAGATACAAAGCTAGGTGGGAAAGCAAGTTGTGAGGAGGAGACAAAGAGTCTGCAAAGGGAAATAGATAGGTTAAGTGAGTGGGCAGAAATTTGGCAGATGGAGTAGAATGTGGGAAAATGTGAGGTTATCCACTTTGGTTGGAGGATCATCATCATAGGCAGTCCCTCGAGGAAGACTTGCTTCCGCTTTTAAAAATGAGTCCTTTGGTGGCTGAACAGTCCAATACGAGAACCACAGTCCCTGTCACAGGTAGGGCAGATAGTCGTTGAGGAAAAGGGTGGGTGAGACAGGTTTCCTGCACGCTCATTCCGCTGCCTGTGGAATTCCCTGTTGCAGAGAGTTGTTGATGCCAGTTCATTGGATATATTCAAGAGGAAGTTAGATACGGTCCTTACGGCTAAGGGGATCAAGGGGTATGGAGAGAAAGCAGGAAAGGGGTACTGAGGGAATGATCAGCCATGATCTTATTGAATGGTGGTGCAAGCTCGAAGGACCAAATGGCCTATTTTCTATGTTTCTATGTTTCTATGCCTGCGCTTGATTTCTGCGTGCTCTCGGCGATGAGACGCGAGGTGCTTGGTGCCCTCCCGGATGCACTTCCTCCACTTAGGGCGGTCTTTGGCCAAGGACTCCCAGGTGTCAGTGGGGATGTTGCACTTTATCAGGGAGGCTTTGAGGGTGTCCTTGTAGCGTTTCTGCTGCCCACCTTTGGCTCGCCTTCCATGAAGGTGTGCCGAATAGAGCGCTTGCTTTGGGAGTCTTGTGTCTGGCATGCGAACTATGTGGCCTGCCCAGCGGAGCTGATCAAGTGTGGTCAGTGCTTCAGTGCTGGGGATGTTGGCCTGGTCGAGGACGCTAATGTTGGTGCATCTGTCCTCCCAGGGGATTTGTAGGATCTTGCGGTGGCATCATTGGTGATATTTCTCCAGCGACTTGAGGTGTCTACTGTACATGGTCCATGTCTCTGAGCCATACAGGAGGGCGGATATTACTACAGCACTGTAGACCATGAGCTTGGTAGCAGTCTTGAGGGCCTGGTCTTCGAACACTCTTTTCCTCAGGCGGCCGAAGGCTGCACTGGCACAGTGGAGGCGGTGCTGAATCTCGTCGTCAATGTCTGCTCTTGGTGACAATAGGCTCCCGAAGTATGGGAAATGGTCCATGTTGTCCAGGGCCACGTCGTGGATCTTGATGACTGGGAGGCAGTGCTGTGCGGCAAGGACAGGCTGGTGGAGGACCTTTGTCTTACAGATGTTTAGCGTAAGGCCCATGCTTTCATACACCTCAGTATATATGTTGAAATACAGGGAAATAAATAGGTTAAGTGAGTGGGCAGAAATTTGGCAGATGGAGTATAATGTGGGAATATGTGAGGTTATCCACTTCGGTAGGAGGAATAGGAAAACCAAATATTATTTAAATGGAGAGAGACTACAAAATGCAACGGTTCAGAGGGATCTGGATGTCCTCGTGCATGAAACACAAAAAGTTAGCAAGTAGGTACAGCAAATAATTAGGAAGGCAAATGGAATCTTGGCCTTTATTGCAAGGGGGATGGAGTATAAAAGCAGAGAAGTCTTGCTACAACTGTACAGGGCATTGGTGAGATCACACCTAGAATACTATGTACAGTATTAGTCTCCTTATTTAAGGAGGGATGTATTTGCATTGGAGGCAGTTCAGTGAAGGTTCACGAGGTTGATTCCTGGGATGAAGGGGTTGTTGTATGAGGAAAGGTTGAGCAGGTTGGGCCTCTATTCATTGGAATTTAGAAGAATGAGAGGTGATCTTTTTGAAACATATAAGATTCTGAAGGCGCTTGACAGAGTAGATGCTGAGAAGAGGTTTCCCCTCGTAGGGGAATCTAGAATTAGGGGGCATAGATTCAGAATAAGAGTCGCCCATTTAAGACATGGATGAGGAGGAATTTCTTCTCTCGGAGGGTCGTGAATATTTGGCATTCTCTACCCCAGAGAGCTGAGTCATTGAATATATTCAAGGTATAGATGGACGGATGTTTGAACTCCAGGGGAGTCAAGTGTTATGGAGAACTGTCAGAATAGTGGAGTTGAGGCCAAGATCAGATCAACCATGATCTTATGGAATGAAAAATGGTCTACTCCTGCTCCTGTTTCTTATGTTCTTAGAACTGGGGCACCTGCCTCAAACGGGATGGGTGAGTGGGGGGTGTTGGAGACTAACCTGGAAGTGGGGCCTATCCATTGGATTCCATCGTGACATTGATCACGCTACTGACCAGAATTATTACAGATGCTGGTTCATCGATTAGAGGGACAAGGCCTTGTAGAGGCAATCTATCCCTCCAAAAAAGCCCCAGAAATACTTGTCTTGAAGGTCCAAAGTCCAGGTCCAGTCCAAAACTTTCCATCATAAATATCCCCACATGAAGAATAGTTCAAAGTGCCAGGCAGCAGATCGGCCAGTGTTTGTCGAACGATAGTCTAGAAGAGCTGGAACCTTCAGCAAGGGAGGAATAAAAGGGAGATAAACATTAGGACGCGACTGCTGCCAATGACATAAAGTCATTGCGCATGCGCAGTTCCAGTGGTCTCTTGGTTGTTCTTGTCCGCCTTCCTAGTCAGTAGTCATTTTGATAGAATCGAAATTGTGTTCGTTACGCCAGCCACTAGAATAATTCACAGCCCTACTTCTCAAATGTGGCCACAGTCCCCAAAGGTTTAGGAAAGGACAGTAATTGTTCATAAACTCCGAATGCGTGTAAAATGCTAATGATCACGATTCGATGTAAATATTTGGACGGTAAGACCTCGCAGGTTTAATGGCGAAGTTGAGTGTGCTCCCTGCTTAGATGATAGGAAAGATCTTTTATTTAAAAAAAAAAGAGAAGCATATAAAACTTGAGATAAAATTACCCGTGGAGCTGACGGCTGAGGAATCTTGGCTCTTTTCAATATGGAACCGTCTCCAATTGTTGTGCGTTTATAAATCAAATTGCTAATGGGAAAATGATGCGCGTTTTTAATTTTATTTGCATGCCTTTATAATAAAATTATTTCCAACAAGGGAAAAAACCGCTAGAGTTGGCATTTAGTCAGACCTCTGTCTGCTGTGAAAGTTATTTATTTTAATTTGGGACCTGACAGTTATGCGCAGATATTTTCTGCGTAACTTCTGGTTGGTTGGCAGGAGTCACTCCGTAAACATTAATTAACCAGAGAGAAGACCATCAATTTAATCTCTGGAGGAAGAGTCTGCAACCGTTCTATGCACCATTCAGAGGACATGGACCAACATTTCAGAAGACCTGTTTAAACTTACTCCCTCGTTATTCCTATCTGACCAGTTGCTTTCCATGGATTTGCAGTTCCATGGTCCCTGCAGATTAGAAACCATCACAATGAATAAGGTATTTCATTATCTCTGCCTATATTAAAGTCTTCCATTATGTTCTTAACTGGATATCAGCTATTCATTTTTAAAAGGATTATAACTGTCATAACTTTATCTGCTTCCACTGAGAATCTGTTCTATATATCCAGTATCCTGTGAGAAAAAATATACTACTTCTAATCCCTGGTCCCACTTGCGGCTTTTAACTTATTATTTAAATCTTCTAGTTCTGTGCTTTGTCAAAAATGTGCTTATTCAACTGTAGCAGTGACCAAGCCACTAAAGCTTTCTCTCTTTTAACTGTAAGAAAGTGTCATTCAGGAAAAAAATCTGTCGGTTTCCAAGAACCATTACGAGATCAAACAGTCTAACTAATGGAGAGAAAATGTTCCATTACTTTGTGCTGTTCAAGGTTAGACATGTTGGTGCTGAAAAATGGAATCCTTTCAGTATCCCCTCCCTTGCCACCATCCCGTACTCCCAGGTCAGGTAGAATCATAGAATCATTGGGCTAGACTTTCCAGTTCACATCGCCCATCTATCACCCAAAACCGATCTCTATCACCCATTTTCATTAAAAAGTGGAAACAAGGCCCAAAACATCGCCGGAAAAACAGGTGCTGAAGTTTCCACTCTGATAGCCGAAATGATCGCCCACACAAGTTTCGGCACCTAGCATGCACTCTGCTGGGCCGATGCAAGGCCCAAAAGAGTGCTGAGAAATAGTTGCTTTTACTGGGCTTTAACAGAAGGAAATGGGCACTACGGACGCCATTTTGATGATCGTAGGAAGGGTAGCAGAAAAGAAGGAGCTAAATAATTGTGAGTTATTTAGAGAGTTAATGTAAAGATAATTCTACTCATCGCCCATTTTTTGGGGCGATGGCCACGTAATGGAAAGTCTAGCCCATTGGGCCCAATCCTGGCCATGACTTGCATTAATGTTTTGGAGTAAGTTGTTTTTTCTGGTGTAAGTTTAAAAAATGACATTTCCCCAAAAAAATTTGCTCCAAAGTCAGTTAGGTACAATTGTTTTTAGGTCTGTTTTTTTTTTCAAAAGGGGCGTTCCCAGACACTTATGCCAGTTTTGGTCATTTATGCCACTTTAGCCAGCAAAAACTTATTTCAAATCCACTTAGGTCAGCGTGTGTGGCCAGCTCTGGAAAAACCTTGCAGGCATTGAAGAAAAAGCAGCGCACATTCGGCAGACATTAGGGCAGGGATAGGGGAGGGAAGGGAACTGGAGAGGACCTCAACAACCAAGCACCAAACATTGCAAGGAAAAGCTGAAACAATTAAAATACTAATAAAAATGAAGTAAATCCTACCGGAGAAATGCAAGCTGCTGGTCACGATGTCACGGGGGGGGGGGGGGGGGGGGGGGTGGGGTAGCCAGAGAGACACTCTTTCTCGCCCCCCCAAAACACTCTTTCTTCCCCCCCTGTCACCCCCCCTCCCCTCCAAATCAAAAGTTTAAAGCACAGCCACTAAATAAAAAATAAAAACAAAGTCCTACCTCGCCCGGGAACTCAGCGGGCCGGCCGGCCGGTGCGGGAACCCACTCAGTCGGGGAATAGGGTGCGGCGAGATCGGAGCGTCCCTTCGGCCGGGGATAGGGTGCGGCGAGATCGGAGCGTCCCTTCGGCCGGGGATAGGGTGCGGGGCGAGATCGGAGCATTCCTTCGGCCGGGGATAGGGGCTGCAAGCCTCGGGTCCTGCTCACCACCCACAGGACACGCTGGGAGGACAGGAGCATGCGTGCAGTCCTCATTGAGCATGTGCACAGGTGCCGGCAATGCTTTGTGCACTGGCCTGTTGCTCCGCTCCCCCCCCCACAACTTCAGCCTCCATGCCACACCAGGACTCCGGGGACTCCGAAGAGTGGCCAGGATGGGGCCCCTTTTTTCTGGCGCCCTTTCCAGCGCGCAAAGTTGGCGTGCTTCAGGTACGCCGAAAAAAGATGTTTGCTAATGTTGGGCCCATACAGCACGGAAGAAGGCCATTCGGCCCGTTGAGCCCGTGCCGACTCTCAGCTAGTCCCACTCCCCTGCCCTTTCCCCGTAGCCCTGCAATTTTTTTTCTTCAGCTACTTATCCAACTCCCTTTTGAAAGATAAAATTGAGTCTGCCTCCACCACCCTGTGCAGTGCATTCCAGAATCGCTGCGTAAAAAAGTTTTTTCTTACATTGCCTTTGGTTCTTTTGCCAATCACCTTAAATCTGTGCCCTCTGGTTCTTGACCCTTCTGCCAATGGGAACAGTTTCTCTCGATCTACTGTCCAGACCCCTCATGATTTTGAACACCTCTTATCAAATCTCCTCTCAATCTTCTCTTCTTCAAGGAGAACAACCCCTTTGCTCCTGTCTATCAACGTAACTGAAGTCCCTCATTCCTGGAATCATTCTCGTAAATCTTTTCTGCGCCTTCTCTAAGGTCTTCACATCCCTCCTAAAGTGTGGTGCCCAGAATTGGACACAGTACTTCAGTTGGGGCCGAACCAATGTGTTATACAGGTATGTTTTTTTTTAAAGCATTTTAAAGATGTGGCCGTTGCTGGGATGGCCAGCATTTATGGCCTATCCCGAGTTGCCTTGGGTGGGTGGGTGGTGGGTCTTCTTCTTGAATCGCTGGTGGTTTTATACAACTGGGTGATTTGCTCGGCCACTACAGAGGGCAGTGAAGAGTCAACAACATTGGTGTGGGGCTGGACCCAGACCAGGTAAGGACGGCAGGTTTCCTTCCCTAAAGGGGGCATTAATGAACCAGATGGGTATTTAACGACAATGTGACAGCTTCATGGTCACTTTTACTGATAATCAGCTTTTTAGACTGAATTCAAGTTCCCAAGCTGCCACGTTGAATGCACGGTCTCTGGATCATTAGTTGCAGTTAGGGTCAAACTTATCAACACCAAGAATGTGTGTTCAGCCCTCTGACACACTGCACCACTGTGATTCCTTTCCATTTCCTACAGTTAGTCACTATTGTAGACTTTCCAATAGTGAGTCTGCCATTGACTTTGTAATCCCAGACTAGTCTCGCATATCTCTTGCATTCTAACTAGGTCAGAAGAATCGATTCTAGTTGAACCAGGGTGAAGTGTCTTCTGACATGTACAATGCCACCTGCTTTGGTCTTACCAGATTGTTCATCCATTTGAGACCAATTCTCGAATATATAAATTGATGACCAGTCTATAAATTTATGAGTCAGCCCTATAAATCTAGAGATTGAAGGGGCAACTCATTAATAAATACTAAGATTAAAATGATGAAATTATGAAAATCGTATTGAAAAGAAAGACTTGCATTTATATAGTGCCTTTCATGACCACCGAACATCTCAAAGCACTTTACAGCCAATGAAGCACTTTTGAAATGTAGTCACTATTGTAATGTAGGAAACGCAGCAATTTGCGCACAAGCAAACTCCCACAAACAGCAATGTGATAATGACCAGAAAGAGTCTCAGTTTAACATATCATCTGAAAGATGGCACCTCTGTCAGTGTAGCGCTCCCTCAACATTGCACTGAAGTGTCAGCCTAGATTTTTTTGTGCACAAGTTCCTGGAGTGGAACTTGAACCCACAACCTTCTGACTCAGAGGGGGGGGAAGTGCTACC
This sequence comes from Pristiophorus japonicus, assembly GCF_044704955.1. Classification (NCBI taxonomy): domain Eukaryota; kingdom Metazoa; phylum Chordata; class Chondrichthyes; family Pristiophoridae; genus Pristiophorus; species Pristiophorus japonicus. The sequence goes on from NC_091978.1 coordinate 38,351,466, forward strand.
CACTGAGCCCCAGCTGATAGAAGCACAAAAAGAGAGCAGAATAGTTGTAACATTGACTGTGCCAGCACTTCACTTTTCAATCCAGGTTGCACAGAAACTGGTGCTGCCTGAAAACTCTAGTATTTCAACACCAACCTTGCTACCAATGCAAAGCTTTGCTTCTGTTATCTTAATTTAGACATTTGACCTTTATATTCTGCATTCCCAGGGGTTGCTTGTAAATAGACTGGATGATCTTGAGTAACTTCAATTGATATGATATTGCAGCACAATTTGATCTGGAGACTAACTGACCATGTACTTCTGCAGGTTGCCGTTTAATATGACCTTACCTTTAAACAAGGGTTAAAATTCGCATTCTAACCCAGATTTCAAATAACATTGTTCATGTTTATTAGCCATTGCGTGATTCTTAATGCAAAGGATGCAGATTTACAAGCAAAATAAATACCACTAATTTTCTAGTTATTGCAGGGCATCAAAGTAACATATAATTGAATGCATCTTTAACTGATTAAATAAGTCTCGAGGCTTGTTTAGTGGAAAATATCCACCATAAAACTCGCATTTTAAAAATACACGTCAAAATATTTTGTTTGTTAGATTGCAAGGCTGGTGACTAAGTCCAGTCTGGAATGAAAACCATTGTGTTGTTCGCTTTGTACTTTTGAGATGCACACGAAAGGCCACCTTAATGGATTTTGTTTTTCCAACACAAGCCGAGAAACCATTTTGAATTCTTTCGTGAGCAGGCAGATACAGTAAAGAATCCATTTTGTTTTCTCTGCTTGTTAAAACATCTCGCCACATATTTTCCTTTGGAATGAACACGAACATTTTCCGTGTATCTGTTATTCATTACCGAAATTATGAAACAGCTATTAAAACTTTAAAGCGTGTTGTGCTCTATAAATGCAGCTGATGTTTTGATCAAAACAAAAGGTTTTGGCCTACCTGGGCTCCATGGCATGACTTTAAGGCCTTAATTTCCCCTCCGTGTGGCCCAACACAAAGTTGTGTGTAAAGTCATGTATAATTGCAACTTCATGCAAATCCGCATCCCGTACCCAATTGCGGCGCATTATTCGTGTGTTGAATGTCTTTCAATGAAATAGTGTTTATGTGATGCAGCAGGATAGGCTACTAGTGTGTACGGCTGCCACCTTTCTACTCCTGGACCAGGTACTCTGATTTTTTGAGCTTGTTATCCAGAAATTTGTGAAATGTGAACCAAATACCTAAAAGTTTGCGTTTTAACTAGAAATATATATATTTTTTGCAGTTACTTTCCTGTCTCATGATGTAGAGGCATTAAGCTATTTAATGAATTTTCATTATTGCAAAGCCAATATCAAAATTCAAGCCATGGTCCTACTCCTGGTAATAAGTAATGTGATGTGACATAATGGGGTAGGTCGTGGATTTGTGCCTGTGGTCCTCGGTGTGATGAGTTCCTGATCTCAGCTATGCTGCTGGGTGGTATATCGAGGGAGTACATGTCTTCCTGAGAAGGGAAAACCAGGCCTAGTGGAGCAAATATACAGATCCTCACTCCTCAAAGTGAATCGACTCCACCTTCTTGATCATCAAAATTAAATGTCTTGGAAGATCTCAGTAGGAAGCAAAGTCTAAATTATTTCCAAAATTGGGATTTAATATATGTTATATTTACGTCTGAATCCACTTTATACTCACGCAGCAGCAATGGCCACAGAGACAATACATCAGGAAAGTGGGTTTTTTCTCCAATGTTGGTGAAAAACCTTGTAATAGTTCAGCTGCTCTCCTCTTGGTACACAAAATGCATCAATTTATTTGTTTTCATCGATTGGGGCCAAGTAGTACATGAAAAGAAATTGAAAGACTTGGATTTATATAGCGCCTTTCATGACCACCGGATGTCTCAAAGCGCTTTACAGCCAATGAAGTACTTTTGAAGTGTAGTCACTGTTGTAATGTGAGAAATGCGGCAGGCAATCTGCGCACAGCAAGCTCCCACAAACAGCAAAGTGATAAATGACCAGATAAACTGTGTTTGTTATGTTGATTGAGGAATAATGCACCTCAAAATCTTTAAGACATTTCAACATGTAGGGCCCAAGTTTCCACAGGATAAAAAACGGGCGCCCCTCCGAGCTGGGCGCCCATTTTTCGCGCCTAAAACGGCGCCAGCAAAAAAACGCGCTATTCTCGAGCGCTTTGCAGCTCCTTGTCTGTTTGGCGCGGCGCCCAGGGGGGCGGAGTCTACACTCGCACCGATTTTGTAAGTGGGAGGGGGCGGGTACTATTTAAATTAGTTTTTTTCCTGCCGGCAACGCTGCGCGTGCGCGTTGAAGCGTTCGCGCATGCTCAGTGTGAAAAAAAACATTGGCACTCGGCCATTTTTGTAGTTCTTTGTAGCTGTTTAATTTTTGAACATTTTTTTATAAAATCACATTGCCATCAGCACTGAGGCTTCCCTTCTCACTGTCTCCTTCCCCTCCCTCCCCTCCACGGCAACAAGCCGCTGTCTCCTTCCCCTCCCTCCCCTCTCTCCGCGGCAACAAGCCGCTGTCTCCTTCCGCTCCCTCCCCTCCGCGGCAACAAACGGCTGTCTCCTTCCCCTCCCTCCCCTCCCTCCACGGCAACAAGCCGCTGTCTCCTTCCGCTCCCTCCCCTCCGCGGCAACAAACCGCTTTCTCCTCCACCCCCCCCTCCCGCTCAGCGGCACGAACGGCTTTCTCTCCCCTCCCCCCCTCCCGCTCAGCGGCAGCGAACGGCTGCAGAATTCTCCCAGGCTGAAGCACTTTCACACAGGTAGGAAGATGGTTTATTTAATCTTTTCTTTGCTTATAAATGTTTATTCAGGTTGGATTTATTCGTATAATATTTGTAGAAGTATAAATAAGGATTTATTGTAGAATTTAATGAGTTCCCTCCCCCCCCCCCCCCCCCCCCATCCCCCCCACCTCGTTCTGGACGCCTAATTTGTAACCTGCGCCTGATTTTTTAATGTGTAGAACAGGTTTTTTCAGTTCTACAAAAATCTTCACTTGCTCCATTCTACTTTAGTTTGGAGTATGTTTTCACTGTGGAAACTTTGAAATCAGGCGTCAGTGGCCGGACACGCCCCCTTTTGAAGAAAAAATTCTGTTCCAAAGTAGAACTGTTCTACCTGACTAGAACTGCAGAAAAAAAAATGTGGAGAATTGCGATTTCTAAGATAGTCCGTTCTCCACCAGTTGCTCCTAAAAATCAGGCGCAAATCATGTGGAAACTTGGGCCCAATAAGATGCTATATAAACGCAAATCATATTAGCTTATGGCATAGGAAGAGACTATTAAGGCCATCGTGCCTGCGCTACTCTCAATGAATTGTTCAACCAATCCCATCTCCTTTTTCCATAGCCTTTAAATGTTGTCTTTTTCAAATATTTACCAACTGTTTTTCAAAATCTGCTTCCGTATTATTTCTGGTTGGACAATCTATGTCGTAACTATGCTTTGCACAAAATAATTTCTCCTAACCTCGCCCTCATTCCATTAGTGGTGATCTGAAATTCATTATTAATTTAAGTGTTACTATTAACATGAATATTATAATAACATCAGAAATAGAAGTAGGGAATTTGGCCCCTCGAGCCTGCTCTGCCATTCAATGAGATCATGGCTGATCTTCTACCTCAACTCCACTTGCCTGCACTATCCCCATAATCCCTTGATTCCTTTAATATCCAAAAAATCTATCGATCTCTGTCCTGAATATGCTAACGACTGAGCCTCCACAGCCCTCTGGGGTAGAGAATTCCAAAGATTCACCACCCTCTGAGTGAAGAAATTTCTCCTCATCTCAGTCCGATGTATGCAGCATTTCTAGCTTTTAAAGCCTAGTGTTGTTTAGCTTCGTGTCTTTTAAGTTTGAAAAAGAAGCTTTATTTTAAGTGTACCGAAAGGCACAGATCAATGCCCATTAAATCCTACCCGATGAATCAACCTTTCGGCTCTTGAATAAAAGAATGTGCTTCTTCACCTGAAGTCCTCTCCCAAGCTGCCAACTCAACAAATACCCATCCCTGGGGTGACCATCCCTGTTAATTTGTGTCCGTTAATTGTTCTATCATCCTCTGTGCAGCATCGCCATTGTGCTTCACGGCAGGTTCTGATGTCCCCCACTGAGGGCTTAGCCACAACGTGTAGTTTGTGTTTTAAAAGAGCCCTTTCAATATGACTCAGCAGTGGAACATCTCTTGAACTGATTAAGAGCTATTCTGACAGCGTGCGCTCTACATACACACCCACGGTTCCCTTGAGGTACTTAAACGTAAACTTTAAAACGCGGTGGGCTTTAAAAGTAAGAGGCTAATGTTTTATATATGTATATGTGACTTACTCAGGGGCAATAACTAAATGTTCTTAATCTGAAAATCTGCTATTCACCCAGCGGTGTCAGGGATCGGATGACTCTGCGGAAGGATAAGATAGATTATGTTAACTTGTTCACCACATGAGCTTTCAAGATTTGCAGCTTTCATAATCCATCACAAGAAAGTTGATTCTCTTGACTTGCTTTAAGAAAATAAACCCTCAATTTTTTTTTACTGTTTTGTTGCAAAACGGTTAACAATAAAATCATGCAAAAATAATAGGAGGAGAAATCCCAAGTGAATCGAACAGTTAAAAGTCGAGCATTGACAGCCGAGCAGTGATGACTGTGATGTGGGGTGGTGTGTTGACTGTGATGTGGTGTGGTGTGTTGACTGTGATGTGGTGTGGTGTGTTGACTGTGATGTGGTGTGGTGTGTTGACTGTGATGAGGGGCCGTGTGTTGACTGTGATGAGGGGCCATAAAAGGAGCGGCGTGCAGCGGCCCCTGGACAGCGTGGTGGCCCTGACCTGCAAGACCATCAGCGGCAGGTCGGGGCCATAAAAGGAGCAGCGTGCAGCGGCCCCTGGACAGCGTGGTGGCCCCGACCTGCAAGACCATCAGCGGCAGGTCGGGGCCATAAAAGGAGCAGCGTGCAGCGGCCCCTGGACAGAGTGGTGGCATACTACTGCAAGGTACAGCGTGAGCCGGTCTGGGAGGGCAACAGCTGTGAAGAGGGCGACTGGATTGGATGTCACCATAACCCAGGTCGGTGATCGGAGCGTGGGCAGGTACAGCAGGAACGGCAAGGTCGGGGTGAAGGAGCGGCAAGAGATTGCAGAGTGATGTGGGGCCCAGAAGAGGTGTGGGCCCAGGGGCAGCACGGGCCAGCTCATACTGCGATATGTGTGCGCACTAGGTCCATGCAGCAAAGCTGGTCTCCAGTCATCTTGGTTAATCCTTGTCACTGGACCAAGACCTAGTTCTGTCAAACCTGTGTGGTGGCTGGTGTGCAACGGCCACCACACTTTAAAAAAATCCACGCACTGGCATCTTCCACCCTTCAATATGTAGTTCGGGACCTGGAATATTAGGTCCTTCATTGAAACACCTGTGAACGCATCCCTTTTTGGCGTGGAAGCAAGTCATCCTCGATACGAGACACTGCCTAAGAAGAAGATGAGTGTATATCAGAATTGAGTTAAAGTGCTCCATTGGGGCAGAAAATACTGTGGAGGGTACAAGTGGTAAGAATCTCATCATACTCCTGTGAAGTGCCTAGGGACGTTTCGCTGCTTTAAAGGCGCTATATAAATACAAGTTGTTTTTGTTGTTGAGAGGCAGAGAGAACACCAAATTCATTTTTTTGAAAAAGCTTACAGTTTTTGAGACTGAGGGTTCAGTAAGTTTCCACTCACCTTTTGTATTAAAGTACAACAGAAAGAAGCAAAATAAGGTGAAGGTATTTATCAAAAGCAGCGGAAATGAAAATGCCCGCAAAAAAATAAAATTGAACTTGGAAATAACTTAGAAACTTGTGGGGGGAGGAAATAAATTCAAAAGCAAAAAGGGGGAATCCTTTTACTCTGCTTCAAAGGACGACTGGTTAGCTGTTTAATATTAACAAGATATCTGTGTAACCTCACTGTGACCCAGGCGTTACGATTTAAGTAATGTTATTATGTAAATACTTCACGCAGATAATCACAGAAGGTCTGAAAGTTTCAGGACTTGACGTTAGCCAAAGTTAAAGGGAGATGGGTAGGTTGCGCGATAAATCAATTAGCAGTCATTAGGTGACACCTAGAATCTTGTAGATTAGAGGAGAAAGGGAGGGCCGATGGGGTTTTTCATTTAACGTTGCTGTGCCAGTTTCAGAAGAGCACTGTTCTGGCTTCCCCATGGCAGCTCTCGCCTGCTCTCTCCTCCCATGTCCCACTTGTCATCAGATACCAGGCCGAGAGGCAACTGATGGATCCAGCGGCAGTTCCCACAACCCATGGCACAAGTGGGTCCCCTCTTCCACTGAGTATAGCCAGCGGTGGGTATTTTGCCGTTAGCTGGACACTTGCAGAATAAAAATACCTACAGTATTTCAGCAGTCAAGAAAGCAAGAGAACTTATATTTATGTAGCGCCTTTCTCGGCCTCAGGACGCCCCAAAGCCAATGAAGTACTTTGGAAGCGTAGTCACCGTTGTAATAGTAGGAAATGCGGCAGCCAATTTGAGCACAGCAAGATCCCACAAACAGCAATATGGTGATGACCAGATAATCTGTCAAGCTCGTATTGTGGCTGGTGTGCAATGGCCACCACACGTTAAAAAAATCCTCGCAGAGGCATCTTCCACCCTTCAATATGTAAGTCGGAACCGGGAATATCAGATCCTTCATTGAAACACCTGTGAACTTATCCCTTTTTGGTGTGGAAGTAAGTCATCCTCGATACGAGAGACTGCCTAAGAGATGTTTTAGTGATGTTGATGGAGAGATAAATATTGACCAGGACACTAGGGGTAGCTCCCCTGTAATTCTTTGAAATAATGCCATGGGATCTTTTATGTCCACTGAGAGATCAGATGCAGGCCTTGGTTTAACGTCTCATCTGAAAACGGTACCTCTGACAGTGCAGCACTCCCTCAGTACTGCACTGGAGTGTCAGCCTAGACTTTTGTGCTCAAGTCTTTATGAAGTGGGACTTGAACCCACAACCTTCTGACTCAGAGGCATGAGTGATACCCACTGAGCCATGGCTGACACTGTCAGGAAGAAGGCAATTCGACTGCCTGCTCTGCATTGTTATCGAGCTGAGGCTGTGAAAGAATGAATTAATGCAGCAGACAGTACGATGATCCTGGATTTCAACACAAGAATGTGGAGCAGCACGTTTGGGGAACAGGAGAGGAAAGTTCAGCAGTTCAGGAAAGCTAGTAAATGAAAGAGAGACAGGAAAGGCTGTGATGGATAAACTACCGTGTTATCTGGAATACGTAAATCAGATTTGTGAGAAGGTGAAAGCAAACTGGCTGGGAATATTCATTGGATTGGATTTCAGTTTCACAGAGGTAAAAAGAGTTGAAACTTTTCATCGAACATTAGTTCAAGCTAAAGTTTTTCACTTGCCGGACTTAGCAGATCTTTACCAGTCTTTGGGGACAGTTATGGCACAGCCATAAACTACAGCTTAGAAACAACTGATGTGTGAAGACTTGCGCATGTGCGGTTGTTTTTTGTGTCTTATTCCAGCTACTGTGGAATCTATACTACAATGTTAAAAAGGAAGTTTGTACAGCACCTGGAAGTTACTGATAGGATATCAGTACTGACCCTGGTGAATGATACTGCACCGATACTGATCCTAGTGAATGGTGTTGCAGGTCCTGGTGAATCATAGAAATCATAGATATTTACAGCACGGAAGGAGGTCATTTCGGCCCATTGGCCGACAAAGAGCTATCCAGCCTAATCCCGCTTTCCAGCTCTAGATCAGTAGCCCTGTAGGTTACGGCACTTTAAGTGCACATGTGGTGAGGGGTTCTGCCTCTACCATCTTTTCAGGCAGTGAGTTCCAGACCCCCACCACCCTCTGGGTGAAGAAATTTCCCCTCATATCTCTTCTAAACCTCCTACCAATTACTTTAAATCTATGCCCCCCTGGTTGTTGACCTCTCTGCTAAGGGAAATGGGCGCTTCCTATCCACGCTATCTAGGCCACTTATAATTTTATACACCTCAATAAGGTCCCTCAGTCTCCTCTTTTCCAAAGAGTGGTACTACGCTGATCCTGTTGCATAATACTGCATTGATACTGATCCTAGCGAATGTTACTGAACTGTTGTGGATAATATTTAATGGGAAGGAAAGCCTTAGCAATGTAGAGCTTGCAACTGGCAAAATGCATGGGGGAGGGTTTTCAGTCATGGAGGTGAGGTGGGGACAGAGATACACAATGTTCCAGAGGTGGAAGTAGGCATTGTCGACAATAGATTTAAAGCTCGGCTTAGGGTCAAGCAGGACACAAAGGTTGCACACTATCAGACTGAGCTTGAGCTGGCATCCAGGAAGGGGATGGGATTTGGGGCCAGGGAATGGAGTCCCTGGCAGGGGTCAACATGGGCTTCAGTCTTGCCAGTGTCGAGCTGCAAGAAAATATGTCTCCATCACAACTTCATGTTGGGCAGGTAGCCTAACAACATGGTGACAGCATGGTGCAATCAAGAGCGATAGATGAAGCTGAAAGCTGAACCCAAGCTAAAATCTTGGGGAGTGAAATGGGTAGATATACCACCCATGCCACTCCAGCATTCAGGATGCATATTTTTTTTTTATTCGTTCACAGGATGTGGGCGTCCCTGTCAAGGCCAACAATTATTGCCCATCCCGACTTGTCCTAGAGAAAGTGGTGGTGAGCCACCTTCTTGAACCACAGTACTTCTTTGTAGTGGTTTGGTATATCATCATACATCATAGACAGTCCCTCAAAATCGAGGAAGACTTGCTTCCGCTCTAAAAGTGAGTTCTTCGGTGACTGAACAGTCCAATACGGGAATTACAGCCTCTGTCGCAGATGGGAAAGACAATGGTTGAAGGAAAGGGTGGATGGGGAGTCTGGTTTGCCGCACTTTCCTTTCGCTGCCCTGCATTTTATCAAGGAGGCTTTGAGGGTGTCCTTGAAACGTTTCCTCTGACCACCTGGGGATCGCTTGCTGTGTAGGAGTTCCGAGTAGAGTGCTTGATTTGGGAGTCTTGTGTCAGGCATGCGGACAATGGGCCTGCCCAACAGAGCTGGTCGAGTGTGGTCAGTGCTTCGATGCTGGCTGGCCTTGATAAAATGCAATATCCCCACTGACATCTGGGAGTCCCTGGCCAAAGACCACCTTAAGTGGAGGAAGAGCATCCGGGAGAGAGCTGAGCACCTCGAGTCTCGTCGTCGAGAGCATGCAGAAAACAAGCACAGGGCAGCGGAAGGAGCATGCGGCAAACTGACGTTGGTGCATCTATCCTCCCAGGGGATTTGCAGGATCTTGCAGAGACATCGTTGGTGGTATTTCTCCAGCAATTTGAGATGTCTACTGTATATGGTCCATGTCCCTGAGCCATACAGGAGGGCGGGTATCATACAGTCCTGTAGATTATAAGCTTGGTGCCAGATTTGAGGGACTGATCTTCGAAGCCTTCAGTCACCTGGTTTGGTACAATTGAGTGGCTTGGTAGGCCATTTCAGAGAACATTCAACCACCACTTTGCTGGTCTGCTCAGGAGTCACACTACTACCAGAGTGGGGAAGGGCAGCAGATATCCTTCCCTAAAGGACATTAGTGAACGAGATGGGTTTCTACAACAATCTGGTAGTCAACATCGCTGATACTAGTTGTTTTTAATTCCAGATTTATTTAATTAACTGAATCTAAATTCAACAGCTGCCATGGTGGGATTTGAATTCTTGCCGTCAGATCGTTAGTCCAGGCCCCTGTGTTACTAGTTCAGTAGCATAACCACTATGCTATTGTTCCCATGTAGACTCACTGCTAGAATCTTGGAGTGATAAACAGAGAAACTGCAGAAACCGAATTGTAAAATGAATTGGAAAGGTCTCTATCTCAGCTCCTGGCACTGACAGGAGAGAGGACTCCTGTTGTTGTTAAAGATGCTGAGTATCAATCCGCAAGATTTGGACAGTTCCCACCAGTGCAAGAGCCCCACGAAATTAATTGCAGTGGTGGCAGGCTGGGGAATGACAGATGCACACAAAAAAACCGAAGTGCCTTGATGGCTGTGCGGCGTCTCTGTGAGACAACAAATGGATAGAATTTTCCACGGGTTCTCCCATGTCGTGTAGCACTTACGCCCCAGCGTGCAAAAGGAACCAGCCTGAAGTATACCTATATTCTCTCCCCTCCCCATTTCATCTAGTTCTCAGCATTAGAAGAATCGACTATTAATTGACATCATGGAGATACCATTTGTTCGTGATTAGTTGTAAGAAAGGGGCCAAACTTTTGTTCCAGTGAAAGGAAAGCTTGTAGCTCATTAAGTTTTGAAGGATTTGCTATGTCGTGCATTGTGCTCTGAAAAGGTATTAGCACTGTGCCATGAAGGGTGGAGTTTTTTCTGGAAGATTTTTTTCCCCCCCCATTCACCTCTATTCTGAATCTCTTTAATGATGTGGCCTGTGGTGGGTTGTCTTGTAAATGGAGGAATCCTTTCTCATTAGCTACTTACTCAGGCTAGTCTTTGTGGCTCTGCTAGTTCATTATGATGATTCAATAGCGATTTTCCTGCAAACCTCGCTAATTCAAGCCCAACCTGTACCAGGAATGAAAGAAAGAGGGTGGTGGGGGGGCCAGGAAAACACAGAATAGCTTCACCAATTAAATTAGAAGCATTGAGTCACAAGGATGTAGGCCTCTCAAGACTTGCTTTTAAGTAACTTTGAGAAATACAGAAGTTGAACAATATACGCTTTGAATAAGTGCTTGCTGTAACAGTAGGCTGCATTTTCAGAAAATTAGTTTTGATGGTTCTCCAATTTGTTTGGTTAAAAAGCCCTCCCACAGAATAACTTTCCATTTATTTGACCCTTCAAGCCCAATTGTGTTATTTCTGTTATCCGTTGTTAAATGGAACTGACCCTTGCTTTCACATTCAATTATTTAACAGCAGCCGACTTTGTTTTTCCTCATCAATAGAAAAATAAAGTTAGTGATTTAACTGCTAACTGCTGAATTGAATTAACTGAATGCATTTCTTTTAAAAGGTATTTAAAAAAACAAAACAACATCCATTAGAATTTTCCGTGCTGAAATAATTGCTTTGCATTGGTTGGCCTAAAGCCTTCTGTTGGATTGAGGTGCACCTACAGCATTTCACCCCCCACATATCCACATTTTCCCCCCTTCCCCCTCATTTCTGATTTTTAGACATGAAGAATATTTTGTCCGTGAACGGTGCACATTTTAGGGATTCATAAGAACATAAGAAATAGGAGCAGGAGTAGGCCATCTGGCCCCTCGAGCCTGCTCCGCCATTCAATAAAATCATGGCTGATCTGATCTTGGCCCTCAACTCCACTTCCCCGCCCACTCCCCATAACCCTTAACTCCCTTATCATTCAGAAATCTGTCTATCTCCACCTTAACTATCATCATCATAGGCAGTCCCTCGGAATCGAGGCAGACTTGCTTCCACTCGAAAAATGAGTTCTTAGGTGACTGAACAGTCCAATACGGGAATTACAGTCTCTGTCACAGGTGGGACAGACAGTGGTTGAGGGAAAGGGTGGGTGGGACTGGTTTGCCGCACGCTCTTTCCGCTGCCTGCGCTTGGTTTCTGCATGCTCTCGGCGATGAGACTTCACCTTAAATATACTCAATGACCCAGCCTCCAGAGCTCTCTGGGGGAGAGAATTCCAAAGATTCACGACCCTCTGAGAGAAGAAATTCTTCCTCAATTCCATTCCTGCTCAGGCCCCAGTTACAAAGCGCTCAGGGTCCTATTGATGCATTAGCATCCTGGTTAGCACTCATGTATGAGGCTCCTGCCTGAGTCTAGCGGGCACCTCATGCACCGCCAAAACCAGGGGTGTTAAAATTGGAGGTCGGCAGGACCCGAGGGCAAATGGAGGCTCTCCCCTGCTCCTGTCCTGCTCGTTGGGGAGAGTTAAAATTCCACATTATTTCCTCTGGTTGGGATGTGAATGATGAGGGATCATCAATTTTAAATTGTCGTTAAGAGAGTGATGAGAGGAGACATAATAAATAGACAGCAAGAAAAATATTTAATTCAAAACCCAATGTGTGCAGTGCTTCCATGAGTCCCATTTATCCCACTGGCTCCTGTGAAGCACCTTGGGACGTCTTGTTATGTTAAAGGTGCTATATAAATGAAAGTTGTTGCCGTTGTTGAAAATGTGAAGAATGGACCTGGCATAAGTTCAGCCCTAAAACCATAGAAATTTACAGCACAGACGGGACCATTCAGCCCAGTGAGCCTGTGCCGGCTCTTTACTAGAACAATCCAAAACTAATCCCATTGCCCTGTACTTGCCCCAGAACAACAACAACTTGTATTTGTATAGCGTCCCAAGGCGCTTCACAGGAGCATTGAGATCTAAAAAATTTGACACCGAGCCGCATAAGTAGAAATTAGCGCAGGTGACCAAAAGCTTGGTCAAACAGGTAGGTTTTAAGGAGCATCTTGAAGGAGGAAAGAGAGGTGGAGAGGCGGAGAGGTTTTGGCAGGGAGTTCCAGAGCTTGGGGCCGAGGCAACAGAAAACACGGCCACCAACGGTTGAGCGATTACAATCAGGGATGCTCAAGAGGGCAGAAATAGAGGAGTGCAGACGCCTCAGTGGGTTGTGGGGCTGGAGGAGATTACAGAGATGGGGAGGGGCAAGGCCATAGAGGGATTTGAAAGTAAGGATGAGAGTTTTGAAATCGAGGCGTTGATTAATATAGGTCAGCGAGCACAGGGGTGATGGGTGAGCGGGACTTGATGCGAGTTAGGATACAGACAACCAAGTTTTGGATCACCTCTAGTTTACATAGGGAAGAATGTGGGAGGCCAGCCAGGAATATGTTGGAATAGTCAAGTCTAGAGGTAACAAAGGCATGGATGAGGTCTTCAGCAGTGGATGAGCTGAGGTAAGGGCGGAGACGAGCAATGTTACGGAGGTGGAAATAGGCAGTCTTGGTTATGCTGTGGATATGTGGTTGAAAGCTCATTTCAGGGTCAAATATGACACCAAGATTGCGAAGAGTCTGGTTCAGCCTCAGACAGAAGTTGGGGAGAGGGATGGAGTGAGTGGCTAGGGAACGGAGTTCGTGGCGGGGATCAAAAACAATGGTTTCGTTCTTCCCAATAGTCAATTGGAGAAAATTTTTGCTCATCCAGAACTGGATAGAGACCGAGGAAGAGTCAAGAGAAGTGCTAGTGAGGTAGAGCTGGGTGTCATCAGCTTACATGTGGAAACTGACGCCGTGTTTTCGTCGTCATCATCATCATCATCATAGGTAGTCCCTCGGAATCGAGGAAGACTTGCTTCCACTCTAAAAATAAGTTCTTAGGTGACTGAACAGTCCAATACGAGAACCACAGTTTCTGTCAAGTGGGACAGACAGGGGTTGAGGGTAAGGGTGGGTGGAAATGGTTTGCCGCACGCTCCTTCCATTGCCTGCGCTTGATTTCTGCATGCTCTCGCCGTTGAGACTTGAGGTGCTCAGCGCCCTCCCGGATGCACTTCCTCCACTTAGGGTGGTCTTTGGCCAGGGACTTCTAGGGAGGCTTTGAGGGTGTCGTTGAAACGTTTCCTCTGCCCGCCTTTGGCTCGTTTGCCGTGAAGGAGTTCCGAGTAGAGCGCTTGCTTTGGGAGTCTTGTGTCGGGCATGTGGACAATGTGGCCTGCCCAGCAGAGTTGGTCGAATGTGGTTAGTGCTTCGATGCTGGGGATGTTGGCCTGTTTTACATAGAAAATAGGTGCGGGAGTAGGCCATTCAGCCCTTCGAGCCAGCACCACCATTCAAGATGATCATGGCTGATCATGCAACTTCAGTAACCCATTCCTGCTTTCTCTCCATACCCCTTGATCCCTTTAGCCGTAAGGGCCACATCTAACTCCATTTTGAATATATCTAACGAACTGGCCTCAATAACTTTCCGCAGTAGAGAATTCCACAGGTTCACAATTCTCTGAGTGAAGATGTTTCTCCTCAATCTCAGTCCTAAATGGCTTGCTCCTTAACCTAAGACTACGTCCCCTGGTTCTGGACTTCCCCAACATCGGGAACATTCTTCGTGCATCTAACCTGTCCAGTCCCGTCAGAATTTTATTTGTTTCTATGAGGTCACCTCTCATTCTTCTTATGATGTCGCCAAGGGGCAACATGTAGATGAACCCTGCATCTTCCTCTCCCTGTATTTCAAATATTTATTATGGCCTGCTGGACTCAGATTCACTTTGTAAATACACATCAGCCTCCGAACGTCCAGCTAATCAAGTGCGATTCACTCTTTTGGGTTAAAGTGAGAATTTGTCATGTCTAAAGCTAATCTACTGCTGAAGTAATTCCATTACCACACCAAAGGCAGCTGGTTGTAAAGTGAGAGGTGTTAAATCAGAGCTGCGAGACAGGTTTGTATGGAGATAGAATGAGTCTTTTTAAGGACAACGAGGGAAGAGTTTCCCTGGCTCTCTCTTCCTAATTTTTAACTGTTTCCTCTTCTTGTCAATATCTTCTGCAGGGAAACGGTTAAGGGCCCCGTCTTCATGTTTCTAGCCTATCTTTGTCTATTTCTTTTTATTGAGCCCATGATTTGCAGCTGACATTAGTCTTGTCTTACTGTAATCTCCGGCCCATTGTGTCTTTTGTCTAAACTGTCCAAGATGGGTGGATTGGTGCATGCCTTCGCTTGTAGTGTTTCCTTTCCATGACCATTAACCCGGGAACAAAAGCTCCCTAATGTACTGTGTTAATGTGGAGACCCATGCTGAGATAGTTAGCTGGCAAAACTGTTCAGCAGCTTTGATGATAAGGTCCACTTAAACACTGTAAGAACGCAGTGATTTAGTGGAATTTGAAGGGCTGGGCATGGCTCCTTGTGTTTGCTTGTCAGGTTGTGGTATGTGGTTTTCTGGACGGCTCAATCCTGGCCTTCTTGAAAGGTTTGTGAGGTATTGGGCTGTAGTCTTTGTTTTAGCAGACATTCACAAACGATTGGTGGAGTCACTGTCTCCTGCTTCACTGCTTATGGATTTTCCTTTGAAAGGCAACAGCTGCTCTCCTTTATTTCATACTTCAGTCCTTTGTTTGCAGTAGGTTTATTTTGACGTCTGTGATGACTGGCTTCCAACTTGTTTTCATGGGAATGTAATACAAGCTACTGTGTGGAACGTTGCTTTCAGTGTAAGATGTTTCCAGTTATTAAATTCAAATTAGCCAGGACATCATCAGAAAAAGATTGGTGAAAGAGGACTGTGATGGGAGGTCTCAGTCTGGAGCAACCTCCCTTAAGATTGATGCAAATTCACATGCTGGTATTTATCCTTCAGCACTGCTCCTTAACTATTTCCTGGTGCTTTTGTACTCATCAAGGTGAGTGATGCGGCAGACAGGACATTTTCCCGTTTTATGTTCGGTGTGCGCTTCAAGTGTTATCCAGTCAGCTACACAGCAAACGAGTCAAAGGAGGGCAGCGGAAACGTTACAAGGACATCCTCAAAGCCTCCCTGATAAAGTGCAACATCCCCACTGACACCTGGGAGTTCCTGGCCAAAGACCGCCCTAAGTGGAGGAAGTGCATCCGGGAGGGCGCTGAGCACCTCGAGTCTCATCGACGAGAGCATGCAGAAATCAAGCACAGGCAGCGGAAGGATCGTGCGGCAAACCTGTCCCACCCACCCTTTCCCTCAATGACTGTCCCACCTGTGACAGGGACTGTGGCTCTTGTATTGGACTGTACAGCCACCTAAGGACTCATGTTAAGAGTGGAAGCAAGTCTTCCTCGATTCCGAGGGACTACCTATGATGATGATATTGTAAGGAACACATGCAAGAACATCCAGATCCCCTCACATTGGTCTGATGAAGTGCCTGAAACCCAGCTTGGGAGGAACACAACCTGCTCCTCTGGTGGAACAGTTCTGTCTCCCATGTATCTATTCTTGTCTCTCTTATTTAAGACTGCTGTTAAATTAGAGCCTCCCTCTTTTTTTAAAATCCAGTCATTCAAAATCATTTGTCAATTATATTACATCCGTGTCATACCCAGAATGCATCTGGCAGGCTCATCCTGGGTTGCTAATCTGAGATCATCGAATCACTGGCTGGCAGTGTGGGCAGTGTGGGCAGTGTTGCTCGCCTCCTATTCTGACCAAGGGCTGCTTGCTTGAAGCATTAACTTGACTGTTCTCTCCACATATACTGACTGACCTGCCGTATGCTTTCAGCATTTTCTGTTTTTGTTTTAGATCTCCAGCATTTCCAGTATTTTGCTTTTCATTTGGCCTCCTTTTACTTCATCATCATTATCATAGGCAGTCCCTCGGGATCGAGGAAGACTTGCTTCCACTCTTAGCATGAGTTCTTAGGTGGTTGTACAGTTCAAAATGAGAACCATAGTCTCTGTCACAGATAGTCATTGAGGGAAAGGGTGGGGCAGGGAGCCTGGTTTGCCGCACGCTCTTTCTGTTGCCTGTGGTTGATTTCTGCATGCTCTCGGTGATGAGACTCGAGGTGCTCAGTGCCCTCCCGGATGCACTTCCTCCACTTAGGGCAGTCTTTGGCCAGGGACTCCCATGTGTCGGTGGGGATGTCGCACTTTATCAGGGAGGCTTTGAGGGTGTCCTTGCAACTTTTCCTCTGCCCGCCTTTGGCTCGTCTGCCGTGGATGAGTTCCAAGTAGAGCGCTTGCTTTGGGAGTCTCATGTCTTTATATCATTATAGACTAGCAGCAACCTGAAGTCTAGACGAGCAGCCACCTTTTATTAATTCATTCGTGGGATGTGGGCGTCGCTGGCAAGGCCAGCATTTATTGCCCATCCCTAATTGTCACCTTCTTGAACCACTGCAGTCCGTGTGGTGAAGGTACTCCCACCATGCTGTTAGGGAGGGAGTTCCAGGATTTTGACCCAGCGACGATGAAGGAACGGTGATATATTTTCAAGTCAGGGTAGTGTGTGACTTGGAGGGGGTAGTGTTCCCATGTGCCTGCTGCCCTTGTCCTCCTAGGTGGTAGAGGTAGCAACCTGAAGTCTTAGACTAGGCACCACCAGCAATACTAACTTCTTTACTTTCTTTCAAGGTTCAAACAAAGGTCAGATTTATAATTCATTAATCAGCTTACAACATTTGTATCAAATTTTTTTAACGTTTGTCAGCTTGGTCTTGTGGTAATATATTATCTACACAGGCAGCTGAACTTTTTGGTTTTAGAAAGAGGGGAGAAGGCTCAAGATATTTCCAGTGTATTGGATGAGAAGATTCTGTGGGTTTCGTTTGGGAGGGGTACGCACATCTCTGAGAATGTCTAGTTTTACCCTTTTTATTCGTTCCTAATGTTTGTATGGTAAGGGATTGCAGAATTCTGACCCAGTGACAATAAAGAAATGGCAAAACATATCCCAAGTCAGGATGGTGAGTGACTGGGAGTGGAACTTTGAGGTGACAGTGATCCCACAACATTGCTGCTCTCGGTATTCTTGGTGGTAGAGGTCGCAGGGGATGGAGGTGGTGTTGAAGTAACACTGGTGAGTTCCTGCGGTACATTCTGTAGATCGTACAAACTGTTGCCATGGTGCGCCAGTGGTGGAGGGGTGGATGTCGTGCCCAGTAGCAGGGATGCCAATCCAGCAAATTGCTCTGCCTCAATGGGATTGAGCTCTTTGACTGTTGTTGCAAGTGCACCAATCTGGATGAGCAGTGACTATTCCATCACATTCCTGATGTGAGCCTTGCAGATGGTGGAGAGGCTTTGAGCATTCAGGAGGTGCGCATGACATACGGAAAGGCCCTGCAAAGTTCTCAGCTACATTAACAAACATTTTGGCGTTTATAAGGTAAGTCGTGAGTGGCTGTCAGTTTTTTGTCACTTTTAATGTAATTTACTTCTCAGGAATCACATATTCTAAAACTAGTGTTTGCCATGACTTTATCCGCAGAGTGTCATTTATGATGAAAAAGGGCATTTCTCCCATTTTTTTTTTCCATAAAATTGGAAAATCCAGCCCTGGATTTCCTTTGTCGTCACGAAGTTTGTCAGCCAATAAAGTGACAGGAAACATGAAATGATAATTACTGGGCTCCATTCCAATCTGATCTTATTTTCCTCAGAGACACATTCGAGGTTAGCCTCACTTTGCAGTAAAATCGCTGCACAATAAATCTGTCACTTAGCGCAGTGACAGCTACTGCAATGTTACAGGGCATCTGATGCTGGCGCCAAATTGGTCATTCTGTGAATACTTTCAGCTTACTGGTAGGCCGAGAAAATGTTAGTTTTATGTACCACAAATTGATAAGAAGAAATAACATAAGAAATAGGAGCAGGAGTAGGCCATACGGCCTCTCGAGCCTGATCCACCATTCA
This sequence comes from Pristiophorus japonicus, assembly GCF_044704955.1. Lineage (NCBI taxonomy): Eukaryota > Metazoa > Chordata > Chondrichthyes > Pristiophoridae > Pristiophorus > Pristiophorus japonicus. Next base: position 38,369,889 of record NC_091978.1, read on the forward strand.
ATAAGATCATGGCTGATCTGATCCTGGCCTCAACCCCTCTTCCCTGCCCTCTCTCCTTATCTTTCAAAAATCTGTCTATCTCCAACTTAAATATTTTCAATGGCCCAGCCTCCACAGCTCTCTGGGGTAGAGAATTCCAAAACTTCACGACCCTCTGAGAGAAGAAATTCCTCCTCATTTCCATTTTAAATGGGTGACCCCTTATTCTGAGACTATGCTCCCTCGTTCTAGATTCCCCCTCGAGAGGAAACATCCTCTCTGCATCTATCCTGTCAAACCTCCTCAGAATCTTATATCTTGTAGTGTAGTCACTGATGCAATGTAGAAAACACGGCAGACAACCTGCGCACAAGCAAGCTCCTACAAACAGCAACGTGATAATGACCAGATAATCTGCCCATTTGATTGAGGGATAAACACTGGCAAGGATACTGGAGACAACTCCCTTGCTCCTCCTCGAAACAGTGCCATGTGATCTTTCATGTCACCTAAGAGAGCAGACGGGGCCTCGGTCCAACATCTCATCCAAAAGACGGCACCTCTGACAGTGCAGCGCTCCCTCAGCAGTACAGTGTCAGTGTAGACTTTTTGTGCTGTAAGATTCTGGAGTGGAGTGAAGATGAGAATTGATTATAAAATGTAGCATTACCAGATGATGAATGGGCATAGAATTATTAAAGTTCGAAGATAATTAGGCATCTAGAAAAAAAAAATCAATGAACGGAAAGTGGCATTCATTTTATTATAGGACAACCTGTTCCAAGAGGCATTTGGATCAGAAGAGTGTCGGCAATGGCCATGACTCTGAAATATCAGAATACATACCATCATCATCATCATAGGCAGTCCCTCGAAGTGAGGATGACTTGCTTCCATGCCAAAAAGGGATGAGTTCATAGGTGTTTCAATGAAGGACCTAATATTCCAGATCCCGAACTACATGTTGAAGGGGGGAAGATGCCTGTGCTTAGATTTTTTTAATGTGTGATGGCCGTTGCACACCAGCCACCACACGGGCTTGACAGAGCTAGGTCTTGGTCCAGTGGCAAGGGTTATCCAAGACGACTGGAGACCAGCTCTGCTGCACGGGCCCAGTGCGCACACATATCACAGTGTGGGCTGGCCCGTGCTGCCCCTGGTTACCCTCGCTTCTCCTGGGCCCCGAACTCATGTCTCTCCTGGGCTCACATCGCTCTGCAATCTCTCGCTGCTCCATCACCCTGACCTCGCCGCTCCTGCTGTACCTGCCCACGCTCCAATCACTGACCTGGATTATGGTGATGTCCAATCCAGTCGCCCTCCCGAAGTGGCTCGGGCTGTACCTTGCAGAGGCATGCCGTCTCCACACTGTTCCTTTTGTAGCCTCGACCTGCGGCTGATTTTCCCTTGCAGGTCGGGCAACGCTGTGTGCTGGGCCGCCTCCACACCGAAACAACGTGCTTCCAGATACAATATAAATCTTAGTTAATCAAAGGCACAAGATACAAGGATAGAAGTGAGTTTATGGATATTATAATGCAAGCACATAGCACATTTGTAACAAATTCCTCTTTCTGCTGTTTTAACAACCCATTTAAAACAGTTAAAGGAGTGGAAAGAGGAATTTGATATGAGCATGTCGAGCCTTTGTGTGATAGCACTACTGAGAGGAATTTCTACCCAAAAGTACAGTGTAGTGTCCAGTGAAGTTTGGTATTTTACATTACTGTACAAGTTCACGAGGAACTGTAAAACATGGTCTTGTTACATAAGCAAGTAGTCATTACAACCAAGGGTCCCGAACGATGTTTGCAACTAACTATTTTAACTTTTGTTTGGCTTAGTTATTTCATTTTCTTTTTATTTTGTCCTTCTGCACAGTTTCTTTCATTTTTCCCATCTGTTTTTTTTGTATGTTGAATCTTAGCCCTTTAGTACGAGCAGCATCATTACAAACTGGTTTGCACAGCAGCACAAAGCCAACAGGTCACCGGCAGGTATGTGAAGCTATCCGCTTGATATTCACCCGCTGGTCTCCTGTCGAACTGCTCAGGTCCTGTAGTTGACTTACAGCCATCCTCTGATTAGAGGCAGCATGGAAGAAAACTTGTGCAAAGGGTCAGTCTTGGATGACCCAATCTCTTTCCCTCAGGAATGGCTGCCGCTCCGTGTTGTCTGTGTCAGAGGCGATGCAGTTCTCCCAGCAGGATCTAACACCAGGTTCGAACTGACAAAAAGCTGGGGCTGGATTTTTGGTTCTGCTCATTTCGGGGCGGTAATGGCGGCGGGGCAGTAAAGTTTGCACCCGGGAACAGTTTGCGGCTCAGTCAGCAAAATTCATCAGCTGGGCCTTGAGTGTGGGGCGTAGCGCTAAGGGAAGTTACACACCTCTCTTAGGGCACTAGGCCGGCTGAGCAAGTGAAAATCCCAAGCAAAACAGCCGGCCTCTGAGCGCTGTAAGAGAGGCCTGGGGGGGGGGGGGGGGGGGGGGGGCGGGGGGGGGGGGGGAAACAGAGAAAAAAACCCACCAAAAACATTCCCAATAAATAACTCCCGCCACCACAACATAAATCACAAAAAAAAAACAATCACACTTACCCGAGGTGGACATTACTTAGCTCACTGTGGTCACTACAGTTCGGACCGCCCGCTTCCACAGGCTATGGAGTGCGACGGGTCGGGCAGCAGCCAAAAATCGAGCCGGTGTCGCAACCAGGGGTGTTGCACACCGGCTCGCCTATTATGGGTGGTAATGCTCCGCGCCCCTCGGAACCGGCATCGAAAGTCTCAACGGGACGCTGGAAGCTGGCCGTCCACCCAGCAGTGCTTACCGCTGCCATTGCCGTCCCTCTGGAGCGCAAACAGGGGCAGCAGCAGACCGAAAATAAAGCCCTGGTGTCTATTTATCAATGTCATCAAATTAATCAGATATAAAACAATGGGTAAAGGGAAGGGTTCTGCTCGGCATCAAGATTAAGGGAGTCAGAGGGACCACCTGAAAAAGTTCAATAAATGTAAATATTGATAATAGATAAGTTAGAGATGAAAAAACAAAGCTGTCTGCGCTTAAAAGCTGAAGTAAAAGCAGAAAATGCTGGAAATACACAACTGGACCATCGGCAATTGAAAAGGAAAAGCGAGATTAATGTCTCAGATGGTACCTTTCATTATAACACATTACGATTTGGAGACCATAGTAGTTTAACACATGACCTATTCTATCCCTAGTGTCCACTTATTCTTATCCCAAAATAAATGGTACTTACAGAACCTCCATTTTTATTGGCACTTACAGTGGTTTTGTTTTGCCACTTTGAGAGGCAACTATTCCCATTTAATAAATATTGGCATTGCAAAAGAAAGAAAGACTTGCATTTATATAGCGCCTTTCACGACCTCCAGACGTCTCAAAACGCTTTACAGCCAATGAACTACTTTTGGAGTGTAGTCGCTGTTGTAATGCAGCCAATTTGCACACAGCAAACTTCCACAAACAGCAATATGGTAATGACCAGATCATTTATTTTTGTTATGTTGATTGAGGGATAAATATTGGCCAACAGACCGGAGATAACTCGCCTGCTCTTCTTCGAAATAGTGCCATGGGATCTTTCACATCCACCTGAGAGAGCAGGCGGGGCCTCGGTTTAACTTTTCATCTGAAAGATGGCACCTCCGACAGTGCAGCACTCCCTCAGTACTGCACTGTAGTGTAGTGTTAGTCTAGATTTCTGTGCTCAAGTCCCTGGAGTGGGACTTGAACCCACAACCTCCTGATCAGAAGCGAAGGTGCTATCCACTGAGCCACAGCTGACAGCTGAGTGGGCAGGTAGCTCTTTTACCAGCTGGAAGAGCTTGTGCTGCTCTGTGAGCAGGCGGCAGAAAACAAGTTACATTGCAAGACTGAAATGAGGCCGGTCGGACTCCGATTTTTAAAAATTAATTCCTGGGATGTGGGCATCGCTGGCAAGGCCAGCATTTATTGCCCATCCCTAATTGCCCTTGAGAAGATGGTGGTGAGATTGCGGGTTTGGGAACTGCTGCCGAATAAGTCTTGGCGAGTTGCTGCAGTGCATGTGTGGATGATGCACACTGCAGCCACGGTGCGCCGGTGGTGGAGGAAGTGAATATTTAAGGTGTTGGATGGAGTTCCTCCTAAAGATGGTGACAGCTCATGCAGTGACCGGAAAATGGATGAAACTCAACACCCGGGTGAGCAAAGAAAGCTCGGCTCACATTCAATTCAACGATACCCCTGCACAATGAACTCGAAACCAAACCTAAACCACACACACACACACAAAATCACTTTCAAAGACATGTGCAGGTATAAACACCCATCTGGTTGAACAGAGAAAGCTGCGGGTTCTTAGAAGAAACTAAAACTAAATCAAAGAGGGCAGTTTTCATGTGGGCTTGACTTTTCAGTGAGATGCTCGGTCTCTATTCATTAAATGCTCTGGTGAAGAAGTTGGTCTGTACCAGGGCTTCAACCAGTTCATGAAATAAGCACTCTCTCATGGCAATTTGTGGTTGCTTTTCTGTTTTCCAATGCTTTAATGTGTGTAATCTTCTTTCCCATTGGTACCCAAAAGCCACCTTTTTCTGGAACGTCGAGGTTTTGCTGCAGCGAAAGACAGCAAGAAAACAGCACCACAGTCTCTGCAGGGTGGTACTCGTTTCAAAGAGAACGGGGAGCAGAAAGTATGCAAGATATTTTAATTCACTAAGTCCCAATTCCCTCCTTGATGTTTGCTAAAGTTACATTGAGCAGCTGCAGACAAGAACATGGGAGAAGAGACCAAAGAAGCCCATGACATTACAGCATTTAATGCTTTCAGATCCAGTAATTCTTCTCATGCACGAGGACAGATGTCAAATGCTTTCTGTTTGATGTGTCTTGCTTGCTTCCTATCTTTAACAAGTTATTTTAACTCTGATTCGTGAGAAGAGCACAGGCCCAAGCAGTTCAGTTACCATCGTATTCCCATTGGAGATCCAGAAACCCCCCCGCTCACTGATTACGGACACAAATAAGTCCGAGCTGGAGTCTAACCCTTATCATTTACGCCAACACCAGGCAGCTTGTACAAATATGGGGTTCTCATGTCTAGAACCTTCGCACACACCCCAAGAAACTTGGAAGATTGGATTGTAGACAGTTTTATTTTTGCTGCTATTAGATCAGGTGTGTTTCTGAAATACTGGTATTTTCAAAAGAACTTGTCTTTGGTCACTTGCCTCATATTAATTTATTTCAGTTCAATTACCACACCATTGACAACTTACAGGCTTTTGTTTTGTAGCCTATTTGGTTTGAGTACCTATCAACTGAGACTACTTGTTCCAAATTAATCGTTGCAGTAGATTTTTTTTTATAAAGAATGGGTAACGGAGGCCTCGGTTTAAAAAGGGGCTAAAGTTCGTTGAAAGATTAAATGACAATTCCGCGTGCACTTCCGTGTGAAAAATGGAAATGTGTTGAAAGCAGATTGTCGCCTGGTCATGGGCAGGAAGCATTTGATCTCAAAGTCATGCCCAGTCTCGAGGTGCCGGTTGGTGGAGGGGTTGGGATGAGGGAGTTTGATTCCAGTTCGTGTGAAGACTTCAAAACACTGCCAGATCGGTAGGTGTCAAAGACGCAGTTCCCGCAGAGGCCTCGCCGGTTTGCCGTTCCCTGCCGACCATTCTTGGGTTATTTATGTTGTCACGGCACAGTTCAGTTTTAGTGCTATCCTGTTTTGTGCACTCACTTCGCTGACGCCCACCGGCTGCTCCTGCCAATCACAGCGCTGGAATTCCAGTCGAGGTCAGCAGTATGAAGATGCTAACAGCGATGAAAATCCATCTTCGCAAACAAGTGTCAGTAACTTTAAAATAGATAGCGCGAGCAACAGGGCTTTTCAAAGATAATTTTAGTTCTTACCTAGACAAGCGACAACTTTAATTTTTGGTGGGGGTGGGGCAACTGTGGATTGCTTGCAGTCTCACTGAACATCTCACTTCTGTAGGGTGGAAGTTGATGTTGGCGATACAGTATCAGCAGATAGATATCCACCCCATTCGTCTGACACTCCTCCATCAGCTATTTTAACGTGCCTGGTTCGATCCCGGGTGGAGACACTCGTGCTCACTTCGGCAGCACATATACTGATATTGGAACAATACAGAGAAGATTAGCACGGCCCCTCGGCATGGATGACACGGAAATTTGTCAGCCATTTTAACAGAGGCATTCAGGCATTTATTTTAAATGGGTTCATGCCTCCGCTAAATAGTGGGACAAAGGGAATGTAATTCAGAGGCGCTAAATGTTCATCCACTGCTTTCACCAACACTGGTTCCAAACTTCATATGTACTGCACTAAACACACTCAAACAATGGCACCAGAAAGGGCACTGCAAATTCACTAAGACTTGTATTTAAGTTTCTGAGAAATAACTGCAATAACCTTGACCACTTATTTTGATGAAAAATAAATCCATTATTTACCCTATTCGCGTCCAAAGGGTTAACAAAACACTGGTATTTCAGGGTCAATTTGTTGCGCGCAAATAGATTTGATAAATATTCCTTACAGATGCAACATGTTGCCCGACTAGGAAAGGGGTCACTTAAAATTAGACGACTCGCATTGCCTGGGTGTTTTATGTCTACAGCTGTAAAGCACTCCAAATGCACTGACTGATGTGTAATTTCACTGGTGACATCCATCACTCTGTACCGTGCGGACTTCATGGGCTTAACCATACATGCTTTGATTGTGCCCTTCACTTTCCCGTGAAACGAACTGGAGACATAAATCAATGAAAAATGATACATTTGCTTTTTTTTTAAAAAAGCAGGAAATAGTTCCGGGGGTTCTGTCAGGCTACATTTGGCTCACATTTTTTAAATTCTGTTGAAACCTTAAGCAGAGGTGATGAGAGATGAACTTAAGCTAAGGCTACAAACAGCTGGTGCAGGTGGAAAAGGAACTACGCATTTGAGCACTTAAAAAAAAATCCAGGCTGACACTCCAGTGCAGCGCTGAGGGAGTGCTGCACTGCCGGTGGTGCCGTCTTTCAGATGAGATGTTAAACCGAGGCCCCGTCTGCTCTCTCTGGTGGACATAAAAGATTCCATGGCACAATTTTGAAGAAGAGCAGGGGAGTTATCCCGGTGTCCTGGCCAATATTTATCCCTCAATCAACATCACTAAAAAACAGATTATCTGGTCATTATCACATTGCTGTTTGTGGGAGCTTGCTGTGTGCAAGTTGGTTGCCGCGTTTCTCACATAACAATAGACAGTGACTACACTCCAAAGGTACTTCATTGGCTGTAAAGCACTTTGAGACGTCTGGTGATCATGAAAGGCGCCATATAAATCCAAGTATGTTTCTTTCTCACTGTCTTTCTCTCTTTCTCATTCATTGAGTGATACCCTAGTTGATGATTCCCCTCCCTAGCCCAGAAATGGTTGTGATCTTTGAGTCACGTGGATGAGGTTATGGTTTTGAGATGGTGGGGGAGGTCACTCCTACATAACTGTGTGTACGAAATGTTTTGTTTTTTTCCCTTTTGGTCAGAGTTAGCCCAGTTTGCCCGGTCCAACTGGAAATTAACCCTTTCAAGCAAAGGGAAGCTAAAAAAATAAATCCCCAGAAGCTAAAAAAATTAATTTCAGAGGCAATTGGATAATGTAGTGGGGAAACAGTAGCTTTATATGGAACGTCGGGCTCCATGGGGGCCTGAAAACCGGCCCAGTCTAATTTCTACCCCTATGGTCTTTATAAATCCCAATGTGGCAATCGGAAATGACAGTGGAGTAAGAATGAAAGGATGATTGATGAGTGTTATGGCTACCTTGATCATTCCCACCACCTGAAATTTAAGTAGCTTCTGACTCTAAAAGCAGAAATGCTTTGATATTTTGCACGGTGCGACCCCTTTTAATATTTTACTTCAGTGCACATGTCATTAATATGCGGCCATACACTCAAAATTATAGACAGATGAAAGCAGCTTTAACACAAGAAGGCTTTTTGCTAAATGTTTGCATGACAGAACAAAGTTATTTTAAAGTGACATTTCCTTCTGTTTGATGTGTTTATCTGTGATGCTAATGATATAATTCAGGTGTACTTTTGTTGTATTCACCCGAGCGTAACCAAATGCTGTTGGTGCCAACTCTGTCCTCTCTATCAAGGTGCTAATGATAATCTAACCTCAAACACAATGAGGTTTGAGACCAACATACTTTATGAAAGTGCCAGTGAAGTTATGAAAGCAGATTTGCTGGTTAATGATTTCATTCAACCAGAATCGTCATGTATTCACAAACAGAACAGGATTATCGTGTTGATTCATAAATCCCTGCTCTCAGGACTGGAGTTATCAATCACATTGTAACCAATGCTTGAATATGAAGTCATTTTTAGCGAGGCTTGAAAAGAATCGCTACTAAGTTTCCCCATATCTGTGTCTGGTGATCGTAGTGTCTGTTAGTTTTGTATTATCACAAGGGGGAGGGCGGGGCGGGGCGGGGCGGGTGGCTGGATTACAAAGGGTAGGACGTTACGCTTCAGTTGTACCCCATCTAGCTCTGGGCACCGCAATTCAGGAAGGATATATTGGCCTTGGAGAGTGCAGCATAGATTCGCCAGGATTATACCAGGGTTTAGCGGGTTAAATTAGGAGGACATGTTGCATAAAGTTGGCTTGTATTCCCTTAAGTATAGAAGATTGAGGGGTGATCTAATCGAGGTGTTTAAAATGTTAAAAGGGTTCGATAGGGTGGATATAGAGAAATGAGCTGCTCTGATGGGGGAAATAAAGAACGAGGGGGCATAATCTTAAAATTAGAGCATGGTCATTTAGGAGGGAAATCAGTAAGCACTTTTTCACACGAAGCATATTAGAAATTGGGAATTCTCTGCGCCAAAAGGTAGTAGATGTTGGGTGAATTGGAGCTCTCGACTGAGATCAATAGATTTTGTTAGGTAAAGGTATTAAGTGAAATGGAGTTGAGGTACAGATCAGTCATTATCTTAATTTAATTTTGGAGCAGGCTCGAGGGGTTGAATTGCCTACTCCTGTTCCTAATATTCCTATATTAAATGAATACATTGGTTTGAAAACTTACCTCAATGTAGACAATGCAGTGTACTGTACCACTCACCATTACATTGTAGTTCTTGATTATCGCCATCGGCAGGAATACGGCCTGCTGAGATCTGAACACTGTGCAGCATTGGATGTCTAATAGAGATTAATAACCTCGGTTTCGCACCTATATGGATGAATTATAGGGACTTACTCAATGAACAGAAGCAAAGATGAGTTTGAATTTGGGAGTGTTGTGGTCATGATGAGGGATGGGGATTGATTAACAACACTGTTTAGGATTCGGTGGGTTTCACCTGTGCCCTTTCACCTCTAAGAAATTGGTTCAAATCCAGACAAAATAGTGGGCGTAAAGATCCTGCGGGGAATGGAAACAGAACAGTCTCACAGTTGCTGGTTGGAACAGCCAGCAACAAGGTCGCTGAGGGAGACAAGAATGACAAAACAGCTCCACTCTAGTACACTAGAGGAGGGGCTTCTGCGCACTGGGGGAGGGGCTTTTGCACACTGGGGGAGGGGCTTTTGCTCACTGGGGGAGGGACTTCTGAGCATTGGGGAGGGGCTTCTGTGCACTGAGGGAGGGCTTCTGCGCACTGGGAGAGGGGCTTCTGCGCACTGGGGGAGGGGCTTCTGCGCACTGGGGGAGGGGCTTCTGCGCACTGGGGGAGGGGCTTCTTTTGCACTGGGGAGGGGCTTCTGTGCACTGGGGAAGGGCTTCTGTGCACTGGGGAAGGGCTTCTGTGCACTGGGGGAGGGCCTTCTGTGCACTGGGGGAGGGCCTTCTGTGCACGGGGGAAGGGCTTCTGTGCACTGGGGGAGGGCCTTCTGTGCACAGGGAGGGGCTTCTGTGCATGGGGGAAGGGCTTCTGTGCACTGGGGGAGGGGCTTCTGTGCACTGGGGGAGGGGCTTCTGTGTACTGGGGAAGGGCCTTCTATGCACTGGCCAAGGGCCTTCTGTGCATGTGGGGAGGGGCTTCTGTGCACTGGGGCAGGTGTTTCTGTGCACGGGGAGGGACTTCTGCGCACTTGGGGAGGGGCTTCTGCGCTTGAACTTAGGACCTGTTTTTGGTTGAAGAACAGAGAAAGCTTGTACCCTATAGCTGGCCTGTAGCATGACCAGACTTGGGCTTTTGATGCTGAAACCAAATACTAGAATAGAGAATGTTCCATTCCCGAACAACATCTTTCACCTTGGTGAGCTCACAAAAAAATAATGGTTTCAGAAAGTTATCATTGATTTCCATTGGTTTCCTGCATCATGGGTGTAACAAATTCAAAATGAGATCCTCCATGACATAATTGGTTTAGTAGCAATGAATTCCCTGTTATAACATTATTATCCATTTACTACTAGGCTTCGTCATAGGCTGGCACATGAACTGCTTGCTAACTGCATGTCAAAAATAGATTAAAGACTTGTTTGATGGAGCCATTTCCAGAAGCCGCGTCAGATGGTGCAGAATGTGTTCTATACAAATTGCCTTTGCTGCAAATAAAACAGACTGTTAGAAATATCATTCTCGGTAAGCCAAGGTTATTTTTAAATCTTAGTGTGTAAAATTGTATCCAACATTCCGCCGACAGCATGGCCCAGTGAGGGTCTAAGTTGTACAAGCTATAGAATCTTACAGCACAGAAGGAGGCCGTTCAGCCCATTGTGTCTGTGCTGGCTCTTTGAAAGAGCGATCCACTTAGTCCCACTTCCCCCTGTTCTTTCCCTATAGCCCTGCAGATTTCCCCTTTTCAGGGGAATTGAATTCCCTTCTGAAAGTTACTATTGAATCTGCTTCCAGGAAGTTGAGTATATTCAAGGCTGAGATCGATAAGATTTTTGGACTCTACAGGAATCAAGGGATATGGGGAAATGGCAGGAAAGTGGAGGTGAGGTTGAAGATCAGCCATGATCTTATTAAATGGTGGAACAGGCTCAAGGGGCCATATGGCCTACTCCTGCTTCTAATTCTTATGTTCTTTTATTCCAGATCATAACAATCGCTGCATAAAAACATTCTCCGAATGCTCCCTCTGGTACTTTCAATGATCTTAAATCTTCGTCCTCTGGTTATTGACCCAGAAAGCTCTGGGGTTCAATGGCTGCCCAACAGGAGGAATGCAGCAAGTGCCCTGAGCACACTTGAGCTTGGGGAGGGTAAAAAAAACAATCGTCCAGAGTTCACACATCTGACCAGACCTTTTCCTAATGCTGTCACTAGTTTAAACTGCTTTCCTGTATCATGGGTGCCGTAACCAAGCATTATTACCTTTGTGAGCCCTGCTGGAAAGTGTCTTGAGTACGTGTGGATCTCGGGTGAGCTCAGCTGGGATGCCCGTCACCATCAAACAGGAACTTAGCAACAAGAACCAGTTCTGACGAAGGGCCATTGACCCGAAACGTTAACTCTGCGTCCTCTCCACAGATGCTGCCTGACCTGCCGAGATTTCCAGCATTTTCTGTTTTTATAATTAGGACCAGAAGTAGGCCATTCAGCCCCTTGAGCCTGCTCCGCCATTCACTGAAATCAGGGCTGATCTGTATCTTAACTCCATCCACCCGCCTTGGCTCCAGATCCCTTAATATCTTTGACTGGCAAATATCTATCGATCTCAGTTTAAAATGATTAGTTGAGCCAGCATCTACTGATTTTTGTGGGAGAGAGTTACACACTTCTACCACCCTTTGCGTGAAGAAGTGTTTCCTAACTTCTCTCCTGAATGGCCTGGCTCTGATTTTAAGAGTATGCCCCCTTGCCCTAGACTGCCCCACCAGCGTAAAAAAAATTCTCTCGATCTACCCTATCAATTCCTTTCAAAATTCTAAAAACCTCAATCAAGTCACCCCTTAACCACCTATATTCCAGTGAAAACAGGCCTAGTTTATGCAATCTCTCCTCTAATAATCTAACGCTTCGCGCCTTGGTAACATTATAGTGAAACTGCGCTGTACTCCTTCCAAAGCCAATATATCCTTTCTAAGATGTGGTGCCCAGACCTTACACAGTGCTCCACAGGTGGTCTAACCAGGGCTTTGTGTAGCTAGCTGACACGGACTATTCTAGGCTCACAGTGCTCAAGAAGACCGCAATGTGGCTGCAGCGGGTTCCTGAACTGAGACGCCCAAGGCCTTCCCAAATAGGAGTCTTGGGCCTCAAGTAAACAATCTGGGCGAGCTGCAGGGCCTGCTGTGCCTCCAAAGGCAGTTCACCCTTCTACACGAACGATTTTCAGATAAATTCCTGCTCCTCTTGGCTCCTCATGAATTAAAAAAAAACTACTCAAACTCACCTTTTAAATGACAGTCGATAATAAGCCGCAGCTGCCCCAGGTGAACCTGAGCAAAGCAGGCCCAACACCCACTCCACTCCTTGGCACACCAATTTCCCAAAGAGTCCTAAGACATAATTTACATATCCTGTTTTAGGCCTGACACAAGACTCCCAAAGCAAACGCTCTACTTGGAACTCCTACACGGCAAGCAAGCCCCAGGTGGGCAGAGGAAATGTTTCAAGGACACCCTCAAAGCCGCCTTGATAAAGTGCAACATCCCCACCGACACCTGGGAATCCCTGGCCCAAGACTGCCCTAAGTGGAGGAAGAGCATCCGGGAGGGCACTGAGCACCTCGAGTCTCGTCGCAGAGAGCATGCAGAAATCAAGCGCAGGCAGCAGAAGGAGCGTGCGGCAAACCAGTCCCACCCACCCTTTCCTTCAACCACTGTCTGTCCCACCTGTGCCAGAGACTGTAATTCCCGTACTGGACTGTACAGTCACCTGAGAACACACTTTGAGTGGAAGCAAGTCTTCCTCGATTTCGAGGGACTGCCTATGATGATGATTTAGGCAGACACCAGGGACATCTGAAAAATCTATGACCCATTCTGGGTCTGATGATATTTAGGTGTCCGTGGGGAGCGGGGCATCGATCCTGAAACTGGGCCTCGTTGCGCCCATTTGGCACCCATGATACGCTTCAATATCTACCCCAATATATCTATTGATGCTTTAAAAGTACGAGCTAGTTATTGCCAGCACCCTCATTCTGTCTTAAGGGTTAACGGACTAGCATAATATACAGTGCTGCTGGAAAACAGATTAACATGAGTTCCAGAATGTCATGGACGGAGATAGAGCTTGTGATAGCTATTGTAACTGGAATGTTAAATGCCTGATTGGACATCTGTAGCGGTTTACTGGTGACCATCAGGGATCAGAGTGTGGTTCCAGCTGTGATTACGAGGCTCATCCTGGCTCAAATACAACACAGGCGGTGCTGCACAATAAAACCTCTCCCCTATGTCCCTCGTATATTCTCAGGTGGCTCAGCAGTAAGTGGAGAGTCCTCGCAGGAAACTTTGGTCTCCAACCAGATTGTTTTTCAGAGGCTTGTAAACTGGGAAGAGACACTGAATGGACACTTGGCGGAAATGGAGAGGAAAGTGTTTATTGTTTGAATGAATAACATAGACTCCGTCTCATCTCTGATAAACACCATATTGTCCTAGTTACTTTATTAGTCTCTCCCACAGTCAGTTGATCTGTCTATAATTGGTCTTCATTGAAACTTGTTACAGTACCAGCATTTTAGTTTTCAATTTAGCCCCCTTCAAGTGCAGGCTGTATGCCCTGGTTCCAAAATTCTGGACAAGGTGGATTAGCTTGTCATGGTTTACATTATCTCGTCCCTTTGGAAATTTAAAAAGAGCAATCACATCACCGTTCTATTTTCTAGTGAGAACATGCCTAATTTATGAATAGCTCCTCATAAGCCAATCCCTCCATCCCCGCAATCGTTCTGGTTGTTCTCTTTAGTATCCTTTCAATTGCTGCCATATCCTTTCTGCACTGCAGCGACCAGAACTGGTGCACAGCATTCTAAGTGTGGTCGCACTGTTATAAAGTGGCAGGATTACCTCATCATTTGACTCAATATCGGCTTTTTAATACATCCCAACATCTGATTTGCTTTACTCCCTGCCATTGACCATTGTTGTGATAGCTTCAATTTATTATCAATCACGAGCCCTCAGTCCTTTCATTTCCCATACACATTATTTTCTCCCCATTGAAGTAACAAGCCCTTCCTTTGTCTCCATGTGAAGCACTTTGCATTTCTCTACATTGAATTTCATTTGCCATCTGACTGCCCACTTCCTAAGTGTGTTCAAATCCACCTGCAGCATATCCTGTTCAGCTTTGTTAGTCTACCACCTTCATTAGCTTTGTGGCTTGACTCTGTCAAGTCCACTTGGGTCAAATACGAGAGGATGACCACTGCCGATGGAAGCTCACCCCAGTGAGGAAGCTGAACCTTAAGAACAGGAGAGCAGCAAAAGTAATTGATTACAGAATGGCATCATGGTGTCAAGCAGCACATCAGTGAATAAAAAAAGGCCTTGCATTTTAGATAGCATCTTTCACATCCTCCGGCATTCCAAAGCACCTCACAGCCACTGAATTGCTTTTGTAGTGCAGTCACTGTTGTAATGTAGGAAAATATGGCAACCAATTTACAAACAGAAGGTTCCCATGAAGAACAATGAGTTAAATGACCAGGTAATCTGAGTTGGTTGAGGGACAAAGTGGCTGGGAGAATTCCCTCTTTGGGACCAGGAGAGGTGGGTAACCGTAGAGATGGATGGACGATTGGATGGGGGGAGTGGTGGAGGAGTGTTTTGGAGGGAGGGTAGCAGTGATCAGGGTAGCAGTAGCTGGAATCGCGGTGGGTAGCACTGGCTGGGTGTGAAGGTAGAGGCTACCGTCGGGGAGGGTGGCAGCGGCAGCAATTGGAGCACTCTTCCTCCTCCCGGCTGCACATTCAGGTAAGTATTTGTAACAAATGTACCTTTTTGGATGGCGACCTGCAGCAGCCCTTTAGTGGACTGCCTTTTTGGCCGCATATACACGGGGTTTTCCTGAATGCAGCCCGCAATGGTTGCCCCATGGATAACCCATTTTGCATAGGAGGCCTCAAACACATATAAAACCACTTATTTGGAAATAGAAACAGAAACATAGAAAATAGGTGCAGGAGTAGGCCATTCGGCCCTTCGAGCCTGCACCTCCAGTCGACAAGATCATGGTTGATCATTCCCTCAGTACCCCTTTCCTGCTTTCTCTCCATAACCCTTGATCCCTTTAGCCATAAGGGCCATATCTAACTCCCTCTTGAATATATCCAATGAACTGGCATCAACAACTCTCTGTGGCAGGGAATTCCACAGGTTAACAACTCTCTGAATGAAGAAGTTTCTCCTCATCTCAGTCCTAAATGGTCTACCCCTTATCCTAAGACTGTGTCCCCTGTTTCTGGACTTCCCAACATCGGGAACAATCTATCCGCATCTAACCTGTCCCGTCCCGTCAGAATCTTATGCGTTTCTATGAGATTCTCTCTCATCCTTCTAAACTCCAATGTATACAGGCCCAGTTGATCCAGTATTTCCTCATACGTCAGTCCGGCCATCCCGGGAATCTATCTGGTGAACCTTTGCTGCACTCCATCAATAGCAAGAAAGTCCTTCCTCAGATTAGGAGACCAAAATTGAACACAATATTCTAGGTGAGGCCTCATCAAGGCCCTGTACGACTACAGTAAGACCTCCCTGCTCCTATACTCAAATCCCCTAGCTATGAAGGCCAACATACCATTTGCCTTCTTCACCGCCTGTTGCACCTGTATGCCAACTTTCAATGACTGATGAACCATGACACCCAGGTCTCATTGCACCTCCCCTTTTCCTAATCTGCCACCATTCAGATAATATTCTGTCTTCGCGTTTTTGCCCCCAAAGTGATAACCTCACATTTATCCACATTATACTGCATCTGCCATGCATTTGCCCACTCTAATCTGTCTAAGTCACCCTGCACCCTCTTAGCATCCCCCTCACAGCTCACACCACTACCCAGTTTAGTGTCACCTGCAAACTTGGAGATATTACACTCAATTCCTTCATCCAAATCATTGATGTACATTGTAAAGAGCTGGGGTCCCAGCACTGAGCCCTGCGGCACTCCACTAGTCACTGCCTGCCATTCTGAAAAGGACCCGTTTAACCCGACTCTCTACTTCCTGTCTGCCAACCAGTTCTCTATCCACGTCAGTACATTAACCCCAATACCATGTGCTTTGATTTGGCACATCAATCTCTTGTGTGGGACCTTGTCAAAAGCCTTTTGTAAGTCCAAATACACCACATCCACTGGTTCTCCCTTGTCCACTCTACAAGTTACATCCTCAAAAAATTCCAGAAGATTTGTCAAGCATGATTTCCCCTTCATAAATCCATGTTGACTTGGACCGATCCTGTCACTGCTTTCCAAATGCGCTGCTATTTCATCCTTAATAATTGATTCCAACATTTTCCTCACCACTGATGTCAGGCTAACCGGTCTATAATTACCCGCTTTCTCTCTCCCTCCCTTTTTAAGCTACCCTCCAGTCCATAGGAACTGATCCCGAGTCGATAGACTGTTGGAAAATGATCACCAATGCATCCACTATTTCTAGAGCCACTTCCTTAAGTGCCCTGGGATGCAGACTATCAGGCCCTGGGGATTTATCGGCCTTCAATCCCATCAATTTCCCCAACACAATTTCCCCAACACAATAAAGATATCCTTCAGTTCCTCCTTCTCACTAGACCCTCAGTCCCCTAGTACTTTCGGAAGGTTATTTGTTGCTTTGTGAAGACAGAACCAAAGTATTTGTTTAATTGGTCTGCCATTTCTTTGTTCCCCATTATAAATTCACCTGAATCTGACTGCAAGGGACCTATGTTTGTCTTCACTAATCTTCTACTCTTCACATAACTATAGAAGCTTTTGCAGTCAGTTTTTATGTTCTCGGCAAGCTTCTTCTCGTAATCTATTTTCCCCCTCTTAATTAAACCCTTTGTCCTCCTCTGCTGAATTCTAAATTTCTCCCAATCCTCAGGTTTGCTGCTTTTTCTGGCCAATTTATATGCCTTTTACTTGGATTTAACACTATCCTTAATTTCCCTTGTTAGCCACGGTTGAGCCACCTTCCCTGTTTTATTTTTAGTCTAGACAGAGATGTAGAATGGCTGAAGTTCATCCATGTGATCTTTAAATGTTTGCCATTGCCTATCCACCGTAAACCCTTTAAGTATCATTTGCCAGTCTACTCTAGCCAATTCACGCCTCAAACCATCGAAGTTACCTTTCCTTAAGTTCAGGATCCTAGTTTCTGAATTAACTGTGTCACTCTCAATCCTAATAAAGAATTCTACCATGTTATGGTCACTCTTCCCCAAGGGTCTCGCACAACAAGATTGCGAATTAGTCCTTTCTCATTACACATCACCCAGTCTAGGATGGCCAGCTCCCTGGTTGGTTCCTCGACATATTGGTCTAGAAAACCATTCCTAATACACTCCAGGAATTCCTCCTCCACCACATTGCTACCAGTTTGGTTAGCCCAATCAACATGTAGATTAAAGTCACCCATGATAACTGCTGTACCTTTATTGCATGCATCCCTTATTTCTTGTTTGATGCTGTCCCCAACCTTACTACTACTGTTTGGTGGTCTGTACACAACTCCCACTAACGTTTTCTGCCCCTTCTCTACCGATTCCACATCATCCAGGCTAATGTCCTTTCTTACTATTGCATTAATTTCCTCTTTAACCAGCAATGCCACCCACCTCCTTTTCCTTTCTGTCTATCCTTCCTGAATGTTGAATACCCCTGGATGTTGAGTTCCCAGCCTTTGTCACCCTGGAGCCATATCTCTGTGATGCCAATTACATCATACCCGTTAACTGCTATCTGCACAGTTAATTCGTCCACCTTATTCCGAATACGCCTCGCATTGAGGCATAGAGCCTTCAGGCTTGTCTTTCTAACACACTTTGCCCCTTTAGAATTTTGCTGTAATGTGGCCCTTTTTGCTTTTTGCCTTGGGTTTCTCTGCCCTCCACTTTTACTTTTCCTCTTTCTATCTTTTGCTTCTGCCCCCATTCTACTTCCCTCTGTCTCCCTGCATAGGTTCCCATCTCCCTGCCATATTAGTTTAAGTCCTCCCCAACAGCACTAGCAAACACTCCCCCTAGGACCTGGTTCCGGTCCTGCCCAGGTGCAGACCGTCTGGTTTGTACTGGTCCCACCTCCCCCAGAACCGGTTCCAATGTCCCAGGAATTTGAATCCCTTCCCTGCTGCACCACTCCTCAAGCCATGTATTCATCTGAGCTATCCTGCGATTCCTACTCTGACTAGCACGTGGCACTGGTAGCAATCCTGAGATTACTACCTTTGAGGTCCTACTTTTTAATTTAGCTCCTAGCTTCCTAAATTCGCCTTGTAGGACCTCATCCCTTTTTTTTACCTATATCGTTGATACCTATATGCACCACGACAACTGGCTGTTCACCCTCCCTTTTCAGAATGCCCTGCACACACTCTGAGACATCCTTGACCCTTGCACCAGGGAGGCAACATACCATCCTGGAGTCTCGGTTGCGGCCACAGAAACATCTATCTATTCCCCTTACAATTAAATCCCCTATCACTATAGCTCTCCCAATCATTTTCCTGCCCTCCTGTGCAGCAGAGCCACCCACGGTGCCATGAACTTGGCTGCTGCTGCCCTCCCTTGGTGAGTCATCCCTCTCAACAGTACCCAAAGCGGTGTATCTGTTTTGCAGAGGGATGACCGCAGGGGACCCCTGCACTACCTTCCTTCCACTGCTCTTCCTGGTGGTCATCCATTCCCTATCTGCCTGAGTAACCTTTTCTGCGGTAAGACCAATTCACTAAACGTGCTATTCACGTCATTCTCAGCATTGTGCACGCTCCAGAGTGAATCCACCCGCAGCTCCAGTGCCGCAATGCGGTCCGTCAGGAGCTGCAACCGGATACACTTCCCGCACACGTAGTCGTCAGGGACACCAGAAGCGACCCTGACTTCCCACATAGTACAGGAGGAGCATAATACGTGTCCGAGCTGTCCTGCCATGACTTAACCCCAAGATAAACTTAAATGCATAGGGTGTAACACCTGTTCCTGAGTTGAGGCCTGGACGCCTATTTATTTTGCTTATACCAATATGGCAGTCGGCGCACTTCCGACATGTAATGAATGCGCACATCCTGCCTGCCATATTGGAGGCTTATTCACCCATATGGTGCCCGAAAAATGGGCGCACTGCTGTCAAATTTCTATGCCATTGCGGCTCATTGAAAATCCTGAGACTTACTCCTGTGTTACCCTCTCAAGGGAGCTGCGCGATTCAACTATAAGAGTGCTCGATGCTTAAGACTTCTCAAAAATCAAACTGTTCTTGTCGATAGGTTCATGATAAAATGCTTCCAACTTTAAAAAGGACAGTATCATTGTTACCAATCTTAATAGGCTGTGTTGAAAACAATTACAAATTATACCTACACAACATTACTGTAATTATTTCGTGCACCACCGTGCAATTGTTTCAGAGAAAAATTATTGAAAAATTCCAAAGTAATTTTCCACGTTGCTACCAAAACATGTGACCGGGTCTTTGCAGAGCTGCTTAGCTCCACAGCACAGAACTGAAGAAAGAAAAACCTGCAGTTATATAGCGCCTTTAACAACATCAGGATGTCCCAATGAAGTACTTTTGTAGTGTAGTCACTGTATTAATGTAGGAAACGCGGGGGCCAATTTATGCACAGCAAGCTCCCACATTCAGCAATGTGCGAATGACCAGATAATCTGTTTTTAGTGATGTTGATTGAGGGATAAATATTGGACAGGACACCGGGGATAACGCCCCTGCTCTTCTTCGAAATAGTGCCATGGAATCTTTTGGTATCCACCTGAGAGAGCAGACGGGGCCTCAGTTTAACAACTCATCCAAAAGACGGCACCTCCGATGCTGCAGCATTCCATCAGCACTGCATTGGAGTGTCAGCCTGGATTTTTGTGCTCAAGTCTCTGGAATGGACTACAAATAAGTAATACAGACCATTCTGTGTACTGTAGCAAGCAATTGAATCATGCACCAGCAATTTCTGTTTTCAAATCTTCACAAAAAATACATATGCATAAAGTGTAGGTTATTGGTGAGAGAAGTTCTTGCTGTGTGGCTGCACAGCACGTCTCTACTACGGACACCTGTGATTTTGCCATGGCACACTGCTGTGCAGCTAACTGTTGCTGCACACCCAGATTCAAGACCACCCCAACCTCTGTCATCGAGGTATGTGGACGATGCCTGCGTCTGCGCAAATACAGAGGCTGCACTCCAAGACATAGTCGATGTATTTATTGAGGTGTACGAAAGCATGGGTCTTACACTAAACATCCATAAGACAAAGGTCCTCCACTAGCCTGTCCTCACCGCACATCACTGCCCCCCAGTCATCAAGATCTATGGCGTGGCCCTGGACACCGTGGACCACTTCCCATATCTCGGGAGCCTCCTATCAACGACGAGATCCAACACCGCCTCCAGTGCGCCAGTGCAGCCTTCGGCCACCTGAGGAAAAGAGTGTTTGAAGACCAGGCCCTCAAAACTGCCACCAAACTCATGGTCTACAGGGCTGTAGTAATACCCGCCCTCCTGTATGGCTCAGAGACATGGACCATATACAGTAGACACCTCAAGTTGCTGGAGAAATATCACCAACGATGTCTCTGCAAGATCCTACAAATCCCCTGGGAGGACAGGCGCACCAACATCAGCGTCCTCATTCAGGCTAACATCCCCTGCATTGAAGCACTGACCACACACGATCAGCTTCGCTGGGCAGACCACATAGTCTACATGCCAAACACGAGACTCCCAAAGCAAGTGCTCTACTCGGAGCTCCCTCACGGCAAACGAGCCAAAGGTAGACAGAGGAAACGTTTCAAGGACACCCTCAAAGCCTCCCTGATAAAATGCAACATCCCCACTGATACCTGGGAGTCCCTGGCTAAAGACATCCCTAAGTGGAGAAAGTGCATCCGGGAGGGTGCTGAGCACCTCAAGTCTCATCACCGAGTGCATGCAGAAAACAAGCGCGGACAACAGAACGAGCGTGTGACAAACCAGTCCCACCCACCCCTTCCCTCAATGACTGTCTGTCCCACCTGTGACAGAGTCTGTGGCTCTCGTACTGGATTGTTCAGCCACCAAAGAACTTACTTCAGGAGTGGAAGCAAGTCTTCCTCGATTCTGAGGGACTGCCTATGATGATGATGTGTGACATTGCTGTTGGAAGTCCATATCTGGGTGTTGGGCTCGCCATCCACCTCTACTATTATGTATAAAGAGACAAAGAGGTTCATCAATATGGTCCTCCTGCTGCTATGACTTCCGTTTGAAGCACTGAGGTCTGCATCCCTACATAACCTTGCAGCATTCCAGACTTCAACCCTTCATCAGCTTGACGGCCACTCCTACCTCTACAGTGTCTCACCCTGTGCTTCCTCATCCATATCAGCACCATCATCTCCTGCAATGGCTACATCTGTGCTCGTGCTTGTTTCAAGATGGTAATTGGTACTCGGGCATGCCTGGTGATTGACTATCACACCATATCGCAAACTTAGAATGTCGCAGATTGCATCCAATCAATTACTTTTGCAGTGTAGCTACTCTTGTTACCTAGGCAAACACAGATGATCATTTGTGCGCAAGGCTCCATAAACACTAATCTGTTTCTGATGCTCTTGATTGAGGGAAATAGAGACGAAAGTGAGCCAGGAATAGCTAATAGCTATTATCCTTACCAAGTCGATAATTCTTCCCCAAGCAACTATTAAATGACATTTTCATCAAAATAAACCATTTTATCTATTGGTTTTAAATGCCAGGACTGTTTTCACCCCTTCTCTCCTGAAAGCAGTGGCTCTTGGTGGGATTGTGATTCCAGGCTGTCGCGAGCAGCTAGTATCTCAGCCAAGCAATCATTCTTCATGTGTGAGACCAGACAGTGAGTGTCAGCAGGGAATTCTACCCTTAAGACTATCACAATTAAGATTCCGGAGATGAGGGGGTTACCTTATGATGATAGATTGAGTAGACTGGGTCTTTACTCGTTGGAGTTCAGAAGGATGAGGGGTGATCTTATAGAAACTTTTAAAATAATGAAAGGGATAGACAAGATAGAGGCAGAGAGGTTGTTTCCACTGGTCGGGGAGACTAGATCTAGGGGGCACAGCCTCAAAATACGGGGGAGCCAATTTAAAACCGAGTTGAGAAGGAATTTCTTGTCCCAGAGGGTTGTGAATCTGTGGAATTATCTGCCCAAGGAAGCAGTTGAGGCTAGCTCATTGAATGTATTCAAATCACAGATAAATAGATTTTTAACCAATAAGGGAATTAAGAGATACGGGGAGCGGGCGGGTAAGTGGAGCTGAGTCCACGGCCAGATCAGCCATGATCTTGTTGAATGGTGGAGCAGGCTTAAGGGGCTAGATGGCCTACTCCTGTTCCTAATTCTTATGTTCTTATGTTCAATCTTAGCTGGTATACATACATGCACGCACACTTTCCATCAGGTATCCTGGCTAATGTTTTTCCCTCCTGAAGCCAAACAACCCTGGCCTTCCACAGTGCTATGTTAGCAATCTGGCCAAGATCAGTTAACTCAGCAGGGATCACACATGGGGTCATCCTAACGCGGATGATGAAATATGATTCTATGTAATTGGAGTGTATCTAATCACAGTAATTGCGGGACACTTTTGACAGATTGATTCCCCATTTTTGCCTGTTGATGAGAATAGAGTACAGGTATTGACACAATAATTATGGAATACTGCACCCTTAAAAAGGAAAATAAGTCAGGACAAAAATCAGCCCGAGCAGGTTAATTATTTCATACTTAGCGATTATTCAATGACATTTTCATCACAGAAAACATTTACCTTCTGAGGCAACCAGACTATTCAATTAAGAAAAACTCTAGCTATTTATCCTTGCCAGTGTCAGCTGTGGCTCAGTGGGTAGCACACTCACCTTTGGGTCAGAAGGTTGTGAGTTCAAGTCCCACTCCAGGGACGTCAGCACAGAAATCTAGGCTAGCACTCCGGTGCAGTGCTGAGGGCGTGCTGCACTGTCGGAAGTGCTCTCTTTTGGATGAAACCGAGGCCCCATCTACTCTCTCAAGTAAAAGATCTCATGGCACTATTTTGAAGAAGAGCAGGTGAGTTATCCCTGGTGTCCTGGCCAATATTTATCCCTCAATCAACATCACAAAAAAACCAAATTATCTGGTCATTATCACATTGCTGCTTGTGGGAAATGCTGTGTGCAAATTGGCTGGCGCTTTCCCCACATTGCAACAAAAGTATTTCATTGAGATGTCCGGTGGTCATGAAAGGTGCTATATAAATGCAAGTCTTTTTTTCTTTTTTGAAAGGACACAACCAAGGCTGCCTTTATACTACAACTGCAGTGTTGTAATGACGTGCTTTTACTTCACACTATTGCTAAGGGGATAGTGTTAATCTAAAGCTGGGGCCTGAGTGGACTCCAGAGTAAAGTGGAGTGAGACTAGGTGGAAGAGGGAGTCTCACTCCACGTTGCTCTACAAATATCCAGCACTGATGCGAAATAAAACCACTTTGCATGGATGCTACAGATGTATTGTGAAAACAGTCTAAGAGGGGACTGCTCAGGTATAAAAATAGTAAATAGAAGAAGTAAATTCCGAGCACTGCTCATGGTTTGGGAGCACAAGCCCAAATGATCATAAAGCTAAATTTAGGAGTGATGTCAGAAAATTCTTCTTTGTGCAGAGTGACCAATACATGGAATCAAATTCAATAACAACAGCATGCATTTATATAGCGCCATTAACGTACTAAAACATCCCAATGCACTTCACAGGAGTGTTAGCAGACAAAATTGGACACCAAACAACATAGGAGATATTAGGACAGGTGATCAAAGAGGTATTTTTAAGGAGGGCTTTAAAGGAGGAGCCAGGTGGAGAGGTGGGAGGTTATTCCAGTGCTTGGGGTCGAGGCAGCTTACCTAGACACGGTTACCAATGGTGGGGCGAAGGATATCAGGGAATGCAAAAAGGCCAGGATTGGATAAACGCAGAGTTCTTCGAGGGTTGCAAGGCTGGAGGAAATAGGGACGGGGCATGTAAGATCCTGCAGGCATAAACCCTGGAATAATTTAAGAAACAGCCGATTGCTGTAACATAGAAACACAGAAAATAGGTGCAGGAGTAGGCCATTTGGCCCTTCGAGCCTGCACCGCCATTCAATAAGATCATGGCTGATCATTCCCTCAGTACCCCTTTCCTGCTTTCTCCCCATACCCCTTGATCCCCTTAGCCGTAAGGGCTATATCTAACTCCCTCTTGAATATATCCAATGAACTGGCATCAACAACGCTCTGCAGCAGGGAATTCCACAGGTTAACAACTCTCTGAGTGAAGAAGTTTCTCCTCATCTCAGTCCTAAATGGCCTACCCCTTATCCTAAGACGATGTCCCCTGGTTTTGGACTTCCTCAACATCGGGAACATTCTTCCCACATCTAACCTGTCCAGTCCTGTCAGAATCTTGTATGTTTCTATGAGATCCCCTCTCATCCTTGTAAACTCCAGTGAATAAAGGCCCAGTTGATCCAGTCTCTCCTCATATGATAGTCTAGCCATCCCTGGAATCAATCTGGGGAACCTTCACTGCACTCCCTCAATAGCAAGAACATCCTTCCTCAGATTAGGAGACCAAAACTGAATACAATATTCCAGGTGAGGCCTCACCAAGGCCCTGTACAACTGCAGTAAGATCTCCCTGCTCCTATACTCAAATCCCCTAGCTATGAAGGCCAACATACCATTTGCCCACTTCACTGCCTGCTGTACCTGCATGCCAACTTTCAATGACTGATGAACCATGACACCCAGGTCTCGTTGCAGATCCCCTTTTCCTAATCTGCCGCCATTCAGATAATATTCTGCCTTCGGGTTTTGGCCCCCAAAATGGATAACCTCACATTTATCCACATAATACTGCATCTGCCATGCATTTGCCCACTCACCTAACTTGTCCAAGTCACCCTGCAGCCTCTTAGCGTCCTTCTCACAGCTCACACCGCCACCCAGTTCAGTGTAGTCTGCAAACTTGGAGATAATACACTCAATTCCTTCATCTAAATCATTAATGTATATTGTAAAGAGCTGGGGTCCCAGCACTGAGCCCTGCGGCACTCCACTAGTCACTGCCTGCCATTCTGAAAAGGACCCGTTTATCCCGACTCTCTGCTTCCTGTCTGCCAACCAGTTCTCTATCCACATCAGTACATTACCCCCAATACCATGCGCTTTGATTTTGCACACCAATCTCTTGTGCGGGACCTTGTCAAAAGCCTTTTGAAAGTCCAAATACACCACATCCACTGGTTCTCCCTTGTTCACTCTGCTAGTTACATCCTCAAAAAATTCCAGAAGATTTGTCAAGCATGATTTCCCCTTCATAAATCCATGCTGACTTGGACCGATCATGTCACTGCTTTCAAAATGCGCTGCTATTTCATCCTTAATGATTGATTCCAACATTTTCCTCACTACTGATGTCAGGCTAACCGGTCTATAATTACCCGTTTTCTCTCTCCCTCCTTTTTTAAAAAGTGATGTTACATTAGCTACCCTCCAGTCCATAGGAACTGATCCAGAGTCGACTGTTGGAAAATGATCACCAATGCATCCACTATTTCTAGGGCAGGTGTAGGGTCTTTCTGGATCGATGGATTAGGATGGTCTGAATGGCCTTTCTCGTTCATTTTTATATTGCGAGCCTGTTAGAATTTCGGGGCAATTTTCAGCTTTGCTGCCTGGATTGTGCCTTGTGGGAACAGATAACCCGTCCGCCTGTCGTAGAACCTTCCCGATTTTCATCCCGTTAAAATCGCAAAGTTGAAAATGATCCCCCCACCAACCCACCCCTCCCCTCCCCTCCCCTCCCAACCCACCCCTGCGCCCCTACCCTCTCCCAACCCTTCTCTCCAATTTTACCTCACGGGTGAAAATAATTGCAGATTATTACAAATACAGGATAGTTATTGCCTTTGGGTTTCCCAACAAACGGAACGCAGTGCAGAAGGCGTGCAGTGAAGATATACCACCGTTCCAACTGCATATTCAATCCTGGGAGTTGCACAGTTATAGTTGAAGCCGCCAATACTTAGATACATTTATACACTAACTGTACCTGACTCGTGGTGTATATATATATATATTTTATCATCTATTTGCTTAAACTGTTGGATGGTTGAGGTTGGAGGCAATCAAACTACTGTTGTGAACAAACAATATGGCCAGCCATAGTAATTATACAACCCAAGTGACTGTTCTTGTTGCTTTCCCTTGTCTATTCTTGTCAAAAATAATTGCTGCATTGAGTTTGATGTCTTCCAGGAGTTGGTTCAGTTGTTTGTTAAGAGCACAAAGCCCGTTGGTAGGATTGTTCAAGCCTGACTTGATTACATTGCTTTTGCCTAATTTCAGTGTTTTAATTTTAATTCCCTCCCCCCACTCCCCTTTACTCAGTACCCTTCGCTTGTCAGTACTGTCGAGCAGAGTTGCCTTAATGATGCATGTTGATCGTTTCATCCTTCGCTTTGAAGTGCGCTCAGGTCTCCAGTTAAGAGTTCAAAGGTCGGCATGTTTATTTATGCAAAGCTGGATCATCTGTGACATGGGGCTTAGAAGGCCCCCTGACTTCAAAGGATTCAAATCTGGCCTTGCAAAGTCAAAGCAGAGTTTGGTCTTGCGTTAAAATATTAAAGAAAAGTTTGTGGTGATGTGGGTCATTTCAGTTATTAAATAATATTTTTAATTGGTATCAAAATCATGTTGGGTCTAATTGAATTAAGTAGTAATGGCCTCAATAATTTGCTCTTGTGTGTTTATTTTCGAAGAGCTCTGTATGAATTGTCGGTCAGTAAGAATGAGCTCATCCCTCTTTGTCCATTCTGAATCTCATTCTGGGTGTCTGCTCCATCAAAAGTCTGCACAGGTTTCTTTTGGTGGGTTTGAGTTTTTTTTTGGAGGGGGACAGCAGGCGAATTGCGCGCAAAAGTTGGATCTTTAGAAGATCAAAGCAGCTACAGCAATTCAGCGCACATCAAAGCTTTGGCTGCAAATCAAGTCGTGTTGAAAATGTAGCCGTTTGGCTGGTGCCGAGAGGTAACGAAGAATGGAACATAAGGGGAGCAGTTTGTTTTTCCACTCTGCGTAAACAAGTCAGCTCGTTTAAGGTCTGGCACAAAAAGTTTGTTTTCTGGTGAAGTTGTTCTCATTGTTGTTGTGAAGATAACAAAAAACAGACAAGCGGGGGGAAAAAAACCTGAGGATGAGGAGCATTGTTGGCTATGTCACAGTTAGCCTCGAGTCTGTGGTAGTGGTAGTGTTTGTGTGCTGGGAACGCTCGGTTAAAAATTAACATTTGGACTGCGACGTGAAAAGGAACTGACGCATTTTGTGTTTTACGAACAATGTGTTAGAGCAAACACATGATTTCTCTTCAAACTTTTCAAAAATTTAAAGCTCTGGTTCTTACCATTAAACACTTGTATTTATACAGCGCCTTTGCTCAACCTCAAGTCCCAAAGTGCTTTGCAGCCAATGAAGTCCTTGTAAAGTGTAGTTACTGTTCTAAGCTAGGGGAACACGGTAGGCCATTTGTGCACAACAAGTTCCCGCTACAGCAATGACCAGATAATCTATTCTTTTTTCACTAGTGTTGGTTGAGGGATTAATATTAACCAGGACACCGGGGAGAACTCCCCTGTGCTTCTTCGAAATAGTGTCATGTGATCTTTTACACCTGTGCGACAGGGCAGACAGGGCCTCGGTTTAATGTCTTATCTGAAAGACAGCACATCTGGCAGTGCAGTGCTCCCTTGGAGAGCCAGCCTAGATTTTGTGCTCCAGTCTCTGGAGTAGGGCTTGAACCCAAAACCTTCCGACTCCGAGGCGAGAGTGCGACTGAACCATGGGTGATATCTTGAAGCAAGCAGCTGGACAGGGTAGGAGCTTGCAGTAGGTTGCACGCCTGCCTGCTTATCAGTTGAGTATAACCTGAGTATCAGCTGTGGCTCAGTGGGTACCGTGCTCGCCTCTGAGTCCCACTCCAGAAAACTTATAGCACAAAAAATCTAAGCTGACACTCCAGTGCAGTGCTGAGGGAATGCAGCACTGTTGGAGGTGAGATGTTAAACCGAGGCCCCGTCTGTTCCCTCAAGTGGACCTAAAAGATCCCATGGCACTATTTTGAAGAAGAGCAGGGGAGTTATCCCTGGTGTCCTGGCTAATATTTATTCCTCATTCAACATAACAAAAAAAAGTTTATCTGGTCATTATCACAGTGCTGTTTGTGGGAACTTGCTTGTGCGCAAATTAGCTGTCGCGTTTCCTACATTACAACAGTGACTACGCTTAAAAGTACTTCATTGGCTGTAAAGTGCTTTGAGACGTCCGGTGGCCATGAAAGGCGCTATATAAATGCAAGTCCTTCTTTAAGCAAGAGATCGAGCGAAAGTGGTAGGGATCCCTCCATCTCAATTTGATCCAATTAGGTTTTTGAATGAGCTGCTGGAAATATTGTTGAAACAGAATTTCATTTTTTTTCTCTTGTCTTATGAACATGGAGACTTTAATTATGAACATTTACAATGGGTTTTCATCACTAACAAAACAAACTCCAGAAGGTAAGCTGCAATACCACCTCTGCCCCTATCCTACCCTTGTCCGATTTTAGATTAGACGAGAAGGCGGAAACATTGGAGCATAGCGGAAGAAGATCTAAAGAGGATGAGGTGAAAGAAAATAAAATGTATGAAAAAGGGATGACAAAAATGCATTTTGAAAATGGTTGGACAGATGAGTTGAAGCTTCAGCATCGTATTTCCAGAGACAATTGCAATAAATCAGCTGTCTGGGTCTGTGTCTTTTGAGCAACCCCAATGTTAATCGCTCCACCATTGGTGGCCATGCCTTCTGCAGCCAAGGACCCAAGCTCTGGAATTCCCTCCCTAAACTTCATCAACATTCCCGTTAAGCTGCGCCATCACGCAGTGGTCTGGAGCTCCCACGCAGGCCGCTCACCGGCTTTTATATGGAAGAAACCGTGCAAAGGTGAAAATTTAAATGGCCCACGAAGCCAGTTAAAGGGACCTCGCATGAAAAAAAATAAGAGAGAACATTGCTTTCTGCCTCTCTCTCTTCGTTTAAGGCGCTCCTTAAAACCTATCTTTATCTGCCCTAATATGTCCTTGTGTGGTTCGGTGTCAAATTTTGTTTTATAATACTCCTGTGAAGCACCTTGGGACGTTTTACTATGTTAAAGGCGCGATATAAATATAAGTTGGTGGACACATTTACAAATCCAGTGTTTTTTTTCAATGTCAAACCTCTATCGTTCTTTGTCATTGTAGTTCTATGGGGCAAATTGGAGCACCCACACAATACTAAGCTTCACTAGTGGTAAGCTATGTGACGTCTTCGGTGTAATTATGCAAAGATGAGTTCATGAGACAAGAAAGAATTAAAGTTGGTCTTTAACTGTCTGTTGAAATGAAATACAAAGCTTTGGAGTTTATTTCTCAATTCTTTATTTCTTAAGTGAGAAGAATACAATCTCTTGAGCAACGCAATGCAGGTTTGCTATGACACTTCGCCACAACATCATCCTCATAGGCAGTCCCTCGGAATGAGTCCAAAAATGAGTCCTTAGATGGCTGAACAGTCCAATACGAGAACTACAGTCCCTGTCACAGGTGGGACAGATAGGCGTTGAGGGAAAGTGTGGGTGGGACTGGTTTGCCACACGCTCTTTCCGCTGCCTGCGCTTGATTTCTGCATGCTTTCGACGATAAGACTTGAGGTGCTCAGCGCCCTCCAGGATGCACTTCCTTCACTTAGGGCGGTCTTTGGCCAGGGACTCCCAGGTGTCAGTGGGAATGTTGCACTTAATCAGGGAGGCTTTGAGGGTGTCCTTGTAACGTTTCCTCTGCCCCCCTTTGGCTTGCTTGCCATGAAGGAGTTACGTTTAGAGCGTTTGCTTTGGGAGCCTCGGGTCTGGCATGCAAACGAGGTGACCTGCCCAGCGGAGCTGATCAAGTGTGGTCAGTGCTTCGATGTTGGGGATGTTGGCCTGGTCGAGGATGCTAATGTTGGTGCGTCTGTCCTCCCAGGGGATTTGTAGGATCTTGTGGCGACATCATTGGTGGTATTTCTCCAGCGACTTGAAAGTGTCTCCTGTACATGATCCATGTCTCTGAACCATACAGGAGGGCGAGTATTATTACAGCCCTGTAGACCATGAGCTTGATGCCAGATTTGAGGGCCTGGTCTTCGAACACTCTTTTCCTCAGGCGGTCAAAGGCTGCACTGGCGCACTTGGAGGTGGTGTTGAATCTCGTCGTCAGTGTCTGCTCTTGTTAATAAGAGGCTCCCGAGGGAGAATTAAAAGGATAACTCTCTGCAGGGCCCTGATGTCCCTCTCCTACCAACCCTAGCAGGGTGGCATCCATAGGAGAGCAGGACCACTGCACGACTGTGGTAGAGACGATGCGTTAAAAAATGGAACAACAAATGAGAACTTTACATTAGCTACGTCTCAACTACAAAGATTTGACTCCATTTAAAAACAAAAACTCAGTAAAACAATTGCTCTGTAAAATTGTAATAAAATTCAAATAATTCCAGACAGAGAAATTATTAGGGAAAAATATATTTCATTTTTTTTAATGCAGAATTCAAAATAGGCTGAAAATTTACTTACGAAAATGAAAGCCTTGAGATTTATGTTAAAGATTAGCTGATTGTGAAATGTGGTTTAATAAAAACTGGCATCGCTTTCCTTTGAATCCAAAAATAACCTCTGTAATTACAAAATAACAATGTTATTATAATATTAGTGCCTAGTCATATATTTGGCTTTTACTCAAATGAAGTGGAAGTTCACTGTCTTACAAGGTAATTACAAATAGTTCTTAATTGCAAGAAATACAATTAAGAATCTTAAAGTAGATTTATGGGGGGCCATAAACATAAGAACAGAAGAACATAAGAAATAGGAGCAGGAGTTGGCCATTTGGCCCTTCGAGCCTGCTCCGCAATTTAATAAGATCATAGCTGATCTGATCTTGGCCTCAACTCACTTCCCTGCCTGCTTCCCATAAATGCGCGGCTATTCCTGCAGATTCCTGCTATAACTTCAGAGGGAGTGACTGGTGCGGCCACAAACTCTACCAGGACCCACATAGGTTATGTCCTGGCTGTGAGGTATCCTGCATGGTCTTGTGGGGGCCATGCACAAGACTATTGGCATAAGGCTGTGGTGCCAGGAGTAGGGACTCTCTACGTCGGGACCCAGCACAGTGATAAATATGGGGCTTGCTAAGGGTATAGGCTGTGACTGAGGCTGGACCCCAAAGATTGGGTTCACACTATTATTTTCATGCATTACAAGTAGTCCCCTGACACGTGAGCCATCTTTTTCCCCCACTACCTAGGCTATGTAGTTCTTCCCAGTTTAACGTTGAAGATTAAAAAAAAAGAACCTGAAGGTTTAAAAAAAATAAGAACCTGAAGGTTTAAAAAAAAATGCTTAAATAGCCAAGAAGTGCTATGTCAACTGGGATCTTTTCATGTTTAACGTATGATCTGTCTTCCAATCCATATTTCCTAAATCATTCCTGGCTTATTTATTTACAGATGATTCAAGCACGGGAAGGGATGGACAGAAGCTGCCGCAAGGATCAAATGGGGAATATACAAATGAAGATCCTACAGGAAAACAATGGGGTATGATGCTTTGAATTCTCAAAATGCCAAAGTACTAACATAATCGAGTCTTTCATTCTATCATTACATTTGAGTTGGAATGAGCTGTATATGTTAATTCTGTGACGTCCAATTGTTCATTGTACAGATGGTGTCATATGAGAGTAAGATTGTATACTTGGATGCTGTAACTGTTAGCCCAGCTAAGTGAGTGGAGCTTAAGCAGGTGGTACAGTCACCTGGTGGACAGGTTCAGAATGAAATGGGTAGCAGTGTGCTTCTTGGTTAACAACTAACACCATTCATCTTCTGTCATCTTCTTCCCACCTTCAACCACATGGCATCTATGGGCAAACAAGCAGCATGAGAAATAGGCTTTCATACCTGTGGTTAAGTACTGAGTCACACGACCAGTTCAACCCCTGATCCATACTTACTTGGCCAATCTCAACTGCCATTGCAGTCGGATCTCTTTTTTTTTTTGTCTTCATATTTCATTCACTTGGATGTGGGTAAGAACTGGCAAGTCAGTATTTATTGACAATCGCTGGGTGCCCAGAGGGGATTCAGAGTTAACCACATATCATGGGGCTGGAGTCACAGGTAGACCAGACTAGGTAAGATTCCATTCCCTGAAGGACATTGGTGAACTGTGATGCTTTTTACAACAATCCAGTATTTTCATTTTTTGATGTAAGCCACAAATTACCAGATTTATTAAATTCAATTTTATAACTTGCCTTGATGGGATTTGAACTCCTGACCTCTGGGTTGCTAGGCCACGACCATAACCAATAGGCTACTGATACCTCATTAAATTTTTTTATTGTCCATGGACTAGGGAGAGAAAAGCAGTTGGCTGGGGTTCCTGTTCTTTATATCGAGTGACTGACTGTGTATGTGTGTGCATGCGTGTGCGTGTATCTGTATGTATGTGTGTATTTGCCAGGTGAAGCTTTAATTGTTGCTGGGCCTTCACAGCTGACCCATTCACTGTTGTGCTCACACATGAAGAATTCCATCTGGGAATTGATTACCACTGTAAGTAAAGAGGAGAAAGGGAAGGTAATTGGGAAAAAGTGGAAGAGTGCAATAGAGAATTAAGTTAGGTTTTAGTGCTGAAGGAAAGAGACCAACATAATAATACACTAGAATCAAAATCCAATGCAGTATTCATCAAATGATCAAACGTATACCAGCTGAGCAGGATCACAGTGCTGATAGCCACAGAAATGTCTCTGTGGATTTAGATTTCGGAATTGATAAGCAGCTCACAACAGTTACTAACAACTCAACCATTTGATCTTGTTGTATATCTATTGCCATCTGCATCTTCATTCAAATAAAAAAAATGGAAACTGGAAATATAAAGATTTGATAGATAGAACTAGCTGGTGCTACAAGCAGTTCTGACAGTATCAGTACAGAGACGTCCTGATAAAGACCCTGGAATTTCTCGGGTCTCGATGCCAGTGGTTATATTGGCATGGCGCCAGGCCATGCCCTCCAGTGCTGACCCTGCCGGAGTCTGCGGAATCAACGAGGCACCTCATTAGCATAGGACAGGTAGGTGCAGGTGCTACTTTGGATGCATTCTTTGGAACAGAGGAGGCTGAGGGGGAAACGTTATTGAGGTGTATAAAATTATGAGGATCCTGGATAGAATGGATAGGATGTTCCTATTTCCCTTAGCAGTGGGGTCACAACCAGGGGGCATAGATTTAAAGTAATTGGTAGGCGGTTTAGAGGGGATTTGAGGGGAAGTTTTTTCACCCAGAGGGTGGTGGGGGTCTGGAACTCACTGCCTGAAAGGGTGGTAGAGGCAGAAACCCTCACCGCTTTAAAAAACTACTTGGATATGCACTTAAAGTGCCGTAACCTGCAGGGCTACAGACCAAGAGCTGGAAAGTGGAATTAGGCTGGGTAGCTCTTGGTCGTCCGGCGCGGACACGATGGGCTGCATGGCCTCCTTCCGTGCTGTAAATCTCTATGATTCTATGATTCCTGATGCCTGCCTCGTGCCCACAGCCTCCGCTTGCCCTCGAGAGGAAGGATGTCACACAATTCCCCCCCCCACTCCGGCATTGTTCCTTTTGGCCTCCTGAACAAGGCGACTGATCCATGCCTATTTATTTGACAGAAATTGTTGCCTGTTGGGATGTCTCAGGTGCTTTCCTGGCCTCGGCTGGGCTGCACGGCACTGGTGGGACCCACATCCGCTCACTGCCACCAGTACAACACTGAACCCGACTGAGGCCCAGCCACGGGATGCCTGCATGTCTGGCTCTGATCTCTGACTGCCACTTGCCTTGCAATCAATGGATGGAAAGCTCTATCCAATGAAAGGCAAACATGTGTTGTGGTTCCACCGCTCTCGCACCAGCGGCATGGCAGGGGACTGGCAAAACGCCTGTGTCATTTCAAGGCCAAACTATTTTAAGTGCTGCTCACCAAACTACCGTGTTTACATTTTTCACAACCTCTTGTTTCCATTCTATTTTCCATGGAATTGCTTTTTTTCACGTTGAACAGTGAAGTGCATGATATGTCACAAATATGTCATGTTTGCATTTCTCAGATTTCTGTCCCATTTTTGTTCCAATTTCCCTCCCTCGCCGCTTTTCTCCTGAAGGTTGGGACTCATCCTGGGCTACAGTTCAATGGATGCCAGCAGCTCCCTAGTGCCCCACCCAACTAACTATTAAACAAAGAATGTGCATCTTTATAGCGCCTTTCACAACCTCAGGACGTCCCAAAGCAGGGATGGAAAATCTGTTGCCTATTTGACCATCCTCAACCAAAATCCACATCCTTGCACTTTCAAACATCTTTGAAACAGGATAGTGCCCAGCAACAGGAATCTTGGCCGCTTTTCCTCTCTTCAGCCCAGATGTCACTGTCATCCCCCTGCCTAGGAGCTGTGGAGGAGCAAAGGGATTTTGGTGTCCATGTACACAAATCACCAAGAGCCAGTTCACGGATACAAAAAGTAATGATAAAGGTTAATGGAAGGTTGGCCTTTATCGCAAGGGGGTTGGGATGAGAAAGTGAGGAAGTGATGATTCAGTTCTACAGAGCCTTGGTCAGAACCCATCTGCTATATTGCGTTCAGTTTTGGAAACTGGACCTTATGAAAGTTATATTGGCCTCGAAAGTGGTACCGCGCAGATTCATCAGAATGATACCAGGCTTAAATGGTTAAATTATGAGGACAGGTTATGTAAATTTGTTTGTATTCTCTTGAGTTTAGATGGTTGAAGGGTGATCTAATCAAGGTCGTTAAAAGTACAATGGGGTTCGATAGGGTGGATACAGAGAAACTAGTTCCTCTGGTGTGGGAATGCAGAGCATTGCAACAACAACATATATGTATATAGCGCCTTTAACATATTAAAATGTCCCAAGGTGCTTCACAGGAGTGTTATAAGACAAAAACGTGACACAGAGCCACATAAGAAGTGAGGGCAGGTGCCCAACAGCTTGGTCAAAGAGGTAGGTTTTAAGGAGCGTCTTAAAGGAGGAAAGAGAGGTAGAGAGGCGGAAAAGCATAGGGAGGGAATTCCAGAGATTGGGGCCTAGGCAACAGAAGACACAGCCACCAATGGTTGAGCGATTATAATCATGAATGCTCAAGAGGGCAGAATTAGAGGAGTGCAGACATATTGGGATGGTTGTGGGGCTGGAGGAGATTACAGAGCTGGGGAAGGACGAGACCATGGAGGGATTTGTAAACCAGGATGAGAATTTTGAAATCGAGATGTTTCTTAACCGGGAGCCAATGTAGGTCAGCAAGCATAGGGATGATGGGTGAGCGGGACTTGGTGCGAGTTAGGACTTGGGTAGCCGAGTTTTGGATGACCTCAAGTTTATGTCGGGTAGAATGTGGGAGGCCAGCCAGGAGTGCATTGGAATAGTCAAGTTTGATGGTAACAAAGGAATGGATGAGAGTTTCAGCAGCAAATGAGCTGAGACAGGGGCGGAGATGGGCAATGTTACAGAGGTGGAAATAGGCGGTTTTACTTATGCCGTGGATATGTGGCTGGGAGCTCATTTCAGCGTCAAATATGACATCAAGGTTGTGAACAGTTTGGTTCAGCCTCAGACATGCTAGGGAGAGGGATGGAGTCGGTGGCTAGGGAATTGTGGTAGGGACCGAAGACAATGGCTTTAGTTTTCCCAATATTTAATTGGAGAAAATTTCTGCTCATCCAGTACTGGATGTTGGCAAAGCAGTCTGACAATTTAGAGACCGTGGAGGGGTCGAGAAAAGTGGTGCTGAGGTAGAGCTGGGTGTCGCCAGCATATATGTGGAAACTGACGCTGTGTTTTCAGATGATGTCGCCAGGGGGTAACATGTAGATATAAATAGGAGGAGGCCAAGGTTGATCCTTGGGGGACACCAAAGGTAACGATGCAGTAGTGGGAAGATAAGCAATTGCAGGTGATTCTCTGGCTATGATTAGATAGATAAGAATGTAACCAGGCGAGTGCAGTTCCACCTAGCTAGAAGATGATGGAGAGGTGTTGGAGGAGGATGGAATGGTCAACCGCTGCAGGCAGGTCAAAGTACGAGGAGGGATAGATTACCTTTGTCACAGTCACATTGATATCATTTATTAGTAGTGTAAACAGTAGGGAACATAAAGCAGCCCTGACCATTCATCATCATCAAATGTTTGCTATCACCTGGAGAGTTTTCAATCCAGTTGACTAATTACTGTTAATTTCATGAGCTTAAATATCTCTCATTATTAAACACAGTCAAAAAACCAAGTATTTTTCCCACCAGCTAGTTCTTTTCCACTTCAGAGACTTGGACACATAAATCTAGACTGACACTCCAGTGCAGTGCTGAGGGAGTGCTGCACTGTCTGAGGTACCGTCTTTCGGATGAGATGTTAAAGCGAGGCCCCGTCTGCTCTCTCAGCTGGACGTAAAAGATCCCATGGCACTATTTTGAAGAAGAGCAGGGGAGTTATCCCCAGTACCTTGGCCAATATTTATCCCTCAACCAACATCACTAAAACAGATTATCTGGTCATCGTCACATTGCTGTTTGTGGCAGCTTGCTCTGCGCAAATTGGCTGCCACGTTTCCCACATTACAACAGTGACTACACTTCAAAAAGTACTTAATTGGCTGTAAAGCGCTTTGAGACGTCCAGTGGTCGTGAAAGGTGCTACAGAAATGCAAGTCTTTCTTTTTCTTTTTCTTTCTAATACATCCTCAAAGATTTGTAGAACCTTTATCTGTCATGGTTTATTTCTTCTAAATTCGCACTGGCTGCTCCTTTTGCCCTCTGCACTCTTTGGATGAAAATTGATATCCTCTTGTAAAATGCCCTTGAACATTTTCTCCACTACAGTCAATACTACCTAGCTTGTAATCCAAGGTTCACATCTCACTCTGTTTTTAAATACCAGGATAACTTTGTTGTCCTTTGGTCGTCAGGTAGAGCTCCTGTATTTCTTGACCTCCTTAATGTGTTTGCTAGAAGTATTCCCTATTTCCTCTTTCATTTCCTTGTGGATTCTAGGGTTTATTTTGCTTGGCCAAGGTGGCTACTGGACCCATCCCTTGGGTTTCTTCATCACACACCACACATTTCAGTGACCTCTGCATATGTTGTAGATTTCAGAGTAAAAATGTCTGATCGGGAATTAGTCACCAGTCTTTGTTTGTGAGGAATTCATTGAAAGATGTCTACCATTTCCTGATCTTCCACAATATTTCTATCCAACTTGAACTTTAAAGGAATGATCTGACCGTTAACACTTCGTATATAGCTGAATTTTTTATGCTCCCTTTTGTCATTTTCACAGGGGCTGTAGGCCAGAAAACAAAAGGTAAAATGTTGTATCTCTATCTAACCAATGCTCCCAGCAAGTGTGGTTCCCCACTGTGTGGGCTAGATTGCGGAATTAACCCGCACAATCCAACTTTTCATTGGCAATTTACTTCTCCTGATATCCATTTAGTTAAACTCAATTTATCTTTGTGCAATACAAT
This sequence comes from Pristiophorus japonicus, assembly GCF_044704955.1. Classification (NCBI taxonomy): domain Eukaryota; kingdom Metazoa; phylum Chordata; class Chondrichthyes; family Pristiophoridae; genus Pristiophorus; species Pristiophorus japonicus. The sequence continues at coordinate 38,407,722 of NC_091978.1, forward strand.
TCTCACTGTATTATGTTTCCTTGCCTCTTTTAAAATAACTCTGCTTCGCCTTTGCTCTGCATTCAGCCCCTGTGGACTTTGTTCTCCTTGTGTTACTTCTTTGTCTCAGACACATTTTCTATCCACATCCTTTAATCTTTAATCATACTCCAATGTAAAAACAGAAAAGCCCTGATATTAATTTGGAGCAGGATTTGGGTGGGCATGGGCCAAGGTGGACAGTAAACTAAAACAAAAGACAGAAAAAAGATGAGTGGAGGTGGAGGGCAGAGAAGCCAGAGGCAAGAAACAAAAAGGGCCACTGAATATAAAAGGGCTGCAGGAGGGGTCAAAACTAAAAATCATGGTTTAAAAACTATGATGAAAACACTCTACCGAAACGCACGCAGCATTCGAAAGCAAGTAAATGAGTTGACGGCACAAATCATTACAAATGGGTATGATTTGATGGCCATTACAGAAACATGGTTGCAAGGTGGCCAAGACTGGGAATTAAACATACAGGGGTATCTGACGATTCAGAAAGATAGGCAAGAAGGGAAAGGAGGTGGGGTAGCTCTGTTAATAAAAGATGATATCAGGACAATTGTGAGGGATGATATTGGCTCCAATGAACAAAATGTTGAATCATTGTGGGTGGAGATTAGAGATAGTAAAGGGAAAAAGTCACTGGTCGGCGTAGTTTATAGGCCCCCAAATAATAACTTCACGGTGGGGCGGGCAATAATCAAGGGAATAATGGAGGCATGTGAAAAAGGAACGGCAGTAGTCATGGGGGATTTTAACCTACATATCGATTGGTCAAATCAAATCGCACGGGGTAGCCTAGAGGAGGAATTCATAGAATGCATACGGGATTGTTTCCTAGAACAGTATGTAACAGAACCTACAAGGGAGCAAGCCATCTTAGATCTGGTCCTTTGTAATGAGACAGGAAAAATAAACGATCTCCTCGTAAAAGATCCTCTCGGAATGAGTGATCACAATGTGGTTGAATTTGTAATACAGATTGAGGATGAGGAACTTATGTCAGAAACGAGCGTACTATGCTTAAACAAAGGGGACTACAGTGGGATGAGGGCAGAGTTGGCTAAAGTAGACTGGAAACAAGGACTAAACGGTGGCACAATTGAGGAACAGTGGAGGACTTTTAAGGAGCTCTTTCATAGTGCACAACAAAAATATATTCCAGTGAAAAAGAAGGGCGGCAAGAGAAGGGATAACCAGCCGTGGATAATCAAGGAAATAAAGGAAGGTATCAAATCAAAGACCAATGCGTATAAGGTGGCCAAGGCTAATGGGAAACTAGAGGATTGGGAAAATTTTAAGCAACAGCAAAGAATGACTAAAAAAGCAATAAAGAAAGGGAAGAAAGATTACGAAGGTAAACTTGCGCAAAACATAAAAACAGATAGTAAAAGCTTTTACAGATATATAAAATGGAAAAGAGTGACTAAAGTAAATGTTGGTCCCTTAGAAGATGAAAAGGGGGATTTAATAATGGGAAATGTGGAAATGGCTGAGACCTTAACCAATTATTTTGCTTCCGTCTTCACAGTGGAAGACACAAAAAACATGCCAAAATCTGCAGGCCACAGGAATGTGGGAAGGAAGGACCTTGAGACAATCACTATCACTAGGGGGGTAGTGCTGGACAGGCTAATGGGACTGAAGGTAGACAAGTCCCCTGGTCCTGATGAAATGCATTCCAGGGTATTAAAAGAGATGGCAGAAGTTATAGCAGATGCATTCGTTATAATCTACCAAAATTCTCTGGACTCTGGGGAGGTACCAGCAGATTGGAAAGCAGCTAATGTAACGCCTCTGTTTAAAAAAGGGGGCAGGCAAAAGGCAGGTAACTATAGGCCGGTTAGTTTAACATCTGTAGTGGGGTAAATGCTTGAAACTATCATTAAGGAAGAAATAGCGGGACATCTAGATAGGAATAGTGCAATCAAACAGACGCAGCATGGATTCATGAAAGGGAAATCATGTTTGACTAACTTACTGGAATTCTTTGAGGATATAACGAGCATGGTGGATAAAGGTGTACCGATAGATGTGGTGTATTTAGATTACCAAAAGGCATTCGATAAGGTGCCACCGAAAGGTTACTACAGAAGATAAAGGTACGCGGAGTCAGAGGAAATGTATTAGCATGGATAGAGAATTGGCTGGCGAACAGAAAGCAGAGAGTCGGGATAAATGGGTCCTTTTCCGGTTGGAAATCAGTGGTTAGTGGTGTGCCACAGGGATCGGTGCTGGGACCACAACTGTTTACAATATACATAGATGACCTAGAAGAGGGGACAGAGTGTAGTGCAACAAAATTTGCAGATGACACTAAGATTAGTGGGAAAGCGAGTTGTGTAGAGGACTCAGAGAGGCTGCAAGGAGATTTGGATAGGTTAAGCGAATGGGCTAAGGTTTGGCAGATGGAATACAATGTCGGAAAGTGTGAGGTCATCCACCTTGGGGAAAAAAAACAGTAATAGGGAATATTATTTGAATGGGGAGAAATTACAACATGCTGTGGAGCAGAGGGACCTGGGGTCCTTGTACATGAAACTCTTTTTGGTCCTTGTACATGAATCCCAAAAGGTTAGTTTGCAGGTGCTGCAGGTAATCAGGAAGGCAAATGGAATGTTGGCCTTCATTGCGAGAGGGATGGAGTACAAAAGCAGGGAGGACTTGCTGCAACTGTATAAGGTATTGGTAAGGCCGCACCTGGAGCACTGCATGCAGTTTTGGTCACCTTAAGGAAGGATATACTAGCTTTGGAAGGGGTACAGAGAAGATTCACTAGGCTGATTCCAGAAATGAGGGGGTTACCTTATGATGATAGATTGAGTGGACTGGGTCTTTACTCCTTGGAGTTCAGAAGGATGAGGGGTGATCTTATAGAAACATTTAAAATCATGAAAGTGATAGACAAGATAGAGGCAGAGAGGTTGTTTCCATTGGTAGGGGAGACTAGAACTAGGGGGCACAGCCTCAAAATACGGAGGAGCCAATTTAAAACCAAGTTGAGAAAGAATTTCTTCTCCCAGAGGGTTGTGAATCTGTGGAATTCTCTGCCTAAGGAAGCAGTTTGAGGCTAGCTCATTGAATGTTTTCAAGTCCAAAGATAGATAGATTTTTAACCAATAAGGGAATTAAGGGTTACGGGGAGAGGGCGGGTAAGTGGCGCTGAGTCCACGACCAGATCAGCCATGATCTTATTGAATGGCGGAGCAGGCTCGAGGGGCTAGATGGCCTACTCCTGTTCCTAATTCTTATGTTCTTATGACTCCGAACCCAGCAGCGTGAGGCCCGGGAGATTTTAACTCTGGCCTCGTGTGCTTAGGCTCAGTCAGTCTTCTGCCGAAACCAACGGTGTACCAGCAGGTGGGAGGGCAATGTCAGGCCATCACCGGGGAACAAAGCAACAGTCCCCGTTGCGGGTAAGTGGCTGGGAGAGTGTTTGACAGGGATCCCATGATCGCGGGGTAATGGGCATGGCGGGTGGGGGGCGGGGGGGGGGGGGAGGGTGCCCGCGACAGAGAGTGACATCTCGGCGGGTAAGTCCCACGGGTAATTTGAACTGTATCCCCACCCCACACAGTTTCTGCTGGGCAGGCAGGGTTAAAATTGCCCCAAATATGTTGGAAACACACATGTCAGTCAGCATGTATAAGCAGCATCTGTTCAGCCTCCAAAGAACTCACTTCAGGAGTGGAAGCAAGTCTTCCTCGATTCCGAGGGACTGCCTATGATGATGATAGGGAGAACAGATAAGTTATTCCCTCGGGCGCAGACTCTTCTTCAGAACCGAAAAGTAAGAGGCACATCACAAAAGGGGGTGGTATGTATAAACAAACAGAGAGGAATTGTGCCTTTGGTTGGAAAAACTGCAGAGGAAGGGAGGAAACGAATTTAAGGAGCTAGGAGCTAAATTAAAAAGTAGGACCTCAAAAGTAGTAATCTCGGGATTGCTACCAGTGCCACGTGATAGTCAGAGTAGGAATCGCAGGATAGCGCAGATGAATACGTGGCTTGAGCAGTGGTGCAGCAGGGAGGGATTCAAATTCCTGGGGCATTGGAACCGGTTCTGGGGGAGGTGGGACCAGTACAAACCGGACGGTCTGCACCTGGGCAGGACCGGAACCAATGTCCTAGGGGGAGTGTTTGCTAGTGCTGTTGGGGAGGATTTAAACTAATATGGCAGGGGGATGGGAACCAATGCAGGGAGACAGAGGGAGACAAAAAGGAGGCAAAACCAAAAGACAGAAAGGAGATGAGGAAAAGTGGAGGGCAGAGAAACCCAAGGCAAAGAACAAAAAGGGCCACTGTACAGCAAAATTCTAAAAGGACAAAGGATGTTAAAAAAACAAGCCTGAAGGCTTTGTGTCTTAATGCAAGGAGTATCCACAATAAGGTGGATGAATTAACTGTGCAAATACATGTTAACAAATATGATGTGATTGGGATTACGGAGACGTGGCTCCAGGATGATCAGGGCTGGGAACTCAACATCCAGGGGTATTCAACATTCAGGAAGGATAGAATAAAAGGAAAAGGAGATGGGGTAGCATTGCTGGTTAAAGAGGAGATTAATGCAATAGTTAGGAAAGACATTAGCTTGGATGATGTGGAATCTATATGGGTAGAGCTGCAGAACACCAAAGGGCAAAAATTGTTAGTGGGAGTTGTGTACAGACCTCCAAACAATAGTAGTGATGTTGGGGAGGGTATCAAACAGGAAATTAGGGGTGCATGCAATAAAGGTGCAGCAGTTATAATGGGTGACTTTAATATGCACATAGATTGGGCGAGCCAAACTGGAAGCAATACGGTGGAGGAGGATTTCCTGGAGTGCATAAGGGATGGTTTTCTTGACCAATATGTTGAGGAACCAACTAGGGGGGAGGCCATCTTAGACTGGGTGTTGTGTAATGAGAGAAGATTAATTAGCAATCTCATTGTGCGAGGCCCCTTGGGGAAGAGTGACCATAATATGGTGGAATTCTGCTTTAAAGAAGGGTAACTTTGAAGGTATGAGGCATGAATTGGCTAGGATAGATTGGCGAATGATACTTAAGGGGTTGACTGTGGATGGGCAATGGCAGACATTTAGAGACCGCATGGATGAACTACAACAATTGTACATTCCTGTCTGGCGTAAAAATAAAAATGGGAAGGTGGCTCAACCGTGGCTATCAAGGGAAATCAGGAATAGTATTAAAGCCAAGGAAGTGGCATACAAATTGGCCAGAAATAGCAGCGAACCCGGGGACTGGGAGAAATTTAGAACTCAGCAGAGGAGGACAAAGGGTTTGATTAGGGCAGGGAAAATGGAGTACGAGAAGAAGCTTGCAGGGAATATTAAGGCGGATTGCAAAAGTTTCTATAGGTATGTAAAGAGAAAAAGGTTAGTAAAGACAAACGTAGGTCCCCTGCAGTCAGAATCAGGGGAAGTCATAACGGGGAACAAAGAAATGGCAGACCAATTGAACAAGTACTTTGGTTCGGTATTCACGAAGGAGGACACCAACAACCTTCCGGATATAAAAGGGGTCAGAGGGTCTAGTAAGGAGGAGGAACTGAGGGAAATCTTTATTAGTCAGGAAATTGTGTTGGGGAACTTGATGGGATTGAAGGCCGATAAATCCCCAGGGCCTGATGGACTGCATCCCAGAGTACTTAAGGAGGTGGCCTTGGAAATAGCGGATGCATTGACAGTCATTTTCCAACATTCCATTGACTCTGGATCAGTTCCTATCGAGTGGAGGGTAGCCAATGTAACCCCACTTTTAAAAAAAGGAGGGAGAGAGAAAACAGGGAATTATAGACTGGTCAGCCTGACCTCAGTAGTGGAATCAATTATTAAGGATATCATAGCAGTGCATTTGGAAAATGGTGACATGATAGGTCCAAGTCAGCTTGGATTTGTGAAAGGGAAATCATGCTTGACAAACCTTCTGGAATTTTTTGAGGATGTTTCCAGTAAAGTGGACAAGGGAGAACCAGTTGATGTGGTATATTTGGACTTTCAGAAGGCTTTCGACAAGGTCCCACACAAGAGATTAATGTGCAAAGTTAAAGCACATGGGATTGGTGGTAGTGTGCTGACATGGATTGAGAACTGGTTGTCAGACAGGAAGCAAAGAGTAGGAGTAAATGGGTACTTTTCAGAATGGCAGGCAGTGACTAGTGAGGTACCGCAAGGTTCTGTGCTGGGGCCCCAGCTGTTTACATTGTACATTAATGATTTAGACGAGGGGATTAAATGTAGTATCTCCAAATTTGCGGATGACACTAAGTTGGGTGGCAGTGTGAGCTGCGAGGAGGATGCTATGAGGGAGGCTGCAGAGTGACTTGGATAGGTTAGGTGAGTGGGCAAATGTATGGCAGATGAAGTATAATGTGGATAAATGTGAGGTTATCCACTTTGGTGGTAAAAACAGAGAGACAGACTATTATCTAAATGGTGACAGATTAGGAAAAGGGGAGGTGCAACGAGACCTGGGAGTCATGGTACATCAGTCATTGAAGGTTGGCATGCAGGTACAGCAGGCGGTTAAGAAAGCAAATGGCATGTTGGCCTTCATAGCGAGGGGATTTGAGTACAGGGACAGGGAGGTGTTGCTACAGTTGTACAGGGCCTTGGTGAGTCCACACCTAGAGTATTGTGTACAGTTTTGGTCTCCTAACTTGAGGAAGGACATTCTTGCTATTGAGGGAGTGCAGCGAAGATTCACCAGACTGATTCCCGGGATGGTGGGACTGACCTATCAAGAAAGACTGGATCAACTGGGCTTGTATTCACTGGAGTTCAGAAGAATGAGAGGGGACCTCATAGAAACGTTTAAAATTCTGACGGGTTTAGACAGGTTAGATGCAGGAAGAATGTTCCTGATGTTGGGGAAGTCCAGAACCAGGGGTCACAGTCTAAGGATAAGGGGTAAGCCATTTAGGACCGAGATGAGGAGAAACTTCTTCACCCAGAGAGTGGTGAACCTGTGGAATTCTCTACCACAGAAAGTAGTTGAGGCCAATTCACTAAATATATTCAAAAGGAAGTTAGATGAAGTCCTTACTACTAGGGGGATCAAGGGGTATGGCGAGAAAGCAGGAATGGGGTACTGAAGTTGCATGTTCAGCCATGAACTCATTGAATGGCGGTGCAGGCTAGAAGGGCTGAATGGCCTACTCCTGCACCTATTTTCTATATTTCTATAACTACTGCCTCATCAGCTTAACATCAATTGTGGACAAGTTACTGGCATCTATCATTAGGGACAGAGTGATTGAGCACTTGCGTAAGAATGACATGATCAAACCGAGTCAGTATGGATTTATGAAGTGTTGGTCGTGTCTGACTAATCTAATGTAATTTAATTTTTTGAGGCGTTCATGTTGAGTATACATGGTGGGTATACGTGGTGGGTATACATGGTGGGTATACGTGGTGGGTATACATGGTGGGTATACATGGTGGGTACACATGGTGGGTATACATGGTGGGTACTGGCGTGGTGGGTATACGTGGTGGATATACGTGGTGGGTATACGTGGTGGGTACTAGCGTGGTGGGTATACATGGTGGGTATACGTGGTGGGTATACATGGTGGGTACTAGCGTGGTGGGTATACATGGTGGGTACTAGCGTGGTGGGTATACATGGTGGGTATACATAGTGGGTATACATGGTGGGTATACGTGGTGGGTACTAGCATGGTGGGTATACGTGGTGGGTACTAGCGTGGTGGGTATACATGGTGGGTACTAGCGTGGTGGGTATACATGGTGGGTACTAGCGTGGTGGGTATACGTGGTGGGAACTAGCGTGGTGGGTAGGGGAATGTAAATGGATATTGTCTATATGGACCTCCAGGAGGCACTTGATAAGGTTCTGCACAAAGGATTATTAGCAAAAATGAAAGTGGGCGGAATTGGAGATAACCTTGTGACATGGGTTGGTAATTGATTGGGAGGGAGGAGACAGAGCATGGGAATAAAGGGAACATACTCTGATTGGCTGGTGTTCCCGAGGGACCTGTACTGGGGCTTCAGCTTTTCACTATATATATCTCAATGATTTCAATATTGGAATAGAGAGTTGTATATCGAAGTTTGCAGATGATATGAGGCACTGTATTGTGTGTAGATGGGAGCAATAATTTATAAAGAGATAGACAGACAAAGTGAGGGGGCAAAACTTTGACAGACGGAGCTCATTGTGGGGCCGTATGAGATCATCCACTTTGGATCCATGAAAGACAACCAGAATATTTTCTTAATGGTGAGAAACTAATAGCTATAGAGAAGCAAAGGGATTTGGGTATCCATGTAAAAAAATCACTAAAAGTTGGTGCACAGGTACATTAAGTAATCAAAAAAGGTTAACATAACGTTGGCCTTTATTTCAAGTAGGATGGAATTCAAAAGTGAGGAAGTGATGGTTCAGTTGTAAAGAACCTTGGTCAGACTCCATCTGGAGTACTGCATTCAGTTTTGGGCACCAATCCTCGGGAAAGATATATTGGCCTTGGAGGCAATACACAGCCGATTCATCAGAATTATACCAGGACTTACAGGATTAAATTATGAGGACAACTTGCATAAACATAGTTTATATTGCCTTGACTTTTGAAGGTTGAAAGGTGTGCTAATTACAATAGTGGCTACACTTCAAAAGCACTTCATTAGCTGTGAGGCGCTTTGGGACATCCTGAGGTCATGAAAGATACTATGTAAACGCAAGTTATTCCTGTATTTCTTTTAATTGAGGTATAGATCTAATTGAATGGCAGAACAGGCTTGAGGGGCTGGTCTATTCCTGATCCTATGAGGGGAAGCATCAATAGAATGATCATCTCAATCAAGTAATACACAGCAGCATTGAAAAAATAAACGACATTAAAGAAACAACTGATAGAAAGAAAGACTTGGAATTATATAGCACCTTTCACGACCACTGGATGTCTCAAAGCGCTTTACAGAAAATGAAATACTTTTGGAGTGCAGTCACTGTTGAAATGTAGGAAATGCAGCAGCCAATTTGTGCACAGCAAGCTCCCACAAACAGTAATGTGATAATGACCAGATAATCTGTTTTAGTGATGTTGATTGAGGGATAAATATTGGCCAGGGCACCGAGGATAACTCCCCTGCTCTTCTTCGAAATAGTGCCATGGGATCTTTTACGTCCACCTGAGAGAGCAGACGGGGCCTCGGTTTAACGTCTCAGCCGAAGGACGGGCATGTGACTAGCTAAGGGTAATGATGGAAATGGAAGAGATGGAAAAAGTGGAAAACCAGGGGGTCTGATATGAAATTAAAATAGGTTTGAAATTCAAGATATAGTTAAAGTCTGAAGTTAATTAAGTCAATGTTCAGACCAGAGTGTTGCAGGGAGCTGAGGAAAAAAATGAGATATTGGAATAGAAATTGGTTCAGACCTGTTTTCGGCTGTATAACGGATCCTGTGTATGGATCCCAATCGGGAGGCACAAGGCTCGCCGGAAATTGGGCCTAGTTTGAGTGAGCTGCCACCGCCTGTCGTGACCACATGCAGCTCGCCCATTTCACCTGTGAAAGTCAGGGTAAGCTTGATGTGGAAATATGTTGGTGGTGGTGGAAATGGCAGAAGGTGACGGCAGATTTGGAAGGTGGTAGGATGGAAGTGCAGACTAGGGACTCTGTTATGGTTGTCAGAGGAAGGGGAGGTGGTCAGGGCAGAAGCACAGGAAGTGGGACAGACCCAATCCATCCTGTTCGGGGTCAATCTCGTTGACTACTGCGGAGGGGAACCCCTAACTGAAGAAAAAGGAGGACATTTCAGGAGGTCTGGAATAAAAAGGTAGAGCCATTGGAGCAGAGTTGAGAGGGATGGAGAAACTAGGAGAAATGGGAGTCTTTATAGGATCCAGGCTGGGAAGAAGCCAGCTCCGTGTAGTTATGGGAGTTAGTGGGCTTGCAGTAGATGTCAATGAAAAGCCCATTGCTGGAGATCAAGAGCTGCATTGCCAGGAAGGGATGCAAGGAGTCAGGGATGGACTATGTGAAGGCGAGGAACAGGAGGAAGTTGGAAGTATAGTTAATGAATTCTGCTTCACCTGGCCCCTCCAGGGTCAATTTTACACGTGCCTTGAAGGGACTCTTCTGTCTGCAGACCAGTTGCAGACCTGTTTTAAGCCTGGCAAGAAAGCTGTGGTGGCTTCCACACTCAGGCCCCAGTTATGGTATACCTATATAAAACACTCGAGTATTGTGCCCATTTCCGGGCACTACACTTTAGGAAGGATGTGAAGGCTTTGGAGAGGGTACAGAAGAGGTTTGCTAGAATGGTACCAGGGATGAAGGATTATATTTGCGTGGACAGACCGCAGAAGCTGGGGCTGTTCTCCTGGGAGCAGAGTGGGCTCTGAGGAGATTAGACCAAGGTGTTTAAAATTATGAAGGATTTAGGTAGAGTAAATAAAGAGAAAGTATTTCCAATAGTTGAAGGATCGATAACCCGGGCACAGATTTAAGGTAATTGGCAAAAGAACCAGAGGCGAGATGAGGAAAAACCTTTTTACGCAACGAGTGGTTAGGATTTGGAATGCACAGCCTGATAGGGTGGTGGATACAGATTCAATAGTAGCCTTCAAAAGGGGATTGAATAAATACTTGAAGGAGAAAATATTGCAGGGGTATGGGGAAAGAGCGGGGAAGTAGGACTAACTGGATTGCTTGTCAAACGAGCCGGTGCAGACTCGATGGGCCGAATGGCTTCCTTCTGTGCTGTACTATTTTACGCCCCTATGATTCTATGAAAATACAGTTGGGGTGCCATTGATGCAATCATTTCATGAAATCCTCGCCTGCTTTAGGAGTGCAACTCATCCAGCTGCAGGTTATTATTAAAAATGGCGTGGAAAGGTTGTGTCCCAAGCGGGAAAGTAACCTGTTCGATTTTAACTGACCACATGCCCAGTTTCTGCCAGACGGATAGGGTTCAAATCGACCCCACACTTTGCAATCTTGCAATGAGAATGTAAAAGATAGTTCAATGCCTCATAAGTTGATCAGAAAGGAAACGTTTCACCTATACTGGAGATCAATTGGAAACGGAGAACATTCTGGGACCTGGCAGATACCGTTAGTTGCATAGATATTCATGGTTATTATGCATCCAAGGGACTGTTTTCAATATATGAAGTGCAGGATCTCTCTGGTCGCTATGCGCAGTGAGATCAGAAACACATATTTACAATGTCAATACACAGCAACCAGAGCAGATCTTCCCCAAGGATGGACAAGAATAACTGGAAAGTATGATCAAACAATAAGTTGGAAAGTGTGGGTGTAGTTATTTTAGAAGATAATGGAAGTATTCATATCCATTTTCAACTTGCCATTCTTGGGACTCCATCCCTAAACCCTTCTGCCTCTGGGTTTCCTTCTCCTTTCAAGATCTTGCTCAGAATTCACCTCCGCTCAAGCTTTTGGTCGCTCCCCTAATTTGTCCATCTTTTGCTCGCAATCCATTTTCCTTTTGCCGCTGTGAAGCACTGTGGGCCATGTTTCCACATTATAGGCGCTATGTCAGCGTAGATTGCTGTTGCTGGTGTTGTTACCTCAAGTGTAATGTCAAGAAATGCACACACAAAAAAAGAGCAGTGAGACTATCATCAGGGAAATCCACACACAGCATTAGGGGGTTTTATTCCAAGTTTGTATTGGAGGCTGGGAATAGTCTGCCTGTTAAGATATTGACCAGAAAGCAACTCTTACTGGTGATTAGAAAGCAACTCTTACCATTGGGATATCTTAAGGAATTATGATTAACTTAACACTATGTTTCTCAATATGCTGATTCGCATTAAGTATGATTCTTTAAATGGGGGTGCTGATAACAGGGATTGGCTTGGAGGAACATCAGTAGGGTCGCTGTATGGGAGCGAACCAAAAGGTGTTTTCTGCTTTAGTCTTAATTCAGCGCTCTAGCACTGTCGGGCTCAGGAACTCCGCCAAGCTCTGATAATGTTGTCAGTGCTTAAAAAAAACAGAAGTTGCTCAAAATACACAGCAGGTCAGCCAGAATCGGAGCTCTGACGAAGGATCTCCACCCGACACGTGAACCCGTTTCTTCTCTTTTCAGATACTGACAGACCTACTGTACATTTCCAGGAATTTCTGTCGATATTTCAGATTTCCAGCATTTATATTTTTTTTCTCTCTTTAAACTGCCCACTGTTTAAACAAGCCTATTCGAATAAATCAACAGACAGAGAAATATACATAAGGATCTCATAGGCGATTCAAAATTCCAGATTGTTTTTCAAACTATGCAAAGCTATTGCAAACTAGCATTCGAGTAAATGGCAGCATTTGGAGCTTTTCATTGAAGCAGTCGTATGGTATAATAAAACATAGAAAAATAGAAAGTTACTGCACAGAAGGAGCCATTTTGGCCCATCGTATCCATGTCGGCCAACAAAGAACCGCACGGCCCTTGGTCAGCGGCCCTGAAGGTTACATATAAACCTATGAACAATGAACAATGGCAGAAAGGTAAAGAGCACCCAGCCCAACCAGTCCGCCCCACACAATTGCGACACCCCTTACACTGAATCATTCTACACTCCACCCCAACCGGAGCCATGTGATCTCCTGGGAGAGGCAAAAACCAGATAAAAACTGAGAGATGAGAACAAGGATTGTCGGAAAGGATCTTTAGCAAATCAAAGCACTATAAGTAAGGCAAAAGTCTGGGACCATGGAGAGGGACTCGCTCTCATTCTGAAACATCTAGGGGCTTGATTTCTTTCGGAAGGTTGTTGGTTATCATGCTCTTGGCAAATTCCTTTGTCCGCTATTTAATAAAATCTTTAATTCATTTAAATCGAATAGGCTAATGATTACAGAAAAACAGCACACAAGGGGGAAAGCTAGTTAGGTACATGAGGGAGAAAGGAATAGAATGATATGGCGATAGGGTGAATAAGGTGGGAATACGTTCATGTGGAACATAAACACCTGCATAGACTTGGTGAGCCAAATGGCTTATTTCTGTGCTGTAAAATTCTATGTAATAATTTGGGGGAATGAAGGGATATGGGGATAATACGGGGAAGGTGGAGTTGAGGTAGAAGGTCCGCCATGATCTTGTTGAATGGTGGAGCAGGCTCGAAGGGCCAAATGTTCGACTGTTGCTCCTGTTTCTTATGTTCTTATAAAGGATTTTTATCTGAATGCGTTAAGTGCCTCATGGGACGGCTGTCCGAAACCAGATGGCCAAGTACTTCCAGAGGATTTTCCCTTTGGGTGGATCGCCCATGTTAAATAGAACCGGTGGATCCTCCCTTTTTCACCTTGGCAGCGTTTAAGCATTTATTTCTCATTTTGGGCAAACGGACATTTTATTCAACAGAGTTGTAACAGCTTTTCTTTGGTAATTTGTAGTCAGGCCCAGGTTTACGCAGCCCACCAAAATGCGTCGCCGAGTGATAGCCCGGCCCGTGGGCAGCTCAATCCGGCTGAAGTGCGCTGCGAGCGGGCACCCCCAGCCCGATATCGCCTGGCTGAAGGACAACAAGCCTCTCACGCCTCAGGACATGGGAGACGCCAAGAAAAAGAAGTGGACTTTGACCCTGAAAAGCTTAAGGCCCGGAGACAGTGGGAAGTACACGTGCCGTGTCTATAGCAGAGCGGGCGAAATAAATGCAACGTACAAGGTTGAAGTAATCCGTAAGTACTGCACTGGATTTAAGAAGGGATTAAAGTAATGGTCTATTTGAAGACAGTTGCAAGCGGTCTTTATGTTTACAATGAGAAACACATGGGCGAATCTGTGCTCGGCTCCGAAAGAGTCGGACCTGGAGCGCGTTGCACATCTGGTAGTGATAAGGCTGTGCAGCTGTGTGCAGATGCTAAATGTGTTTTCATTCTAAACACAGGAGCAGAGATGCAAAACTCAAATCAGGCCTCATCCCACTGTCAGATGTGGTGGCTTTATTTCTAAAATCTGATTCAGGCAGCAGCGAAAAAAAAAAAGAAGGCAACTTTTTTTTCAACTTTGTCATTCAGCATCAAAAACAAATATTTATTCTTCACATGTCTCACTGTTACCGGAGATTTGTTGCTTCGAGTCTTTTACTTTTCTAAAACAGACAGATGTTTTCAAGAATCATTTTCATTAAGTTTTTAAACTGAAAAGCAGTTGATTTTAGGATTGATTAAAGGATTACTGGATTCATCACCCCCCACCCGTTACCACCACAGTTTTCTCCCCTCCTCAAGGCTGGGCAGCTCCAGCCAGTTGAATATCGGATTTGAGGCAGAATGTAGAGAAAAGTTTTTTAGGCTTGCATAGTAATGTCTTCGAAATGTCAGCTGAAATCCGAAGATGGCAGAGATTGCTTGACCTACTTTTTCTGCATTGCCGTGGGACACTCGTTCTGCTGTTTAGCCACAGAGGCTGACATTTATACCGAATGGCTTATTTCCCTCGCTGTACTGCCTCGCCCTTTTAAGGCACTGACCCGTGCTGAAGTGCGATTCCACAGGTAGTGGCAACCCTCTCTTACCATGCGCAACCAGCCATTCTTCCTGCGCAAGCCTAGACATGGAGAGGGTCTTCAGGCCATTGTACCATGGGAACCATTATAGCCAAATTCAGTCATGTCCTCTGTAATGTATTTGCTTAAGAATTCATAGCAATACATTGCTATTAAGAACTAATTGGTTTATTAGCAAAAGGTTTAACTATCACACTACACATTACCAGTTCATCCACCGGGCTCACACATTGCCTCATCCGTGGATACTCTGAACCCAACTGGCTGGGGTTTTATTGAGTGTTGTGAACATCACGTGACTGGCTAAGCCACTCCCAACTCAACAGCTCTACAAACCTGTGAGCATTCTCACAGGTACATACATTACACCCTCCTTGACCTGATATCCAGTAGACATCACTAGATGCCATTCAAGAACAGGAAACATTTTTTTTTCTGCTCCCAGAAGCAGATTTTTTTTTTTTCCTGCTCCCAGAAGCAAAATGTATCTCCCTGTCAGCGAACACAACACAAGCCAAGGTTTGATGTTCAGGCCTTCTGCTCTGTATGGCTTATCACTACACTAGGCATTTACCCTTCAGGCCATCCGGAAGATCACAAGTCATTCTTCATATAGCGATAAATTACTTGAAATTAATTTTGTTATGTATTAAGTGTATTCACTTCAAATAAGAATGCATACAGGTAATTCCCCCACATGTACCACCTTGTATGGTATGAGCTATACAGACCAGAAATATGCGGTTCCCAGTCTGTGTTGAAATACTGATTTCAGCTGCGGCTTTTATGTAGGAAAGAACTTGCATTTATATAGAGCCTTCCATATGCTCAAGACATGCCAAAACGCTTTACAGCCAATGAAGTACTTTTGAAGTTTAATCGCTGTTCTAATATAGGAAACGTGGCAGCCAAGTTATGCACAGCAAGGTCCCACAAACAGCAACGAGCCAACAACCAGACAATTTGTTTTACTGATGTTGGTTGAGGGATAAATATTGACCAGGACACTGGGAAAAGCTCCCCTACTCTTTAAATAGTGCCATGGGATCTTTTAGTTTGACATCAAGTTTGCAGATGACACTAAACTGAACTGGGTGGCGGTGTGAGCTGTGTGGGGGACGCTAAGAGGTGACTTGGACAGGTTAGGTAAGTGGGCAAATGCATGGCAGATGCAGTATAATGTGGATAAATATGAGGTTATCCATTTTGGGGGCAAAAACACAAAGGCAGAATATTATCTGAAAGGCGGCAGATTAGGAAAAGGAGAGGTGCAACGAGACCTGGGTGTCATGGTTCATCAGTCATTGAAGGTTGGCATGCAGGTACAGCAGGCGGTGAAGAAGGCAAATGGTATATTGGCCTTCATAGCTAGAGGATTTGAGTATGGGAGCAGGGAGGTCTTACTGCAGTTGTACAGGGCCTTAGTCAGGCCTAACCTGGAATATTGTGTTCAGTTTTGGTCTCCTAATCTGAGGAAGGACGTTCTTACTATTGAGGGAGTGCAGCGAAGGTTCACCAGACTAACTCCAGGGATGGCTGGACTGTCATATGAGGAGAGATTGGATCAACTGGGCCTTTATTCACTGGAGTTTAGAAGGATGAGAGGGGATCTCATAAAAACGTATAAGATTCTGACGGGACTGGACAGGTTAGATGCGGGAAGAATGTTCCCGATGTTGGGGAACCAGGGGACATAGTCTTAGGATAAGGCGTAGGCCATTTAGGACTGAGATGAGGAGAAACTTCTTCACTCAGAGAGTTGTTAACCTGTGGAATTCCCTGCCGCAGAGAGTTGTTGATGCCAGTTCATTGGATATATTCAAGAGGGTGTTAGATATGGCCCTTACGCTAAGGGGATCAAGGGGTATGGAGAGAAAGCAGGAAAGGGGTACTGAAGGAATGATCAGCCATGATCTTATTGAATGGCGTTGCAGGCTCGAAGGGCCAAATGGCCTACTCCTGCACCTATTTTCTATGTTTCTATGTTTATGTCCAGCTGATAGGGTAGAAAAGGCCTTGGTTCAATGTATCATCAATAAGATGGTACCTCTGACAGTGTGGCACTCCCTCCATATTGCACTGAGGTGTCAGCCTAGATTATATGCTCAAATCTCTCGAGTGGAACTTGAACTTACAACCTTCTGTCCAAGAGGTGAGAGAGCTACCATTGAGCAGTGCTCAGTACCCCTGAGCTAGGGAGGTTAAACTAAGACCCAGCCAGTGTTTCCACTCCAAAATATGAACCAGTGACCTTAGCATGAAAAAGTGTGCATTGTTATTCATTCTTGGGATGTGAGTGTTGCTGGCAAGGGCAGCATTTATTGACCATCCCTAATTGTCCTTGAGAAGGTGGTGGTGAGCTGTCTTCTTGAACTGCTGCAGTCCGTCTGGTGAAGGTACTCCCACAGTGCTGTTAGGAATTTGACCCAGCGACGATGAAAGAACGGCGATATCTGTCCAAGTCATGATGGTGTGTGACTTGCGGTGAACTTGGAGGAGCTGCTGATCCTTGTCCTTCTAGGTGGTGGAGGTCTTGGGCTTGGGAGGTTGCCTACAAAGATGCCTTGGCGAGTTTCGGAGGAGAAGCCTTTGTGTGTGTGTGTGTGTGTGTGTGTGTGTGTGTGTGCCTGTGTGCGTGTGGACATTAGATGAGGCTTGACTATGATGCTTTCCACAATCAAACTGGCCACTGACACTTGCCAATGACATATGGGACAATAGTTCCTTTAGTGAGGTAGTAGATTATGGCACAATTGTTAGTGCCCATAGGTGTCAACAAATGATACCTGCTTTCAGCACTAAACCTGCCCGAAAACAAAATAATGTCTATACACTTTCACAGTGTAACCCCTTGCTGAGACTACAGCCTGTACATTTTCTGAGCTATCCACTATCAATGAAATCACACAGGCAACCATGATTTAAGAGCCTAGAAGTTAATTAGGTTGTTTTTAAACCTTAAGGTACAGTTACCTCACTGCCAGCTGGTAATAATGGTAGTTCATTCATGAAAATCGAGCAGTCCAGGTTGGGCTGGCTTTTTCTGCTCCATTAGTGAAACCGCATGGAATTCAGAGTCACGGGGGAGAAATTCTGTTTTTCTGTGTGTCCAGGGTTTCTGCCAGAACCTTGAAATTAATTTTCAAATGATGACGTGCAGTCAGCTAAAGTCCAGCAGAACCTTGTTCAAAGTCGCTGTGTGCCTCAATCTGGTGTACATCCTTTTGGCTATGAATTGGTCCAAAAGCCAGCCGGTCCAACAAAAATATTTTAAAGTAACAAACGGGAGAAAAGCTGTTGTGCCGAGAGGAGGTTTCATTTACTCGGGTGTCGCACCGGTTAATGACTATAATAGCCTATTGAGTGCTACTATTATTACTACAGTCATTAGCCCCTTTATTTGTGCATTCGAATAGCATACAAAGGAAATATATGTAACATTACCAGAGAGAATTACCCCCCCCCCCTCTCCCCATAACTGCAAATGTTGTGGTCAGTCCCGAACATTTTCCCTCCCCCTGCACACAAACAACTCCCTACAATAAATGTCCAATCCATGCCCTTGAAGTTCGACGCGGCTTTACTTAAGCTGTCTGATTACGGCTAACAGCCCATAAAATTAGTGAAGCTTTGTAACTCGCTGATACGACGTAGAGATAGCTCTCCCTGAGCCGAGCGGCAACTTGATGCAATAACTAATGATGAATCAATGTGGGGGGGAAAAACATTGCAGTAAATGAATTAAAAAGGTGAAAGAAAAGATAAATGCACTGATTCCTTTTCTCTTTGCCAACGTAATTCGTGGCTGAGGCAAAAGAACAATTTCTGAACGGGCTTTGAGGGGGCTGATTCTCCATCCATTCGCTCAAGTTTTATTTATTCATTGTGTGCTCTTAACATCTGAAGTTGGAATATAAATTTTTGAGTCAAATAAGCGAATCTTTCACTGAGGTTTGTACCAAGGAATGATCAGCTTCTGATATTTGTAACTCGATGCAATTACCTTCTTTAAGATTTCTGAAGCCTCCCCTATCAGCACTATTCAAGGCAGGGGAGAGATGTTGGTGATCATTTTTTGGACTTAAAAAAAATCAATTTCCCTTTCCTCCCCCCCACATACACATTCCTCAGTGTTTTACCGTGAGACCACTTCTTGGATCTGAAGGAGATAGATACAGGCTTAACAAAATATTGTAAAATAGAAGTGAAAACAAAATGGCTATCAATTTTAATGTTCATTTCTTTTTGGGGTTATTATAAGAACATAAGAAATAGGAACAGAAGTAGGCCTTTTAGTCTCTCGAGCCTGCTCCACCATTCAATAAGATGACAGCTGATCTGATCATGGACTCAGGTCCACTTCCCCGCCCGCTCCCCATAACCCTTTACTCCCTTATCGTTCAAAAATCTGTCTATCTCCGCCTTAAATATATTCAATGACCCAGCCTCCACAGCTCTCTGGGGCAGAGAATTCCATAGATTTACAACCCTCAGAGATGAAATTCCTCCTCATCTCAGTTTTAGTGTTGCTATTATAAGCCTGCTTGTGATATTATTCAAATCACAGTAGATATAGTGTAATAGATATGGTGTGTCTGGTTCTAATAATTCTATTTGAAATAATGTGGCTAATGTTCTAGTTATTAACAAGGCTCAACTAAAAGTTTGTGTTACTACTAATCACGGGGTCTACTTTCAGTGACACATTATAAAGAACCTCGTAACATAGCCTGTGGCCTGCTTTGTGCTTTAAATAGGATAACCGTGGTATAGGGGTCCATGGCATAATAAATTCTGCGTAATGAAGCTGTGTAATCTCATGACATTTTATCTGTGGATAGAATGTTTCTGCTTTTCTTGAGATATGACATATACGTGCCATTGCGCACCAGAGTTTTCTGCAGCCAGTTGACATTAACAATGATTTATTTTGGTTGTCGTTTGCAGAGACCACCAGGTCCAAACCCATCCTGACTGGAACCCACCCCGTAAACACCACGGTGGATTACGGAGGCACAACCTCCTTCCAGTGCAAGGTCCGCAGCGACGTCAAGCCTGTGATTCAGTGGCTGAAGAGAGTGGAGTATGGCAGTGAGAACAAGTACAACTCCACCATTGATGTCAGAGGACAGAAGTTTGTGGTGCTGCCGATGGGAGAGGTGTGGTCCAGGCCCGACGGCTCTTACTTAAACAAACTGATGATCTCCAGAGCAAAAGAGGAGGATGCTGGGATGTACATCTGCCTGGGTGCAAACACCATGGGATACAGCTTCAGGAGTGCTTTCCTCACTGTGTTGCCAGGTAGGCAGGCTCCTTCTCTCCGTACTTGTGCGCTAGAATTAAACATTTTGCTTTTTCTAGGTTTCAGTGGTGCCTTTTGGCTTTTGGGTGCTGGAGATTCCGAAGCGTTTCAAATCCAAAGCTGGAGATCTGCGGTTGGTTTGGCCCAGTTGGCATGATACATGTTCCACAGACCAGCAGGAGGCATGAAACAAACATCTCCCATCTCCTTTCCTCCACCGCTAGACCCCCAACATACAGTCGCACAACATTAGCCAAGTAATATGGGACGGCCTACTGCTGGGATCTGTCAAGTTACCTCGTATCATTTTTTTTTAAATTTGGGAAAGCTAGGTGAAGGGTCAAGATTCATAGTGCAGGACAACCACCAAGAATGAAAAGAGTACTATGAGAAAACAATGCAGTAGTGGTTATGTGATGCAAAGCTTAGGTTTAGAAGCTTGTTAACTATAAGAGGGAAAGAAAACTTAGGGGTTTCATAATTTTGAGGTGCTAAGAAAGGAAGAGTTAGAGTAGGAGATGCTGCTGTGAGCCTTGATTCGACCACATTAAGGATTCGGGGAGATTGAAGAACCCTTCTATAAGGTGGTCTATTTGGATCTTCTATTTTAAGGCTGAAGGATTGTGAGTAATTAGTCTGCAGACAACATATTGTACGATAAAGGAATAAAAATGAAAACAGGCTTTAGGACTGAAACATAAGTTAGTTTAATGAAGATTGGCACGGTGTGGCATGGTGATACTGCAGTTATATAGGAAATGCCAGAAAGAAAAAGACCAAGGTCCATCTAATTCGCCTTCTACCATCCTGCGAGATGCATGATACAGCAATAATGCAGTTACCAACTAATGGCATCTTTTGCACGGAACTTCCTTGCGGGTTCTCCCAACTGGCTGCTGTGAGTTAGGGGCAAGATTGACATAAACCTAATCTCACTTCGATTTATATGCTGAACATTTCCACAAGGGAAAAGAGGAATCACAAATGGCTGCCAATTTGCACCATTAAATGTCTGTCTCATAGTAATCAAGGCAAAAGCTAAGGATGTCAAATTGTTCGGTTTCTGCATGGACCTGGCTGACAGGTAGCGGGCATGGTGGGGGGGGTGGACTTGGGGGGCATCTACAGCACATGGTCCACCCATTTGTACCTCAAAATTACAGTTTGCATATTTAAAGAACCTCCTGCTTGTTTTGGGCGGGAGTGCTGGGTGCCCATTTAAAGGCAGCATGAATTAGGCAAGCTAATGGGTATCCAAGATGCCCACCAGATTTTCCTCTGCCAGTTGCTCACTTTTTCAGGTAGTTGAAATTCTCACCACCCAAGTGGTAGGTTATCTGTGTGTTCTCTCAGCTTGTGATGTAAACAGAACAGTGAGAATGAATACCTTCCATTTAAAAGTAAAGCTAGACTAATAGGGGATGGGTAAAGCAGTAGTCTGGCACTCTGCCCATGAACTTTTCAGAGCTGGGTTTGAATCTACCTTGGTTGAGGTGGTGAATGTATCCTTCTTCTGCCAGCCGTTTGGATTCTCTGTAAAATGAGTTTGTGCACTTTTCTAACACTGGTGCACTCATTTGACATTAAGACACATTTGGGGCAATATTCCCTCGAACTTATTTTTTGGGGGGTTGCATGGCCCCTTTAACATGCTGCGCGGCCCATTCAAATTTCTGCGCCTGCACACTTTTTTCCATTTAAAAGCTGTTGAGCGATCTGTGCCGGATTTCCAGACTGCTGTGCGGCTATGCAGCCGTGCAGCTTCGCGGGAACGTTGACTGGGAGTCATTTTGACTTTGGCCGATAATGTAAAACAGACGACATTGACTCAGCCACCCTTTGTACATCTCTCCTGGTTTTCATTTCTAGTGACTTCATTGTTTGGGCCGGCTAAAGAGAGCTTTACTCTGAAGCTGACCGAGCTGTACCTGGCCTCAGAGTCCTTGCTTCTGATTCCGGGCGCTATAGATGGAAAAATATTCAATGTTTCCATTCACCTCGATGAACAGGAAACTTCACTCCAAGTTATAAATAAATCACGGTGAACAAACGAATCCAAGCTCGTTTGTTTTCAAAGGTCTATGATACTGTAAAAAGTAATTTGTCAGTGCACTTAGCACAAATCGTTCGGGCTGCTTTGATACTAGAAGCCATGGATCTATGTATTCATAGCATGAAGAACTTAATGCTTTAACAAATGACTTTGCAAGAAACATAATGGAAGGATTAAGTGCGTTAGTGTTGTATTATGCAGATTTTCTACCAGAATTTTATGCAAACATATTCAGAATGGAATTAATGCCAACATCTGTACTTTTAGATGCAAAGAGCCGAAACGAGATTAATGGTGTTGATTATATGTGAAACTGACAATCTGGAGTATTATTCATGTCTGCACATAGCAGGACGTTATATTCAACAGGACCAATCAAAGCTGAATGTTTACAGTGGAGAATATCCAGGAGAAAAATTGCTGGTTGATTTTTCTCTAATAGCGGTAATCAGTGTTGAGGTAAAATCTTGCGTAAGGCTTCCAAATTAATCCAATTCTGGGTTGCTTTAAAAGCCAAGCTGTGTGAGGTCTTTGCAGGACTCAAACTGCTAGATGTCAGCAAAAGTCACGATAGCATGACTATATTCTTTTGACCGAAATGCTTGTATTGTTGAACAAATAGTATTGTGCATCTTGACAGAGACCACATTGACTGCCTGTTTAGGAACTATTAGATATTCCCAGAGTGAAAAGTTAGACAGTTCTGAGGTGTAGGACCTGCATTTTTGAGGGGGGTGGGATGGAATATGGGAGGTCAGGATCATCAGAATATTAAAATGTTAATCGTAGAGTCTCATAGGCGGTCCCTTGAATGAGGATGACTTGCTTCCACAAGAGTTCACAGGTGTTTCAATGAAGAACCTGATGTTCCAGTCCTGAACTCCAATTGAAGGGGTGGAAGATGCCTGTGCGTGGATTTTTTTAACGTGTGGTGACTGTTGCACATCAACCACCACACTGGCTTGACAGAGCTAGGCCTTTATCCAATGGCAAGGGTTAACCAAGACGACTGGAGACCTGCTCTGCTACATGGACCTAGTGCGCACACATATCGCAGTGTCTATAAGACCTATGAAGTACATTGAAATGTTGCTCTGCCAGCATTCTGCCACTAAAGAAAGAGTGAACTATAGTTAGAAATACCTCATGAACCACCAGGCAGTAACCCAGTGTCATGGCTCAACAGTACAAGTTGACGTTGGTATAATGCTTGCTTTGGCAATATTTAGTTTTGGCTCACAAACACATTTCCTAATCCTGGTAGCAACAGCTACGTTTGGAATAATTTAAATAGCCCATGGCAACCTCCCTGGTACGGCACTTTATCACATGTCTCTGAAAGATCTCAAGATGCTTCACCTATGGTCAATGCAGGGACTGTTTTGTAGGCAATTTGCACGCAGCAAGATCCCACAAACAGCAATGAGATAGAAGACCAGTGTGTTTTTGGTAGTGCTAGTTGAGGAAGACATTTTGGTCAGGCCTTGAGTGGACTTTTATTTAGACCATAAATATAATTATAATCCACAGATGGTAAGGTAAGATTTTACAGTGCATTGATGATCAGTTTACACGTAGTTCAGTTTTAATCCACACAAATATATGTACTTACATTAGAAACAATACAGGAAAGCACAAAACTAATTCCAAACATAAAGGGGATGAGCTATGAGGAAAATCTGATGAAGCCCATTCTATCAAGGGAAACCCATAACATTTCTAAAACCGTAAGTAGATAAGGCAAAACCAGATTATTACTTTAAAGTATGCCAAGAAGATAGGAGCAGAAGGCATACATGGATAATAGTGAGAAATAAATTTAGAACAGACGTATGCCAAGAAAAAAACATTCTTAACACAAAGAAAAATGTGATTTGAATATGGTTCTATCATTTCTACCAAATATCAATGGTTGTAATCGGCTGCTTCATTCACCTTTCATTCACAATTTACAAAAATTTAATGTTGGAAAATAAAATCAACTGCTGATATAGCAAATTTAGTATTAAGTGGAAGCTCACGGGGAGCACAAACACTGACGTGGACAGATTGGATCAAATGGCCTGTTTCCGTGCTATAAATCTACTCTTCGACAGCACGTCCCAAACCTGTGACCTCTACCACCTAGAAGGACAAGGGCAGCAGATGCATGGGAACATCATCACCTGCAAGTTCCCCTCCAAGTTACACACCATCCTGACTTGGAAATATATCGGCATTCCTCCAGGTCAAAATCCTGGAAACCTTGGCAAGTAAAATCAAGGAAAGCCCAAAGATGTTCTATAAATATATTAAGAGCAAGAGGATAACTAAAGAAAGGGTAGGGCCTATTAGTGACCATGAGGGTAATCTGTGTGTGGAGGCAGAAGATGTTGGTATGGTTCTAAATGAATACTTTGTGTCTGTTTTCACAAAGCAAAGGGGCAATGCAGATACTGCTATCGACGAGGAGTGTGAAATTCTGGATGAAATAAATATAGTGAGAGAGGAGGTATTAAAGGGTTTAGCGGCTTTGACAGTGGATAAGTCCTCAGGGTCGGATAAAATGCATCCCAGGCTGTTGAGTGAAGCAAAAGAGGAAATAGCACAGGCCTTGACCATCATTTTCCAGTCCTCTTTGGATTCAGGAATGGTGCCAGAGGACTGGAGGACTGCTAATGTTGTACCCTTGTTTAAGAAGGGAGAAAGAGATAGGCCGCGTAACTACAGGCCTGTCAGCCCAACCTCAGTGGTGGGAAAATTATTGGAAAAATTCCTGAAGGACAGGATAAATCTACATTTAGAAAGGCAAGGATTAATCAGAGACAATCAGCACTGATTTGTAAAGGGAAGATCGTGTTTGACTAACCTGATTGAATTTTTCGAGGAGGTAACCAGGAGGGTTGATGAGGGTACTGCGTATGATGTAGTGTATATGGACTTTAGCAAAGCTCTTGATAAGGTCACGGAGGTAAAAGCCCATGGGATCCAGGGCAAAGTGACAAGTTGGATCCAAAATTGGCTTAGAGGTAGGAAGCAAAGGGTAATTGTTGATGGATGTTTTTGTGACTGGAAGGATGTTTCCAGTGGGGTTCCGCAGGGCTCAGTACTGGGTCCCTTGCTTTTTGTGGTATAAATCAATGATCTAGATTTGAATATAGGGGGTATGATTAAGAAGTTTGCAGATGACACTAAAATTGACTGTGTGGTTGATAATGAAGAGGAATGTCATGGACTGCAGGAGGATATCAAACTACTGGCCAGGTCGGCAGAACAGTGGCAAATGGATTTTAATTCGGAGAAGTGTGAGGTAATGCATTTTGGGAGGGCTAATAAGGAAAGGGTATACACACTAAATTAGAAGTACAGATAAACAAAGGGACCTTGCAGTGCTTGTCCACAGATCCCTGAAAGTAGCAGGCCAGATGGCTAAGGTGGTTAAGAAGGCATACGGAATGCTTGCCTTTATTGGCCGAGGCATAGAATAAAGCACAAGAGCAGGGAGGTTATGCTTAACTTGTATAATACACTGGTTAGGCCAGAGCTGGAATACTGCATGCAGTTTTGGTCGCCGTATTATAGGAGAGGGTGCAGAGGAGATTTACGAGGATGTTGCCTGGAATGGAGAATCTTAGCTATGAGGACAGATTGGATAGGCTGGATTTGTTCTCCTTGGAACAGAGGAGGCTGAGAGGAGACCTCATTGAGGTGTATAAAATTTTGAGAGGCCTGGATTATAGTGGATAGCAAGGGCCTATTTCCCTTGGGGGAAGGGTCAATTACGAGGGGGCATAATTTTAAGGTGGTTGGTGGAAGGTTTAGAGGGGATTTAAGGGGAAGCTTCTTCTCACAGAGAGTTGCGGGAATCTGAAACTCATTGCCTGGAATGGTGGTAGAGGCAGAAACCCTCACCACATTTAAAAGGTGCTTGGATGGACACATGAAGTGCCGTAACCTGCAGGGTTACGGACCTAGAGGTGGTAAGTGGGATTAGTCTGGATAACCTCTTGTTGGCTGGCGCAGATACGATGGGAAGTACTTCAGGGAAACTAATATGGCCAGCGTGATCTCCTGGACTAGTTTCGTTCGCCTGAATGGGTTGGAGAGGAATTTTCCCAGATTTCGTTCCCCAATTGGCCTGTGTTTTTATCTCTTTTTTTGCCTCTCCCAGGAAATCGCATCGTTCCGGGTGTGGTGGAGTGTAAAATATCGTGATACTTGGGGTATTTACATTGTACATTAATGATTTAGACGAGGGGATTAAATGTAATATCTCCAAATTTGCGGATGACACTAAGTTGGGTGGCAGTGTGAGCTGCGAGGAGGATGCTATGAGGCTGCAGAGTGACTTGGATAGGTTAGGTGAGTGGGCAAATGCATGGCAGATGAAGTATAATGTGGATAAATGTGAGGTTATCCACTTTGGTGGTAAAAACAGAGAGACAGACTATTATCTGAATGGTGACAGATTAGGAAAAGGGGAGGTGCAACGAGACCTGGGTGTCATGGTGCATCAGTCATTGAAGGTTGGCATACAGATACAGCAGGTGGTTAAGAAAGCAAATGGCATGTTGGCCTTCATAGCGAGGGGATTTGAGTACAGAGGCAGAGAGGTGTTACTACAGTTGTACAGGGCCTTGGTGAGGCAACACCTGGAGTATTGTGTACAGTTTTGGTCTCCTAACTTGAAGAAGGACATTCTTGCTATTGAGGGAGTGCAGCAAAGATTCACCAGACTGGTTCCCGGGATGGCGGGACTGACATATCAAGAAAGACTGGATCAACTGGGCTTGTATTCACTGGAGTTCAGAAGAATGAGAGGGGATCTCATAGAAATGTTTAAAATTCTGACGAGTATAGACAGGTTAGATGCAGGAAGAATGTTCCCAATGTTGGGGAAGTCCAGAACCAGGGGTCACAGTCTAAGGATAAGGGGTAAGCCATTTAGGACCGAGATGAGGAGAAACTTCTTAACCCAGAGAGTGGTGAACCTGTGGAATTCTCTACCACAGAAAGTTGTTGAGGCCAATTCACTAAATATATTCAAAAAGGAGTTAGATGAAGTCCTTACTACTAGGGGATCAAGGGGTATGGCGAGAAAGCAGGAATGGGGTACTGAAGTTGCATGTTCAGCCATGAACTCATTGAATGGCGGTGCAGGCTAGAAGGGCCGACGGCCGACTCCTGCACCTATTTTCTATGTTTCTATGTATTGCAGTTGTGTGGGGCGGACTGGTTGGACCGGATGCTCTTTACCTGTCCACCATTGTTCATTGCTCATAGGTTTATATGTAACCTTCAGGGCTACTGACCGAGGACAGTGTAGTGTGGCTCTTTGTCGGCAGGCGCGGACACGATGGGCCGAAATGGCCTCCTTCTGTGCTGTAAATTTCTATGTTTCTATGTTCCTATATTTATGTTTCCCTCCCTACCAGCACTGTGGGATTACCTTCATCACATGGACCGCAGCGGTTCAAGAAGGCGGCTCACCACCACCTTCTCAAGGACAATTAGAGATGGTCAATAAATGCTGACCTTGCCAGCAACACCAACATCCCAGGAACGAACAAAAAAAAATACTTTGCAATAAAGGAGAAAGTTATTTACCAATAAGATTGGTGCAAAAATAGTTGGGTTATTCAAAATATACCTAGGCACCCTGCTGGGAAAATTAAAGGATGGTGTTTGACGGGAATTCGCTTTTCTCATTCTTAAATGCTTTCATGATGAATTTATTTGAGTTCATCGAAGTAATGGTGACAGATTAGTAAAAGGAGAGGTGCACCGAGACCTGGGTGTCATGGTACATCAGTCATTGAAAGTTGGCATGCAGGCACAGCAGGCGGTGAAGAAGGCAAATGGCATGTTGGCCTTCATAGCGAGGGGATTTGAGTCTAGGAGCAGGGAGGTCTTACTGCCGTTGTACAGGGCCTTGCTGAGGCCACACCTGGAATATTGTGTTCAGTTTTGGTCTCCTAATCTGAGGAAGGACATTCTTGCTATTGATGGAGTGCAGTGAAGGTTCACCAGACTGATTCCCAGGATGGCAGGACTGACATATGAGGAGAGACTGGATCGACTAGGCTTATACTCACTGGAATTTAGAAGAATTAGAGGGGATCTCATAGAAACATATAAAATTCTGACGGGATTGGACAGGTTAGATGCAGGAAGAGTGTTCCCGATGTTGGAGAAGTCCAGAACCGGGAGTCACAGTCTAAGGATAAGGGATAAGCCATATAGGACCGAGATGAGGAGAAACTTTTTCACCCAGAGAATTGTGAACCTTTGGAATTCTCTACCACAGAAGGTTGTTGAGGCCAGTTCATTGGATATATTCAAAAGGGAGTTAGATGTGACCCTTACGGCTAAAGGGATCAGGAGGTATGGGGAGAAGGCAGGAGTGGGATACTGAAGTTGCATGATCAGCCATGATCATATTGAATAGTGGTGCAGGCTCGAAGGGCCGAACGGCCTACTCCTGCACCTATTTGCTTTGTTTATATTTTTCTATGAATAATGAATTTGGCGGATTATAGGAACAAGAAATTGGTCAACAAGGTTGGATGGCATAGAATAATGGGGGGAACCTCTAAAATGGATTGAAAACTTGCTGAATGAAATGAACATATGAAAATTCCAATGGAGCTGCATCAGTGCGGAAGGAGGTGATCAGCGCATTGCTGCTTACAATGTACATAAATGGTTTATATGTGCCGACAGAAGGACAGCTGTCCAAGTACACCAATGATTCCAAGTGTCGCCGTTGCTGGGTCAACATCATCGCCGTGTCACAATCCTGGAACTCCCTCCCTAACAGCACTGTGGGAGTACCTTCACTACATGGACTGCAGCGGTTCAAAAGGCGGCTCACCATCACCTTCTCCAGGGCAATTCGGGATGGGCAATAAATGCAGGCCTTGCCAGCGATGCCCACATCCCAGAAACGAATAAGAAAGAAAAGAAAGAACTTCCATTGATAGAGCACATTTCAACAACAACAACAACTTGTATTTATATAGTGCCTTTAACGTAGTGAAACGTCCCAAGCCGCTTCACAGGAGTATTATGAGATTAAAGAATATTGACACCGAGCTGCATAAGGAGAAATTAGGGCAGGTGACAAAAGCTTGGTCAAAGAGGTAAGTTTTACGGAGCATCTTGAAGGAGGAAAGAGAGGCAGAGAGGTTTAGGCAGGCGGTTCCAGAGCTTGGGGCCGAGGCAACTGAAGGCACGGCCACCAATGGTTGAGCGATTATAATCAGGGATCCTGAAGAAAGCAGAATTAGAAGAGCGCAGACATCACGTGGGCAGGGGGGTGGCAGGGGGGGGTTGGTTGGGGGGTTGGAGAGGAGATTAGAGATAGGGAGGGGTGAGACCATGGAGGGATTTGAAAACAAGACTGAGAATTTTGAAATCGAAGCATCGCTTAACCGGAAGCCAATGTATGTAAGCGAGTACAGGGGTGATGGTTGAGCGGGACTTGGTGGGGATTACGACACGAGCAGCCGAGTTTTGGATCACCTCTAGTTTACGTGGGGTAGAATATGTGAGGCCAGCCAGGAGTGCATTGGAATAGTCAAGTCTAGAGGTAACGAAGGCATAGATGAGGGCTTCAGCAGTGGATGAGCTGAAGCAAGGGTGGAGACAAGTGATGTTATGGAGGTGTTATGGATTGCAGCAGTTGAAGGCGGCGGCTTACTACCACCTTCTTGAGGGCAATTAGGGATGGGCAATAAATGCTGGCCTTGCCAGTGATGCCCACATCCCATGAATGAATTTTAAAAAGCATCAGAACTTACATTGATGGAGCACATTTCATATCCTCAGGATGTCTCAGTGTTTCACAACTGATTAAGCACTCTTGAAATGTAATCCCTGTTGTAACACAGGAAAACACAGCAGTCAATTTGCATATAGCAGGATCCCTCAAACAGCAATTAAATAAATGGACCAGATAATCTGTTTGGTGTGTTGGATAAGAGATAAATGTTGGCCGTAACACTGGGAGAACTTTGCTGCTCTTCAAATAATTCCTTGGAATTAAGAGGTCAGCCCAGACCTCAGCTTAATGCCCCATCTAAAAGACGGCATCTCTAACAGTGCAGCGCTCCTTCAGCACTGCACTGAAATATCAGCCTAGATTTTGTGTTCAAGTCTTTGGAGTGGGACATGAACCCACAAGCTTCTGACTCAGAGGCAAGTGTGCTAGCCACTGAGCCAAAGCTGAGAATCGGGGAGAAAGCTTAGCTTCCAGAAAGTATTATTGACTTTATTCTTTGCTTTGATCTAGTCCACCTGGAGTACTGTGCATAATGATGGCAGCCAGTCTATAATAACTTGGCTTTGCAAAGAGTACAACCAATAGATACCTGAGCGTGGAAGAGACTCGGTACAAAAACTGGGATTTTCCTTGAGAAGAGAAAGCTTAGGGGGCTCTCAAGTATTTGGGAGTAAAGAGACACTTCTTATCAATGTGTTAAAGTCACAACTCCCCCACAAGAGGGCACATATTCCAGTTCAGATAAAATTACTTTACCTCATCATCATCATAGGCAGTCCCTCAGAATCAAGGAAGACTTGCTTCCACTCTTAAAATGAGTCCTTAAGTGGCTGAACAGTCCAATACGAGAGCCACAGTCCCTGCCACAGGTGGGACAGGCAATCGTTGAGGGTAAGGGAGGGTGGGACAGATTTTCCGCACGTTCTTTCCGCTGCCTGCGCTTGGTTTCTGCATGCACTCGGCGTTGAGACTCGAGGTGCTCAGCGCCCTCTCGAATGCACTTCCTCCACTTAGGGCGGTCTTTGGCCAGGGACTCCCAGGTGTCAGTGGGGATGTTGCACTTTATCAGGGAGGCTTTGAGGGTGTCCTTGTAACATTTCCTCTGCCCACCTTTGGCTCGTTTGCCATGAAGGAGTTCCGAGGTAGAGCGCTTGCTTTGGGAGTCTCGTGTCTGGCATGCGAACTATGTGGCCTGCCCAGCGGAGAGGGTGAATGCATGCAATATGCTGCGCTGGGGAGCTCTCAAGATGGACTGCGCCATTAAATTCAAGAGGGAAGTGGATGGATTTTTAGTGAGGGAAGAAATTACCAGGCATGAGATATAGAGTGGTGCCTGATTTTCTGGATTTTGGGTATATCCTGATAGATCCTAATGTTTTTTTTCCCAATCTTGTATATTCCTATGATTATAAATGTATCTGTGACTGCGTTTCAAATATTTTTTCCCAACCTCCTGTTAATGAAAAATGTAGCTTACAATCTAAAGACAAACAAAACGAGGGAACATGGAAGTAATCATGTTGATGTGAGGAATGTAAAATATAGGTGAGGAAAAGGAAGGGATTTTACTCTTGAGACTTTGCAAATGTTATTATTTCCAATGGTAGTTGCTGTTTTGTTATGAAAAATAACCTCTTTGTTTCTCAGTGTAAAAAAAAATCTCCATCTCAATTTACTTCAGGCCACTCTTATCTGACCTTGGCAGTACTGTACCCTATGAAATTCCTCACTCTCTTGTTGGAAAACAAATGAGCCAGGAAAAGGTCGGGGAGCCTTGGCATAAAGTTATTTTCCTGGCTCTTCCTCCGACTGTGACATCTCACTGTTATAAGCATGTGGCTTACAATCCTTATAACATTTCTAAATGCAAGCCAGCTCATATATCACCGCGTATTACCTGGTGACATGTTCCTCAGCTGTCAGTATGGCAATGGCAAAACACGGTCAGCACAATCAGCAACAATTTTTGGTTTTGTGTCATACGTTTAAATGCTGGTGTTTCATCTGCTTCACTTCCACTCTGGCTCCACACAAGCCAATGTCCAATCTTTTCAATGGAAATAAGGTTCACAATTCCTTAAACATGCACACCCATATAATGTAAGTAAAGCACCTTAGAGAATCAAAACACAGGAAAATAGGAACAGGAGTAGGCCACTCAGTGCCTCGAGCCTGCTCCGCCATTCAATGAGATCATGGCTGATCTGCGCCCTAACTTCACATACCCGCCTTTGGCCCATATCCCTTAATACTTTTTGGTCATGCTAACTATATTGTTTTTACTTCAGATCATTAAGGAGGGATGATTTGCTTTTTGTGCAATCTGTAAACCCATTCCTAAAGAACAGAGGCAATTTCACTTATGGTGTCAAGCAATTTTTTTTAGGTAAAATCACTGGAGAATATTGTGGTTTAAATGTAGTACCTGTAAAGATACACTGGCAGTGGTTAACATGAGAACGTAAGAACATGAGAAATAGGAACAGGAGTAGGCCATTTGACCCCTCGAGCCTGCTCCACCATTCAATAAGATCATGGGTGATCTGATATTGGCCTCAACTCCACTTCCCTGCTCGCTCCCCATAACCCTTGACTCCCTTATCATTCAAAAATCTCCAGTTTTCCTCTCTCCAAGGAGGTGTAACAAAATCTATTCTTTTTAAAGGCATTTACATTGTCGCCCCACTTGGAAGAATTCTCCCCCTTGTGACAGCTTACCTTTGTGCTCCATCTTCACACCTGCTAATCTGTGTGATAAGACAATTACAATTGGGAGTGTTGTGCATTTTAGGGCATTAGTACCCAGAGCCAAGGGAAAGGATGCCAAAGGTGCCTGGCAAAACAAAAAGAACTCTCCAAATGTGGAAAATGATGGCCTAAAGAGATGCTGTTGCAGGTGTGTTTGGACTGTCAATGTGCTCTGCAATGTAGCCGTTTATGTAAAGGCACAAAGGAAAAGCTGGGACAGATGTGCTCTATAAAGATTCTTGGTAAGTAAAACACCCCTGCCCTTGATCTCCAAATCCACCCATCATTGGCCAACTGTGGCTGTGGTTTGTAGATCTACAAGATGCCATGCAGCAGCTCATCAAGGTTAGTCTGACAGCATCTCTCGGTCTCAAAACCGATATAGATTGAGAAGGACAAAAGGAGCAATGTTATAGGAACGTAATCACCTACACGTATTCCTCCAAGTCACATACCATCCTGACTTGGATACATATGGCTATTCCTTTACTGTTGCTGGATTAAAATTACCTACCTACTGTGGGAGCACCATCCCGACAAGGATTGCAGCAGTTTAAGGAGAAGGCCCACCACCATCTTCTAAGTATAGACAATAAATGCCGGCCTTGCTCACATCCCCAAGAAGAAATTTAAAAAAAAACAGACTTGGGGGTTCAGATACACAGACCTTTAGTGGGAGTACAATCTTATGAAGTGAGATCCTGGGGTAGAATTCCACTTTGGGTACAATCGGGAAACCATGCACAAACTGCGCTTGAAATTGCACTGTTTTTCCAAAATGAAGTTATGGTTCAAGTTTCTACCTAAGCTCATTTGCTTAATCACACACACAAAATCTTCCATGCACCAACGCAGTCGGTCAGCATAATAGAACGCAATTGTTTTTTTCTTTGCATTAAAAAATATTCCTTGATATATTTAAGAGTGGTAACCTAGTGCAGTTTTATTCATTCAGCTGAAAATGGGCTTATCGACTGTCTGCAGTAAAACCTGCAAAGCAGGTTAAAGTAGAGGCTTCAGGCTTCAGGCCTCATTAATATTTAAAATACTAACTCGCCGCCTCCCCCCCCCAACTACCCCATCCCACCTGAGTAAAAGGTGAAAGTGGGAGGGTTGGGTTTTCGATTTTTACAAGTTTCACTCTCTCCCACTCCACCTCCCCGGCTATCTCCAACCCACCCCTATTTTTCCTGTGAAAATTCCGGCCTAGGATTCTGAATCTCCACGTGCAGACCCCTCTGTCCTACTCTCCGAACTGCACGCAGTGCCAGTCTCTGAGCTGGTGTCTGCAAGTGTAAGACCGAGTGATGCTTCCTGTTCAGCAGTACTGCCCTCTTCTTCCTCTTCTCCTTTAAGGCTGTGTGCATCTTCTGGATCTGATATGTAAGAACGAGAGAAGGGTTAGCATTTAGTAAACAGAGACAGATGAAAACAGCTGCAAATAACAGCTGTTATTATTTAAATGGAGAAAGATTGCAAAGTGCCGCAGTATAGCGGGACCTGGGGATACTTGTGCATGATGCACAAAAGGTTAGTATGCAGGTATAGCAAGTGATCAGGAAGGCAAATGGAATCTTGGCCTTTATTTCAAAGGGGATGGAGTATAAAAACAGGGAAGTCTTGCAACAGCTATATAAGGTATTGGTGAGGCCACACCTGGAATATTGCATGCAGTTTTGATTTCCATATTTCCGAAAGGATATACTTGCTTTGGAGGCAGTTCAGAGAAGGTTTACTAGGTTGATTCTGGGGATGAGGGGGTTGATTTATGAGGAAAGGTTGAGTAGTTTGGGCCTCTACTCATTGGAATTCAGAAGAATGAGAGGTGATCTTATCGAGACGTGTAAGATTATGAGAGGGCTTGACAAGGTGGATGCAGAGAGGATGTTTCCACTGATGGGGGAGACTAGAACTAGAGGGCATGATCTTAGAATAAGGGACTGTCCATTTAAAACAGAGATGAGGAGAAATTTCTTGTCTCAGAGGGTTGTAAATCTGTGGAATTCGCTGCCTCAGAGATCTGTGGAAGCTGGGTCATTGAATAAATTTAAGACAGAAAGAGACAGTTTGTTAAACGATTAAGGGGATAAGGGGTTATAGGGAGCAGGCGGGGAAATGGAGCTGAGTCCATGATCGTATTGAATGGCGGAGCAGGCTCAAGTGGCCGTATGGCCTACTCCTGTTCCTATTTCTTATGTTCTTATGTAAGGGATTTAACTGAGAAACAAAGGAGATGAAAATGGTTAAAAACCTTGCAGGACTTGTCCTCCAGCCTCACCAGATGCTACAGTCCTGACACTGTCCACAATGTCTATGACCTGCTCTTCAAGTGGGGACAGCACATGGATGAAGCCTGGCCCTCCTCCTGTGGCTGTCTGCTCCCTGCCCTGAAAGAATGGAGCGTGTCGGAATAGTGAGAGGTTTTGAGGACATGCATGCCTGGGTAGAATAGTGTCACTGGTGTGTGAAAGATGGCAGAGGTGTGAGGAACTAATAGAAGTAATAGGAAGGAGAGTAGCAGCTGCAGAGTGTGGCATTAGGAGATGAAGGCGGCGGCAGAGTGAAGTGTGTTGGTGTGTGGAATAGTGTGCTATTAATGCAAGACTAATCATAGAGTAATGAGAGATATAAGTTAGGAGGCTTACCATAGCCATCCTTGTGAGGTCGTTGAACTTGTTTCTGCGTTGCAGACATGTCCTAGTGGTGATACTCTTCGCACTGACACGCTCTGCCATCTCTGTCCATTCATGCCGGACAGCTTACCTGCATATCGTCTACCCACCTGGTGGATAGAAGATGCCACTCCTCCTGTTGACCTCCTCCGATAAAACCTCCAAATCAATGCCCGAAAACCGAGGGTACCCTTGCAGCTTCTCCTGCGCCTGCCATTGCCCACAGATAGTTGCCTGCAGTCAATTTTTATTAGTCAAATCTTTATTAGTCGGGAAATTGTGTTGGGGAAATTGATGGGATTGAAGGCCGATAAATCCCCAGGGCCTGATGGACTGCATCCCAGAGTACTTAAGGAGGTGGCCTTGGAAATAGCGGATGCTTTGACAGTCATTTTCCAACATTCCATTGACTCTGGATCAGTTCCTATCGAGTGGAGGGTAGCCAATGTAACCCCACTTTTTAAAAAAGGAGGGAGAGAGAAAACAGGGAATTATAGACCGGTCAGCCTGACCTCAGTAGTGGGTAAAATGATGGAATCAATTATTAAGGATGTCATAGCAGCGCATTTGGAAAATGGTGACATGATAGGTCCAAGTCAGCATTGATTTGTGAAAGGGAAATCATGCTTGAAAAATCTTCTGGAATTTGATGTTTCCAGTAAAGTGGACAAAGGAGAACCAGTTGATGTGGTATATTTGGACTTTCAGAAGGCTTTCGACAAGGTCCCACACAAGAGATTAATGTGCAAAGTTAAAGCACATGGGATTGGGGGTAGTGTGCTGACGTGGATTGAGAACTGGTTGTCAGACAGGAAGCAAAGAGTAGGAGTAAATGAGTACTTTTCAGAATGGCAGGCAGTGACTAGTGGGGTACCGCAAGGTTCTGTGCTGGGGCCCCAGCTGTTTACATTGTACATTAATGATTTAGACGAGGGGATTAAATGTAGTATCTCCAAATTTGCGGATGACACTAAGTTGGGTGGCAGTGTGAGCTGCGAGGAGGATGCTATGAGGCTGCAGAGTGACTTGGATAGGTTAGGTGAGTGGGCAAATGAATGGCAGATGAAGTATAATGTGGATAAATGTGAGGTTATCCACTTTGGTGGTAAAAACAGAGAGACAGACTATTATCTGAATGGTGACAGATTAGGAAAAGGGAAGGTGCAACGAGACCTGGGTGTCATGGTACATCAGTCATTGAAGGTTGGCATGCAGGTACAGCAGGCGGTTAAGAAAGCAAATGGCATGTTGGCCTTCATAGCGAGGGGATTTGAGTACAGGGGCAGGGAGGTGTTGCTACAGTTGTACAGGGCCTTGGTGAGGCCACACCTGGAGTATTGTGTACAGTTTTGGTCTCCTAACTTGAGGAAGGACATTCTTGCTATTGAGGGAGTGCAGCGAAGATTCACCAGACTGATTCCCGGGATGGTGGGACTGACCTATCAAGAAAGACTGGATCAACTGGGCTTGTATTCATTGGAGTTCAGAAGAATGAGAGGGGACCTCATAGAAACGTTTAAAATTCTGACGGGTTTAGACAGGTTAGATGCAGGAAGAATGTTCCCAATGTTGGGGAAGTCCAGAACCAGGGGTCAGAGTCTAAGGATAAGGGGTAAGCCATTTAGGACCGAGATGAGGAGAAACTTCTTCACCCAGAGAGTGGTGAACCTGTGGAATTCTCAACCACAGAAAGTAGTTGAGGCCAATTCACTAAATATATTCAAAAGGGAGTTAGATGAAGTCCTTACTACTCGGGGGATCAAGGGGTATGGCGAGAAAGCAGGAAGGGGGTACTAAAGTTTCATGTTCAGCCATGAACTCATTGAATGGCGGTGCAGGCTAGAAGGGCTGAATGGCCTGCTCCTGCACCTATTTTCTATGTTTCTATGTTTCTGTGTCAAAGTGCATCTTCCCTTTAAGAGGTGCAGGCTGCCTTTAACTCGCCACAGGAAAATGCAAAATTGACCATCCCCATCAGGAAAGGTGCCAATCAATAGCACGGGGAGTGCTGACAGCCTGCCTATTTTATTTTAATGAAATGAGTTACACAGATTTGGGGTGTGCTTTGCGGCCATGTGATTGGGTGCATGACGATGATGTGACATTGTACACGTAAAAATCCCACGGAAGTAATTTCTACTCCGGAATGGCCTGCGTGAATACAATGGTGGGAACAGGATTTATTACAGATTTTAAGAGTGATGTGAATAAATATTTGAAGAATGAAAATGTGAAGAGATTTGAGGCAGGGGAATGGGTTTAAATAGAGATTCTGGGATTAAATGGATAGTGCTTTCAGATAGCTGGCACATTTGATAGATGGAGAGAGGATGTTTCCATTTGTGGGGGAATCGAGAACTAGGGGGCACAGTTTAAAAATAAGTGGTCACCCATTTAGAACTCTCTCAGAGGGTCGTAAATCTGTGGATTTCTCTGCCTCAGAGAGCTGTGGAAGCTGGGTCATTGAATATATTTAAGGTGGGAATAGACAGATCTTTGAACGATAAGGGAGTGAAGGATTATGGGGAGCGGGTAAGGAAGTGGAGCTGAGCCCAAGATCAGATCAGCCTTGATCTTATTAAATGGCGGAGCAGGCTTGAAGGGCCAAATGGCCTACTCCTGCTCCTATTTCTTATGTTCTTAGTCATGACTGGCTGAATTGCCTCTTTTTGTGTTGCAAAATTCTATGGTTCCACTATCAACATAATCACTTAATAAATACTGTCTCAGCAATCCTAATAGTGTGCTGGTTCTTTCCCACAGATGCCAGTCATAATCTTGAACTCTGGAATGGTTCTATCTCCCATGCCAATGCCTCAGATGTGAGCAATGACACTAGGCCCAGCCCTCGCCCTGAGACCTCAAATGGCAGCAGTGACCCGTCAGTTGGTTCAGGTTGCAGAGCGGAATTGCCTGCAACAGGAGGCAGTGTGCTGTCTAGTAGATCCAGGCTCCAGTCATCTGGAGAGACAGAGGGGACACACCCCACAGAATCAATGGAAGAACATGAGAAGCATTTTTCTATTACTCACACTGGCCTGCCCAAGTTGATTGATAGGTTGACAAATGCTGGCTGGTAGATATGCTAACGTGCGAAAGTTGGACACAGTGCTAGACGGTGTCTTCCGGCATGTTACACGAGTGATGGATGAACTGCAAAATAATAAATCTTCCCCAGCTGAGCCAGCTGGGCAAGGTAGTGTGGCCCGTGGAACCACTCTGCATGTGGTCCCAGCATCTGCTGTTCCAGGATTCCTCCCTTTGCAAACAGAGGCCACACCTCAACTATCCATCCCAGTCTCAGAGCACTGGTTCAATATCAGTGATAGCCATCGATATAATCAATAAACTGCCCTGATGTCCAGAAAAAGCAACTTTGAAATGCAATTTTTGCACCTTAAGAAAGGAAATAAAAAGCACATAGAAGCTTTCTGGACGCTGTAACAGAATAAACATGTGTTTGACCTGATTTGTCTTTGTCCAGTGTTGTTTTTTCTGAAGTCTGTCTAAATTCCACATTCATACAGCGACCGCTTACCAACTAAAATGTGGTTAGACTGCACATAGACTGATTCATACATCACTTCAAATAGGTTTTAGTAAGAGTATGGGAGGGATGTCACATGATTACTGATGGGTTGTAAGGGGGAAATGACTGGACTAAATACAACATAGGAATTACTTCACTGCTTTGCTCAGCCTCTTTTTAGGAAAGTGCTAAAACTGACCTTGAACAATTAACCCACAATATGAAAGAAAGGAACTTGCAATTATATAACGCCTTTCATGACCTCAGGCTGTCCCAAATGGCTTCATGGCCAATGAAGCAC
This sequence comes from Pristiophorus japonicus, assembly GCF_044704955.1. NCBI lineage: Eukaryota > Metazoa > Chordata > Chondrichthyes > Pristiophoridae > Pristiophorus > Pristiophorus japonicus. The sequence continues at coordinate 38,446,639 of NC_091978.1, forward strand.
CTCAGCAGTACAGTCACTTTCATAATGCAGGGAAAGCAACAGCAATGTGATAATGACCAGATATCTGTTTTAGTGATGTGGGTTGAGGGTTAAGTATTGGCCAGGACACCGAGGAGAACTCCCCTGCTCCTCTCTGCAATAGTCCTACGGGCTCTTTCTGTCCACCAGAGATGTCAGACGGGGCCTCAGTTTAACGTCTCATCCACAATAGTGCAGCACTCCCTCAGTACTGCACTGGAGTGTCAGTCTAGATTGCATGCTCAAGTCTCTGGACATAACAACATAAGAAATAGGAGCAGGAATCTGGCCCCTTGAGCCTGGTCCACCATTCAATAAGATCATGGCTGACCTGATCATGGACTCAGCTCCACTTCCCTGCCCGCTCCCCATAACCCTTTACTCTCTTATCGCTCAAAAATCTGTCCATCTCCGCCTCAAATATATTCAATGACCCAACCTTCACAGCTTTCTGGGACTTGAGCCCACTACCCTCTGACTCAGAGGCAAGAGTGCTACTACTGCATTTTGGCTGACATGAGTAGGAATATGAATGTGTAGGAATAGTTTGATCCGGCTTTACACACAGAAGGAAAAGTGTTTCCAATGTTTCCTAATAGCAGGTCTAATATACCTTGGACGTTGATTCAAGTGAAGATGACTATATAACACGGACAGTGCTAGAACATGGGCCTGAAATTCGAGAGTATCTGCTCCACTGCTGGTAGCGTTGCAGAGCAGGATTTCCAGATGCTACTGTGCCCTGGGATTGATCCCATCTCAAAAAGTGGAGCCGGGGTCATTTAGATAGTTGGGCTGTGTTCCTCATGCCTATAGAAGCTGAAAAGAGGTGCACACAGCAAATTCCCACCCTGCCATTCTGATGGGGATGGGAGCTCCCAAAAGCCTTAATGATAACCGATTAAGAAAAAAGATTATGCGAGCCCTGTGTGGGATCGATTCATTTTGTCCCCAAACTTTTTAGGGGCCTTTACTCGGCCCACAATGCCTGCTCTATGCCTGGAGCTTTTGTACGATATACTGGGCGGAATTTCCAGAGGGTCCCAGTGAACCCTCTCAACTGGCTGTGGATGTGGGGGATGGTGGGTGGGAAATGTGCTTGTCCACCCCCACCCACTGCCAATCAGGATTTCTCACGGTATTTACATGGGGCAGATACCCAGCAGACTCCGGTTTCACTTCAAAGTCCTGCCCCACATCAACCAAATTTGAAATAGATGAGTTAGTGCCTGCATTACAGCAGCAGGCAAAGGGATGTCACTTGAACATGTTAAGTGTTCTGTCATTATATTGCAATATGTAATTGCTAGGTTTAGTATTTTTCCTCTGAAGAAGAAAACCCAGTTCGATCTTATTGATTCAACTTCTATATCCAAGCAGTATATTATCTGTATTTTATGTCTGTCTTTTTACAAAATACAAAGTGTTCTTCAGGTAACAGTCTGGTTCATTTGGCTTTCTCAGAAAATATTTGTTGGTGGAGGGGAATGAGAGATCCTTCAGTTCTTGCACAACCTCCTCCAGCCTCGGGAACAAACTGGCTCAGCCTCTGGGTTCAACCTCTGATCTGGTGTCGTGATGTTGAGTGACCAGACTGAATCAGTTACCAACTTGCACTCAAATGATTACCTCCACAGCCTCGCTCTTTGATCGTCGGTCAAAGCAACTGGCGCAATTTAAGAACAAGCATTGACCTCGGTCAACTTTGACACTGAGCCCCAGCTGACCCAGTGTTGCTCCACTGAAACCGCCATTCATGATGTAAAAAAACAATGGAACACTGGTTGAGGAATCCTCTTTGGGAAATTTCCTTAAAGATTCTTTTATTTACACATCCTCAACTATGGAAAGTAGTCTCAGTCTCTGGCCAGCTTTGTGAAGTCCAGCAGGGCTATACAGTATGGCTTTGCTTTTAGTATCACCAGCTAACTTGTTCAATACGAAGGCAGCTTTGGCACTTGCCACAACAGAAGATCTTGTGGCTCTTGTGGAGTTATCTGGTTAGAATCTTTCCCCTCAGGAACAGCCTGATGTCCTTATATTCTCTGACCATAAGTGGAACAGAGAAGGCTAAGGAGAGATTTAATAGAGGTGATCGAAATTATGAAGGGTTTTGATCGAGTAGATATGAAGAAACTGGTTCCACTAGCAAGAGGGTTGGTAACCCGAGGATATAGATTTAAGATAATTGACAAAAAAAAGCCAGAGGGAAGATGAGGAGAACTTTTTTTAACACAGTGAGTTGTTGTGATCTGGAATGCACTGTCTGAAAGGGTGATGGAAGCAGATTCAATAGTAACTTTGAAAAGGGGATTGGATAAACACTTGGAAAAGTAGAAACTTGCAGGGCTATAGGGAAAGAATAGGAAGTGAGACTAATTGGATAGCTCTTTCAAAGAGCCGGCAGCAATACGATGGGCCAAATGGCCTCCTTCTGTGCTGAAAGATTCTTTGAAGTAAGAGAAAGAGTAGGATGAGGATGGTGAATTGCTAATTCCAGGATTTTATGTCCATTTCTTGCCACGGTGATGATACAGCAACAAGATTGTTGACCGGCTATGGCTTTAGCCAAATAGTACTTCCTGGGAACATCAAGAATGCCACGATGGAGCTCTGAAATGTCATGATGAATGTACTTCTACACATTGTTTGATCCCTCCCCATTCCCCCATCCTCCGTTGACTCATCAGCAGGGATTGTCTGGGAAAGTTCATCTCAGCTGGCTGCAATAGTTTTTAGGTCAAGTAGGATCAAGTGTGATTGAAGTCTTCCTGTTCAGCTAACAGCATGCTGGCATGCCTATGGTACTCCAGGCTCATACTAAAAAGATCCCAACAGTGGATAGTCAAGGGGCTACAGGGGAGGAGGAACTTAACACAATCACAATCACTAAGGAGGTGGTACTCAGTAACATAATGGGACTAAAGGCAGATTATCCCCTGGACCTGATGGCTTGCATCCTAGGGTCTTAAGAGAAGTAGTGGCAGAGATTGTGGATGCATTGGTTGTAATTTACAAACATTCCCTGGAATCTGGGGAGGTCCCAGCAGATTGGAAAACTGCAAATGTAATGCCCCTATTTATAAATGGAGGCAGACAAAAAGCAGGAAACTATAGACCAGTTAGCCTAACATCTGTGGTTGGGAAAATGTTGGAGTCCATTATTAAAGAATTAGTAGCAGGACATTTGGAAAAGAGTAATTCGGTCAGGCAGAGTCAGCATGGATTTATGAAGGGGAAGTCATGTTTGACAAGGTGCCACATAAAAGGTTACTGCACAAGATAATAGTTCACAGGGTTGGGGGTAATATATTAGCATGGATAGAGGATTGGCTAATTAACAGAAAACAGAGAGTCGGGATAAATGGTTCATTCTCGGGTTGGCAATCAGTAACTAGTGGGGTGCTGCAGGGATCAGTGCTGGGACCCCAACTATTTACAATCTATATTAACGACTTGGAAGAAGGGACTGAGTGTAACGTAGCCAAGTTTGCTGATGATACAAAAATGGGAGGAAAAGCAATGTGTGAGGACGACACAGAAAATCTGCAAAAGGACATAGACAGTGGGCAAAAATTTGGCAGATGGAGTATAATGTTGGAAAGTGTGAGGTCATGCACTTTGGCAGAAGAAAATCAAAGAGCAAGTTATTATTTAAATGGAGAGAGATTGCAAAGTGCTGCAGTACAGCGGGACCTGGGGCTACTTGTGCATGAAACACAAAAGGTTAGTATGCAGGTACAGCAAGTGATCAGGAATCTTGGCCTTTATTGCAAAGGATATGGAGTATAAAAGCAGGGAAGTCTTGCTACAGTTATGCAGGGTATTGGTGAGGCCACACCTGTAATATTGCGTGCAGTTTTGGTTTCCACATTTAAGAAAGGATATACTTGCTTTGGAGGCAGTTCAGAGAATGTTCACTAGGTTGATTCCAGAGATGAGGGTGTTGACCTATGAGGAAAGGTTGAATAGGTTGGGCCTCTACTCATTGGAATTCAGAAGAATGTGAGGTTATCTTATCGAAACATGTAAGATTATGAGGGGGCTTGACAAGGTGGATGCAGAGAGGATGTTTCCACTGATGGGGGAGACTAGAACTAGGAGGCATAATCTTAGAATAAGGGTCCACCCATTTAAAACTGAGACAAGGAGAAATTTATTTTCTCAGAGGGTTGTAAATCTGTGGAATTCACTGCCTCAGAGAGCTGTGGAAGCTGCGACATTGAATAAATTTCAGACAGAGATAGACAGTTTCTTAACTGATAGGGGGATAAGGGGTTATGGGGAGCGGGCAGCGAAGTGGACCTGAGTCCATGATCGGATTAGCCAAGATCATATAAAATGGCGGAGCAGGCTCGAGGGGCCATATGGCCTACTCCTGCTCCTATTTCTTATGTTCTTATACTAGATCTGGTGAATCTCCCATGCAAGGGAAACCCCAGGCTCCTTCAGGAAAGTAGTCATGGAAACTGGATAAGTAGGGGAAGGAGCTGTAAAGGATTCTGGTTAAAATTTATGCAGTAGCGATGACCAATTTGGTTTACTTTCCTGTTCCTGTTTTGGATACAACCCAACATGGATAGATTTGTACAATATTGGACAAACAGTGAAAGCAGTCAGCTGCGAATGCACTTGATACAAGTATCAGAGTAGCTGCATGGGGTTATAGTTTTCCAATTGTCCTGGCCAATATTTATCCCTCAATCCACATCAACAAAAAAACATCATTACATTGCAGTTTGTGGGAGCTTGCTGTGCTTAAATTGGCAACCACGTTTCCTGCATTATAATAGCGACTACACTTCAAAAGTACTTAATTGGCTGTAAAGCGCCTTGGGATATCCTGGGGTCGTGAAACCTGCAATATAAACGCAAGTCTTTCTTTTTTTTCTTAATTTTGCCTGACAGGATATTTGATTTTCCCCAGAAAGACTGTATAATTGCTGTTATAAAGGCTCCTTTCCATAGCTGACAATGGAACGTTTTATGGAGTGTATGCAACCCATTAATAACGTGACCTCTGAGGGATAGCCTAGATAGAAGCTTCACCAAGCCACACCTTTTGGACTCGAGAAACAATTGCCTTCAGTACAGTTGCTTCTGCAAGAGTTTGGAAATGAGAGATGGTTGAAGAAAACAGAGCACAACTGATGCAAGTTTCCGCTGATAACAAACAAGAAAAGAGACAAGTTTTATTAATTTTTACACCGATCTCAGAAACACCCCGAAGCACTTTACATGGAATGAAGGCGAATTGTTGCTCCTGTTGTTACACAGGCAAACACTGCAGACATTTTGCACACAGCAAACTTTTGTAAACAGGAAGATAAATGAGCAGTTAATCTATTTGTGGTGGTGTTGGTTAAGGGAAGATTGATGGCCAGGACACAAAGAGAGCTCTGCATGTCACATAATGTCACGGAAGTCCCAAGAATATCCAGGTCTTCTGGCGAAATCTCCATGGTTATTTCAGCAGCAGTTTGGTAGAAGGTCCAGGAAATAGGCCAGGATCTGGATATGCCATGTCCTGGTCTTTGCTAGCCTTGCCTGGGTTGAAAGCTCCACCTGCGTCAGATATGATCCTTAGCGTCATAGGGAACACTTTTCTTTTTGAGGGGGGGGGGTGGTTTAAAATGGGACTTTCTGCTTCCCCAGCCTCTGTGTATCCTGAAGGTGAGGATGTAGGGAGGTGGGTTAGTTCAGGATACAGAGCAGCTTGAACCTCTGAAACAATAGGGTGAAGTTTTATGTAAGTGGGCTCAAGGTGCCAGAACACTGTTATATTGACCCGTGTGGGAAATGAACTGGCAGCCACTGAATGGTAAAAGGCACTGGAGTTTCTGGACTTTGGTTTAGCAGACCCCAAGATTCAGCCGCAGTAGCATATGCATTTGCCAGGCCCATGCATATTAGATGCCCTCGCACTGAACCAGCATGCTACTGGAGGTTCGATAAAAGTGTTCAAAATCATGAGGAGTCTGGACTGAGTAGATAAAGAGAAACTGTTAACATTGGCAGAAGTGTGGAGAACCAGTGATCACAGATTTAAGGTGATTGGCAAAAGAACCAAAGGCGACACAAGAAAAAACTTTTTTACGCAGCGAGTGGTTAGGATCTGGAATGCACTGCCTGAAAGGGTGATGGAGGTCGACTCAATCATGGCTTTTAAAAGGGAGTTGGATAAGTAACTGAAGGAAAAATATTTGCAGAGCTACAGGAAAAGTGCCGGGGGGGTGGGGGGAGTGGGACTGGCTGAAGTGCTCTTGCAGAGAGCCGGTATGGGCTCACCGGGCTGAATGGCTTCCTTCCGTGCTGTAACCATTCTATGATTTCTATGATTGTATGGAGGGTGCTGGCAGGAACCACCCTAGTGCAACTGCGGGGTTGCATCCTGTGAAAATCCTGGGACGTAATCTTTAGGACTCATCGTTCTTCCATTGAGTTGAGGAAAATCATTGAAAAGGGAGGCCGTCTGCCACATCTCTGCCCCGCCCCCCCCAACCTGGATTCTCCTCCTTCTGCCATAGCAGGAAAAGCCACCAGCCTTCCATTCAACACCCGCCACATATCAATAATGGTTCGCAGATGAGGCTTGGCAACCCTCCTGATCTTCCTGCTTTCCCCAGGGACCGCCAGGATGTGGGGTGGCCGACGTCCCTGGGATGGAGGCAGAAAGGCCTGCTGACTCCGCCTTTGGACAGAGAGGACCCAGTAATGTGCACTCTCCCTCTCCTCAGGCCTCAAAACCAACCTGTCTTAGGCCTCGGCTACAACCAAGGCCTAAAACAATAATGCAGATCTTTGTGGTGCTGGTCTTCCCTTTAAATGTGCTCCTCCCTTCTTGTGTTCCCGCTATAACATTACCTGAATTTTACTCATTGGTAGCAGCAGGCTCCCTGTCGATGGTGGAGATCCAGGCAGAAACTTGTTCTGCAAGAAGAATAAGTCCCAATCCAATGTTGGTTTGGGGTCACGGTGGGGTGGTGGGTGGAAGATCCAGCCCGAACCGTAGACCACAGAGGTGGGAGATCCAGACAAAAAGTCCTCCCAAACTGCTAGAACAGAGAGGCAGGGCCTTTATTTAATATCTCACATGAAACATTTCTGACAATGCAGCACTTTCTCAGTATCACTGAAGTGAATACCTAGATTATGTACTCAGGTTCTGGAGTGGGCTTTAAATCCAAAACCTTCTGACTCAGAGGTCCAAGTGCTATTAACTGAGCCAAGCTGGCACAGGAGGGGACAAAAGTATTAACGACAACAACCACTTGCATTTTTATAGAAGATTTACAAGGATGATACCAGAAATGCGAGAAAAGGATGAACAGGCTAGCTTTCTTTTCTCTTGAAAAGAGAAGGCTGAGGGGGTGACCTAATAGAGGTCTTTAAAATTATGAAAGGTTTTGATAAGAGTGGATACAGTGAGAATGTTTCCACTTGTGGGGAAGAACATAACAAGAAGCCATCAATATAAGATAGTCACCAAGAAATCCAATGGGGAATTCGGAATAAAATTCTTTACCCAAAGAGTGGTGAGAATGTGGAACTCGCTACCACAGGTAGTGGTTGAAGCAAATAGTATAGATGCATTTAAGGGGAGGCTAGACATGCATATGAGGGAGAAGGGAATAGAGGGTTATGCTAATAGATTTAGATGAGGAAAGACGGGAGGCGGTTCGGGTGGAGTATAAACGCCAGCATGAACTGGTTGAGCTGAATGGCCTGTTTCTGTGTCGTATATCCTATGAAACCTTTGTAATCCTATGTAATCCCATGTAGTCCTTTATAATAGTCTTTCACATTTTAAAACATCCCAAGGTGTTTCACAGGAGCATTATTGGACATAATTTGACACCGAGTCACATAAGGAGGTATCTGGATAGGTGACTAAAAGCTTCGTCAAAGAGATAGGTTTTAAGGAGCGTCTTTAAGGAGGAGAGAGAGGTAGCGAGATGGAGAGGTTTAGGGAGGGAATTCCAGAGCTTGGGGCCTAGACAGCAGAAAGCACGGCTGCCAATGGTGGGGCGAAGGAAATTGGGGATGCACAAGTGGCCAGAGCTGAAGAAACGCAAAGTTTGCGGAGGGTTGTAGGGCTTGAAGGAGATTACAGAGATAGGAAGGGATGAGGCCATGGAGGGATTAGGAAACAAGGTTGAGAATTTTAAATTCGAGGCGTTGTTGAACTTGGAACCAATGTAGGTCAACAAAAGACTTTGCCAGGCTGTAATGCCAGGTCTCAATTGTATCCAGAATTCTTCCATTGAATTGACATGGAAAATATCACACAATGGATAAAGTGCAATATTCTTTAAGTGAAATTTTGATGGTTTTGTACATGGGGTAATATTGAAGGTGACACATTTCTGAATGCAAAAACAGTAATAGCCCATAGGGTACAGGAAGAAAATGGAACACTAAATATCTAACTATCTCCCACTCTTTGGATGCCACCCTCGCTCTATAATATGTATTCAATGCGTCTGCTAGTGCTGCTCTGCACTTTACCCTGCCAGTGGGATAAGCAGGGAAATAGCATGAGCTTATTTGCCCTGGAAATTGTCTCAAGTGGAAGTACCTTGTCTCTGTTGGCTGCCTTCTTCCAGTGCTTAGCAGACTGGCACTTCACTGAGCAATCATGGGCACAAACTCATGTCCTGCCTTGCAGTATTGCAAGCCCAGTGGTACAGCTACATTATCTCGGGCTATCTCGTAACTGGTTTTACTTGGAAAAAAATGTCATATTGGAGCATTAAAGTGATACATATAGAGAATTAGTACTGACCAACAAGTTCTTTCTATTTTCACTGTGGCCTCACCATCGTTATACCGAATTAGATCCAGTGATTAGTGAGTCAGTTGCTCGGCTGTGTTTTAATGCCCCTCTAATGAGAAGGTAGTTGAATTTGGTAAAGACTTAAAACAGATTACGCCGCTCCAAATAGGAGCTCCGTCGTTCAAGATGGTTGTGGACTGCAAGGCCACTATAATCTTATCCACGATGCCACTATTCTAAAGTTCAGACAGTATGATGTCCAGATTGAGTCCTATTTCACAAAGTGCATGTATTCAGCCCTAAGTGTGAAATGTATTCAACTTCCAGGCCCTGTGTTTTTTTTATTGAAATGTTGCCGTAAATAAAATAGGCATCCTATCATTGGTCTCCGTTTTGTTGTTGGTTGGCTCCCTGTATACATACTCTGAAAAGAGCTGTTCATTTCTCCAGCCGTGACCAACGTAAAACCTGTAAACAATTTAACAATTGATTTATGCTTTGTCGGCAACATTACTGTTTCATGACAAAAAAACACAGGCATCCAAAGAAGACAGAAAGAATTTGCTCGGGGCATCTGTAGTTGATTTTCGTCACTTGGTTTTAATTTTGTTTGTCTTTCTTGTATCCCTCCTCCCTCCCTCCCCCCTTTTTCCCCCCTTTTATCTTTGCCGGTGACTGCTGGACGCGCGATGTTGCCAGACCCCAAGCCTCCGAAAGCACCTGTGGCTACCTCATCCACCAGCAGCCTGCCTTGGCCCGTGATCATCGGGATCCCCGCTGGCGCCGTCTTCATCTTCGGCACCATCCTGCTGTGGCTGTGCCAGACCAAGAAGAGACCGTGCTCCAGCACGGCGGCGGCCGCTGCTGCTATTCACAGGCAACAGCAGCAGAGGGACCGAGCCTGCCCGCAAGGCGTCGCCGACAAGGAGTGCATCACGGCCATAAACTACGAGGAATACGTGGCCCAGCAGCAGCAGCAGCAGCAACACCTGCTGGCTCAAGGTCCCCCGCTGGCTGCCCCGCCAGCCCCCAAAATGTACCCCAAGATCTACACGGACATCCACACTCACACGCACTCCCACGTCGAGGGCAAAGTCCACCAGCACCAGCACATCCACTACCAATGTTAGCTCGCCGGCCCATACGCATCTTCCCATTTTCCCCCCAACAGGACCTCCAAAGGCCAAGAGCAACTCTCTCTCTCTCTCCTCAGCCCAGCCAGTAGACTGAAGGCTGGCTGGCAGGCAAAAGACCTTGCAAGGAATTTGGGAGACGGAGTGGAAAATGGAGCTGGTCTGAAATTCCTGCGAAATGAGAATGTACTTGGAAGCAGAGAGACCTAGGTTACGGTGAATGATTCAAGGTGATATTTTTAGGAGATTCATGCCAAAAGATTGACTTAAAGCGTAATTTTTTGGGGAGAAAAATACTGCAATAACTCAAATCATCTCACACTTCAATCCCAATCTAGAAACCTTATATGAAATGCACGAACTTTGTGGTGCACAGTCCAAACCAATTGAATCTTTGCCCCCAGGTACTGAGTAATTACCCTGTATCGATAAATTATATTTAAAAAAAATGTAAACTACTCGAGTGTTATATTTGAATACTGTGAGAACTAGTTGGCTTATGCAGTTAAATTCACTTGACACAAAGATACCTATCCTCGAATACACCAAATAATATTTATATGTTATATATATTTCAAAAATAATTACTATTACCTGGAACACGAACATGGGGATAAAAAAGTTATATTTGCAATCATACACACACGCACACACACAAAATAACCCCTGTGCTTGATAAAGGCTTCACCACTGGTTAGTGCCAAATTAAAGTCTTGACTATGTGTTTTAAAGAAATGTTCTTGGCTGACTTGATATTCGGAATTAGATAGTGTGTGCTACTGTGCCCGCTCGGCACTGTGGCCACTTCAAAAATGAAACCTGCGAAACAATTATGTCTAGCCACTGCCATTACGAGGGATTGAACAGCAGGACAATGCTTCAAACTGACATAAACTGTGACGGTGAAATATTTATTCACCCAAGTAGCAGAAAAGCGGACACTACTGTTCTGTTTCATCGCCAGCCACTGAAGAGACACTGGGCAATCTCTTATCAATTGGAAGGGAAATAAAGTCATTACAGCCCTACAGCTCCAGTCCCTCCAGGTGATCTGAATTTTGCGCCTGCTCTTACCTGCGATCACACCTTTCTGTTCTGTACAATCGTGTCTCAATGTTTTTAGCAAATAGGACCTCAGTAGTGCCTACGTGGATTGGAGAGAGACGCCAACCACAGATATAAGCCTTTTTGTTGTTGTAAAACTATATAGATTTTAAACAGAAAGTCATGTATATTTAATTTATTTTGTTAAGTGAGAAAAAAAGTGTATCATATTTTCCTCTAAAAACAGGTGTTTCTATAAATATATTTGTTCAAAGGCGAAACTGAAGTGTTACAGATTTCTTACACGTGACCATGTGGAAAACAAGAGATCCCACACAGCGTGCATTGGCGTGTGTCGTCAGCTGGTAAGTGCAGGGAGACGGTGTGTACTATTTTTTTATGGAAAGCCTTTTTAATTCAAACACAACAAATTTGTAGTAATCTTTATATCGACAATCCTGTATAGTCTTGCCTCATTGTTACCGCCAGCTTTGTTTTTGTATTTGACGTGTTTTAAACACACTTGTATATTTTTTCTTAACATTTTCAGAAATAACTTTTTATTAGGAAGATGATGTTATGGCATAAAGGACTAATGTCACTGCACTCCGTGAGGAAAAAAAACCTTAATATTATTTTCCGAGAATATTATCTAAGTGGCTTCTTGTCTTTTTTTAATGGGGTGTATGGATTCTTAAAAGGTATTTAAACACAGTAATAACCAAACTAAATTGCTATGGAAAATTACTAGAAGCCTAAAGTGAGCTTATGACACTGTAAAAACTAACAAGAAACAACTAAAGCAATTCCAGATTTACAGTCTGCCCTAATCACCTGTTTGCGCTGGAGAGAGTGTTCAAATGATGTTATAAGTAGCACTTTATCGTAAAAGCTGAATTCAATCCTAAGTGCCATAGTGGGTGAATTTGATTGAAAGTGTTTTTTCACCTTTGGGTTGGTGGTGGGGGGGGGGGGGGGAGATGGGAGGAGGGGGCATCGCCCCTTGACCACCATTTCAAGGTGAACATGTGGTACATGAGCCACTTTCATGGTGAACTTTGACACTCACCAGCATGTGGCCATCCATGCCAAGTGTAGCGAGATACTATTGACAAAAGAGAGCGAGAGAGACTCAAGCTGAGACAAATCTGGCAACAAGTGTAGGAAAAACACAACTGCAGCATGGAACAATAGTTGGTGCGGGAGAAATCCCATATACCATTTAATACATCAACAACAGAGTCCATGGCTTTCGTGCCTGCACAGACTCGTCTGCTCTCTGTTTGTCAATCAAAACTCTCCCTTTGATCAGATCAAGCTAAATAACAAAAAAACCTTCTTTGATCCAATCCGTTAAACCGATTTTAATAATAATGTCGATTAAGAGGTGGATAACTGGATCTTTATCTCTCTTTTCTGCACTTTTTCCGTAAATAGTATTTCCTTCAAGAAACAAATGGCCTGCTGTTGAAATTGATTCTAGTGACCTGTTAATAAAAATGTTATCCTGCAATGGGGAAACTTTGATAATTCATCACATAAACAGTTACAACTGTAGAATGTTCCCCACCCCAGGCACAGTAAGGCGACAAACATATATCAATGCCATTGCCTTTTATTCTGAAACACACTGATATGAGCAAAGTCTGATCAAGCCGCCAGATCTCAGTCTTTGAAACTAGGTGTCTTATTTATGGCTGGTCAGTTGCCATGGTATCTATTAAATGTAATATATTGAGCAAGTACAGTATGTCATTAAAACAACTCCATAGGGATATAGCTTTAAATTTGTTAAATTGTAGAAGAAGAAACATATTCGGATGCTGTGTGACAATGAAGTAACCTGAGAGGCTAGTTAGCTCATACGAGACTAGAAATGGATCTTTGAAGCTCAACCTACCTTTCACAGTCTTTAAATGCATCAATAACAGCAGGATTGTGTGCATGTTGCAACTTAACAGAGGCACCGTGAATTCATCTAAACATGTTGATTTTGTGACATATCTCTTGTCTAATCTTTGAGTGCTATCACCCCCAAGTGTCGCTCTCATCACTGTTTTCAGCATCTATTTTCAAGATAATTCTCTTGGCAAAACTAAACTTAAATCACTCACTGTTAATATTAAAGATGTTTAAAATGAAGGAGTTGTTTGTTAAATGGTAATTCTGAAGAAAAGAAAGTCAGATCTGTAACCTGGCATTAAAGAGCTTAAACCCAAGTTACTGAATTCTGCTTATGGCAGTTGGAGTTCATCCAACTCTCTACTTCCAGACTTTACAATCTAAATGTTACAATCACAATAGCCTCATCCTAGCATAGTATTTGGAAGTGAATTATTTTGCATGTTATCATTAGGAATATATGTTATTTACAGCATGTGAATGGTATGCATCCAACAACATCTAATACAAAAATATCAGAATTCAAGGATTAATAACCTTCTAGTTAGCAGATTGTGATACGCTAGAGAACAAGTTTCTAAATACAGTGAATATGCACCCGGTATTTAAGTTATGGTGCTAGTCCATAAAATTAGATGGGACTCCCTGACATGTAGGATTTGTTCTGCCTTTTTTTCCCTGGGCTCATCTAGTTTCAATTTGTGTGTACATGTCTGCTATTTGCAGTTATCTTACTATGGGAGACATGTTACAGATCACACTGCCAGTGTCAATACAATCATTAGAGAAAAAAATAGGTTTAACATTTAAACCATTTTCATCTATGTAAAAGTACTCTGAAATGATCCTTCAGGGGAGAAAAGCCTTTGGAAATCCTGCTTGTTCGGTCCTTTCTTCAAGTTATTGTGAAAATAAAGGTCAGAAATTGTCATCTTACATAAAAGTATCTAGTTTAAGCTCCTCCGACAGTCCAAGCTCAAACTTGAAGATTGGCACTGTGAGTGCCCATCAGCCTTTTCCCAGCACCTTCAGAGGAGGAGAGAAAGTTGGAGATCAAACAGAAGCTTGTTGTTGTTATTGATATCCGTGCTCTTCTGTCTGGTACAGCAAGTCAACCAACTGGGACTGACTCCAAGTACTCTTTGCTGTCTTTCCCTGATCCAACTGCTCATTTTACTCTAATCGCCCTTCCATCTGTGACAGTGAAGTAACTGATGATATTCAGATTTCTCACTCTTCACCTTCTGACAGATCTAGCACACCACCTTGGTTCAATCAAGCCTGTGGTTCTGCTGTCTTCTTGCTATCGCACCTGGCATCTTGATCAGTCTGAAGCATCGGGAGCCAACTTTATTTCTTCTTCTAACTTAGAATTGCTAGAGCGTCTAAATGCTACTCATTTGAAAAGAAGCGTCACTTCTGTTTCCCCAATAGTCACTCCAACTGGTCTCCATCCAAAGCTGTCTCTTTTTATTAATCCTCCCTATCCACCCTGCGTGTACAGTTACTAATTGTCTTCAAGAGAAAGCTAGGCTTTTAGGCTCACTTTTCTCTTCCAGGTCTAATCTCAATAGCCTTGGTAAAGGTCCTTTCCCACTGCTCTCTATTGTTTCATTTGTTTGACCATTATAATTTACATCTGATTTTAACTACTCCAGAGGTCTTTTGTATCTTTCACTCTCTGAGCTCCAATAAGATGTCTGGCCTGATAGACTCTCTCCTATCATCCTCAAAAACATAGTGCTGTACCATACTATCTATTTAAAATAGTCCACTTCTCCTTGGAGAATTTCTCATGCTCGCCCTATCCCTAAGAACGGTGATTCCCCTTATCTTTCAAACCACTAACCTATTGCCCTTTCACTAGTTGTCTTGAACGTTATGGAAGCTGTTGTTATCTGTCAACTTATCCATCACCTTGAAACCCCTGACCTAGTTAACTATCTCTATTACCATTTTTAGCTTGCAGTTCTACTACTGATCCTGTTGCCTATGTTATAAGCCTCTGGAAATCACTCTTGGAACACTTTGGTCAACATCTGCTAAAACCTTTGGAAGGATCTGGCACCATAAATCACTAATCAATTTATCATCATATGTCTCTCACCAAATCATATCATAGAAATTTACAGCACGGAAGGAGGCCATTTCAGCCCATCGTGTCCATGCCGGCCAACAAGAGGCTATCCAACCAATCCCACTTTCCAGCTCTAGGTCCATAACCCTGCAGGTTACGGCACTTCAAGTGCCCATCCAAGTACTTTTTAAAATGTGGTGAGGGTTTCTGCCTCTACCACCCTTTCAGGCAGTGAGTTCCAGACCGCCACAACCCTCTATGTGAAGAAATTTCCTCTCAAATCCCCTCTAAACCTTCTATAATTACTATAAATTTATGCCCCCTGGTTGTTGATTGCTCAGCTAAGGGAAACAGACCCTTTCTATCCACGATATCTAGGCCCCGCATAATTCTATACACCTCAATGAGATCTTTCCTCAGCCTCCTCTGCTTCAAGGAAAACAAACCCAACCTATCCAATCTATCCTCATAGTTAAGATTCTCCACTCCTGGCAATATCCTTGTAAATCTCCTCTGTATCCTCTCCAGTGCAATTACATCCTTCCTGTAATGCGGTGACCAGAACTGCACGCAGTACTCAAGCTGTGGCCTAACCAGTGTTTTATACAGTTCAAGCATAGCCCCCCTGCTCTTGTATTCTATGCTTCAGCCAATAAAGGCAAGCATTCCGTATGCCTTCTTAACCACCTTATCTACCTGGCCTGCTACCTTCAGGGATCTGTGGACATGCACTCCAAGGTCCCTTTGTTCCTCTACACTCCTGTCATTTAATGTGTATTTCCTTTCCTTGTTAGCCCTCCCCAAATGCATTACTTCTCCGGATTAAATTCCATTTGCTACTGTCCTGCCCACCTGACCAGTTGATTGATACCTTCCTGCAGTCCGCAGCTTTCTTCTTCATTATCAACCACACAGCTGATTTTAGTATCATCGGCAAATTTCTTAATCATACCCCCAATATTCAAGTTTTGATCATTGTTGGTTGCCACAAAAAGCAAGGGACCCAGCACTGAGCCCTGCAGAACCCCACTGGATACAGCCTTCCAGTCACAAAAACACCCATCAACCATTATCCTTTGCTTCCTGTCTCTGAGCCAATTTTAGATCCAACTTGCCACTTTGCCCTGGATCTCATGGGCTTTTACTTTCATGACCAGTCTGCGATGTGGGACCTTATCTAAATCTTTGCTAAAATCCACATACACTACATCATATGCACTGCCCTCATCGACCCTCCTAGTTACCTCCTCAAAAAATTTAATCAAGTTAGTCAGACACAACCTTCCCTTAACAAATCCGTGCTGACTGTCCTTGATTAATCCGTGTCTTTCTAAATGAAGATTTATCCTGTCCTTCAGGAATTTTTCCAATAATTTCCCCACCACTGAGGTTAGGTTGATGGGCCAGTAATTACTCGGCCTATCCCTTTCTCCCTTCTTAAACATTAGCAGTCTTCCAGTCCTTTGGCACCGCACTTGAAGCTAGAGAGGATTGGAAAATGATGGTTAAAGCCTCTGCTATTCTTTTGCTTCGCTTAACAGCCTGGGATACATTTCATCTGGGCCTGAGTACATCCACTTTCAAAGCTGCTAAACCCCTTAATACCCCCTCTCTCTATGTTTATTTTATCTAATATTTCACACTCCACCTCCTCAATAGCAGTGCCCCTCTCTTTTGTGAAAACAGACGCAAAGTATTCATTAAGAACCATACCCACATCTTCTGCTTCCACACACAGATTACCCTCTAGTCCCTACCCTTTAGTTATCCTCTTGCTCTTAAAATATTTATAAAATATATTTGGGTTTTCCTTGATTTTACTTGCCAAGAATTTTTCATGCTCTCTCTTTGCTTTCCTAACATCCTTTTTAATTTCACCCTGAACTTTCTATACTCCTCTAGAGATCCTGCAGTATTTAGCCCTCAGTATCTGTCATAAGCCTCTCTTTTTTTCTTTACCCTATCCTGTATGTCCTGAGGTTTGTCAGTCCCACCCTTTTTCTTTAAGGGCACATATTTGGCCTGAACCCTCCAGATGTCCTCCTTGAATGCCTCCCACTTCTCTGATACTGATTTACTTTCAAGTAGCTGTTTCCAGTCCACTGTGGCTAAATCACTTCTCAGCTTAGCAAAGTTGGCTTTCCCCCAATTTACAACTTTTATTCCTGGTCTATCCTTGCCCTTTTCCATCACTACCTTAAACCTAACTGAATGATGCACCTAAATGCTCTCCCACTGATACCCCTATGCCACAGCTATCTAAATTCCTCGCAATCATTCTATCTGTGTTATAGTAGATGTTTTGTTTATGCAAAACTATTGTGACCATCAAGGGGTTTCCCAGAGCCATGTCTACTCCCCAGCTCTTTTTCTAACCTTGTGCACTCATTATACAATCCTTTCTATTCTTTAGCTGGTGATTTCACATTCATCAAATTCCCTCAGCTCACATTGCCTCAGTGTTCACAACGTTGCAGTGCAACGGTTGAATCACTGTACCTTTAATGAAAATCAATCGTCAAACATATACTTTCTTCTCACAAATCTATTGATATTCTTTGCTTTGCGCTCTCCCTCACCTACCCTGCCGCTCCAAGAAGGTTGATTTCCTTTTTCATGCCAAAGATGTTTTTTTCCCTCAACAACCCTTAAAGCTCCATAAAGCCAAAGTCCATCCAACACTTGAATACTGCTTCCACCTGGGGAGAGCCATCCAACGCACCTCTCACACCCCTGGACAGGAAACAGAAGAGAAGCTTGTCATCTGATAGGTGATCCCACTCTTGTCTCTAGATTCTCTATTTCATCAAAATTACCACCATCAGTTCTCTTTTGAACATTTATCTCTTGTACCTTCTGAGCTTCAAATCCTGGTAAACCCTCTTATTTCCCTCTGCATCCTCCCTCAGTTGAAATGAAGACTTATTACACTCTGGGAAGCCTGGACTAATGATCCGGAAACATGAGTTCAAAATCCCAACATGGCAGCTGGGGAATTTAAATTCAATTAAATAATTCTGGAATGAAAAGCTAATGTCAGTAATGGTGACCATGAAACTACCGGATTGTCGTAAAAACTCATCTGGTTCACTAATGTCCTTTAGGGAAGGAAATCTGCTGTCCTTACCTAGCCTGGCCTATATGTGACTCCAGACCCACAGCGATCTGGTTGGCTCTTAACAGCCCTCTGAAATGGCCTAGCAAGCCACCCAGGTGTACTCAAGAAGGCGCTCACCACCGCCTTCTCGAGGGCAATTAGGGATGGGCAAAAAATGCTGGCCTTGCTGGCGATGTCCACACCCTGTGAATGAATAAAATAAAAACTCCCAACTCCAGCCCACTCTTTTTCTGGACCTCAAAATTGTGCAATTCCTTGCCTCTTGTCAGTTTTCTCTTCCTCGTTATAACCAATGCATTCCCTAGTCACTGCTTACTGATTTAAGTTATCCCTTTTCTTTCCAATTTTGGTGATGTCCTCCACTATAGAGGCGCATCCCAAGATAGACCCACAGAAAGTAATGAATAGAGTCAATGGAATATGTAATAATCATGTAAATATTTTAATAGGCTGAATTTGTAAAAATATATATATATATCGTCCTGGACTTTCATTAGGGTTAATAAGATTCACACATATGCTTTCCTGAGAGATCTGAATTGAAAAGACGATTACCAGGTGGCTGTACTAATAGAACATTAGAGCTCACCTGTTCAATGAAAGGTATAGCTCACAGCTGTCAGGATTGCAATTACAAAAGGGAAAGCATAAAGGAACAAGCCCTTGGATCAAATATTAAACTAGAGCTGATTAAGAGCAAAGATAATGGACTGCAGCTTCCCAAAATAATCAGCCTTCAACAACATTAAACAAAGCATACATTTGAAGCCATGAACTCTGCAAGGAAACTCTCTCGTGACATACACATAAAGTGTATAAATATGCTCAGATTGAAGTTCTAAATACGATTGACTGCAGTAGGGGCACCAAATATGAGAGAATAGACTTCGCTTTGTGTCTTAATTGCCCAAAGAATCCCGTTGCACAGGCTCCAGTTTTCACAAATTCATTTCCATGAAAGAAATCCAAGGTGCAACAATGCGTTTGCTTCATTTGTTTCGGGTTATGAGGTAAACCATTTGCTTTGGAACTTCTATAGCACTCTGGATCACTTCTGCAACCATCAGCCAATCGTTTTGTTCTATCAGACTTCCAGTGCATGAGCAAATTCATTTGGACACTGACCATTTTCTGTATAACCAATATATTTACATATTCATATATCTATATATAGTTTACACCCGGTCTGCAGCTCCTCTCAAAGAAAAATAAAGTCTTGCAACTTTACGTGTTCCAACAGTCTGCTCACTCTGGCAGCATATCATATGAGCTAAGTATTAATTAGTCCCGCTGTCAATGACATCATCTTTCTGTCAACATTGACTTCCCTTAGTGTATAAAAAAGGTGCAAACCGACCAGAGCAGCCAGTCTTCTTGTATTAACTCTTCCAGTCCTAGCTTTGTTTTCTTGGGTTTTAACAAATCGACTGCATTTCAATCACATAATAATTCTGAGACAATATGAAGTTCAAAGTTTTCGTCGTTCATCATGTAAGAAATAATTTAATAAAGAATGCTTCATTCAGATTGGTGTGTTGCAATTCATTTTCCTTCCACAAACAGTACAGCTCGATTTCAATCCACCCTCACCTCATCCTTTCCTGACCTTCCTCAAAATCAAAATCCGTCATAATATTTATGGTGGCGATTCAGGCCCTAGACGAGTCTCCTGCTCAAAGCAGGCCCTAAGATTTAAAAGTCGCAGCCTGATTATACCATTAGTGATGCGATGCAGCAGAAACATGGCGGAGAGAACCGACTGGCCAGAAGAGGCCGAAGTAAGTCTCAAAACTTTACTTCTCTTTGAACTCCTTGTGGCCAGCAGGAGCAAGAGCAGGAGTGCTCACCCCAGCACCCCCACCACTAGCCCTGCAAAACCGCAGGCTTCCCTAGCTTCAGCATTACCCCCCAGCATCCCCTCCCCCAATCTCCGAGGAAGCTTCAGTCCCGGCAACACCCCAATCGCGCAGTGCGAAAATGGAATCCCCTTCCCTTGCCGATCTCATCACAAAGAAGCAATTCCCCGCCCTCCTGATTCTTAGCACGAAGTTAAGGGAATCCCTAGCCCATTGATTACCTTTCCCATGTGTCCACAGCTGTGGCCTCCCATGGCCAAAATCCCGCTGTCGCCCGCCAACTATGTTGTCAATCTGACCGGATGTTGGGCGGGACTCCGGGAAGTTTCATTCAAATAAGATCAGCAGGGCTCCCACATCCCCAACTTAAAAATACATTTGTTCCGGGATGTGGGCGTCGCTGGCAAGGCCAGCATTTATTTCCCATCCCTAATTGCCCTTGAGAAGGTGGTGGTGAGCCACCTTCTTGAGCCACTGCAGTCCGTGTGGTGAAGGTACTCCCACACTGCTGTTTGGGAGGGAGTTCCAGGATTTTGATCCAGCGACGATGAAGGAACGGCGATATATTTCCAAGTCAGGATGGTGTGTAACTTGGAGGTGAACTTGGAGGTGATGGTGCCCCCTTGTTTTTCTAGGTGGTAGAGGTCGTGGGTTTTGGAGGTGCTGCTGAAGAAGCCGTGGTGAGTTGCTGCAATGCATCTTGTAGATGGTACACGCTGCAGCCACAGTGTGTCAGTGGTGGAGGGAGTGAATGTTGAAGGTGGTGGATGGGGTGCTGATCAAGCGGGTTGCTTTGTCCTGCATGGTGTTGAGCATTTTGTTGGAGCTGTTCTCAACCAGGCAAGTGGAGAGTATTCAATCACACTCCTGACTTGCGCCTTGTATATGGTGGAAAGGCTTTGGGGAGTCAGGAGGTGAGACACTCGCCGCAGAATACCCAGCCTCTGACCCGCTCTTGGTGCCACAGTATTTATGTGGCTGGTCCAGTTAAGTTTCTGGTCAATGGTGATCCCCAGGATGTTGATGGGGGGGGATTCGGCGATGGCAATGCCGTTGAATATTAAAGTGAGGTGGTTAGACTCTCGCTTGTTGGAGATAGTCATGGCCTGGCACTTGTGTGGCGTGAATGTTACTTGCCATTTATCAGTCCAAGCCTGAATGTCGTCTAGGTCTTGCTGCATGTGGGCATGGACTGCTTCATTTTCTGAGGCGTTGCGAATGGAACTGATCACTGTGCAATCATCAATGAACATCCCCACTTTTACATCCCCGACCTGATGATGGACGGAAGGTCATTGATGAAGCAGTTGAAGATGGTTGAGCCTAGGACAGTGCCCTGAGGAACTCCTACAGCGATGTCCTGGGGCTGTGATGATTGATCTCCAACAACCACAACCATCTTCCTCTGTGCTAGATATGACTCCAGCCAGGGAAGCGCTTTCCCTCTGATTTCCATTGACTTCAATTTTACTGGGGTTCCTTGATGCCACATTCGGTCAATTGCTGCCTTGATGTCAAGGGCTGTCACTGTCACCTCACCTCTGGAATTCAGCTCTTTTGTCCAAGGCAATGAGATCTGGAGCCGGGTGGTCCTGGCAGAACCCAAACTATGTCACACCCTTCTCTCCATGCCCCCACCCCACCTGTAAAAATTGAGGCTTATGAATAGAGCTGAGTTTTTTTTCGGGAGGGGATGAGCGAGGTCATGGACAAGCTCAGCTCCTCAAGCAGTATATATTAGGAAACAATTCTGTCAATAAACCCCACTGATGAAGATTTTTTTGAAATTAAACCCCTGGAATTTCTATCTAACAGGTCAAGCGTTTCCATAAAGAAAACTTTTCCATTTGAAAATCATATGATAGATACTCTTATGGTTCTGCAACACACAGTGATGCTTTAGATTGATTTCCCAGATTTTGGAAAGAACCCACATAATTACAGTTAAATCTCTCCCGGTTACATAACCTGAGCTCCATTGCTGGCTGATAGAATTTTCCTATGAACTCACTGCAGCTGTCCTTTGGCAAGTCAACTCAGAGATGGCAATTTGTTTTTTTTTCTTATTCATAACTCTGATTTATAACTTCAGGCTGTTACAATGGTCCCATAAACTGGGAGGGAAATAGTAAGCACAAACATATTGATAGAAATAGATTTATTACCTGATGACACTGGGAACTTGGATACTTTGCCATGGTGAAATACCTACCATTTATGATTTGAATAATAGCATTGGGGTGAGCACGAAACAAGATTCGCTGTTTGTATTCACAGGGACATTGAAAAAAAGAAAGTCTTGCATTTATTTAGCACCTCAGGAGTCCCAAAGCGCATTACAGCCCATGAAGTGCTTTTTTGAAATGTTGAACTGTTGTAATGTAGGAATCGCGGCAGCCAATTTGCGCACAGCACGCTCCCACAAACAGCGATGTGATAATGACCAGGTAATCTGTTTTTTAGCGTTGTTGATTGAGGATAAATATTGGCCAGGACACCGGGGATATCTCCCCTGCTCTTCTTCGAAATAGTGTCATGAGATCTTTTACATCCACCTAAGAGAGCAGACAGGGACCTCAGTTTAATGTCTCATCTGAAAGACGGGACCTCAAACAGTGCAGGATTCCATCAGCACTGCACTGGAGTGTCAGCCTAGATTTTTGTGCTCACTCCCTTGGAGTGGGACTTGAACCCACAACCTTCTAACTCTGAGGCGAGATGCTATACGCTGAGCCATGGCTGACATTTTCTCTAAAATGGACAACAGAAAGAACTTACACATGTGTGCGGATGCCCCAAAGAACCTCACCGCCAATGGATTGCTTTTGAATTATGCTCGCTGTTGCATCGACAATCATGGCAATCAGTTTGCGCGCAAAAAAATTGTCCTAAAAACAGGAAATGGGATGAATCACCAGTTAATAGGAATAATTTTGCTGGTCAAAGCAGGAATCCCAGCTGCCAGCAGGCACCACAAATCAGAAGTTCAGGCAGACATTTCCCTTGATTTTCCGACTATTTTAAGTTGACCGTAATTTGTTTTTAGTGGGAGGAATGTTATTCGGGACACCAGAAGAACTCGTTGCTCTTCGAATAGTAACCATGGAACCTATTACGTCAACTAAACAAGCAGACAGGGCCTCAGTTTAACGCCCCATCTGAATGACAGCATTGCCAACATTGCAACTCACTTCACGGAGGGAGGCTTGTAAAGTCACAATTTACTAACTCCGAAACAAACGTGCTGTCAGCTGATCAATTGGAGCCAAGGTAAAACTACCGATAGTGAGAATTTCACCACCAGCTTGTCAGTGGAATTCTAGATTGTATCACAAGAGCTATACAATAGAAAATCCACGACGTAATGAAGGGCTTTCTTTACACTGCATCATCATCATAGGCAGTCCCTCATATCGAGGATGACTTGCTTCCACACCTTAAAGGGATGAATTCACAGGCGTTTCAATGAAGAACCTGATATTCCAGGTCCCGAACTACATCTTGGAGGGTGGAAGATGCCTGTGCGTGGATTTTTTTAACGTGTTATGGCCGTTGCACACCAGCCACCACACGGGCTTGACAGAGCTAGGTCTTGGTCCAGTGGCAAGGATTAACCAAGACGACTGGAGACCAGCTCTGCTGCACAGACCTACTGTATACACATATCGCAGTGTGGGCTGGCCCGTGCTGCCCCTGGGCCCTCACCTCTTCTGGGCCCTGAACACACTCCTTTACACAGAGTGTTGTGATGGAATGGAATTCCCTTCCAGCGTTAGTGGTTGAGGCAGGAACCATGTCAATGTTCCAAATTAGATTAGATAGGTGGAAGAAGCGGTTGAAGGGATAAAAAAGAAAGACTTACATTTATATAGCCCATTTTACGACCACCGGACATCTCAAAGCGCTTTACAGCCAATGAAGTATTTTGGAGTGTAGTCACTGTTGTAATGTAGGGAACGATGCAGCCAATTTGTGCACAGCAATGAGATAATGACCAAATAATCTGTTTTTGTTGTGTTAATTGAGGGATAAATATTGGCCAAGACACCGGGGAGGACTCCCCTGCTCTTCTTCGAAATAGTGCCATGGGATCTTTTACATCCACCTGAGCAGATGGGGCCTCGGTTTAACGTCTCATCCGAAGTACGGCATCTCCGACAGTGCAACACTCTCTCAGTACTGCACTGGAGTGTCAGCCTAAATTTGTGTGCTCAAGTCCCTGGAGTGAGCCCAGAGAGCTGTGGAGGCTGGGTCATTGAACATATTTAAGGCGGAGATCGACAAGATTTTTGAGCGACAAGGGAGTAAAGGGTTATGGGGAGCAGGGAGGGAAGTGGAGCTGAGTCCATGATCAGATCTTATTGAATGGCGGAGCAGGCTCCAGGGGCCAAATGGCCTACTCCTGTTCCTATTTCTTATGAACCCACAACCTTCTGACTCAGAGGAGAATGTGCTACCCACTGAGCCACAGCTGACCTGATATGTGAACAAGTTGGGTAAATATGATTAGAATTATTTTCTCGTGTAGAGTGGTGAATGCTGACACAAAATCGTTGGGCCGAACGGCCTATTTTCATATTCTAACTTCTATGTATTTCTATATAAGGCACTCCATATGACCCAGCCCTCAAACACAGCTCTCTTGTGTTTCATCATTACCAGGGAAATCAAACCTAGCTTATTAGAAACATGCAGGTAAGACAGGTAGTGCACCTGGACTCGCTCGATATCTCTCCTATATATATGATGCTATTAATAAATGATGTCTCACCCATGTCATAATAAATAATTTTAAAAAAATTAATGTGCCGCATCTAATATTGGTCTGAGTAAAATAATATTTACACCTTGATGATTTCACTTGTAACGTGATATTCTTTCTAATTATTTTTTGATCTAATTTGCTTTGATGCTCTTTCCAGTTATTTCTGTTCATGCCTGTTGTCACGTTTTCTATTTATTCGCATTGATTCTGGAACTACAAGTATTGTAATGGCTCACATTTTGCGGTCAGAGGCTTCCCGCGAGCAGATGCATCCAACCTGCAAAAAAATCTATGAACTTACCTACTGGTCCAGGAGGTTCAGTGACTTGCAGTCCTGGGCCTCTGTGTAGGCCTGTGTAGAGGCCCACATATCTCAGGAGCGTAGGTCTTTCGCAAGCACCCCTAGGATCACGTGGGCTGGCCCAACCAATTAAATTAGGGGGATCCCTATTCATACTTATGGTGAGTTCCGTTTCTACAGAGCTGCCATAAAGTATGAATGGAAATACCCCCCAAAACACACAAACACATTAAATTAAAAAAAACACATTGCATATTCAAAATTTATTAAAATGTAATTTAATTAAATAGTTTATATAACATTTTTAAACAGGGCTAAAAATAAACTTTCCTTACTGGACAGGGCTCTTAATATATAAATGAGAGATAACATTTTATTTTTCTATTTTTTAAAAATCTTACGCTGGTAAAAGCAGGCCTTATGCCTGCTCTTACCAGTGTAATAATTTCAAGGGCATTCACTGGGAAGAATAGCCCAACTCTCCGCCCGTGGAGGCCCTTATCCCGGGGATGTGTGCGATCTGCCAAGAGGATTCTTAACAGATCGCAAGTTCCGAGTTTCGGCGCATGCGCAGTGCATACCTAAACACAGAAGTTGTGGGGCCCCTATGGGCGCGTGCGCACTCGTACCCACCCGTAGGGGCCGCAAATTCAGCCCCATTATGCAAAATCAGCCCTGTACCGATGCATTGCCCAGCTTTCTGCTTCCTACATTACAACAGTGACTACACTTCAAAATGTACTTCATTGGCTGTGAAGTGCTTTGGGACGTCCGGTGATCGTGAAAGGCACTGTAGAAATGTCAGTCTTTTTCTTTTTTTTTTACCTTTCCCCAGTATAAATGTTAGGTGTTAAACCGTGAGAAAAATATCACGAGCAGAGGAGAGGATTTATGAAATCTTTCCAATGTGAAATCTAACTTTTGCTGCTTTTCCTGCAACAGGAACTTTGAGAGCAGGAGGCATTGGTAGTCAGTAAATCAGCTAAAAATAATTAGCAGAGGATATGAACTGAACGCTGTGGGGGAGGTGAATAGCTTAATGGTGTCAGAAACATTTAGCGCCGTTTGTGTTTCTGAGTAATCTACTGACCTGGACTGCTATGCAATGGAAATGTAGTTGGGTCATTAAATCTGATGCATCGCCTCAATATAGTGACGCACCTTCTATTTAAAATAAAAGCATGGAAGCTCATTTACTGCCAACCTCTAACAACAAATCTGCAGTAATATTAGCATAACCAATCAATCAGACACCTCTTTCTTAATAAAATCACACCTTTCAGTAATTAATATTTCAACACCTTTTTATAAGAGAGCAAGCATGAGGTCATTTTGTTTCTTCCTATGTTCCCATTTCACTGCTCCAACATTGTACTTCAACTTGCAGGGATTATGGGTTTGTGTTTTGGAAGGGTTCCAGATGCTGGCCCTGGTATTTCTTGATTATGTCTGCATTCCAGGCAGCCCTTTTATCCCCTTCATTAACTCACAATTGACCAATCACATAAATCAGGTTACTCAATAATAATGCAACAAGGGGCTTGGTGATTAAAGAGCAGGTGAATTAAGGTTTGAAGTATTCTATACTTCATTGGTTTAAATAAAATGGCTTTCTGAACACAGAAAGGAATTAATTAGAACTGAACGCCTTTGTGCTCCTCATCTGAAGAAGTGAAAAATTAGATTCAATACACCAGTGGAGGCTGCAAGTGTGAAAAGCAAGAACGTGTACCCAAAGAGGTTCTCCATACATAGCCCATTTGTATAGCTCCTTTTGACTAGGTAAGGGCTCGCCTGTCATTATTCTGTCACGAAGGGTTTTGATCGAGTAAATAAGGCGAAACTGTTTCCAGTGGCAGAACGGTCGATAACCAGAGCACACAGATTTAAGTTGATTGGCAAAAGAACCAGGGGAAAGATGAGGAGACTGTTTTTACTCAGCGAGTTGTTGATCTGGAATGCACTGCCTGAAAGGTTGTCGGAAGCAGATTCAATAGTAACTTTCAAAATGGAATTGAATATATTCATGCAGGGTTATGGGGAAAGGGCAGGGGAGGGGGACTAATTGGAGAGCTCTTTCAAAGAGCCGGCACAGGCACGATGGGCTGAATGACCTCCTTTTGTGCAGCATGATTTTATAATTCAATAAGACACAGAGAAAGTCTAATGCCCATTAAGTGATCAATAACACACAGTGGATTTTCTTCTGTTAAATGGTGTCTATGGCCCTTGCAGCTAAAGAGATCAAGGGGTATGGAGAGAAAGCAGGAATGGGGTACTGAAGGAATGATCAGCCATGATCTTATTGAATGGTGGTGTAGGCTCGAAGGACCGGATGTCCTGCTCCTGCACGTATTTTCTATGTTTCTATGTTTCTATGTCTACAGTTTCATTGCTGTCATGTATTCAACTGTCATTGTAACCCATGTATAAGCTGACCTAAGTTGTATACCTTGAAAACACTGACCACAGGGGGCAAACTTGTGGGAGACACTCCTAACCTGGAATTTCCGGTATAAAAGGGGAAGCTCCACCCACCGTCTGTCTCTTGAGGTCTCGTTAATAAAGGTAACTGGTCGCAGAGTGATCTTTTCTCAAGTATGGGCCTCGTGTGCATTTATACTGTATAATAAGGACATATTATTGGTGACGAGAAACTGGGATTTAAACCACGCGAGCATGGCCACTAGCAGCACAGAAGAGAGGTACTGTGTTGGTGATGATTAGGACGACGTTATTGAGAGACTACAGCAAAGTTTTGTCACCAAGGAATGGTTGGGACAGGATTCGGCCGACAAACGCAGGGCTCATCTCCTGACGGTTTGTGGATCCAGAATGTACACACTGATGAAGGACCTTCTAGCACCAGAGAAGCCAGCGGACAAGACGTTCGACGAGCTCAGTAAGTTGATTGGCGAACACCTTAAACCGGTGAGCAGCATGCACATGGCAAGACACCGGTTTTACACGGACCAGCGGTGAGAATGGCAAAGCGTTCCAGACTTCGTGGCAGACCTCCGGCGACTGGCAAGCCTCTGTAAGTTCCCAGATGTATGCAGAGCGGAGATGCTGTGAGACTTTTTTATTGAGGGCATCGGGCACACTGGGGTTTTCAAGAAACTGATTGAGACCAAAGACTTGACCTTGGAAGCGGTGACTCTGATAGCCCAGACAATTATCTCAGAGGAGGAAGAGACCAGAATGATTTATGGCAAAAATCTTGGCTCAAATGCGGCAAACGACCAGGGAGTCAACATTGTTAATGCGGCACACAGTTCTCTAGGCAGACAAGGGCAATTGGACATGCCCCAGCAAGCAGTTGAACCCAAAGACAATGGCTAGCTGAACGGCGATTCATGCCATCGCAATGGACAATGCGGCCAGTAATGAGGCCATCAACACCTGTTAATGGTGCGCTTAAGGACAGTTACAGAGACAGTCAGAGACGATCGACTGGTAATGGACCTTTTGTTTCCAACAATGGGGCCTCCAGCTCATGCTGGAGGTGTGGAGGCAAACACCCAGCCAGAGCTTGCAGGTATCAGCAATATACCTGCAGAATCTGCAACGTCAGCGGTCACTTGGCGCATATGTGCAGGAAGCCTGCAGCCAGGTTGATGTACAAGGAGGATGGGCCGATGTAAGCCCTACGAGGCCAAATGAATACTGGGAGAAATCGCTGGAAGCTAAAGTTCAGCGAGTTCATGTGGAGCACATATACAGTTTATACACCAGGACGCCACCGATAATGCTCCTCAATGGCATCCCAGTATTAATGGAGCTAGACACGGGGGCCAGCCAGTCCCTGATGAGTATCAAACAGTTCAAAAGGTTCTGGGTGTCCAAGGCCAGGAGGCCAAAATTATTGCCGATTGACGCACTGCTACGGACATGTACAAAGGAGATCATTCCGGTGCTAGGCAGTGCCACGGTAGTCGTGACCCACAAAGATTTGGAGAACAGGTTGCCACACTGGATTGTCCTGGGGGATGGTCCCGCACTACTGAGGAGGAGTTGGCTTGCTGTCATGAACTGGAAATGGGGCGATGTCAATGCAATTTCTTCTGTGGAGCGAGTATCATGCTCACAGGTCCTGGACAAATTTGACTCGTTATTTCAACCCGGCATCGGCACTTTCATGGGGACTAAGGTAGTGATTCACATAAACCCGGGCGCCAGGCCAGTAC
Source organism: Pristiophorus japonicus (assembly GCF_044704955.1). Classification (NCBI taxonomy): domain Eukaryota; kingdom Metazoa; phylum Chordata; class Chondrichthyes; family Pristiophoridae; genus Pristiophorus; species Pristiophorus japonicus. The sequence goes on from NC_091978.1 coordinate 38,475,816, forward strand.
ACCACCAGGCCAGAGCGGTGCCGTACGTGATGCGGGAAAAGATAGAAGCCGAATTGGACCGCCTGCTGAAGGAAGGCATCATCTTGCCAGTTGAAATCAGTGACTGGGCGAGCCCGATCGTGCCGGTGCTCAATGGGTTGGTCAGGATATGTGGCGATTACAAGGCCACCATCAATTGGGTGTCACTCCAAGACCAGTACCCACTATCGAGAGCAGAGGACCTCTTTGCGACGCTATCCGGTGGCAAACGTTTTTCAAAATTGGACCTGACCTCAGCTTACATGACCCAGGAGCTGGCGAGTGAGTCGAAGAAGCTGACCACCATCACGACACACAAGGGGTTGTTTCAGTATAACAGATGTTCATTCGGCCGCCGTGATCTTTCAGCCAAATATGGAAAGCCTCCTCAAGTCGATTCCAAGGACGGTGGTTTTTCAAGACGACATCCTCATCACGGGTCACGATACTGAAGAACACCTCCACAACCTGGAGGAGGTGCTACGCAGACTGGACCGGGTAGGGCTGCGACTGAAAAAGGCGAAGTGCGTCTTCTTAGCTCCAGAGGTAGAATTCCTGGGGATGAGAGTAGCAGCAGACGGGATCAGCCCTACTGCGTCCAAAACAGAAGCGATCCAGAGAGCACCCAGACCCCGTAACATGACTGAGCTGCGTTCGTTCCTGGGGCTCCTGAGCTATTTTGGCAACTTTCTTCCCAAATTGAGCACACTGCTAGAGCCGCTACATGTGCTCCTACGCAAAGGTCGCAATTGGGTCTGGGGGGACAGCCAGGAAAGGGCTTTTGATAGAGCACGCAATTTGTTATGCTCCAACAAACTGTTAACGTTATATGACCCGTGTAAGAAACTAGTTTTAACGTGTGATGTGTTGTCCTATGGGGTCGGGTGTGTATTGCAGCATGTGAATGCCAATGGTCAGTTACAGCTGGTAGCTTATGCCTCCAGAAGTCTGTCCCGGGCAGAAAGGGACTACTGGATGGTAGAAAAGGAAGCGCTAGCATGTGTATATGCAGTAAAAGAAATGCACCAGTACCTGTTTGGCAGGAAATTTGAGCTGGAGACAGATCACAAACCCCTAACGTCCCTTTTGGCTGACAACCAGGCCAAAAATGCGAATGCATCGGCCCGCATACAGAGGTGGGCACTTACGTTAGCCGCCTATGACTGCACAATTCGGCACAGACCGGGCACTGAAAACTGTGCCGATACACTCAGCAGGCTACCACTAGACACCACTGAGAGGGCAGCTGAGCATGATGCTGAGATGGTCATGGCTGTTGAAGCTTTCAAAAGCGAAGGCTCACCTGTGACAGCCCATTAAATTAAAGTCTGGACAAATAAAGACCCGCTACTGTCTTTAGTTAAGAAATGTGTCCTGAATGGGGACTGGGCATGCCCTGAAGAGTTTAAACCATTTCATAGGCGCAAGGATGTACTCTCGATTCAGACCGATTGCCTACTGTGGGGAATCCGAGTAGTCATTCCCCAGAAGGGCAGAGAGATGTTCATCAGAGAACTTCACAATGAGCACCTGGGCATTGTCATGCTGAAGGCAATTGCCAGATCACACTTTTGGTGGCCAGGGATAGATGCAGACCTGGAACTTTGTGTTCGCAGGTGCAACACGTGTGCTCAGCTGGACAACGCACCCAGGGAAGCCCCCCTTAGCCCCTGGTCCTGGCCCGCCAAGCCATGGTCACGCATCCGTATGGATTACGCAGGTCCTTTCATGGGAAAGATGTTTTTGGTTGTAGTAGACGCCTACTCCAAATGGATTGAGTGTGCCATTTTAAATTCAAGCACATCCTCTGCCATGGTAGAAAGTCTACGGGCAATGTTCACCGCCCATGGTCCACCGGATGTCTTGGTCAGCGACAATGGCCCGTGCTTCACAAGCACTGAATTCCAGGACTTCATGGCAGGCAATGGAATCAACCATGTCAGAACGGCACCGTTCAAGCCGGCCTCAAACGGCCAGGCGGAACGAGCAGTGCAGATAATCAAACAGGGGATGCTCAGAATCCAAGGGGGTTCCCTACAAAGCCACTTATCACGCCTCCTGTTGGCCAATAGATCCCGACCACACTCGCTCACAGGGGTTCCACCCGCAGAGCTGCTAATGAAAAGGATGCTCAAAACCAGGTTATCCCTTATGCACCCTACTACGAAAAAAATTGTTGCGAGCAGGCGTCAGTCACAATGTGACTACCATGATAGGAATGCGAGGGCGCGATGTATTGATGTCAATGACCCTGTTTTTGTCCTTAATTGCGCTGCGGGGCCCAAATGGCTTGCAGGTACTGTGATTGCCGAAGAGGGGAATAGGGTTTTGGCAATTAAACTTCCCAATGGACAATTGTAGTGCTTTCTCTACTGCTCTGGCTGAGATCATCTGACAGCAGATATCCAGGATTGAACTTGGATCATTCCTGTTCTGTGTCAGTGCCATACCATACAATTCCCAATTAACCATTGGGATAGCCAGGCCATGTGGGCTCGTAAAGGTACCACATTCTCCAGCTCCCCACAAGTAGTTAATGGCTTGAATTTGGAACATGTGTTTATCCAATTGAGGACTCTGAGGTATCCGAACTACTGGCCTATTGGTTTGTGCTTCAGTATGCTTACTGTGCTCTGCTTGAAAACTTTAGTGTTCGGTCACCCATGTTTATAATTCTCTGAATTCTATTAATTATTTTACTGCAATTTTGAATCATGAAAAATGTAAATATTTAAGCAAGAAAGTGACAGGCACATTAGTAAGTCAGCTCAAGCACCCAGAGATAATTGGCTCTTTAATACTGGCGATGTAAAAGAATTGAATGAACTCGGTCAAGTCTAAGTTTGCTTTGAGGACTAAGTGGGTCCTTCAGAGAGTTAGTACAAATTGAATGAGCTGAATGGCCTCCAGCTCGGCTGCAAAATGATATTCCATTCTATGACCAATTTTCATTTTCTCAAGAGAAATGCAAATTTGGTGAGAAATGAAAAAATACACAATAGTGACTTCAATCATTCAAATGTTTATACTTTTCAATTCGGGATTGAGTTATCCTTTAGAAACTGGCAAATGTCTGATGTGTGCTGAGTAACTACAGACATCAAATTTGAATATTCAGTATCTGTAGATTGAAGGCAGTATTGAGGTAATGCAAATGAGACCTCTAAAGCACATTGGACTAATGTCCCACATTTCTGAAATCTCCAACAACATTCAGCAACAGTACGAACATATCAACAGCCAATCCATCTGATTTTCAGAAAGCCAGGAATAGCAGCAGAAATGTTGCGATGACTGCAATAATGGGTCACATCTTACTGGAGCAGGTCACCTCACTGCACATACTGTTAGCTCGACTTTTACCTGAAACCTTCAACTTGAAAATTCTTTGCGTTGTAACTTGCTGGACGTGCGAGCTGTTAATGGCATGGTGAAGGCAACAGGGTATCTGGGACCTTAGTGAATGGTGGAACCAATAGTGCATCACCTTAAACAATGATATTTAAGGATTGAAAGAAAGAAAGACTTGGATTTATATATCATCATCATCATAGGCAGTCCCTCGGAATCAATGAAGACTTGCTCCCACTCTTAAAATGAGTCCTTAGGTGGCTGAACAGTCCAATACGAGAACCACAGACTCTGGCACAGGTGGGGCAGATAGTCATTGAGGGAAGGGGTGGGTGGGACTGGTTTGCCGCACGCTCTTTCCGCTGCCGGCGCTTGATTTCCTCATGTTCTCGGCGATGAGCCTCCTGGATGCGCTTCCTCCACTTAGGGCGGTCTTTGGCCAGGGACTCCCAGGTGTCAGTGTGGATGTTTCATTTTATCAGGGAGGCTTTGAGGATGTCCTTGTAACATTTCCTCTGCCCACCTTTGGCCCATTTGCCATGAAAGAGTTCCGAGTCGAGTGCTTGCTTTGGGAGTCTTGTGTCTGGCATACGAACTATGTGGCCTGCCCAGCGGAGCTGATCAAGTGTGGTCAGTGCTTCGATGCTGGGGATATTGGCCTGATTGAGGACACTAACGTTGGTGCGTCTGTCCTCCCAGGGGATTTGCAGGATCTTGCGGAGACATCGTTGGTGGTATTTCTCCAGCGACTGGAGGTATCTACTGTACATGGTCCATGTCTCTGTGAGCCATATAATTTTATATTTATATAGCGCCTTTCATGAACACCGGGAGTCTCAAAGCTCTTTACAGCCAATGATGTACTTTTTGGAATGTCGTCACTGTAGTGACAATGTAGGAAATGCAGCAGCCAATTTGCATACAAGCAAGCTCCCACATACCAGCAATGTGATAATGACCAGATAATCTGGGGTTCTTTTGTTATGGTGATTGAGGGATAAATATTGGCCAGGACACCAGGGAGAATGCCCCGGTTCTTCTTTGAAAATAGTGTCAGGTGATATTTTACAGGAAGAAACAGAGGAACAACAGAGAAAAAAATAGTGATCCAGCGTCAAATCAGGTACAGAAAGAGAAATAGAGAGAGGGAAAGAAAGATTGGATTAAGAGAGAGAAAAATGGGACAGAAAGGAAAAGTATGTGAGATGCTGTTTGTGCGAAGCAAACGTAAACCAAGTTCTGGAGATTCGCAACTCATGGCGTATCTCCTAATTCCATGAACTTGCTGGCCAAATTGCATATTAATAACAGTGTATGTTGTTAACACACCATTCTTTTCTCAGCAGGATCCGGCCCATTATTTTATTTTGATTTGAAATGATCAAAAGTTACTTTTCTCAACAGGTCTGATGAAACGGAGCGCCAGCCTGTGTCTTTCAATGTGGTAATGATTGGCAGCACCCTGATGGTCATGTTTGTTCCCAGGTCCGTGCTGAGTTAGCTAAGGGGTGTTAGAAATCAACGGTTCAAAATGTAGAAAACTGACACGAATGATACTGTGTTTAAAGCATTCTTTTGAATTGGAGACGAAATGTCTCCTCAGACTGCTTAGATGCTAATGTTTTGGTGCCCTGCTGAGATGTTATAGCATTCTGCACTATGACAACCATTATCTGTTGTTTTCAAGTTAAGACTTCAACTTTGTTTATGTATAGAAAGACTTAGAATGGATGGAAGTTGTGCGAGTTAACGTAAACAAGTTGCTACATTGTAAAAGAGATAACAACTCTGAAGCGAGCAGTTTTCGGATTTGTGCTTCAGGATTGTACCCGAGAGAATAAGGACAAGAGAGATGAAATGATTTCCACAGAAAGAAACCCTGGGATGTATAAACAAGAAAGACATGTGGCCAAGAAAATCAGGAGACATCTTTAGGGTGGGCTTTGATTCAGAAACGAAACAAAGAACTTGATACAGCATTGGATAGCAAGTTTTTAGGGGAATCACTATAGCTCAAATATCCCATGTTAGGCCCACCCCTAAAAAGAGAATGAATGTAGCCTTCTCAAGGTTGTTCGCATAAATGGTGTGAGGGGAGAGTGAAACAGAAGTTGGGCTGGTCGAGCACTCTTCAAGAGTGATCCCATGCTTTACCGAAGGAAGCTCTGGACAGAGAAAGAGACTGCAAGCCAGAGAACTGCTCACGTGCGGCAGCCGTTTGTCCGATCAGATCGATATGATTGTTATGGTCGTATGTTTTTGCTATATAACTAATGTGTTGTGTTCCGTTTTAAACTCTGATTAATTACAATATATCCACCAGATTGGTTTACAGTCGATCCTGATTATTAAAGTGACCAGAGATAGCCTTAAACTTGGCTATTTCTATATCCAGAGCAGCTTTAATTATAGCAGGGCCTAACAGAATTTCAAAGAGTACTGTCAACCATACTGCTGTAAATTCTGTTAGGCCCTGCTATAATTAAAGCTGCTATGGATATTGAAAAGTCAATTCATGGCAAACTCATTATAATTGTTGCGGCGAGTTTATTCTGCTGCTCTTGTGATGAACAAAGTTTGAGAATATTTTGTTGCTTGTATTTTGACAGACGTGCTTTGTGTGAGATGACTCCATGAACTAATTGATGAATGTTTATTGCACGAAAGTCTGAGCCCCGGTTTAAATGGGGACATTGTGCCACAATAATAATGTTGCTGCCCAAACACATTCAACATCTTGACCAAGAATGCCAAATGACGCAAGCGACATGGTTATAACTTACACCACTGATCTTTTTAAAAAACATATCACATGAATTCTGTAATTTGGAACTAAAGTACCACAAGCGCGGTTATCTGTCCGATAAAAAGCTTTCATTGTCCTGTGAGATGTTGAAATATTTGAAAAGTTTATGCAGTCCATTCAAAACTCCACTGTCAATTGCTAAAATTAAGTCTTCTTATAAATACCATGCTACACAGTTTATTTTTCAAATCATAGCTAACTTCACTTTGGTCAAACGAGTTCCAGGGGTAAATTTTGACTTTAACGAGTTGGCAGCCCGTCTCCCGATTTTTATTTCGATTGACATCTTTTGGGAGTGATCTGTATTGGGCTGCCGACTAGTTTTATATTAGTTCACAAAATCAAAATCTAAGCCCTATAGTCAAAAGATTAGTATCCTCTGATACCTCAGTGGAAACTGCACCATGAGGTATGGTCCTGAGCTGTTTCTGACCTGGGAGACCCCAGGTTCAATGCTTGTTTCGTTTTGCCGAGTTACATCACCCCTGTCAGGGTCGTGTTGGGGGAATGCCATTCGGGTTTAGCGTTGGCAGGCTAAGTTGGAGAAAATTCAGCAGAGGTCCCCATCCCTGATTTCTACCCGAGTGATTAAAATTGCAATTTGAGCGATGCCAGCATCGGGGGCTATCGCCATGGTCAAATAACCTTCTAACAGTCCTCTCTGCCCAGGTTCATAGGTGAACACCTGGGTGGGATTACCAGGGAGCTGCTGGTATCCGTGGAGCTTTAAGGGCCACTGACGAAGGGTCACAGACCTACAACGTTAACGGGCTGGATTTTCGAGAGGTTTGTGACCGGGTTTTCACCGCGATTTGACCCTCCACACCGAAAACCCGGTCGCAAAGCCCGGGCGGCATCCTCCGGTACCTGTTTGCGGCGGCGCTTCCAAGTACTGCTGGGGAGAGGTGCGTCAACGTGCAATGACGCCGATTGCATTTGCGTCGAACTTTCGGCTCTCCTGACCCATATGCTGTGCCCAGAATAGCGGCTGGTCAAACCTGTCGGCACAGCCTTGCCAGCAGCGGTAAGTACGAAAGGTAAGTTAAAGTTTTTAATTTTTTTTGCAGCGATTAGATAGATAAGGGTCTTGTAAATGTTTTTGGAATGGTTTTGAATGTTTTTTGTTTCCCCTCTCAACCCTCTCTCGCAGTGCTCCCGGCCCCGGGCTAAAGTTGCCGAAACTCGCGTTTTAGTCCGCGAATGTGTGTGCAACGCCTCCCTTGCGGCGCAGACGTAAAAGCCGAATGTTTGGCCTAAAAATGGTGGCGCAGTGAAAACGGTAAGTTTCACGTATTGCTACAGTTTTCGCCGAAAAACCCCGAAAGCCGAAAATCCAGCCCGTTAGCTCTGTTTCTCTCTCCACAGATGCTGCTTGACCCGCTGAGATATCCAGCATTTTCCATTTTAATTTCAGATTCCAGCATCCGCAGTATTCTGTTTTTGTAGTCGAACTTTAAGGGTCATTTTCCAGATCCTGTCAGTCGAGGCTCTGTACTTACGACGCAACTCCGTTCATTGGTTCCTTTATAACCTGGTTCCAGAGAGGAGGTGAGACATAAAAAGTCTAAAGAGGAAATTTCCTCGGGACTGCTTGGGTTCCGTCATTGTAACTCCACCCGAGGTCCGGTGGATTACCCGATTACGCGTGTGAAAGAGGTTTGAGCCGTACGGCCAGTAAGTTTATGGTTGTGGAGCAGGAGCAGCTCCGAGGAAATTCCCGGTCCCAATCGTTCGCCACTGAGTGGAATTAATTAGTCACAATATTTCACGCCACTTTCGACAGTCCACTAAATAAATGGGCCTCCATCTGAAAACACAATTGGAAATTCGTCCCATAAATCACGGAGAACGGTATTTATAATTAATCTAAACATGTTCGCAGTTGTAAAGAAAGAAAAACTTGCATTTATATAGCGCCTTTCACTATCACCGGACTTCTCAAAGCGCTTTACTGCCAATGAAGTACTTTTGGAGTGTAGTCACTGTTGTAATGTGGGAAACGCGGCAGCCAATTTGCATACAGCAAGCTCCCACAAACAGCAATGTGATAATGACCAGATAATCTGTTTTTTAGTGATGTTGATTGAGGAATAATTATTGGCCAGGACACCGGGGATAACGCCCCTGCTCTTCTTCAAAATAGTGCCATGGAATCTTTTACATCCACCTGAGAGAGCAGACGGGGCCTCAGTTTTAACATCTTATCCTCCAGTGTAGCGCTCCCTTAACACTGCACTGGAGTGTCAGCCTAGATTTATGTGCGCAAGTCCCTAGAATGTGTCTTGAACCCACAACCTTCTGACTCTGAGGCAAGACTGCTACCCACTGAGCCACAGCTGACCACTTCTTGGTTTTGCGTTGTTACTGGTGCATGATTAGTGAGGAAATTTGGAAGGAGGAAATGGGCTATCTGGGTTTTGTTTAAAGCACTGTAAGGGTCTGCAATGGAGCAAATCTTTTGTTGGCTTGTTTTGGCCATTAACTTCTACTACATTTTTATTTGCTTGTTTATTTTAAATCACTTCAATCCAAACATCTATGTTTTCCGCCAGTCGTACACTGGAGAACAAAGAGATGACGGAGAGTTAAGTGAGAGCCAAGCCAGGAGTTCTTTGAGTGTGGCGCAAGCAGAGATTTATATCTGTAATTCAATATTATTCTACATGTAAATCTACGGTCAAAAAAAGGCATTTGCTGAGTGGGAAAATAACTGAAAAGAAAGACTAGAAAACAGTAGGCGGGGGGATAACGGATGGGTTGTATAACAGGCGGGAGTATAACGGGTGAGGGAATAATCGGCGGGTGTATAACAGGCGAGGGTATAACGGGCGAGGTGTATAATGGGTAGATGCATTATGGGTGGGTTGTATTACGGGCGAGGTGTATAATGGGTGGATGTATTAAAGGCAGCGTGTATTACATAGAAACATAGAAAATAGGTGCAGGAGTAGGCCATTCGGCCCTTCTAGCCTGCACCGCCATTCAATGAGTTAATGGCTGAACATGCAACTTCAGTACCCCATTCCTGCTTTCTCACCATACCCCTTGATTCCCCTAGTAGTAAGGACTTCATCTAACTCCTTTTTGAATATATTTAGTGAATTGGCCTCAACAACTTTCTGTGGTAGAAAATTTCACAGGTTCACCACTCTCTGGGTGAAGAAATTCCTCCTCATCTCGGTCCTAAATGGCTTCCCCCTTATCCTTAGACTGTGTCCCCTGGTTATGGACTTCCCCAACATTGGGAACATTCTTCCTGCATCTAACCTGTCTAACCCCGTCAGAATTTTAAACGTTTCTATGAGGTCCCCTCTCATTCTTCTGAACTCCAGTGAATACAAGCCCAGTTGATCCAGTCTTTCTTGATAGGTCAGTCCCGCCATCCCGGCAATCAGTCTGGTGAACCTTCGCTGCACTCCCTCAATAGCAAGAATGTCCTTCCTCAGGTTAGGAGACCAAAATTGTACACAATACTCCAGGTGTGGCCTCACCAAGGCCCTGTACAATTGTAGCAACACCTCCCTGCCCCTGTACTCAAATCCCCTCGCTATGAAGGCCAACATGCCATTTGCTTTCTTAACCGCCTGCTGTACCTGCATGCCAACCTTCAATGACTGATGTACCATGACACCCAGGTCTCTTTGCACCTCCCCTTTTCCTAATCTGTCACCATTCAGATAATAGTCTGTCTCTCTGTTTTTACCACCAAAGTGGATAACCTCACATTTATCCACATTATACTTCATCTGCCATGCATTTGCCCACTCACCTAACCTATCCAAGTCGCTCTGCAGCCTCATAGCATCCTCCTTGCAGCTCACACTGCCACCCAACTTAGTGTCATCTGCAAATTTGGAGATACTACATTTAATCCCCTCGTCTAAATCATTAATGTACAGTGTAAACAGCTGGGGCCCCAGCACAGAACCTTGCGGTACCCCGCTAGTCACTGCCTGCCATTCTGAAAAGTCCCCATTTACTCCTACTCTTTGCTTCCTGTCTGACAACCAGTTCTCAATCCATGTCAGCACACTACCCCCAATCCCATGTGCTTTAACTTTGCACATTAATCTCTTGTGTGGGACCTTGTCGAAAGCCTTCTGAAAGTCCAAATATACCACATCAACTGGTTCTCCCTTGTCCACTCTACTGGAAACATCCTCAAAAAATTCCAGAAGATTTGTCAAGCATGATTTCCCTTTCACAAATCCATGCTGACTTGGACCTATCATATTACCTCTTTCCAAATGCACTGCTATGACATCCTTAATCATTGATTCCATCATTTTACCCACTACCGATGTCAGGCTGACCGGTCTATAATTCCCTGATTTCTCTCTCCCTCCTTTTTTAAAAAGTGGGGTTACATTGGCTACCCTCCACTCCATAGGAACTGATCCAGAGTCAATGGAATGTTGGAAAATGACTGTCAATGCATCCACTATTTCCAAGGCCACCTCCTTAAGTACTCTGGGATGCAGTCCATCAGGCCCTGGGGATTTATCGGCCTTCAATCCCATCAATTTCCCCAACACAATTTCCCGACTAATAAGGATTTCCCTCAGTTCCTCCTCCTTACTAGACCCTCCGACCCCTTTTATATCCGGAAGATTGTTTGTGTCCTCCTCAGTGAATACCGAACCAAAGTACTTGTTCAATTGGTCCGCCATTTCTTTGTTCCCCGTTATGACTTCCCCTTAATTTGGCTATTTCTATATGCAGAGCAGCTTTAATTATAGCAGTGCCTAACAGAATTTACTGCAGTTACGAGCGGGGTGTAAAACAGGCGGGCAGTATAATGGGCTCAGACTTTCGTGCAATAAACGTTAATCAATTAGTTCATGAAGTCATCTCACACAATGCACGTCTGTCAAAATACAAGCAACAAAATATTTTAAAACTTTGTTCATCACAAGAGCAGCAGAATAAACTCGCCGCAACAATTATAATGAGTTTGCCATGAATTGACTTTTCAATATCCATAGCAGCTTTAATTATAGCAGGGCCTAACAGAATTTACAGCAGTATGGTTGACAGTACTCTTTGAAATTACTGCAGTAAATTCTGTTAGGCCCTGCTATAATTAAAGCTGCTCTGGATATAGAAATAGCCAAGTTTAAGGCTATCTCTGGTCACTTTAATAATCAGGATCGACTGTAAACCAATCTGGTGGCTATATTGTATTTAATCAGAGCTTAAGACGGAACATAACACATTAGTTATACAGCAAAAACTTATGACCATAACAAGTAGTTGATACCGATCTGATCGGACAAACGGCTGCTGCACGTGAGCAGATCTCTGGTTTGCAGTCTCTTTCTCTGTCCAGAGCTTCCTTCGATAAAGCATGGGATCATTCTTGAAGTGTTTTCGACCAGCCCAACTTCTGATTCACTCTCCCCTCACACCATTTATGCGAACAACCTTCAGAAGGCTACATTTATTTTCTTTTTAGGGGTGGGCCTAACATGGGATTATTGAGCTATAGTGATTCCCCTAAAAACTTGCTATCCAATGCTGTATCAAGTTCTTTGTTTCGTTTCTGAATCAAAGCCCACCCTAACGATGTCTCCTGATTTTCTTGGCCACATGTCTTTCTTGTTTATACATCCCAGGGTTTCTTCCTGTGGAAATCATTTAATCTCTCTTGTCCTTATTCTCTCGGGTACAATCCTGAAGCACAAATCCGAAAACTGCTCGCCTCAGAATCATTATCTCTTTTACAATGTAACAACTTGTTTACATTAACTCTCACAACCTCCATCCATTCTAAGTCTTTCTATACATAAACAAAGTTGAAGTCTTAACTTGAAAACAGCAGATAATAGTTGTCATGATGCAGAATGTTATAACATCTCAGCAGGGACATTAGCACATCTAAGCATCTAAGCAGTCTGAGGAGACATTTCGTCTCCAGTTCAAAAGAATGATTTAAACACAGTATCATCCATGTCAGTTTTCTACATTTGTACTGTGTACAATGAGTAAGTGTGACCTTAGCTCCTTTAATAAGATCCCAGAGTGCAGGTACCTCGTGGGTGGCCTGCTTATATACTGTGCTCCCAAGGGATGCTGGGATCCCTTGGGACTCCAACAGGTGGGCCCTCTGGTGGTCAGGTGTCATGCAGGTTTACAAAGGGTTGAATACATAACATCACTCCCCCATGAAATCAACAGTGCACTTATTTACAAGGTGAGATGATCTGGGGCTTTACGCTCCCTTGTCGATCGTCTCGGTACAAATGCAGGTGCAGGTGAGTTGATCAGTTCTTCTCTGGGCTGTTGGGCAGTCGGCCTTGCCGGGCTGCTGAGGATGATGAGTTTGGCTTCGTGGTCAACCATGATGTGAGTTGCCACTTGTGTGTGTGTTGGAGGGTCAAAGTTGGTGGTGTCCTCTTTGGGTTGTTCGTAGCTGTTGGTGAACCGCAATTTGATTTGGTCCAAATGTTTTCTGTGCGTTTGTCCATTGGCCAATTTAACCTGAAACACCCTACTTCCCTCTTTGGCTGTGACCGTGCCAGCAAGCCATTTGGGACCATGTCCATAGTTGAGCACAAACACAGGATCATTGATCTCAATATGGCGTGACAAATTTGCGCGATCACGGTATATACTTTGTTGATGCCGCTTGCCCTCCATGTGATCATGGAGATCAGGGTGGACAAGCGAGAGCCTTGTTTTAAGCGTCCTTTTCATGAGCAGTTTGGCTGGGGGAACCCGGTGAGTGAGTGGAGTTTGGTGTGGTAGCTGAGCAGCACTCGGGACAACCGAGTCTGCAGGGAGTCTTCCGACACACATTTCAAGCTTTGCTTGATGGTCTGAACTGTCAGTTCTACCTGGCCGTTGGATGCAGGTTTGTTCGGGGTAGATGTGACGTGGTTGATCCCGTTGCGGGTCATGAATTCCTTGAAGCCAGCACTGGTGAAACACGGCCCATTGTCGCTGATTAGAACATCGGGCAAGCCGATCATGGCAAACATGGCTCATAGACTTTCAATGGTGGCCGTGAATGTGCTTACAGACATTATTGCATATTCAATCCATTTTGAGTAAGCGTCCATGACAACCAAAAACATTTTGCCTATAAATGGGCCCACATAGTCTACATGGATCCTCGACCACGGTTTGGAGGGCCATGACCACAAACTTAGCTGTGCCTCTCTGGGTGCATTGCTCAGCTGAGAGCAAGTGTTGCACTGCCGCACGCATGACTCTAAATCTGAGTCGATGCCGGGCCACCATACATGGGATCTGGCTATGGCTTTCATCATTACGATGCCTGGGTGGGTACTGTGCAGTTCACATATGAATATGTCTCTGCCTTTCTTGGGCAAGACCACGTGATTGCCCCACAATAGACAGTCCGCCTGCAGGGACAACTCGTTTTTGCATCTGTGGAATGGTTTAATCGTCTCCTCCATCTCCACTGGGACACCGGACCAGCTCCCATGGAGGACACAGTTTTTTATCAAGGACAGTAAAGGATCCTGGCTGGTCCAGGTCCTGATCTGGTGGGCTGTAACAGGGGACTTCTAGTTTTCGAATATCTCCATGACCATGAGCAAGTCCACTGGCTGTGCCATTTCCACCCTGGTGGTGGGCAATGGCAGCCGACTGAGAGCATCTGCGTAGTTCTCTGTGCCCAGTCTGTGGCCCCTCTGCTCTCAGAGAACAGCGATATGAGCGGCTTGTGGTCAGTTTCAAACTCAAACTTGAGGTCAAATAAGTACTCGTGCATTTTTTTTACCCCGTAGAAGCATGCCAGAGGCTCTTTTTCAATCATGCTGTAGGCCCTTTCGGCCTTGGACAAACTCCTGGATGCATAAGCGACCAGTTGCAAAATTCCCGATTCATTAGCCTGTTGTAACACACACCCGACCCCGTATGACAACGCATCGCAAGCTAACACTAATCGTTTACATGGGTTATACAGGACAAGCAGTTTGTTGGAACACAACAGATTTCTGGCTTTCTTAAAGGCAGCCTCTTGTGAATTCCCCCATACCCAGTCGTCTCCCTTGTGCAGTGGTGCATGTAGGGGTTCTAGCGGGGTGCTTAACCCAGGTGGGAAATTACCGAAATAGGTAAGGAGTCCCAGGAACGACTGCAGCTCCGTCACGTTCTGTGGTCGCAGCGCGTTCTTGATGGCCTCCATCTTGGCGTCAGTGGGTCTGATACTGTCTGCTACGATTCTTCTCCCCAAGAACTCGATGTCCTGTGCCAGAATAAAACACACCGAGCATTTCAATCTGAGCCCCATGTGATCCAACCAACTAAGAACTCCGCCAGATTCTTAAAGTGCTCCATGGTGTCCCGACCTGTAACCAATATATAATCCTGGAAGACCACTATACAAGGAACCGGCTTTAGCAGGCTCTCCATGTTCCGCTGGAAGATCGCCGCGGCCGACCGAATCCCGAACAGGCACCGGCTGTAGATAAACAGACCTTTGTGCGTGTTGATGCAGGTGAGGCCTTTCGAAGACTCCTCCAGCTCTTGTGTCATGTAGGCCTAGGTCAAGTCCAACTTGGTGAATGTCTTCCTTCCAGCCAGGGTCACAAATAGGTCATCTGCCTTGGGTAGCGGGTACTGGTCCTGTAGCAAAAAACAGTTAATCGTTACTTTATAGTCCCCAAAAAGTTTCACTGTGCTGTCCTCCTTGAGTACCTGGACAATCGGACTGGGCCAGTCGTTGCATTTCACCGGCGCGATGATGCCTTCACGTTGCAGCCTGTCCAGCTCAATTTCTACTTTTTCATGCATTATGTACGGTACCGCCTGAGCCTTGTGGTGGATGCTCGGGAACCAAATGGATCTGCACTTTCGTCCCTGAGAAGCTTCCAATATCTGGCTCGAACAACGATGGGAACTTGCTCAGAACCTGGGTACATGAGGCATCGTCGACGGACGAAAGCGCTCGGATATCATCCGAGTTCCAGCGGATTTTTCCCATCCAGCTTCTGCCAAGCAACGTGAGGCCATCCCCGGTACAATCCACAGCGGGAGTTCGTGTACTGCCCCGTCATAGGAGATTTTGACTTCTGCACTGCCAATTACAGGGATTAGTTCCTTGGTGTAAGTCCTTAGTTTGGTGTGAATGGGGCTGAGCTTGGGTCTGTGTGCCTTTTTTCCCCACAGCCTGTCGAAGGCCTTTTTACTCATTATGGACTGATTTGCCCCCATGACCAGCTCTATAGATACTGGAACACCGTTCAGTTCAACTTTCAACATTATTGATGGACATTTCATAGTGAACGTGTGTACCCCGTACACTTCTGTCTCCTCAGTACGAGTCTCCAACTCCGCCTGATCTACAGTAGATCGATCTTCCTCTGCAACGTGGTGGTTTGCAGGGTTTGCAACTCGCCTGCACATTCGTTGCAGGTGTCCCATTGTTCTGCATCCATTACACGCATAATGCTTAAAGCGACATTGATGGGGCCGATGATCACCTCCGCAGTGCCAACAGGGTGTTAACTGCCTCGCATTAACAGTTGATGGCGGACTCTGGGTTATCTGAGGTCGTGTAGCAGCAGCGTCGTGTACGTTCTGCCATGTACATTTCTGCTCGAGACCGACATTACTTTATGCACAGTACTGGCTGAAACTTCTTTATTCTGCGAAATCTGCTTGGTGTTGTTGCTGGTGGACATAAATGCCTGGGCTATCGTTATGGCTTTACTCAGATTCGGAGTTTCCACAGTCAACAGTTTGCGAAGGATTGTCTCATGTCCAATGCCCAGTACAAAGAAGTCTCTGAGCATTTGGTCTAGGAATCCCCAAATTCAAAATATCCTGCAAGGCGCCTTAGTTCGGCGACGTAGCTCACCACTTTCTGGCCCTTCGATCGTTGACACGTGCAGAACTGATATCTCGTCATCAAAACGCTTTCCTTAGGATATAGGTGCTCCCGGACCAGTGTACATAATTCTTCGTAGGATTTCTCTGTTGGTTTTGTCGGGGCCAGGAGATTCTTCATGAGGCCATAGGTTGTTGCCTCACAGGCAGTTAGGAGGATCGACATTCATTTGGTAGCGTCTTGTCCCCTTCCAGCTCATTGGCCACGAAGTATTGGTCGAGTCTCTCCACAAAGGCTTCCCGATCGTCTCCTTCTGAGAACTTCTCCAGGATGCCGATTGTTCTTTGCATTTTCACGCGGTTGTTCGTTACCTCATTGCCAATTGGTACACATAATAAAGGTGGAAACTGAGTACTGTGTACAATGAGCAAGTGTGGCCTTAGCTCCTTTAATAAGATTCCAAGGTGCAGGTACCTCGTGGGTGGCCTGCTCATATACTGTGCTCCCAAGGGATGCTCCCTTGGGATTCCAACAGGTGGGCCCTCTGGTGGTCAGGTGTCATGCAGGTTACAAGGGGTTGAATACATAGCAGTGTGTTAACGACATACACTGTTATTATTGTGCAAATCGGCCAGCAAGTTCATGGAACTAGGAGAAACGCCATGAGTTGCGAATCTCCAGAAGTTGCCTGTCGATTTATGTTTGCTTCGCACAAACAGCATCTCGTTTACTTTTCCTTTCTGTCCCATTTTTCTCTCTCTTAATCCACTCAGGACGAATAAAAAATACAAAAACTATCTGAAGACCTTCAAGGGACCCCATGCTGATAAGTCGCTGTTGAAATTTTTTTTTTAAATGGTCACTTACCTTTTTTCGGGTTCTTTATACTAACCGTCGGGGACAGGCCAGCGGTCCACCCCCGTTCTGCCGCCGACTCCTGCCGACTCCCGCCCACAGGAATCTGGGAGCTCGGCGGGCGGGAGCTCAGTTGCGCCACACGGCCGTCCGCTGATGTCAGCGGACGATTCCCGGCAGCTCTCCCCTCCCGCCCGCTCCAGGCCACCTCCAAAGTGGCACTGGACGGATCTGCAGGAAGAATGTTGGCAGGAGTGGGTGGGAGTGGGCGGTGGGCTGCTGAAAATCGTCCCCAAAGTATGTTTTATAACTTGGGAGTGAAGTTATCATGTTCCAACTCGGGATCAAATCATTTCAAGGGAACAGTTGCCGCAGACCACCTGGGAACTTTTAAAACGTCATTTCTAATCTTTGTAATAATGAGATAATCTGATTGGCTTTACTGTAACATTAAATAATGAAGCTGCATTGACTGTGAGGAACAGCTCTGTGAATGTACGAACAAATGTAGGCAGCGGTGGAAGTATATTGCGAATAGGGATAAAAAATAAATGTTTTGTTCATGGGATGTGGGCGTTGCTGCCAAGACCAGCATTTATTGCCCATTCCTAATTGCCCTTGAGAAGGTGCTGGTGAGCCGCCACAACTGAGTGCCTTGCTCGGCCATTTCAGAGGGCAGTTAAGAGTCAAGCCACATTGCTGTGGGGTCTGGAGTCACATGTAGGCCAGACCGGGTAAGGATGGCAGATAAAAGACATTAGTGAACCAGATGGGTTTTTGCAACAATCCAGTAGTTTCATGGTCACCATTAATGATACAAGTTTTTATATTCTAGATTTAAAAAATAAAATTAAATGAACTGAATTTAAATTCCCTTGGTACCATAGTGGTATTTGAATTCACGTCCCCAGATCATTAGTCCAGGCTTCAGGATTACTAGTCCAGTAAAATGACCACTGTGCTACTGCACCCAACGATTGACGCCATTTTCTTAACGCTACTAGCCATCATGCTCTGCAGGCTGTGCTGCATATTTTGCTGAGTGTGACTTATTTTTCTGAATTTCAAACTGGTAACCTTTGACTCGTGACTGACTCTGGTTGTCCTCACTGTGAAACAAAGCAGTTGTATGATAAAAGAGGAACAAGGGCCCCAAAAGAGTGGAACAATAATCCAAAGGTAGTGATAAAAGCAGGACAATGACGAGATAGCCAGACAAACTGGCCACTTTGGAAAAACAACCTTGCAAAGAGTCTTGTGGGTAGATGAGTAATGTTAAACAGGTTGATCATCTTGAATTCCTTAGAAAACAAGTTATTAATAAGGATCTTGTGAATAACAACCCCATGTATGGTGTGAGGTTCCTGCCATGGAGAGGTTGGGGGAGAAGAGGGGAATTAAAAACCCAGCATCCTTTGCGTTCGGGACAGAGATATCAGCGAAGACCATCCAGCTGTCAGATAACTTTAAGCAATCACTCCACCAACTTGATTGTGACTTCGGCCCAGAGATCAAACAGAGTAATATCGTTTTAATGTCTAATATTGGTGGGGGAACCCAATGCTGTTTTTATCTCTATTATTATAATTGTATTCTAATTTCTTGATACTTGTACATGTTTGATTTAGCTATCAATAAATGAGACACTGATTACCATTTGGTGTAAGTGCGTGTGTGCGTGTGTGTGAACATGGGCTGCAGAGATAGCTCATGACATATGCACTAAATTATCCATGGAGCAATGTCCTCAGGCCCAAATTCAGCTACTGGGGCCAAAGTTCAGCCTCCCGATAAGGCCTCTTACTGCCGGAAAATGGCGGCCACCCGGCGGAGTCGTGCGGCCGCCGATTTTTGGTCGAATAGCCGTCACTTGCAAAATTCTCCTCGTTGGGGGAGAGGGGTGTGAAGCGATGTGGAAATCCATCCTGCTCTCCCCTCCCCACTTCCACCGTGCTCCTCCAGATGCGTCATTAAAAACATCATCAGAGCCTCTCCGCTAAATTCATCTTTGAAAGTCCGCCTGACAGTTTTTTGTGTGGGTGCATTGTGCCAGCTCAAGACTGCCCCAGACTTCAAAGGCATGTTGTGTGCATCTCCATTTTTTTTGGGCTGAAAATTTTTTGGAGTTCTCCAAACTTTCTCACTCTCCCTTTTCATAGCGGCATTGAATGCTAGTGGGCTGGGGACCTCAATCTGTACTCCACAGAGGCCCCATTGTGGAGGTTGAGAAATCTGGTTGCCCTCCTTTGCTACTGGTGCATTAGCCATGTCCTTTGTTGTATATGCAGACGATGGATGTACTCTCTGTGTAGTCACTGTGTGGTTGCATAAGATGGAGACTTGTTTACCTGATGTATTGTCAATAAGGTTTACACTGAGTATATACATGCTGGCACCACTGGAGGGTGCAACTGGTGGAGACCGGGGGTTTCCTGCCCTGGTGGCCACAGTATTTATGTGGCTCAGAAGGGCAATTGGGCTATCAGGGGCCATTCCACGAAAAGTCATTGGCCACTCCACTCCCTAGCATGGCCGTCGATTTGAGGTGGTAAGAGGCCTTGAAAAGAGGGGCAATTTCGGCCCCTAAGTAATTGTGTCAGAGAAGGAGCAGGACCTGCTGGTCAGCATCAAGGACTTTTTTTTGGGAAATGCAGCAACGTAGTGGCATTGACCAGCTAAATCATGCTTCTGATGCGATCAATGGAAATTGGGTCCTTTCTATGTTGGCCGACCAATCCACAACGCCCGTTTTTCGCCCGGGCGCCAAGCCAAAGATCGACCCCCAATTTCTCTTTGCCCCTCAATCTCACACCTTGATCTTGCTTTCCATCAAATTTCATTCACACTGAATTCACAGAACAGAAGCCAAAGCCTTGATTGGCCCACGGTCATTTCCCTTGTGGCCATCAGACGTAGGTCATACTCACTTTGAAGCCAGTCCTCTTTAGTTGACATCTCTGTTTTTCCCTATGTTTTATGAAGTTAGATAACCGTGGGAGGCTGCAGGCCGACTTTCTGTTAGCTTGGTTGGATTAAAACCTGACTCAGTCCCAACCAGCAGGGCATTTTGTGAACCTTATGAACCTTTCTCATCATCATAGGCAGTCCCTTGAAATTGAGGAAGACTTGCTTCCACTCTAAAAGTGAGTTCTCAGGTGACACAACGTTTCTACACAATGGTGAAGACTTAACTTAGCTTTCACAACTGGTAGGAGAGCGACTGCTTCACGAGAAGTCTCTGAGGACACATATTCAGGAAGAATATTCTGCAAAAATAAATAAAATTATTTACAAAAATAAGACCAACCAAGGCCCTACCACCTTGTTGCGCTATGGTGGCTACAAGTGGTTTGAGCTAATGGACCAGGGACTCAAGATATTCGAAACAGGACAGAGCACACACATGCTATGTCCCAGATGCACCACTAGAAATTCCAGGATGGAAGACACAAAGAACTGAATCTGAACATTCTCCTACGTACCGAGACAGCAGGATGTCTGAAGTGGTTAATCAGAGAGAAAATAAAATGTTCTGTTAAATGACAAGAAACAAGCCAACCCATTCACGATGTTTTACTACCACTAATGTGTAATCACACCGGAGAATCCCATGTAAAAACAACCCGAATGTAGACCCAGCATTTTACCGACATATTTAAGTGATTGGAGCCCAGTGTTTTGCTTCCAAATACAACTAAGATTAGAGCAATATTATTGAGGAACAAGTAAAAATAATCTGGGCTGTTCGGGCAGGAAATTGTTGTCGACATTTTGAAAGCTAGCTGGTTGTAATTCTGAATAATCAATGCAACTTTGAAGGGCTTTTAAACCCTTACAAAAAAAATCACCCCAAAGACCGATTCATTAAAATAGATTTTGCCACTTTAATAGTTTTATTAGTTATGCAGAAAGAGTGCCAGCAGCAATTATATCACAATTTAAGTATTGCAGTGTTGTTTAGTCTCAGAGTGGCATGTGATTACTGCCGAGATAAGACATATTTTACAAGGTAACTGCCCCGCTCTTGAAGTTTTGTTTTAGAATCTATCATTTTCTAGACTAACAGTGAATTTGCCTCGACGTGTAAAATTTCACCAGTCTGCTACAGATTCCTTTCCTGGTTATTTATGTAAGTCTATGTAATTCCACCATTGCTGTTTGCAACTTCTCTGCAAAGTAACATAGACGTTCCACCACTACTAGTTTGAGACCAGTAACTCTTCAGAGTGTAT
This sequence comes from Pristiophorus japonicus, assembly GCF_044704955.1. Lineage (NCBI taxonomy): Eukaryota > Metazoa > Chordata > Chondrichthyes > Pristiophoridae > Pristiophorus > Pristiophorus japonicus. The sequence continues at coordinate 38,496,877 of NC_091978.1, forward strand.
GTCAGCAGACTTGAATTATACTGTTGGTTCCGCATGGCTCTCAGGCTGAAGTTTTCAGAAAATCTGAATATATAGAACTTTATAGCACAGAAACAGGCCATTCGGCCTAAGGCATCTATGCTGGTGTTTATGCTCCACATAAGCCTCCCCCCACCCCTCTTCATCTAGCCTATCAACATATCCTTCTGTTCCTTTCTCCCTCATGCTTATCTAGCTTCTCTTTAAATACATCTATTTGCCTCAACTACTCCGTGCAGTAGGGAATTCCACATTCTAACCACTCTCTGGGTAAAGAGGTTACTCCTGAATTCCTTATTGTATTTATTGGTGACTATCTTATATTTATGCCCTCTAGTTTTGGCCTCCCTCAAAATGGGAACATTTTCTCTAAGTCTACCCTATCTTAGAAACATAGAAACATAGAAAATAGGTGCAGGAGCAGGCCATTCAGCCCTTCGAGCCTGCACCACCATTCAATATGATCATGGCTGATCATGCAACTTCAGTACCCCACCCCTGCCTTCTCTCCATACCCTCTGATCCCTTTAGCTGTAAGGGCCACATCTAACTCCCTTTTGAATATATCTAACGAACTGGCCTCAACAATGTAACTCAAGCCCTTTCATAATTTTAAAGATCTTTATTAGGTCACCTCTCAGCCTTCACTTTTCTAAAGAAATCAGCCGCAGCCTGTTCAGCCTTCCCCGATAGGTATAACCACTCAGTTCTGGTATCATGCTTGTAAATCTTTTTTGCACCTTCTCCAGTGCCTCTATATCCTTTTTGCGATAAGGAGACCAGAACTGTGCGGAGTACTCCCAAGTCTGGTTGAACCAATACTGGTTATATTTAAAGTTATTAAAAAGGTGATGGGACAGCAAGCTCCCCAGTAGTAAACAGTAATAGATTTTAAGGTTGCCGGGCAGATTGGACACCGCTTCACACCGACTGTAGTTGTACTACTGGGAGTCCCTGGCCAAAAAACGCCCTAAGTGGAGGAAGTGCATCCGGGAGGGCGCTGAGCACCTCGAGTCTCATCGCCGAGAGCATGCAGCGGAAGGAGCGTGCGGCAAACCAGTCCCACCCACCCTTTCCTTCTGTTGTGTCCTTAGATGCTTTAATAATGATTTCACGAGGCAGTGTGTTTTACTTGAACTGTAGCACAGGGGACTGCTGACTCTCTGGCCTGGGCGTTGTTTGGTTTTGGATCCTGGCTGGTCCTGGTCCCCTTTGGGGGAACTGTGGCGGGTGACCCTTTGTTTACGGGTGTGGCCCTGGTGGCGATGGGGTCTGGGGGCTGCGCCTTCAGGCTCGTGGCAGTCGGTGCCATCGGGTGCCTAAGAGGTGAAGCCGACCAGGGGCATGGTATCGATATCGGTGCCGTTGCCCTGCTGAGATCGCTTGCTCTGCAGCTTGTGTGTGTCGGCTGCTTGTGGCCACACTCCATGGTGCATGACTCTGTTCCCCGGGACGCAGGCTACAGCATTGGGTAGCTCGCTGGACCTGTGTGCTCCCGATGGGTGTCTGCCCGCTGCATTGGTTGCGTGCAGTTGAAATCCTGCATCGCACAACTTTTCCTTGCTTATGATGGACATTCTGTGGGTCTGATCGCGATCGCGTGACTTTTCCTCGCTGGTTGCATGTACACAATTCAGATTATCAGTTACACATTTTACATGATCAGTTACACATTTTGTCTCTGACTTACAGGTACTATTACATTGCTTGAGTGTGTGGAACTGTCCCTTTAATTGTAATGGGTTGCAGGCCTCCTTTAATAGAGCCTTGCTTTCTTTACCCCAATCTACTTCTTCGTTTGGTGGCATCAGCGCTGCACCTCGTGGTCCGGCTGCGGCCATCTTTTTCTTCAGCGCCTCACTTCGTGGTTTGGGCGCCATCTTTCCTCCATCCACGATGTCGACTGCGGTGATCCTCTTCTTCCCGGGTTCTGCCTCCGAAGCAGGGAAGTCACCTCTGGATCTGATTTTCTTCCTCCGGAGTCCTGCCACTGGAGCCTGGAACATGCGTTTGGGTCGTCTCAGCTGGATCATCTCCGCACAGTCATGGTGAGCGGTCTGTATCTCGGGTGCCGTGTTGGTCTACTCTCTGGTGCTGGGTCCACCCTCAGGTGAGGGCTTGCTTTGCCTCTGAGCGCAGAGGACGTTGATCACTGAAGGGATGAAGTCTTCCCACTTCCAATGGATCTTCTCCATCCACCTTCCACTGAGCAGCGTTGCAACAATCCACAGAGGTAACTTGTGCACCGCGCCATCATGGAGTACCTTTACATTCGCACTACCAATGACTGGGATAAGTTCATGGGTGTAGGTGTGCAGCTTTGCCTGAACCGGGACCAACTTGGGTTGTTCAGCTTGGTTTGTCCCATAGCCTCTCAAAGGCACCTTGATTCATCACTGACTGGCTCACCCCCGTGTCCACTTCCATGAAAACTGGAACGCCATCTATCTTCAGCGGGGAACACTCGGTGGTGCAGGTAAACATGCTATGTACCTCCCCGTGGGGCTGGGCTGCCTTTCTGTTTATTGATTCATAATCTGCGCTGGATTCCTGGCCATCTGCAGACTCTTCATCGACACAGTGAGTCATATTTCTCTTACACATTCGCTGGAGGTGACCCTTTGTGCTGCAGCCTTTGCATACATAGTCTTTAAAGCGGCACTGGTGAGCCCTGTGATTTGCTCCGCAACGCCAGCATGGTGCTACACAATTAGCCCCCCTCGGCAGACTCTGAGTTAAGGGGCTCGTGGGCCTGCTCTCTCTTCCCCTGCGAGGCTTCACGTTCTACAGTCCAGCCTCTAAACGGCGCCACTCTGTGCACAGTACCTGCCGGGTTTGAGTCCTGAGGGTGAGTCATCTGCCTATAGTCGCAGGTTGAGGTCATGAATGCCTGGCTCACAGAGATGGCCTTCTGCAGTGTGACTGTGGTATCCACCGACAGTAGCTTGTGAAGAAGGCTCTCATGGCTAATTCCAATGACAAAAATGTCCCGCAGCGCTTCGTTGAGATGGGTGCCGAACTCGCATGGTGCCGCCAGCCTCCTGAGCTCTGCGGCGTACTTTGCGATTTCCTAGCCTTCGGGCCGTTGGTGGGTATAGAAGTGGTGTCTGGCTGTGAGGATGCTCTCCTTGGGCTTGAGTTGCTCCTGGATCAGGGTTATGAGCTCCTTGTACGTCTTGGTCATTGTCTTCGCTGGTGCCAGCAAGTCCCTGTCGAGGTCATAGACGGTGGGCCTACAACTGGTTAGCAAGATAGCTCTGCGCTTATCAGCCAGTGTGGCCGGGTCGTCTCCTGCCAGGTCGTTTGCTGTGAAGAAATGTTCGAACCTCTCCACAAAGGCATCCCAATCATCACCATCGGCGAACTGCTGCAAAGTACCAAGGGTAGCCATTTTCGCGTGAAAGTTCATAACCTCGTCGCCAGTTGTTGTGTCCTTAGATGTTCTAGTAATGACTCCACGCGGCAATGTGTTGTACTTGAACTGTAGTGACCTTAGTCCTTTATTCATTAACTCCAGAGTGAGGATCACACCTGGTGGTCTGCCTTTTATACTAGGCCAGGCACACCTGTACAGCTAATCTACAAGTCTCCCACTGCTGTGCCCTCTGGTGACACACCTTGAGATAGTACCAACAGTAGCCATGTAGGCTACATGACACCTTCAACCACTGTCTGTCCCACCTGTGGCAGAGACTGTAATTCCTGTATTGGACTGTTCAGTTACCTGAGAACTCACTTTTAGAGTGGAAGCAAGTCTTCCTCGATTTCGAGGGACTGCCTATGATGATGATGATGATGATGTGAAGCTCAACACATTGCAAGGAGGTAGACTCACCCTGCTGCTTGGCCAAATCTGAGCCAAATGTCCTCAGACCTGAACCGCACCATGACGCAAAGCCAGAAGCATTTTACATCAACAGACACTCTGGCCCAATGGACTACAGATTTACTCCTGATGCTGGCCAATCACACCAGTGATACTACCTCGAATTGCATATCTATGGAAATAGAACAGCACCCGCTGCTCTTTGGTTTTTGCACCGAAGATAAACATTTCTGAAAAATGTAAATGAACTGTCCCGGCGCTATATTTTTAGAATCTATAAATGCTTGAGGTTTTCCTCTGATGTGTTTTTGCGTGTTGTACTTACAGGGCTCATTGTGTCTGCTCTCCTGGCACATTTGCGATAAAGCAGATGTAACATCCCAGCTGAAATAGCCCAGATAAAATATTTTCAAAAATAATAAATGTGCCGTGGATTTTCTATTCCAGCTTCTGGCACACAGTTGCAACGTCTGCGAACCTGATTCCTGCACAGACTCTTCATTGTTGCGAAATGTTCCCCCCCTGAACAATGGATCAAGCTGAAGTTAATTTTGCGTACCTATGTGAGTTTGGAACTGTTCCCAAATCCTATTAATGGAGACTTCTCCAATTTCTGCATCTATTAGTGCGTGAGTATTTTGTCGGCACAAAGATCTGATTTCCTGATTGACATCATTTGAATCAAGCGCAGTATCTGTATCGCTGCGGGCAATTTATCACAGCTCATTCTCACAGCATTGAGCTCTTTAGTGTGTAAAGAAAACAAACTCAACCTTTGCTCCAGTTTTATTTTGATTTTGTATTCCTTTGCCAGATTCTTGAATATGATTGGCTAATATGCCATCAAAAACACAATGGGTTGAATTTTCATCTTAGCCCCTCCCCCGGGGATTTGGGGGGGGGGCGGGGTGAAAGGTCAGGAATCAATGCCCACCTTGCAGATTCCTATTGGTTTTAGCCCTCTCCCTGTCTTCCAGTTAGGTCTGAAGCTTCTGCCTCCAGTAGGTGGGAGCGTCATCAATCTATGTAAAGCTACAGACCGATAGCATACTGTTTCCGCTGCTTAGCATGCATGTAGAACTGTCAGAAGCTTATTAATTTGTGTCTCTGATTAGTGCAGCTGGTGATGTTGAAATGCAGGAACATTATGATGAGTTCATTGAGGTAAGTGATCCGTGCTTGCTTGCCCTGTGTCCAGTTGAGTACCTGTACAGCAGGAGCGATGACGTCAGGGCGAAGGAACGGCGAGTGATCGCAGAGCGACATGTTCGGAGCCCAGGAGAGGCGTGAGTTCGGGGCCCAGAAGAGGCGTGGGTCCAGGGGCAGCACGGGCCAGCCCACACTGCGATATGTGTGCGCACTAGGTCCATGCAGCAGAGCTGGTCTCCAGTCGTCTTGGTTAATCCTTGCCACTGGACCAAGTCCTAGCTCTGTCAAGCCCGTGTGGTGGCTGGTGTGCAACGGCCACTACACGTTAAAAAATCCATGCACAGGCATCTTCCACCCTCCAACATGTACTTCGGGTCCTTCATTGAAACACCTGTGAACTCATCCTTTTTTGGCGTGGAAGCAAGTCATCCTCGATACGAGGGACTGCCGATGGTGATGTAAAGCTACATTGGCTTCTGGTTAAGCAAGGCTTCAATTTCAAAATTCTCATCCTTATTTTCAAATCCCTCCGTGGCCTCACCCCTCCCTATCTCAAATCTCCTCCAGCCCCACAACCCCCCACCTCCCCACCCCCACCCCCGAAGATGTCTACGCTCCTCTAATTCTGCCCTCTTGAGCATCCCTGATTATAATCACTTAACCATTGGTGGCCGTGCCTTCTGTTGCCTCGGCCCCAAGCTCTGGAATTCCCTGCCTAAACCTCTCCACCTCTCTTTCCTCCTTCCAGATACTCCTTAAAACCTACCTCTTTGACCAAGCCTGTGCTAATTTCTACTTATGCGGCTTGGTGTCAAATTTATATCTCACAATATTCCTGTGAAGCGCCTTGGGATGTTTCACTACGTTAAAGGCGCTATATAAATACAAGTTGTTGTTGAGGGAGGGAATGAGGAAAGGCGCAAAATAGTTTCCCAGATCACTGGTGTGCTGGATGCTGAGTCGCCTGCGTGCCCAGGAAAACCTGGCTGAACGGAGGCATCAGGCAGGGCCTGCAGGCAGGTTGGCCTTTGATAAGCCCACAGGCTAAGTGCAGTAGGCCTTTCAAAAGCCCTGCTTATATTTTTCTTCAGCTGGGACTTTGGCTTTTATGAAAACTTTGCTCTAGTTTTGTTTACTTATTTAGTCAGTCGCGAGCTCACTTCATTGGCACCGGAGGATTTGCCGTTAGGGAATCTTCTGAGCCGACATGTTCAGAGGGAAGAGGGACCAGTTACGGAGGCTTTGCAGGTCAAGCTGCCTGAGAGGTTCCCGTGTCGTTCCGTCAAACCCATAGACCCCTATTTCAGCAGAGAGAGGTACCTCGATCTGACAGATGTTGTTCGTGAAGGCCCCTCATGCCAAAGCAGATTGTGCCAATAGACCCATGCTGCCATCTCTCTCTTGCAGCTATTATCCCAGTGGTCCAAGCAAACCAGAATTAAGTATACGTTTCCTGTAAACCAATATTAAAACGTTGCCTCGGGGTTATATTAATCATTTCTTTTTTAAAAGCCCTTTAAACGTCCAAAAGTGAAAGCTGGACTGACCTCTCTTGCAGGTTGCGTGGCACAATATCATGAAAAATATAAACAGCGTTCATTTTCTAAACCTTTCTTAGCCTTTGGGCGTTGTCAAGTTCCCATGTTTCACCATCTGGGGCCTACTGCTGCCTAATTCCCACTCCCGCCTGCCAGCCAGGTGGTCAATCTGGCCAGTTGTCAGGTAGGACTCTGGAAAGATTTTGTCAAATGAGGCCCTGCCATTAAGTTCACCAGGGCCCCCACGTCCCTGACCTTGCCAGATTCGTCACCCGCTGCAGGGCTTCTGCGCACCTCGCCCGCCCTCTCCGCGCCTCCCTGAAAATTACGGCCCACGGGCTGGATTTTAGGCTTTTCTGTTTTGGGGACGATAATAGCGGCAGGGCGGAACAGTTAGCAGCCAAGAATAGTTTGCGCTTTAGCATTTATGTTTGGGAAGCTGGGCCCTGCGTCAGGAGACGCGGCGCTAAGGGAGACTTTGTACAACCTGACCGGAGGATCGCGACAGGTCGCAGGAAACCTCACTGCCGCCTTTCACGCCGCTCCGGGGCGAAACCCAGAGGGCAAAGGATCGGAAAATCCAGCCCCTGAACTTTAATAATCTTACTTTCTATTTTCCACTCACCTTGATAAGGTCTACCTAGACTATGTAGATCCATAATTTACCATGATTTTGTTTTAAGGCTTTTATTATCTCCCCAAAATTTCCCTCAACCCTCAACCAATATCCTTAAAGGAAAATTATCTGGTCATTATCAAGTTGCTGTTTGTGGGACCTTGCTGTGCACAAATTAGCTGCCGCGTTTCCTACATTACAACAGTGACTACACTTCAAAAGTACTTCATTGGCTGTAAAGTGCTTTCGGACACCCTGAGGCAAGTCTTTCATCCAAAGCAAAGATCGGAACCTACTTGTAGAATGCAGGCACCTGTATGTGGCGAAATTTGGACTCAAAGAAGAATTCAATTATTTTGATGGCTTTCTGCTTCAGATGGCAGTGCTCAATATGAATCATTTCTGCTTATCGATGCCAGATGTATCGTGTATACCCTTTGAAAAGGGAAACAGGATTAAAAAAAGGCACACTAGGATGATTTAAAGGCAAATATTACATCTGAAGCTTTACGGCTGTTTAAGTCTTTCATTATGTCAAATGATGGAATCTGTGCAGTGTCGTTTCTAATCAAACTGATTGGTCACAGCAGAACCAACCAGAAGAGGAAATGTGCTTCCTGCAGTTCATTCAGAAAAATAAAACTGCATTTAATCTGCAGCCGTGGAAGTCAAGCTTTTATAGTTTTGAATCCTGCAACAGTGAAACATGTTTTCTACATAACCCCCTCTGAGTGTAGAACAGAATATAAAATGTAACTAGGGCCAAGGTAAACACATGGTGGCAATCAGTATAGAGACTGGTCTAACTCAGTTTGTGGATTAAATTAACTGCATTGTGTGTGGAGATATATGTGCATCGAGCAGGAAATGGTAGGCTAAATTTCCCACAGTGCAGTGCTGTGGCTGTGGGACCCGCTTTGTACCACGAGCTTTGAATTTGCACACATGATTTTGGGAATATCTGGCCCCGCCAAATCATCCAAGATTGGCCTGGGGTATTTGCTGGGCCTGCCAACAGGAACCTCCTGAATGGGGCTATGGAAATCCACACGACTCTCAAAGACTCGTGGCTACCTTTCAATTTGCTGGCAGCAGGAACATCATGTGTAGCGGGTATTCTGGGCCCAAATTTCCCCATGAGTTGCACCGGTTTTTTGCTGTAACTTGATTTTTCTGGTGTATCTTTTTATTTGCAAATATGGGCAATTAATTTGCGCCAGTGTAAGTGAGTTAGTTAGGTTTTTTTGTTAGGTCAGTTTTTTTTTCAAAAGGGGGCGTTCCCAGCCACTTGCACCATTTATGCCAATTTGGCCAGAAAAAAGTTGTACTAAACTAACTTAGGGCAACGCATCTGTCCACTTTTGTCCGCACAGAAAGACCTTACTTACAGTTAAGGAATCGGTGCAAGTAACTACATTTAAAGCACCACCAAGTACCAAACAAAGCACAAAAAGTAATAAGCAATTAATTAACAAATCAAATAGAAGGAACCCCTGCACCTAAAGTACCAAGACCAAAGTAATGAGCAATCAATAAATAAACAAATAAAAAAATAGAAGGAACCCTGCATCTAAAGCACCAAAATCAATCCGTAAATAACAAATAAAAAATAGAAGACCTACCTTAGGAACGCAGCGTGCCGCCGATGAGGGAGTCCATTCGGCCAGGGCTCGGGCCCCTCCCACACAGCCTGCAGCATGCGTTTGCCGAAACGGCCTGCCAGGGGCTACTGCACGTGCGCGCAGGTTCTAGCGTGCATGCACAGAGGTCTAGGCGCTGTTTCAGTGCCGGGACCTAGCTCCGCTCCTCTCTCTTCACTGTACGCCACGCCAGCTCCACAGATGGCCCGAGAGTCGGCCATGATCGCAGGGAGTTTTTTCGGTGCTGCTTCTGAGGTAAAATGTCGGCGGGGGGCTCGGAGGTGTGCGGAAAAAAAACGGAGGGCCAAATTTGGGCCCACGGTGTCTACAAGATACACTATCTTTCGATGGTGTAGTTATGAATCTGCTCCTTCAAAAAGCAGAACAATAGATAGGCCCCACGTTTGGCACTGAGAGACATCTTAACTACATGGACCTATTTTCAGAGTTTACTCTTCTGGCTGACCATAATTCATAGAATGATATAGAATTTACAGCATAGAAACAGGCCATTTGGCCCAACTGGTCTATGCTGGTGTTTACGCTCCATGCGAGCCTCCTCCCCTCTTCATCTAACCCTATATGCACAACCTTCTATTCCTTTTTCTCTCATGTGTTTATTTAGCTTTCCCTTACATGCGTAAGAACGTAAGAAATAGGAGCAGGAGTAAGCCATTTAGCACTTCCTCCACCATTCAATAAGATCCTGGCTGATCTGATCCTGGCCTCAACGCCACTTCCCCGCCTTCTCCCCATAACCCTTTACTCCCTTATCATTCAAAAATCTGTTTATCTCCACCTTAAATATACTCAATGACCCAGCCTCCACAGCTCTCTGGGGTAGAGAATTCCAAAGATTCACGACCCACTGAGAGAAGAAATTCTTCCTCATTTCCGTTTTAAATGGACGACCCCTTATTCTGAAAGATAGAAACATAGAAACATAGAAAATAGGTGCAGGAGTAGGCCATTCAGCCCTTCGAGCCTACACTGCCATTCAATGAGTTCATGGCTGAACATGCAACCTCAGTACCCCATTCCTGCTTTCTCGCCATACCCCTTGATCCCCCTAGTAGTAAGGACTACATCTAACTCCTTTTTGAATATATTTAGTGAATTGGCCTCAACAACTTTCTGTGGTAGAGAATTCCACAGGTTCACCACTCTCTGGGTGAAGAAATTCCTCCTCATCTCGGTCCTAAATGGCTTATCCCTTATCCTTAGACTGTGACCCCTGGTTCTGGACTTCCCCAACATTGGGAACATTCTTCCTGCATCTAACCTGTCTAAACCCATCAGAATTTTAAACGTTTCTATGAGATCCCCTCTCATTCTTCTGAACTCCAGTCAATACAAGCCCAGTTGATCCAGTCTTTCTTGATAGGTCAGTCCCACCATCCCGGGAATCAGTCTGGTGAATCTTCGCTGCACTCCCTCAATAGCAAGAATGTCCTTCCTCAAGTTAGGAGACCAAAACTGTACACAATACTCCAGGTGTGGCCTCACCAAGGCCCTGTACAACTGTAGCAACACCTCCCTGCCCCTGTACTCAAATCCCCTCGCTATGAAGGCCAACATGCCATTTGCTTTCTTAACCGCCTGCTGTACCTGCATGCCAACCTTCAATGACTGATGTACCATGACACCCAGGTCTCGTTGCACCTCCACTTTTCCTAATCTGTCACCATTCAGATAATAGTCTGTCTCTCTGTTTTTACCACCAAAGTGGATAACCTCACATTTATCCACATTATACTTCATCTGCCATTCATTTGCCCACTCACCTAACCTATCCAAGTCACTCTGCAGCCTCATAGCATCCTCCTTGCAGCTCACACTGCTACCCAACTTAGTGTCATCCGCAAATTTGGAGATACTACATTTAATCCCCTCGTCTAAATCATTAATGTACAATGTAAACAGCTGGGGCCCCAGCACAGAACCTTGTGGTACCCCACTAGTCACTGCCTGCCATTCTGAAAAGTACCCATTTAATCCTACTCTTTGCTTCCTGTCTGACAACCAGTTCTTAATCCATGTCAGCACACTACCCCCAATCCCTTGTGCTTTAACTTTGCACATTAATCTCTTGTGTGGGACCTTGTCGATAGCCTTCTGAAAGTCCAAATATACCAAAACAATGCTATTTGCCTAAACTACTCTCTGTGACAGCAATTTCCAACTTCTAACCACTCTCGGGATTAAGATGTTCCTCCTGAAATCTCTATTGATTTAGTGGTGACTATCTTACATTGATGGCTTCTAGTTTTGGACTCCACCACATTTTCTCTACGTCTACCTCATCAAGGCCAATTAGGTCCTCAGTTTTCTCTTATCTGTCCAGTCTTTCTTGATAAATATATACTTTCAGTTTTGGTATCGTCCTTGTAAATCTTTTTTGCACCTTCTCCAGTGCCTCTGTATCCTTTTTATAATTTGGAGATTTTTTTATAATTATGGAGACCAGAACTGTCCACAGTATTCTGAAGTGTGGTCTAACCAAGATTCTACATAATTTAAATATATTCAATGAGCCAGCTGGGTCATTGAATATATTTAAGGCGGAGAGGGACAGATTTTTGAGCGATAAGGGAGTAAAGGGTTATGGGGAGCGGGCAGGGAAGTGGAGCTGAATCCATGATCAGATCAGCCATGATCATGAATGGCAGAGCAGGCTCAAGGGGCCTAATGGCGAACCACTGCTCCTATTTCTTATGTTCTTATGTTAACATAACTTCTCTGCTTTTCTATTCTATCCCTTCTATATGAACCCCAGTGATTTGTTTGCTTTTTTATGGCCTTATTAACCTGTGTCGATACTTTAGTGATATGTGTGTCTGGACCCTCGATCCCTTTGCTCCTCTACCCCATTTGGACTTATTTTCCAAGGAGCATGCAGCCTCCTTATTCTTCCTATCAAAATACACTACCTCACACTTGTCTATATTGAAATGTATTTGACACTTGAGTGTGGTGTGCTAAATGGGCCAGTGTGGCATTGGTACCAAAGGAGCAGAAGCCTCAGCCATGCGTACTCTAACCATGCCTCTGAAATTCATTTGCCAATTACACAAAGAGGCAGGTCCAATTGTCAGTCAGTTAACTCAATTCCAACCTTTAGAGAAACTGGCAGCAGATAAGGACCAAGAGCGCCAGCCGGAGAGAAGTGAGCAAAGTAAGACTTCACACACTGTCTCTACACAAAACAGATGGACAGAGTACGCACAGCACAATGAAATTCCTCTCCACCTATCGCACTCTGTCTGAAGCCAGATGCAAAGCACCTGGGCAGCCTTTGCCTAGCTTCACATGCCACAGCAGGGAAGCTTTCAAAACTGGAAATTTTATTGCACTATCATCAATAAACTTGAACCACAAGCTTCCAACAAAATCAAGCTGCATCATGCATCCTGCCCATCATTTTCATAATGCAGCTGCTGGACAGCATTACTGTAAACGCTCTTCAAATATCCAACCTCTTCTTGCAGAACAAAATATAGAATCATAGAAATTTACAGCACGGAAGGAGGCCATTTTGGCCAATTGTGTCCGCGCCGGCCGACCAAGAGCTATCCAGCCTAATCCCACTTTCCATCTCTTGGTCCATAGCCCTGTAGGTTACGGCACTTCAAGTGCACATCCAAGTACTTTTTAAATGTGGTGAGGGTTTCTGCCTCTACCACCCTTTCAGGCAGTGAGTTCCAAAACCCACCGCCCTCTGGGTGAAAAAATTCTCCTCAAATCCCCTCTAAACCTCCTATCAATGACTTTAAATCTATGCCCCCTGGTTATGGACCCCTCTGCTAAGGTAAATAGGTCCTTCCTATGCAGTCTGCCTAGGCCCCTCATCATTTTATACACCTCAATTAAATTTCCCCTCAGCCTCCTCTGTTCCAAAGAAAACAATCCGAGCCTATCCAATCTTTCCTCATAGCTACAATTCTCCAGTCCAGGCAACATTCTCGTAAATCTAGGCAACATTCTCGTAAATCTAGGCAACATTCTCGTAAATTTAACACACAACAAGAGGGAACAAATCCGCACTGGAGGACGGGCCCTGAACTTGCTTCTCTTAAATATATTTGTCGAGGCCGCACGGGAAATCTCGGCTTGGGATTATTGAAGGAACGGAGAAGGCTAAGCTGAAGATTTATGCCAAGCTCAGGATTCGTATCAAAGGACAAATTGGATCGCTCTTTCAAAGAGCTGGCACAGGCACAATGGGGACGCATGGACTCCTTCTGTGCTGTAGGATTCTATAAGAACCGACCCGAGAAAGAAAGATAAACTTGTTCTCCCTCAGTACATGTCAGCCTAAATTCCAGGTCTGAATTCCCATGCAGGTTCTCCTGCTCGCCCACTGTGGCCTACTCCTGCTTCTATTTCTTATGTAACTTTGGCAAAAACCCCTGGAAAAGTTTTCCAGGGTCCCCACAGCTCTTCAGCCCAAGTTACAACAAATGTGCAGGAGAACCCCTGGACATGTTCATCTTGCGTGCCTTAGGTATGGAGTTGGGCTTGAACCTCTAACTTTCAGACTCAAAGTGAGATTACTTCCAGGTTTGTCACACTGATTCTTATCATTGTAAAGAAGCCAGCACCCAGTGTCACTCACTCCCCCCTGTTGTGAGTATTAGCACAGGTACATCCATTACAAAATGATTTAGGTTGTCAGTTTATGCAAGGAGCACAAGGTGAATCACAGAGCATGTCTGAACACGAACATGGAAAAAAGAAAGACTTGAATTTATCTAGCGCCTTTCACGATCTCAGGATGCCTCAAAGCGTTTTACAGCCAATGAAGCACTTTTGAAGTGTGGTCACTGTTGTAATGTAGGAAATGTGGCAGCCAATTTGCACACAGCAAGCTCCCACAACCATCAATGTGATCATGACCAGATAATCTATTTTAGTGAGGCTGATTGAGGGATAAATATTGGCCAGGACACCGGGGATAACTCCTCTGTTCTTATTTGAAATTGGGCCATGGGATCTTTTATGTCCACATGAGAGGGCAGATGGGCCCTTGGTTTAACATCTCATCTGAAAAACGGCACCTCCAACAGTGCAGCGCTCCCTCAGCACTGCACTGGAGTGTCAGCCTAGATTTATGTGCTCAAGTCCCTGGAGTGGAACTTGAACCCACAACCTTCAGAGGCAAGAGTGCTACCAGCAGAAGGCACCTGTTGAACAGAGAGCCGCTGTGTAGCGTTCATCAGCGGCAGCGGCCTGGGATTCCATCCTGACGAGGTCTGCGTATAAAAGTAAATTGTCATCTGAAAGAAAGAAAGACTTACATTTATATAGCGCCTTTCACTACTACCGGACATCTCAAAGCACTTTCTCGCCAATGAAGTACTTTTGGAGTGTAGTCACTTGTACTGTGGGAAACGAGGGAGCCAATTTGTGCACAGCAAGCTCCCACAAACAGCAATGTGATAATGACCAGATAATCTGTTTTTGTTTTGTTGATTGAGGGATAAACATTGGCCAGGACACTGGGGATAACTCCCCTGCTCTTCTTCGAAATGGTGCCATGGGATCTTTTACATTCACCTGAGAGAGCAGACGGGGCCTCGGTTTCGCGTCTCATCTGAAAGACTCCACCTCCGACAGTGCAGCACACCCTCAGCACTGCACTGGAGTGTCAGCCTAGATTTATGCGCTCAAGTCCCTGGAGTGGGACTTGTACCCACAACCTTCTGTCTCAGAGGTGAGGGTGCTAACAAGTGACCCACAGCTGACAATCTGAGCTCGGAAATGATCGACAGTTATTCTGGGTCTGTCCAAAGTATCTGTAAAGCCTGGCACCATCTATGGCTAAGTCCACGACTCACCTCTGTGTCCTGCTGCACAATAACTTGTGAAACCTGCAGTCCACCATGGAACATGTGGCAAATCCAGGGGCCTCTGCCGAACAGCCTCTGCGACAGAATGGGAGTAAGTATGACTAATGCTTATATTGCCGGTATGCAGGCCTTGGGCATTACTGTACAATAAGCTCTCTTGTTTGCTTCCATGTGCTTGGGGATCAGATGAAGAGAGCAATTATGAAAGCTTCACAAACCCAATTGTTGACCAGATCTGCTCCATAGCAGATCAGACATGGCGAGGAAGTACCTGGCAGCCGAGGCCTGGTTAGAGTAGGCATAAGAGCATAAGAAATAGGACCAGGAGTAGGTCATACAGCCCCTCGAGCCTGCTCCGCCATTTAATACGATCTTGACTGATCCGATCTTGGACTCGGGTCCACTTCCCTGCCCGCTCCCCATAACCCCTTATTCCCTTATCGGTTAAGAAACTGTCTATTTCTACCTTAAATTTATTCAATGTCCTAGCTTCCACAGCTCTCTGAGGCAGCGAATTCCACAGATCCACAACCATCTGAGACAAGAAATTTCTCCTCATCTTAGTTTTAAATGGGTGGCCCCTTATTCTAAGATTATGCCCCCTAGTTCTAGTCTCCCCCACCAGTGGAAACATTCTACATCCACCTTTTCAAACCGTCTCATAATGTTATACGTTTCGATAAGATCACCTCTCAAACTTCTGAATTCCAATGAGTAGAGGCCCAACCTACTCAACCTTTCCTCATAAGTCAACCCCCTCATCCCCAGAATCAGCCTAGTGAACCTTCTCTGCACAGCCTCCAAAGAAAGTATATCCTTTCGTAAATATGGAAGCGAAAACTGCATGCTGTATTCCAGGCATGGCCTCGCCAATACCCTGTGTAACTGTAGCAAGACTTCCCTGCTTTTATACTCCATCCCCTTTGCAATAAAGGCCAAGATACCATTAGCCTTCCTGATCACTTGCTGAACCTGCATACTATCCTTTTGTGTTTCATGCACAAGTACCCCCAGGTCCCGCTGTACTGCAGCACTTTGCAATCTTTCTCCATTTAAATAATAACTTGCTCTTGATTTTTTTCTGCCAAAGTGCATGACCTCACACTTTCCAACATTATACTCCATCTGCTAAATTTTTGCCCACTCACTTAAGCCTGTCTATGTCCTTTTGCAGATTTTTTGTGTCCTCCTCACACATTGCTTTTCCTCCCATCTTTGTATCATCAGTAAACTTGGCTACGTTACACTCGGTCCCTTCTTCCAAGTCGTTAATATAGATTGTAAATTGTAAATGCACTGATCCCTGTGGCACCCCACTAATTACTGATTGCCAACCCAATAATGAACCATTTATCCCGACTCTCTGTTTTCTGTTCGTTAGCCAATCCTCTCTCCATGTTAATATATTACCCCCAACTCCGTGAACTTTTATCTTGTGCAGTAACCTTTTATGTGGCACCTTGTCAAATGCCTTCTGGAAGTTCAAATACACCACATCCACTGGTTCCGATTTATCCACCCTGTTCGTTACATCCTCAAAGAATTCCAGAAAATTTGTCAAACATGACTTCCCCTTCATAAATCCATGCTGACTCTGCCTGACTGAATTATGCTTTTCCAAATGTCCTGATACTACTTCTTTAAGAATGGACTCCAACATTTTCCCAACCACAGATGTTAGACTAACTGGTCTATAGTTTCCTGCTTTTTGTCTGGCTCCTTTTTTAAATAGGGGCGTTACATTTGCAGTTTTCCATCTGCTGGGACCTCCCAAGAATCCAGGGAATTTTGGTAAATTACAACCAATGCATCCACCATCCCTGCCGCGACTTCTCTTAAGTCCCTCGGATGCAAGCCATCAGGTCCAGGGGATTTATCTGCCTTTAGTCCCATTATCTTACTGAGTACCACCTCCTTAGTGATTGTGATTGTGTTAAGTTCCTCCCCTCCTATAGCCCCTTGACTATTCACTGTTGGGATATTGTTAGTGTCCTTTACTGTAAAGACAGTTTTTGCCATCTCCATGTTCCCCATTACTAATTCCCCGGTCTCATCCTCTAAGGGACCAACATTTACTTTAGCCACTCTTTTCCTTTTTATATGCCTATAGAAACTCTTGCTATCTGTTTTTATATTTTGTGCTAGTTTACTTTCATAGTCTATCATCCCTTTTTATAATCATTTTTTTTGTCATTCTTTGTTGGCTTTTAAACGCTTCCCAATCTTCTTTCCTCCCACTACTTTTGGTCACTTTGTATGCCCTTGTTTTGAATTGGATACCGTCCTTTATTTCTTTAGTTAGCCACAGATGAGACTTCTGCTTGTCAGGGCACTGCCATACTGGCCCACCGAGCCCACCACACTCAACTCTCAAACTGTGGGCAGGACCAGTCAGTTGTGCAGGCTACAAAAGATGATAATGATTCGTGAGAATTTGATGAGGATGTATTGCAATAGCCCCCTGATGTGTCAAAACATCTGAAATACTGTTTGAAGATCCCAGTTGTATGCTTGAAAACTGTCCTGACTGTAACATACGCACTCTGCTTCTGTCTGTGGTTGGTGCAAGGATATCATGAGCTATGGCTGCAGAGGATAGTCTAGGTCTCTGAGGAGCTATCCTTCCACCTTATCTTTCCTTTGAAACAAGGCCTGTGCTTCGAAAGAGATGAGAGAAGGTGGCACAATTTATGGAATATGGCAAGTACCCGGTAGGTGGCACATGCCACACATTGTAGCCTGTCAACCTGTTCTATATTTATCGCACACCCATACCAAGCCTTCATACAACCTTACAGCTCTTTCACGTTGTGCACACCTATACCTCAGTAGGGCACACAGTCTAGATGTACTGGACAGTAAATGTCTTGCACAAGTGATTGTCTTAAAATAAAAGCATAATGGAAGATGCTGAACATTCTGTGCTGGTGGTTGCAGGCTACCTGAGCATTGATCACATAAAAACAGTTCATAGAAACCATTGTTTCTATGAATGGGATCCTTCTCTTCTTTCCTTCCTTCCTCCTCTGCTACTCAACTGTAATCATTTACACTTTCTCTGGACGATGTTTAGTCACTGTGAATATCTCATTACCTCAGCACTTGGATGTGCACTTAAAAAGCCGTGACCTACAGGGCTACGGACCTAGTGCTGGTAGGTGAGATTAGGCTGGGAAGCTCTTTTTCGACCGGCACAGACATGATGGGCCAAATGGCCTCCTTCTGTGTCGTAATTTTACTATGATTCTAAGATCACCACCTCCTTTTGCCGTGTACCATCATCACTGTTGCCATTTAATCATTTATGCCTTCCACCCTATCACAGACTTTCCCCTTTTGTTCTTTTCCTGCCCCCACTCCTATTTTTTCCTGGCTCTGTATTTGCTTAGAAAGATGTTCCTCTCTAACAGCTTCTAGTTCTGATGAAAGCTCATCAGCCTGAAACATTGGCCTGACGACAGGTGAGAGAGTGTTGGGAGGGTGGTTAAAAATGAGAACACTGGGAACGTGTCCCTAGCCCGCTGCGTACATTCCTGCCACCATTCTTACAGTGGCAGGTTGCGTGTCGTGCGAGTGTCCCGCCTTGGCGAGGTGGGACACTTCATTAACAAAAGATTAGTATGCAGGTACAACAAGTAATCGGGAAGGCCAATGGAATATTGGCCTTTATTGCAAAGGGGATGAAGTATAAAAGCAGGGAATTCTTGCTACAGCTATACATGGTATTGGTGAGGCCACACCTGGAATACTGCGTGCAGTTTTGGTTTCCATATTTACAAAAGGATATACTTCCTTTTGGGGGCAGTTCAGAGAAGGTTCACTGGGTTGATTCCGGGGATGAGGGGGTTAACTTATGAGGAAAGGTTGAGTAGGTTGGGCTTCTACTCATTGGAATTCAGAAGAATGAGAGGTGATCTTATCGAAACGTATAAGATTATGAGGGGGCTTGACAAGGTGGATGCAGAGAGGATGTTTCCACTGATAGGGGAGACTAGAACTAGGGGGCATGATCTTAGAATAAGGGGCCGCCCATTTAAAACTAAGACGAGGAGGAATTTCTTCTCTCAGATGGTTATAAATCTGTGGAATTCGCTGCCTCAGAGAGCTATGGAAGCTGGGACAGTGAATAAATTTAAGACAGCGATAGACAGTTTCTTAACCGATAAGGGGATAAGGGGTTATGGGAAGTGGGCAGAGAAGTGGAGGTGAGTCCACGATTGTATTAATTGATGGAGCAGGCTCGAGGGGCCATATGGCCTACTCCTGCTCCTATTTGTTATGTTCTCACATATTTAAATCCGGCAACCACAGTGCAATTGGGAGCCTGATTTAAATTTAACAGTCGTTGGCTAGGTTTCCCAGGGCTCAGGAAACCCGGTCGTAAAAGGAAGGCCGGAGATGCCAACTCAAGCAGGTAAGTGCCTTTTACAACATTCCTTGGAGTGCTCCCTCAGGCCCCTCCGCCGATCGCGGCCTCTCTCCCCCCAGTGACCAGCCCCACGTAACCCCCGACCTTTCCCTCCCGATTATCGTTCTATTCCTCCCTCCCCCCAAGCCCCGATCTCTCGCTACCCCCCCTTCCCCCCTCCCGATTGAGGACGCTTGTGGTCGAACCACAGCTGTAGCTTCCTGCCTTTGGTTTATCCGCTTGGCAGCCAGTCACCCTGTCAGTCGGGGAAATCCGGCCACAACCACTGTGCTCCAGTGCAGTATGGTCCACCGTCCAGGCGTGGATATGGTGACGCCGTCATAGCTTCATACAGTCATTTTGGAAGAAGAACCAAAGACGACATGAGGAAAAACATTTTTGTTACGCAGCGAGTGGTTAGGATTTGGAATTCACTGCCTGAAAGGCTGGTGGAGGCAGATTCAATCATGGCTTTCAAAAAGGGAATTGGATAAGTAACTGAAGGAAAAGAATAATTGCTGGGCTACGGGGCAAGTGGGTGGGGTGCAGTGGGACTAGCTGAAGTGCAATTGCAGAGAGCCGGCACGGGCTCGATGGGCCAAAGGGCCTCCTTCTGTGCTGGAACCATTCTATGTTTCTAAATGATTCTTATACACATTACAAGTAAATGTACTTCACATCAACGTTTCCCTAATTTGTTTTTTGGGTCTCTTTAACGGGCTGTGCATGCGTGAAATCTCCCATTTAAAAGCTGGTGAATGGCCTGCGTGGCACCTCCGGGCCGCCGCATAGAGGGAACATTGCTTCATATGTGTATATTTACTTAAACATCTCCCACTATTCAATCTGAAACATTGCAGTTTTTCTCTTTCACTATAGATTGAAATTCTGGCATGAATTTATCACAAATTTAATTCAGCTGTTGCTGCGGAGACCATTCCCGCTTTTACTCCAAAGTATCCTAAAGAAAGAAAGACTTGCATTTATATCGCGCCTTTCACGACCACCGGACGTCTCAAAGCGCTTTACTTTTGGAGTGTAGTCACTGTTGTAATGTGGGAAACGTGGTAACCAACTTGCGCATAGCAAACTCTCACAAATAGCAATGTGATAATGACCAGATAATCTGTTTTAGTGATGTTGATGGAGGAATAAATATTATCCAGTACACCGGGGATAACTCCCCTGCTCTTCTTCAAAATATTGCCATGGGATTTTTTTTACATCCACCTGAAAGAGCAGACAGGGCCTTGGACATCTCATCCAAAAGACAGCACCTCTGACAATGCAGAACTCCTTCAGCACTGCACTGGAGTGTCAGCCTAGATCTATGTGCTCATGTCCCTGGAGTGGGACTTGAACCCGCAACCTTCTGACTTAGAGGCAAATGTGCTACCCACAGAGCCATAACTGACTATTATTGGTAACACTCTTTCTCCTTAAAGGGCTGCTATTGAAAATCAAAGGGTTGCAGCCATTTAATTGTAAGCGGCCACATGATAGGGGGAGGGTACAAATTTCTCCAACTTTTTGAAAAGCTAAAATGGTTATTGTGGCAGAGTGGAGGGTAGGGGGTTGTTGGCGAGAAAGGAAGACAAAGGTAAATGCAATGTCAAGCTATGAAATAGTGCCTGTGGGCAAAGGGCGGTGTCCTCAATGCCCTGTTTGATGGCTGGTGAAGTGATTGTGCTGACACTCGAGGTGGGTGTGAACAGGGTTGTCCTGATTGGCATTTCAACAGACAGCACTGCTTCATGTCTGGCAGGAGTTGGTGACCAGACCGAATGCTGCCTACAGTACCTGGAAACAGATGGGGGCGAAGGCGGTACATTTAGAATGTGACAAGGTAGGATGAACCAAGGTAGATGTACTAGGTAGACAGCAAATACCACAAATTGCAGCCTGCCAACCCATTCTTTATGTACCACGGAGCTATCCCAAGAACTTTATACAACAACAACTTTTATTTATATGTCGCCTTTAGCTTAGTGAAACATCCCAAGGCACTTCATAGGAGTATTGTGAGCTAAAAAATAAAAATAAATTGACACCGAGCCGCAGAAGGAGAAATTAGGGCAGGTGACGGGTCAAAGAGATATGTTTTAAGGAGCGTCGTGAAGGAGGAAAAAGATGTCGAGAGGCAGAGGTTTAGGCAGGGAATTTCAGAGCTTCGGGCCAAGGCAACAGAGTGAGCGATCATAATTAGGGATGCTCAAGAGGGCAGAATTAGAGGAGTGCAGACATCTCCGGGGGTTGTGGGGCTGGAGGAGATTAC
Source organism: Pristiophorus japonicus (assembly GCF_044704955.1). Lineage (NCBI taxonomy): Eukaryota > Metazoa > Chordata > Chondrichthyes > Pristiophoridae > Pristiophorus > Pristiophorus japonicus. Next base: position 38,518,196 of record NC_091978.1, read on the forward strand.
AGAGATAGGGAGGGCAAGGTCATGGAGGGATTTGAAAACAAGGACGATATTTTGAAATCGAGGCGTTGCTTTCATTGCACCTCCTGCATACCGATCTTCAGCAAAGCACAAAGTCAGGATGCAACATACAATAAAAGCCTCATGCACACTGATATTTCCAAGGGCTGCAGGATGGACATATGGCAGCAACCAGTGGAGTGACTCCTTCCACTTTGGCGAATGCTGTCCTTGTCCTTGGACATGCACGTCATAGTATTCCGTGGGAAAGGATATAAAATTGCTGGTTAAGTTTGCCAATGCCTCAGCCTGCTTTTTGATGCACACATGAACTGCTCTACACATGATTTTGCAGTGTTGGTGAGTAATAAGCCACAGGCATAACAATTGAGAGCAGTAGTGACCATGCCAACCACAGGCGACCTAGCTGCAGATGTCAAAGCTTTGGCCTGGTGATGTGTAGTGAGTTGAGGCAGTTGGCTTGCCTCATTGGCAAGTAGGTGTGTCAAGATTTGCAAAGTGGTCTGGGACATACAAATCTCTCTGGTATGCATCTTGTACTAACTGTATAATGAAAATTGAGGCATTTTACTTGCCTTAAGGATTGAGACAAATCGTTGCCATATGTAATTTAATAAAAATTTAGGATGATTGGAAAAAATCTTGAACAAAAACTACTTCCTCAATAAGTACTGTAAACATTACAGAAATCCGGTCTGAAGACTGTTTATGAGCTCCTGCTTACATGGAGCTTCCCTTGTTCTCATTCCAAATGCGCGCAGTTATACTTGGTGTTATTTTAAATATTTTTGCATTGAATCAGGGGCCTTAATGAGGCTCAGGCAGGGAAGTGGACACAAGCTCACAAAATAACAGAATGTCAGAGAATTGGAGGGTGGGAGGAAATTGGGGCAAGGCTTTCTTCCAATTCCCCAATCCCTCTGTGACAATTGCATGCCAGCTCTCCCAGCGTGCAGGACATCACCTTGCATTTATATAACAACAGCAACTTGCAGTTATATCGTGCCTTTTACATAGTCTAACATCCCAAGGCATAATCAGGTACAAACTGAAACCAAGGCAAAGAAGGAGACATTAGGACAGGTGACCAAAAGCTTGATCGAACATGTAGACCATGTACATGTAGATTTGGCTAACCAAACTGGTAGCAATACGGTGGAGAAGGATTTCCTGGAGTGTATAAGGGATGGTTTTCTAGATCAATATGTCGAAGAACCAACTAGAGGGCTGGCCATCCTAGACTGGGTGTTGTGTAATGAGAGAGGATTAATTAGCAATCTTGTTGTGCGAGATCCCTTGGGGATGAGTGGCCATAATATGGTAGAATTCTTCATTAAGACGGTTAATTCAGAGACTAGGGTCCTGAACTTAAAGAAAGGTAACTTCGATGGTATGAGACATGAATTGGCTAGGATAGACTGGCAAATGATACTTAAAGGGTTGACGGTGGATAGGCAATGTCCTACATTTAAAGATCACATGGATGAACTTCAACAATTGTACATCCCTGTCTAATAATAAAAATAAAATGGGGAAGATGGCTTAACCGTGGCTAACAAGGGAAATTAGGGATAGTGTTAAATCCAAGGAAGAGGCCAGAAAAAGCAGCAAACTTGAGGACTGGAATAAATTTAGGATTCAGCAGAGGAGGACATGGGGTTTAATTAGGAGGGGGAAAATAGAGTATGAGAGTAAGCTTGCAGGGAACATAAAAACTGACTGCAAAAGCTTCTATAGATATGTGAAGAGAAAAAGATTAGTGAAGACAAATGTCTTCAGTCAGAATCAGATGAATTCATAATGGGGAACAAAAAAATGGCAGACCAATTGAACAAATATTTTGGTTCTGTCTTCACTAAGGAAGACACAAATAATCTTCTGGAAATACTAGGGGACTGAGGATTGAGCGAGAAGGAGGAACTGAAGGAAATCCTTATTAGTCAGGAAATTGTGTTAGGGAAATTGATGGGATTGAAGGCCGATAAATTCCAAGGGCCTGATCGTCTGCATCCCAGAGTACTTAAGGAAGTAGCCCTAGAAATAGTGGATGCATTGGTGGTCATTTTCCAACATTCTATAGACTCTGGATCAGTTCCTATGATTGGAGGGTAGCTAACCGATCAGGCCCTTGGAATTTATTGGCCTTCAATCCCATCAATTTCCCTAACACAATTTCCTGACTAATAAGGATTTCCTTCAGTTCCTGAGAAAACAGGGAATTATAGACCAGATAGCCTGATATCGGTAGTGGGGAAAATGTTGGAATCAATTATTAAAGATGTAATAGCAGCGCATTTGGAAAGCAGTGACAGGATCGGTCCAAGTCAGCATGAATTTATGAAAGGGAAATCATGCTTGACAAATCTTCTAGAATTTTTTGAGGATGTAACTAGTAGAATGGACAAGGGAGAACCAGTGGATGTGATGTATTTAGACTTTCAAAAGGCTTTTGACAAGGTCCCACACAAGAGATGAGTGTGCAAAATTGAAACACATGGTATTGGGGGTAATGTACTGACATAGATAGAGAACTGGTTGGCAGACAGGAAGCAAAGAGTTCTAATAAACGGGTCCTTTTCAGAATGGCAGGCAGTGACTAGTGGGGTGCCGCAAGGCTCAGTGCTGGGACCCCAACTATTTACAATACACATTAATGATTTAGATGAAGGAATTGAATGTAATATTTCCAAGTTTGCAGATTACACTAAGTTGGGTGGCAGTGTGAGCTGTGAGGAGGATACTAAAAGGCTGCAGGGTGACTTGTACAGGTTAGGTGAGTGGAAAAATGCATGGCAGATGCAGTATAATGTGGATAAATGTGAGGTTATCCACTTTGGTGGTAAAAACAGGAAGGCAGAATATTATCTGAATGGTGACAGATTAGTAAAAAGGGAGGTGCAACGAGACCTGGTGTCATGGTTCATCAGTCATTGAAAGTTGGAATGCAGGTACAGCAGGCGGTGAAGAAGGCAAATGGCATGTTGGCCTTCATAGTGAGAGGATTTGAGTATAGGAGCAGGGAGGTCTTACTGCAGTTGTACAGGGCCTTAGTGAGGCTACACCTTGAATATCGTGTACAGTTTTGGACTTATAATCTGAGGAGGGATATTCTTGCTATTGAGGGAGTGCAGCGAAGGTTCACCAGGCTGATTCCTGGGATGGCAGGACTGACATATCAAGAAAGACTGGATTGACTAGGCTTATAGTCACTGGAATGTAGAAGAATGAGAGGGGATCTCATGGAAACATATACAATTCTGATGGGATTGGACAGGTTAAATGCAGGAAGAATGTTCCTGGTGTTGGGGAAGTCCAGAACCAGGAGTCACAGTCTAAGGATAAGGGGTAAGCCATTTAGGATCAAGATGAGGAGAAACTTCTTCACTCAGAGAATTGTGAACCTGTGGAATTCTCTACCACAGAAAGTTGTTGAGGCCAGTTCGTTAGATATTTTCAAAAGGGAGTTTGATGTGATCCTTATGGCTAAAGGGATCAAGGGGTATGGAGAGAATGGGTGAATGGAATACTGAAGTTGCATGATCAGCCATGATCTTATTGAAAGGTGGTGCAGGCTCGAAGGGCCGAGTAGCCTACTCCTGCACCTATTTTCTATGTTTCTATGTTTTAAGCAGCATCTCATAGGAGGATAGGTGGCAAGGTGGAAAGGTTTAGGGAGAGTATTCCAGAGCTTGGGGCCTAGGCAGCTGACGGCACAGCCACCAATGTTGGGACAAAGGAAATCGGGGATGCACAAGAGGCCAGAATTGAAAGAGCGTGAAGTTCTCTGAGAGTTGTAGGGATGGAGGAGGTTACAGAGACTGGCCGTAATCTTCCCAGCCCTGCGAGTACGGGTTTGGAGGCGGGCCCGCTGTCAAAATGGCCCTGATTGGCAGCAGGACGGAAGTCCGCTCTGAACCCGCCTCCATGTCAGTTTCTCAGCTGTCAGGTCTGCGTGTGGATTGCAGACCCAACACTAAGTGGCTTGCAAGAAAATTAAGATGTTTAAGAAATAATTTAAAGGTATTTAAAAGGATTTTACCCAGGCACTTACCATTTTACCAAGTTTTCAACGAGTTCGCCGTCCCTCGGGTTTTACGGCAGGTAAGTGTGTCGGGTTGTCAGTGACTCTTGATTGCTTTGGCTAGTTGACATTTGCAGCAGGTGTATAAAAGCTACCACTTCACAGCTGTTCACTTTCCAATGTCAAAAGCTGAAGCCTTCAGGATTTATAAGAAACCTTTGAGGTGTATGCAGTTTGGAAGTGTTTGCAGCGAACTCTCTATCCACTGTCACTGCCTTGGAGTAACCTCACTCACCAATGACAGATCGCTTCTGACGTCTCAACTTCACCTGCCATCTATTCCAGCAGCATCGGTGCCCTTGGAAAAAAATCTCACTTTGGTCCTCAGATTCCCACCATGATCAGCCCCAATACCAACATCACTAAACCCACCCGCACCACCAACAACAACACCACCCTTCTCTGCAAACATCTGATGCTGCACAGGACACATTGCATCAGCACAAGACCACATTGCTGCCTGGGAGGCCCGGGATGTCCTCACTATGATCAAATTTACTTCACTTGACATGTACACCCTGACTGCCACATGATGCGCCAGGTTGGCACCACCCCACACCAGCTCCATAAAGCATCCCTGCAATGTCCATGTTAAGGACTGACTTACACGAGACATATGCTGAAGTCAAGGTCACTCAGGACCTGCACCTTTAATTTCAGCTCTGCAGTGCTGCACTTGCCTGAGACCTCCCTTTATATACCTCAGTGGGACAGGTATGGAGTGTCTCCTGCAAGTGCACCCCTGGTAGTAAGGTATGCTTATTGTTACAGGTCATATCCAGTTACAGTCATGTACAGTAAGATAGTTATTTACAGTAATGTGAGATACATGACATCACCGTCCGCCAAGGTTTTATTGCCTTTATAGATTCAGTCTCTCAGGTGGTCTGCGCTCTCGTGTGGAGCGTCTTAGTTGTGGTTCAGTTGTTTGCCTTGGTGCCTGTTTTTCGTTTGGTGGGATTGCTGGTATCTCGCCTGGGCTGTGTGTTGAGACTGCCCTTTCCTCAGGTTGTTCCACCTGTCTGTCCACCAGGTGTGGTGTGAGTTCCACATTGTAGTCTGCCTCTGGTTCTTCAGTGTTATCAGTGAATCTACTTTTTACTTGGTCTACCTGCCTCCGGCAGGTTTGGCCATTGTCCATTTATACAACCAGTAGCCTGTTTCCCTCTTTGTCTGTTACTGTCCCTGCAAGCCATTTGGGACCCCTGCCATAGTTTATCTCAAACACTTTGTCCCCTATCTCATTCCACCTCCCCTTCGAATTTCGGTCATGGTACTCAGTTAGCTTTTGACGCTTAGCCTCAACAATTTCATGCATGTCTGGGAGGATTAACGAGAGCCTGGTCTTTAAGGTTCGCTTCATCAATAGTTGCGTGGGGGGAACCCCAGTCAACAAATGCGGACGAGATCTGTATGCCAGCAGCAGTCGCGACAGGCGGCTCTGCAGCGTGGGACCTTGGATTCTGAGCATGCCTTGTTTAATGATCTGCACTGCTTGCTCCACCTGGCCATTGGAGGCCGGCTTGAAAGGTGCCGTCTTAACGTGATTTATGCCGTGGTCAACTATAAAATCTTGAAATTCTGCGCTGGTGAAGCACGGACCATTATCACTGACCAATATGTCAGGATTCCGTGCGTTGCAAACATGGTTCTCCACAGTGGTGGAGATTGTACTCGAATTTAAAATGGTGCACTCGATCCATTTTGAAAATGCATCAACGACTACGAGGAACATTTTGCCCATGAATGGGCCTGCATAGTCTACATGCACCTGCGACCACGGTTTGGTGGGCCAGGGGCTCAGAGGGCCTCCCTGGGGGCATTACTGAGTTGGGCACAAATGGTGCACCAACGGACGCAGAGCTCCAAGTCCACGACAATGCCAGGCCACCAGACATGAGATCTGGCTATGGCCTTCATAAGGACGATCCCCGGGTGCTCGCGATGGAGCTCCCGGACAAACGCCTCCCTGCCTCGTAAGGGCATAACTACTCGGCTGTCCCACATCAGGCAGTCTGCCTGTCGTGAGAGTTCATGCATGCGCCTATGGAAGGGTTTGACCTCCTCGGGGCAGGCATCGCGAGCCTCTGCCCAGTCACCGGTTAAAACGCATCTTTTAACTAGAGATAACGTGGGGTCGCTGGTCGTCCAGGCTCTGATTTGGCGAGCCGTCATGGGCGAACCTATGGATTCAAAGGCATTGATTGCCATGACCATCTCACAATCCTGTTTGTTGGCCCCTTCTGTGGTCGCCAGGGGTAGCCTGCTAAGCGCATCGGCACAGTTGTCTGTGCCTGGTCTGTGCCTTATCGTGTAGTCGTAAGCCGCCAGCATGAGTGCCCACCGCTGAATGCGTGCCGAGGCGTTGCCGTTGATTGCCTTGCACTTGGATAGTAGGGACTTGAGGGGTTTGTGGTCGGTTTCTAATGCAAACTTGGCCTAAAAAGGTATTGGTGTATCTTTTTGACACCGTACACGCACGCGAGCGCCTCCTTCTCAACCATACCGTACCCGCGCTCCGCCCGCGAAAGTGACCTGGAGACATAAGCAACGGGCTGCAATTTACCCGTATCATTGACGTGCTGTAAAACGCACCTGACCCCGTATGCTGACGCATCACACGTAAGGACTAACTTTTTACCTGGGTAACAAAAGGCTAAAACACTATTGGAACATAGAAGGTTGCGTGCCTTATTGAAGGCATGTTCTTGGGCGTCCCCTCAAAACCAATCGCACCCCTTTCTGAGCAGCACATGGAGAGGCTCCAGCAGTGTGCTTAAGTTCTGCATAAAGTTCCCAAAGTAATTGAGTAGCCCGAGAAAGGCGTGCAGTTCCGAGACATTCCGGGGCCTGGGTGCCAGGCTAATTGCTTCGGTTTTGGATTCAGTTGGGCGGATTCCATCAGCGGCAATCCTTCTGCCCAAAAATTCAACCTCAGGTGCGAGAAACAGACACTTGGATTTCTTAACTCTTAGGCCTACCCGATCCAATCGACTTAGTACTTCCTCAAGATTGCGGAGCTGAGAGTCGGTGTCCCTGCTCGTGATGAGTATGTCATCTTGAAACACAACCGTCTCCGGGATGGACTTGAGCAGACTCACCATGTTGCACTGGAATATAGCAGCTGCCGACCTGATACCGAATGGGCATCGATTGTACACAGAAAGGCCTCGATGTGTGTTGATGGTGGTGAGTAGTTTAGACTCTTCAGTCAGTTCTTGCATCATATACGCAGATGTGAGGTCAAGTTTCGAGAAAAGTTTTCCTCCAGCCAACGTGGCAAATAGGTCCTCCGCTCTGGGCAGCAGGTATTGGTCCTGTAGGGAGACTCTGTTTATGGTAGACTTATAATCCCCACAGATTCGCACGGATCCATCAGGCTTCATGACGGGGACAACGGGGCTTGCCCAGTCGCTGAATTCCACGGGAGAAATTATGCCTTCCCGCAGAAGCCGGTCCAGTTCGTTTTCACTCTTTTCCCTCATCACATAAGGCACAGCTCTAGCCTTGTGATGGACCGGTCTGGCATTCTGTGTGATATAGATTCTAACTTTAGCCCCTTTGAAGGTGTCCACACCTGGCTGAAAGAGATGTTCAAAATGGCTTAGAACTGTTGAGCAGGAGATCCGTTCCTCTGACGACATGACGTTAACATCATCCCATTTCCAATTAAGTTATGCTAGCCAGCTTCTCCCCATCAGGTCTGGGAGATCCCCGGGGACAATCCACAGTAAAAGTCGGTTCACCATCTCTTTGTGTGTGACTGAGAGCATGGCGCTGCCAAGGACTGGGATGATTTATTTCGTATAGGTCCTTAGTTTGGTGTCGATCTTTGTGAGTTTTGCTCTGTTGCTTTTGTGCGGCCATAGCTGTTCAAATTGTTGAACGCTCATGAGGGATTGACTGGCCCCCGTGTCCAGTTCCATGTTGACGGGTATCCCGTTGAGTAGAACCCTCATCATAATTGGAGGCGTCTTGGTGTAAGAACAGTGGACATTGATCGTGTTGACCCGTTGTACCTCGGCGTCCCGTGCACTGTTCCAACCGTCTTCTGGTCCGCTTTCTGACCCTTCCGATTCGTATACCAGCTGAGTTGCTGTTTTTCTGCACATGCGAGCCAGATGATCTGTGTAGTTGCAGTTTCTGCAAATGACATGTTGAAATCGACACACACTGGTTGAGTGCCTTCCCCCACATCTCCAACACAGACCATTTCCATTGTTTCCGAAGGATGAGCTGCGTCTGGCTGATCTCCCTTGAGCTTCTCTCAATCTGTTGTTGATTGCTTGCATTGTGGGTTGATGAGGTGTGATTGGCCGTTCATGTGGCCCTTGATTTTGATGGCTTCTGGCGCCACTGTCTGCTGTTGAAGGCCTGCTCTCCTGCCTTTGTCTGTGTGTGGGGGTAGCAGTTTGTTTCACAATATGAACCCCTTGTTCCGATGCCTCGTTGGTTGTCATACCCGAAGTATAGATCAGCCTTGTTTCTTCTTCGCCTGACAAGAATGTTTGTGCGACCAGTGCTGCTGCCTCAAGAGTCAAGTTCTTAGTCTCTATAAGCTTTTGGAATATGCCTGTGTGGCCTATTCCTTCAATAAAAATGTGTCTCAGTACTTCTCTCCTTAGTTCATCGGGGAACTCACATGAACTAGCCAGCCTAGTTCCGCCACGAAGTCGGGTATGCTTTGGCCCACACAGCATCTGTAGTTGTAGAACCTGTATCTGGCCATGTGTAGGTTGCTCGCTGGCTTCAGGTGGTCTCTCACCAGTGTGCTCAACTCCTCAAGCGACTTGCTTGCTGGTTTCTCGGGTGCCAGCAGATCTTTCATTAAAGCGTATGTTTTCGAGCCACAGCTGGTCAAGAGATGGACTCTTCACTTGTCTGCCTTATCATCGCCCAGCCAGTCTTTGGTCACAAAGCTTTGCTGGAGCCTTTCTATAAAGTCATCTCAATTGTCTCCAGCATTGAATTTCTCATCTGAGCTGTTGGTAGCCATTCTGTGGATTCTGTGATCCCGTAACTTGTCGCCACTATTAAGTCCTGACTCTAATGTACTGACTTACACGAGACACATGCTGAAGTCAAGGTCACTCAGGACCTGCACCTTTAATTCCAGCTCTCCAGTGCTGCACTTGCCTGAGACCTCCCTTTATATACCTCAGTGGGACAGGTATGGAGTGTCTCCTGCAAGTGCACCCCTGGTGGTAAGGTATGCTTATTATTACAGATCATATCCAGTTACAGTCATGTACAGCATGGTAAGATACAGGTTAAATACAGTAATGTGCGATACATGACAGTCCAAGCCATTCCTTTTACACTCATCACCATTGTGGGGGGTACCCTTATGATTAACCGTTCACTACAACTCCTTAAGCCACTGACAAAGGTTCACACAAATCTGTCCAAGAATGCAAAGTGTTCAAAATAAAGATTTCAATGATTGACAACACATTAGCAGAAACTCGACATAGACATTGGCTAAAAGACCCAAGTGCCTACCTTTGCGTGTTTTAGTTGGTTTGATTTGACAAGGATGAGGGTGAGTGTGAGGTGTGGCTAGTGAGATGGGGCAGTGTATAATATAGATAGAGAGAGAGGGATGGGTGGAGGTGCAAGGTATGTTGATGTAAGGATGTGCAGGAGTAGGGTAGGGAAGGCAGAGTGATGGTGAGGTGATGAGCGGCACAGCAGGATGAGGTTGAGTGTGGCTTTGCAGTAATGTTTCGTGATCTACTGAGATCATTGAAAGGTTTGCACCACTGCAGCCAGGTCCTCCTGATGATATCCCGGCTTGTGCCCTCCTGTGCAATGTGCAACCAGGCTGCGTTGGTCTCCTGTAGAGGTCTCTGCCACCCATTGCTGCAGTCACCTTCACCACGACAGTGCAGTCCTGTTGCTGCTGGTAGGCTGTAGGTCTGCCTTTATGAGCTGGCGTATCTCTGTGGCCACCTCTATTCAGAAGCGCGGCCTTTTAATGCACTGTGCCTCAGAGAACTGCAGGTATGAGCGATGTTCTGTGTAAACTCATGGGGGGGTAAGGCCTCCTCCCCATATGTCTGCGAGCTCTTCGATTATGCTCAAAATGCTCATCAATAAGTCTTCTTCCAACTCAACGCTGCATACAAAAAGCATCCAGGAATAATGGCTGACATAGTAAAGCCCCCATTTTTTAAAATGTCCTTATATATCCTTTAAAACAAACTATAAACACATAAAACTTCACTGTTTAAAACACAGCCTTCGCCCAGTCCTTTGAGGCATTGAACTTCTGCTCCGTTTTCAAGATGGCATCGTTAACAACGGGTCCGACCTGGGTCTGACTGATCTTTCCGGGCTGGTTTTCGGGCGGACGATAAAATGGGCAATATCGCCAAATTTACCGCCTGCGGTGATAGCGCAGCATTGCATGCCGATTGACATCATAAAGCTTTTACAGATATATAAAACGGAAAAGAGTGACTAAAGTAAATGTTGGTCTCTTAGAAGATGAGAAGGGGGATTTAATAATGGGAAATGTGGAAATGGCTGAGACCTTAAACAATTATTTTGCTTCGGTCTTCACAGTGGAAGACACAAAAACCATGCCAAAAATTGCTGGTCACAGGAATGTGGGAAGGGAGGACCTTGAGACAATCACTATCACTAGGGAGGTAGTGCTGGACAGGCTAATGGGACTCAAGGTAGATAAGTCCCCTAGTCCTGATGAAATGCATCCCAGGGAATTAAAAGAGATGGCGGAAGTTATAGCAGATGCATTCGTTATAATCTACCAAAATTCTCTGGACTCTGGGGAGGTACCAGCGGATTGGAAAGCAGCTAATGTAACGCCTCTGTTTAAAAAAGGGGGCAGACAAAAGGCAGGTAACTCTAGGCCGGTTAGTTTAATATCTGTAGTGGGGAAAATGCTTGAAACTATCATTAAGGAAGAAATAGCGGGACAGCTAGATAGGAATAGTGCAATCAAGCAGACGCAGCATGGATTCATGAAGGGGAAATCATGTTTAACTAATTTACTGGAATTCTTTGAGGATGTAACGAGCATGGTGATAGAGGTGTACTGATAGATGTGTATTTAGATTTCCAAAAGGCATTCGATAAGGTGCCACACAAAAGGTTACTGCAGAAGATAGAGGTACGCGGAGTCAGAGGAAATGTATTAGCATGGATAGAGAATTGGCTGGCAAACAGAAAGCAGAGAGTCGGGATAAATGGGTCCTTTTCGGGTTGGAAATCGGTGGTTAGTGGTGTGCCACAGGGATCGGTGCTGGGACCACAACTGTTTACAATATACATAGATGACCTGGAAGAGGGGACAGAGTATAGTGTAACAAAATTTGCAGATGGCACAAAGATTTGTGGGAAAGTGGGTTGTGTAGAGGACACAGAGAGGCTGAAAAGAGATTTGGATAGGTTAAGCGAATGGGCTAAGGTTTGGCAGATGGAATACAATGTCGGAAAGTGTGAGGTCATCCACCTTGGGAAAAAAACAGTAAAAGGGAATATTATTTGAATGGGGAGAAATTACAACATGCTGTGGTACAGAGGGACCTGGGTGTCCTTGTGCATGAATCCCAAAAAGTTAGTTTGCAGGTGCAGCAGGTAATCAGGAAGGCGAATGGAATGTTGGCCTTCATTGCGAGAGGGATGGAGTACAAAAGCAGGGAGGTCCTGCTGCAACTGTATAGGGTATTGGTAAGGCTGCACCTGGAGTACTGTGTGCAGTTTTGGTCACCTTACTTAAGGAAGGATATACTGGCTTTGGAGGGGGTGCAGAGACGATTCACTAGGCTGATTCCGGAGATGAGGGGGTTACCTTATGATGATAGTTTGAGTAGACTGGGTCTTTACTCGTTGGAGTTCAGAAGGATGAGGGGTGATCTTATAGAAACATTTAAAATAATGAAAGTGATAGACAGGATAGAGGCAGAGAGGTTGTTTCCACTGGTAGGGGAGACTAGAACTAGGGGGCACAGCCTCAAAATACGGGGGAGCCAATTTAAAACCGAGTTGAGAAGGAATTTCTTCTCCCAGAGGGTTGTGAATCTGTGGAATTCTCTGCCCAAGAAAGCAGTTGAGGCTAGCTCATTGAATATATTCAAGTCACAGATAGATAGATTTTTAACCAATAAGGGAATTAAGGGTTACAGGGAGAGGGCGGGTAAGTAGAGCTGAGTCCACGGCCAGATCAGCCATGATCTTATTGAATGGCGGAGCAGGCTCGAGGGGCTAGATGGCCTACTCCTATTCCCACTTCTTATGTTCTTATGTTAAAAACGCTTAAAAAAATCGGGCGGGTGATAATTTTTAGTGCTGCTGCAAAACTACTGCCGATATTTCCGCCTGGGTACAAAATGTTGTGTGACTTACTTAGCGCCCCCAAAAAATTGCTTCGGCCTGGCGGAAAAACGTGTGCAAACCTGTCGAATTTCTAGTCCCTTTACTCTTACACTCCAATCCTTTTGTAATAAAGTCTAACGTACCATTTGCTTGCTGTACCTGCATGTTAACTTTCTCTGAATCATGTACAAGGAGTTAGTTTGCAGGTGCAGCAGGTAATCAGGAAGGCGAATGGAATGTTGGCCTTCATTGCGAGAGGGATGGAGTACAAAAGCAGGGAGGTCCTGCTGCAACTGTACAGGGTATTGGTGAGGCCGCACCTGGAGTACTGCGTGCAGTTTTGGTCACCTTACTTAAGGAAGGATATACTAGCTTTGGAGGAGGTACAGAGATGATTCACTAGGCTGATTCCGGAGATGAGGGGGTTACCTTATGATGATAGATTGAGTAGACTGAGTCTTTACTCGTTGGAGTTCAGAAGTATGAGGGGTGATCTTATAGAAACATTTAAAATAATGAAAGGGATAGACAAGATTGATTGCAGAGAGGTTGTTTCCACTGATCAGGGAGACTAGAACTAGGGGGCACAGCCTCAAAATACGGGGGAGCCAATTTAAAACCGAGTTGAGAAGGAATTTCTTCTCCCAGAGGGTTGTGAATCTGTGGAATTCTCTGCCCAAGGAAGCAGTTGAGGCTAGCTCATTGAATGTATTCAAATCACAGATAGATAGATTTTTAACCAATAAGGGAATTAAGGGTTATGGGGTGCGGGCGGGTAAGTGGAGCTGAGTCCACGGCCAGATCAGGCATGATCTTGTTGAATGGCGGAGCAGGCTCAAGGGGCTAGATGGCCTACTCCTGTTCCTAATTCTTATGTTCTTATGACACCCAGGTCCCTTTGAACACCAACATTTCCCAATCTTCCACCATTTAAAAAATACTTGGCTTTTCTATTTTTTTCACCAATGTGGATATCTTCACATTTCTCCACATTATATTCCATCCGCTATATTTCAGCTAATGTCCCGAACTCCTCCATCACCATCCCTGGGTATGTCCTGTTCCAGTGGTAGGACAGACCCACCAGGGGTGGTGGCACAGTGATATACAGTCAGGAGGGAGTGGCCCTGGAAGTCCTCAATATTTAATCTGGAACCCATGAAGTCTCATGGCTTCAGGTCAAACATGGGCAAGGAAACCTCCTGCTGATTACCACCTACCGCCCTCCCTCAGCTAATGAATCAGCACTCCTTCATGTTCAACATCACATGGAAGAAGCATTGAGCGTAGGAAGGGCACAGAATGTACTCTGGGTGCGGGACTTCAATGCACATCACCAAGAATAGCTCGGTAGCACCACTACTGACCGAGCTGGCCGAGTCCTGAAGGATATATCTACCAGACTAGACCTCGACAGGTGGTGAGAGAACTAGCAAGAAATATAAAAACAGATAGTAAGAGTTTCTACAGGTATATAAAAAGGAAGAGAGTGGCTAAAGTAAATGTTCGTCTCTTAGAGGATGAGACTGGGGAATTAATAATGGGTAACAGGGAAATGACAGAGACTTTGAAGAAATATTTTGTATCGGTCTTCACGGTAGAAGACACTAATAACATCCCGATAATGGATAATCAAATCCTGTAGCGAGGGAGGAACTTAAAACAATCACTATCACTAAAGAAGAAGTACTCGGTAAAATAATGGGACTAAAGGTGGACAAGTCCCTATGACCTGATGGCTTGCGTCCTAGGGTCTTAAAAGAAGTGACTGCAGAGATAGTGGATGCATTGATTGTAATCTCCCAAAATTCCCTGAATTCTGGGGAGGTCTCAGCAGATTGGAAAACTGTCACTCCCCTATTTAAAAAAGGAGGCAGACAGAAAGCAGGTAACTATTGACCAGTCAGCCTAACATCTGTCATTGGGAAAATGCTGGAGTCCATTATTAAGGAAGCAGTAGCAGGACATTTGGAAAAGCATAATACAATCAAGCAGAGTCAGCATGGTTTTATGAAAGGGAAATCATGTTTGACAAATTTGCTGGAGTTCTTTGAAGGTGTAACGAGCAGGGTGAATAAGGGGAAACCAGTGGATGTGATGTGATTGGATTTCCAGAAGGCATTCGATAAGGTGCCACATAAAAGATTACTGCACGAGATAAAAGCTCATGGGGTTGGGGGTAATATATTAGCATGGATAGAGGATTGGCTAACTGATAGAAAACAGAGAGTCGGGATAAATGAGTAATTTTCCAGTTGGCAAACAGTAACTAGTGGGGTGCCACAGGGATCGGTGCTGGGGCCTCAACTATTTAAAATCTATATTAATGATTTGAATGAAGGGACTGAGTGTAATATAGCCAAGCTTGCTGATGATACAAAGATGGGTGGGATAGCAAGTTATGAGGAGGACACACAAAATCTGCAAAGGGATATAGACAGGCAAAAATTTGGCAGATGGTGTATAATATGGGAAAGTGTGAGGTTATCCACTTTGGCGAAAAAACTAATAAAGCAAATGATTTAAATGGAGAAAAATTACAAAATTCTGCAATACAGAGAGATCAGGGGGTCCTTGTGCATAAAACACAAAAAGTTAGTATACAGGTACAAGTAATCAGGAAGGCAAATGGAATGTTGGCCTTTATAACAAGGGGGATAGAGTATAAAAGCAGGGAAGTCCTGCTACAACTGTACAGGTTATTGGTGAGGCCACACCTTGAGTCGGTAGCATTTGACCAAGTGTGGCATCAAGGAGCCCTAATAAAACTGAAGTCAATCAGGGGGAAAACTCTCCACTGGCTGGCTTCATACCTAGCACAAAGGAAGATGGTGTGGTGGTTGGAAGTCAATCATCACAGCCCCAGGACATCGCTGCAAGAGTTCCTCAGGGCAGTGTCCTAGGCCCAACCATCTTCAGCTGCTTCATCAATGACCTTCCCTCCATCATAAGGTCAGAAGTGATATATTCGCTGATGATTGCACAGGGTTCAGTTCCATTCGCAATTCCTCAGATAATGAAGCAGTCCATGCCCACATGTAACAAGAATTGAACAACATTCAGGCTTGGGCTAATAAGTGGCTAATAACATTTGCCCCACCCAAGTGCCAAGCAATGACCATCTCCAACCACCGCCCCTTGACATTCAATGCCATTACCATGACTGAATACCCCACCATCAACATCCTGGGGGTCACCATTGACCAGAATCTTAAATGGACCAGCCACATAAATACTGTGGCAGCAAAAGCAGATCAGAGGCTGGGTATTCTGTGATGAATGTCTCACCTCCTGACTCCCCAAAACCTTTCCTCCATCCTCACGCACAAGTCAGGAGTGTGATGGAATACTCTCCACTTGCCTGGATGAGTACAGCTCCAACACTCAAGAAGCTCGAAATCATCCAGGACAAAGCAGCCCGCTTGATTGGCACCCCATCCACCACCTTAAACATTCACTCCCTCCACCACCGGCGCACTGTGGCTGCAGTGTGCACCATCTATAAGATGCACCACAGCAACTCACAAAGGCTTCTTCATCAGAACCTCCTAAACCCACAACTTATCTAGCGAGAAGGACAAGGGCAGCAGGCACATCGGAACACCACCACATCCAAGTAAATAGCAGATCAAACAGCAAACATAGAAACTTTGGGCCCAAATTTCGGCCTCAGTTGCTCCTGATTTTTTGGAACAACTGGTGTAGAATGGAATATCTTAGAAATTCAAATTCCCGGCATTTAGTTTGCTCCAGTTCTAGTCAGTTAGAACAGTTTCATTTTGGAACAGAATTTTTTTTTCAAAAGGGGGCGTGTCCGGCCACTTAGGCCTGTTTTCAAAGTTTCGGCAGTGAAAACTTACTCCAAACTAACTTAGAATGGAGTAAGTGAAGATTTTTGTACGTTCGAAAAAACCTTGTCGACACTTTAGAAAATCAGGCGTAGGTTACAAATTAACCGTAGGGAATGGGGGGGGGGGGTTTAAAGGGAAGTTTACAAACATTAAACACTTCAGTTTTACAAATAAAGAGCCATCATCAATAATAAATGATAAATACATCAATAAATCAACCAATAAATCAATCAAAAAAAATTAATAAAAAATAATTTTTTAAAAAAAATCAATAAATAAAACATTTTCTACTTACTGACTGCAGCACCGGGAGTCCTTCAACAGCGTGCTGGGATGGTCCCCCCAGTGTGTCTCTGTCAGTGTCTCTATCTGTCTGTCTGTGTGTGTGTGTCTCTCACTCTCTGTCTGTCAGTGTCTGTGTTTCTGACAGTGAGGGGAGGGGGAGAAGGGGGGAGGGGAAGGAGGGGGGGAGGGGGAGGGGGGAGGAGGGAGGAAAGGGGGAAGGGGGGAGAGGGGGAGAAGGAGAGAGGATGTAGGGTGGGAGGGAAGGAGAGAGGATGTAGGGAGGGAGGGAAGGAGAGAGGATGTAGGGAGGGAGGAGGGAGGGAGAGAGGAGAGAGGGAAGGAGAGAGGAGGGAGGGAGGGAAGGAGAGGGGGGGGCGGAGGGAGAGAAGGAGGCTGAATGGCCGGGCCCAAGACCTCGGGCTAGATTTACAGGTAGGTGGCGTCGGGTCTCGGGGGGGGGGGGTCGCGGAGGTCCGGGGGGGGGGAGGGAGATAGAGTCGCGGAGGTCCGGGGGGGCGAGGCAGATAGAGTCGCGAAGGTCCGGGGGGGGGGGGTGGTGGAGAGAGAGTCACGGAGGTCCGGGGGAGGGGGGAGGGCGGAGAGAGAGTCGCGGAGGTCCGGTGGGGGGGAGAGAGTCGCAGAGGTCTGGGGCGGTGGTGGGGGAGAGAGAGTCGCAGAGGTCGGGTCGCAGGGGTGGGGAGGGAGGGGGGGTCGAGTCGGGTCGGGAGGAAGCAGGAGCTGCGCATGGGAGGAGCCTTATTCACGCAGCCCCAGTGAGGCCATTCAGCCAGGGCTAGGGGCTGCGTGCTTCGGGCCCCTCCCACACAGTTTTGGGATCCTGGAGCTACTGCACATGCGCGCCCACTGTAGCGCGCATGTGCAGAGGTCCCGGCACTGTTTTCAGCGCAGGGACCTGGCTCCGCCCCCAACAGCTCGTGCTGCGCTGCGCCCGGCTGCAGAAGACCTGCAGGGAGCTGGAGAATAGGGAAGTTTTTTTTAGGCGCACTTTCTGGCGCGAAAAACCGGCATCCAGGTCCGGGCTGCGCCATTTTAGGCGCGTCCCGAAACTTGGGCCCATAGAAACATAGAAAATAGGTGCAGGAGTAGGCCATTCGGCCCTTCGAGTTCATGGCTGAACATGCAACTTCAGTACCCCATTCCTGCTTTCTGTGCTAGTTTCTGTGGGAACAGACTGAAGTATCTCGAGACAATCGAGACGAGCTGTTTTCTCCCGCTTTAACCATATGTCTTTCTGAACTGAAGAATCCCTATTGTTCTGCTCTACCAGAGCATACTTTGATGACAGTTTCCTGTCACACCTGGGTGAGAGGCAAGCAGAGGGGCAGGCCGGGTGAGCGGCAGGCTAGCCCTGACTCGCCGGCGTGAATCCCAGGCCATTTTAACTCCCAGGCCTCATTAGGATAATGGCCCAACTCCAGCCTGAGCTTCCCGGGACTGACACAAGGCCCACGGTGGGAGCGGGGTGTATACAGCAAGAAACCGCTACCCAGGTCCCGGGGGAATGGTTCATAGCAGTCAGGTGAGTGCATTGCTGGGGGCGGGGGCAGGTAACAGACATGAGTGTAGTTGGGAGAGGGGGAAGCCCAGGGCAGGGAAGGCCCCAAGGATTCTTTGTGGGGCCCGGAGGTGAACTCCTGCTCTTCTGACCCTGGAGCCTTGTCATACCAGCTTGTACCGGTCCCGATCGGGCCTGTGCATGAGTAGCGGGACCCACATCAGGGTGGTTGAAGCGCTTAGTATAGATGCACTTAAAAGGAGACGAGACAAGCATATAGGGAAAAGGGAATAGAGGGTTATGCTGATAGAGTTAGTTGAGGAAAGACAAGAAGAGGCTTGAGTGGAGCATGAACGCATGGACTGGTTTGGCTGAATGGTCTGTATCTGTGCCGTATATCCTATGTAATCCATTTGTGCTGGATCATTGCCAAAGTAATCCAATATTCATCAGGGTGTGAATGACGTCATCAGACCTCGGCTTCTCGTTTTCAATGTGGCCCTCGCCTGCTCAGGGTGAAGGCCTTGCACGCTGCCCAAAACACGTCTGTTCAAATGGCGTGGGCCATGGACAAAGTAAGTACCATGCTGCTGACAATTTACCCCCCACCCATCCCACGCATGCCCCCTTCTCGTCTCGGGTTAAAATCGGCCGAACATCTTTATTTATTTCAGAACTAATAACAAAGTGTAATTTACACAAGGGATTTCACATGTTGATTAAACTGTCATATAACTTGCAACACAATGTATATCCCAAAATGTAAACTCTCGGCAACAGCTGTAGTGTACAAAAAAAATAGATATATGAAAAATAACATGCTACCAGTACCTCTACATGTTTACAGCATAGAAGGAGGCCACACTTGGAGCACTGCGTACAGTTCTGGTCGCCATATTATAAAAAGGATATAGAGGCCCTGGAGAGGGTGCAGAGAAGATTTCCAAGGATGATACCAGAAATGTGAGGTTATACATATCAGGAAAGGATGAACAGGCTGGGTCTCTTTTCTCTTGTAAAAAGAAGGCTGAGGGTTGATCTAATAGAGGTCTTTAAAATTATGAAAGGTTTTGATAGAGTGGATACAGAGAGAATGGGCAGATACATGGAGCATAACTAAAGGCCATCAATATAAGATAGCCCCCAAGAAATCCAATGGGGAATTCAGAAGAAACTTCTTTATCCAAAGTGCGGTGAGAATGTGGAACTCGTTACCACAGGGAGTGGTTGAAGCAAATAGTATAGATGCATTTAAAAGAAAGCTAGACAAGCATATGAGGGAGAAGGGAATAGAGGGTTACCTGATTGATTTAGATGAGGAAAGATGGGAGGAGGCTCGATTGGAGCATAAACGCCGTCATGGACTGGTTTGGATGATTGGTCTGTATCTGTGCCGTATATCCTAAGTAATCCATTTGTGCTGGATCATTGCCAAAATAATCCAAACCTAATCCCACCGCCCTGTCATCGCCCC
Organism: Pristiophorus japonicus; assembly: GCF_044704955.1. Classification (NCBI taxonomy): domain Eukaryota; kingdom Metazoa; phylum Chordata; class Chondrichthyes; family Pristiophoridae; genus Pristiophorus; species Pristiophorus japonicus. The sequence continues at coordinate 38,537,761 of NC_091978.1, forward strand.
ATAACCGTGTATTTTTCTCCAATTTATTCTGACAGGATGCAATAATCTCTGTCTCAACTACTCTCAGTGACAAAGTCTTGCACAATCCAACAGCCCTCTGTGTAACAGGACCCGCTGCCTGCTGTCTTGGAAGGCATGCCATGCCATGCCGTGCCAGTGACCCTAAGCGTCACCATAGCCCTGAGCTCTTATGCCACTGGATCCTTTCAGGCTTCTACAGGTGACATCAGCCGCATCTCCCAGTCTGCAGTTGACGGCTGCATTAAGCAGGTCATCGACTCTCTCTTTCCCAGGGCCGAGCAGTAGATCATCCTCGCCACTCGACTCATCGGTCAGCAGTGGCTTAGAACATAAGAACATAAGAATTAAGAACAGGAGTAGGCCATCTAGCCCCTCGAGCCTGCTCCGCCATTCAACAAGATCATGGCTGATTTGGCCGTGGACTCAGCTCCACTTACCCGCCCACTCCCCATAACCCTTAATTCCCTTGTTGATTAAAAATCTATCTATCTGTGATTTGAATACATTCAATGAGCTAGCCTCAACTGCTTCCTTGGGCAGAGAATTCCACAGATTCACAACCCTCTGGGAGAAGAAATTCCTTCTCAACTCGGTTTTAAATTGGCTCCCCCGTATTTTGAGGCTGTGCCCCCTAGTTCTAGTCTCCCCGACCAGTGGAAACAACCTCTCTGCCTCTATCTCTTGTCTATCCCTTTCATTATTTTAAATGTTTCTAGAAGATCACCCCTCATCCTTCTGAACTCCAACGAGTAAAGACCCAGTCTACTCAATCTATCATCATAAGGTAACCCCCTCATCTCCGGAATCAGCCTAGTGAATCGTCTCTGTACCCCCTTCAAAGCTAGTATATCCTTCCTTAAGTAAGGTGACCAAAACTGCACGCAGTACTCCAGGTGCGGCCTCACCAATACCCTGTACAGTTGCAGAAGGACCTGCAGCAATGGTTGGCTTTCCTCATGTGCAGGGCGTGATTAACTGTACACACACGGTCATCAGTGTACCGGAACAGCAGCCAGTTACATTCATCAAGAAAAGAAAGACTTGCATTTATATAGCACCTTTCACACCCACCGGACATCTCAAAGCACTTTACAGCCAATGAAGTACTTTTTGGAGTGTAATCACTGTTGTAATGTGGGAAATGTGGCAGCCAATTTGCACACAGCAAGCTGCCACAAACAGCACTGTGATAATGACCAGCTAATCTGTTTTTGTTATCATTAGAGATGTGGACTTGTATTTACTCTGTACAGCCACCAGAGGGCTCATCCCCTGGAGTCCCAAGGGATCCCATAATCCCTTGGGAGCACAGGTATTTAAGGAGGCTTCACAGGTTGGAGAGGCACTCTGGAGACCTGCAATAAAAGACTAAGGTCACACTTTACTTTGAGCTCACAGTGTTCAGTCTGACTCTTTCTCCATACACAATACTGGCAACGAGGATGGGATCCCTTGGGACTCCAGGGGATGAGCCCTCTGGTGGCTGTACAGAGTAAATACAAGTCCACATATATAACAGTTATGTTGATTGAGGAATAAATATTGGCCAAGACACCGGGGTTAACTCCCCTGTTCTTCTTCGAAATAGTGCCATGGGATCTTTTACGTCCACCTGAGAGAGCAGACGGGGCCTCAGTTTAACATCTCATCTGAAAGGCGGCACCTCCTACAGTGCAGCACTCCCTCAGCACTGTACTAGAGTGTCAGCCTAGATTTTTGTGCTCACTGTCTCTGGACTGGGCCTTGAACCCACAACCTTCTGACTCAGAGGTGAGGGTATGACCCACTGAGCCACAGCTGACACGGCAAAAATACTCGAGTACACTTGGAAAGTACTGTTATCTTTGGTTGGATTACATTGCTGAATGATTAACTGGGCTGTGGAACAAATAGAAAAGGATCCCATCTGATCAATGTCCAGTTAGTGGCCTATCACAGGAACAAGCTCATCCAGGTGTGCAAGGCACGCAGGGAGCTGCCACAATGCTTTCAAACTCAGATACAGTTTATGGCCTCTTCACGATTGGATCGTGTGAGGACCCTGTGACAGGACATCTGCTTAGGAGACGAGGGATAAGCACACTCAGGCGGACGTAAAAAATCCCACAGCACTATTTTGAAGAAGAGCAGTAGAGATCTCCTTGGTGTCCTGGCCAATATTTATCCCTCACCCAACATCACTAAAAGATATAATCTGCTCATTATCTCATTGCTGTTTGCGTGACCTTGCTGTGTAGAATTTGGCTGCCACGATTCCTACATTACAACAGTGAGCACACTTGAAAAGTACTGTTATCTTTGCTTGGATTAAATTGCTGAATGATTAACTGGACTGTGGAACAAAAATAGCAAATTGTGTCCAAGCATAACATTTGCTGGAAAGGAGCGATCCAGTTATTGGGATCCAAAATGTACTGCCGCCTTCAGCGTAGAAAAATCAGGGAATGGTGTCCCTAAACAAGCAGGTCAGAGCTTGAGCAAGCAACTCATATCAACCAAGCACAAATTATTTCAAAAGCAAAATATTGCGGATGCTGGAAATCAGTTTCCTCCTAATCTGAGGAAGGACGTTCTTGCTATTGAGGGAGTGCAGCGAAGGTTCACCAGACTGATTCCTGGGATGGCAGGACTGACATATGAGGAGAGACTGGATCGATTGGGCCTGTATTCACTGGAGTTTAGAAGGATGAGAGGGGATCTCATAGAAACATATAAAATTCTGACGGGACGGGACAGGTTAGATGTGGGTAGATTGTTCCCGATGTTGGGGAAGTCCAGAACCAGGGGTCACAGTCTAAGGATAAGGGGTAAGCCATTTAGGACTGAGTTGAGGAGAAACTTCTTCACTCAGAGAGTTGTTAACCTGTGGAATTCCCTACCGCAGAGAGTTGTTGATGCCAGTTCATTGGATATATTCAAGAGGGAGTTAGCTATGGCCCTTATGGCTAAAGGGATCAAGGGGTATGGAGAGAAAGCAGGAAAGGGGTACTGAGGTGAATGATCAGCCATGATCTTCTTGAATGGTGGTGCAGGCTCGAAGGGCTGAATGGCCTACTCTTGCACCTATTTTCTATGTTTCTATGTTTCTATGAAACAATCAGCAGGTCAGGCAGCATCTGTGAGAGAAATAGAGTTAACATTTAAGGCCCATGACATTTCATCAGATAAATTATTTCAGTTATACACCACCTCCCCTTTACATTCAATGGCATTACCATTGTCAAATACCCCGCCAGCAACTTTGTGACCAGACACTTAACTGGACCAGCTACATAAATACTGTGGCTACAAGAGCAGGTCAGAGGCTGGGTATTCTGTGGCAAGTGACTCACCTCCTGACTTTCCAAAGCCATTCCACCATCTACAAGTCACAAGTCAGGAGTTTGTTGGAATACTCTCCATTTGCCTGGATGAGTGCAGCTCCAATAACACTAAAGAAGCTTGACACCATCCAGGACAAAGCAGCCTTCTTGATTGGCACCCCATCCACCACCTTCAACATTCACTCCCTCCACCACCAGCATACCATGGTTGCAGTGTGTACCATCTACAAGATGCCCTGCAGCAACTTGCCAAGGCTTCTTCGGCAGCACCTCTCAAACCCACGACCTCCACCACCTAGAAGGACAAGGGCAGCAAGCGCATGGGAACATCATCACCTGCAAGTTGCCCTCCAAGTCACACACCATCCTGGCTTGGAAATACACCACTGTTCCTTTATCGTTGCTGGATCAAAACCCTGGAACTCCCTCCCTAACAGCACTGTGGGAGTATCTTCACCACACGGACTGCAGCAGTTCAAGAAGGCGGCTCACCACCACCTTCTCAAGGGCAACCAAGGATGGGCAATAAATGCTGGCCTTTCCAGCGACGCCCACATCCTGTGAATGAATTTAAAAAACACAAGCACGTAACTAATATAAGGAAGAGGCTCCATGAACATTCCTATCCTCAATCAAGGTGGAACCCAGTGCATGAATGCAAGGGAAAAAGCTAAATTATTTGCAAGTATCTTTTGCTGAAAGTGCCAAGTGGCCAATCTTACTCAGCCTCGTCACCAGTATAGATACCAGTGTCCAGCCAATTCAGTTCACTTACCGTGACATTAAGTAGCCGTGAAGTGCAATGGAAACATCAAAGGCTATGAGCCCTGACAAGATCACAGCTGCAGTGTTGAACATTTGTGCACCAGAGCTAGCTGCTTCCCTAGCCAAAGATGTTTCAAAGATGAAACTGGCATCTATCTGACATTGTAGAAGGTTGCCCAGTTACGTCCTATGTGCCAGTTTCCACATGTACACTGATGACACACAGCTCCACCTCACTACCACGTCTCTCGACCCCTCCACTCTATCTAAATTTACAGACTGCTTGTCCGATGAGCAAAAACTTTCTCCAATTGAATATTGGAAGACCAAAGCCACTGTTTTCGGTCCCCGCCACAAACTCCATTCCCTAGCCACTGACTCCATTCCTCTCCCCAACTTCTGTCTGTGGCTGAACCAGACTGTTCGCAACCTTGGTGTCATATTTGACCTTGAAATGAGTTTTTGACCACATATCCACAGCATAACTAAGACCGCCTATTTCCACCTCCGTAACATCGCCCATCTCCGTCCTTGCCTCAGCTCATCCGTTGCTGAAAACCTCATCCATGCCTTTGTTAGCTCTAGACTTGACTATTCCAAGACACTCTTGACCTGCCTCCTACATTCTACCCTACGTAAACTAGAGGTGATCCAAAACTCAGCTGCCCGTGTCCTAACTTGCACCAAGTCCCGCTCACCCATCACCCCTGTGCTCGCTGACCTTCATTGGCTCCTGCTTAAGCAACGCCTCGATTTCAAAATCCTCATCCTTATTTTCAAATCCCTCTATGGCCTTGCCCCTCCCTATCTCTGTAATCTCCTCGAGCCCCACAACCCCCCGAGATGTCTGCACTCCTCTAATTCTGCCCTCTTGAGCATCCCTGCTTATAATCGCTCAACCATTGGTGGCCGTGCCTTCAGTTGCCTGGGCCCCAAGCTCTGGAATTCCCAGCCTAAACCTTTCCACCTCTCTACCTCTCTTTCCTCCTTCAAGCCACTCCTTAAAACCTACCTCTTTGATCAAGCTTTTGTTCACCGACGCTAATTTCTCCTTATGCAGCTTGATGTCAAATTCTTTTAATCTCATAATATTTCTGTGAAAGGTCTTGGGACATTTCACTATGTCAAGGGTGCTTTATAAATACAAGTTGTTGTTGTTATGCCTGCCAAAAATAGATGAATCTAACCCAGCCAGCTATCAGCCAATCATCAGGGAGGAATTGTTAATAGTGCCATAAATGCACGCCTAATCACCAATCACCTACTTATTGACACTGAGTGCCGGCTCGCAGGACCTCACAACACCAGACCTCATCACAGCCTTGATCCAGGCACAGAGCAAGAGCTGAATGCCAGAGGAGAGTCACTGCACGCGACGTCAGGGTAGCATTCAAATGAACAAAGCAACTATAAGTCTTCATAAACTCTTGTCAATGGGAGTCAAAGGGAAAACCCTGGCATCCGATTTGACACAAAGAAAGAGAGTTGTGGTTGTCAGAGGCCAGTCCTTACATGAACTTGCTGCTAAGGTTCTTCAGAGAAACATCCTCGACCCAACCATTTTTGTCAATGATCTTCCCTCTATCCTGAAGTTAGGAGTGGGGTTGTTTGCTGATAATTCCACAGTGTTTAGTTCCATTCACAAATCCACTGATAATGAAGCAGCCCATGCCAGCCTACAGCAGGACTTGTACAACATCCAGGCTTGGGCTGATGAGCAGCAAGTACCGTTTTACACCACAGAACTGCCAGGCAATGACGGGCTTGAACAAGAGAAAGCTCCCCCACCTCCCCCTGACCTTCAGTGGTGCAACCAATGCCAAGTCTCCCACCACCAACATCTTGGGAGGGGGAAGGGGGGTCACCATTAAACACAAGTTTAACTGGACAAACCGTATCAACCCAGTGGCTACAAGATCAGGGCAGAGGCCGAGCAATCTGTGATGAGCAGCTCACCATCAGTCCCTCAGTATGACACAGTGTGTCAGCTGTGGCTCAGTGGGTAGCACCCTCGCCTCTGAGTCAGAAGGTTGTGGGTTCATATCCCAGTCCAGAAACCTGAGTGCGTAAATCTCACCTGACACTCCAGTGCAGTGCTCTCTCAGGTGGACGTAAAAGATTACATGGCACTATTTTGAAGAAGAGCAGGGGAGTTATCCCCGGTGTCCTGGCCAATATTTATCCCTCAATCTACATCACAAAAACAGATTATCTGGTCATTATCACATTGCTGTTTGTGGTAGCTTGCTGTGCGCAAATTGTTTCCCACATTACAACAATGACTACACTCCAAGGGCCCGAAATTGGTCATTATATAAGGTCCGCCCTTTTCTCGGTGGTTTGCTGGCGTTGCGTTGTTTCAAACTGCCAGCATACCGCCGAGACTGAAGAATGCAATTTTTCAGCGGTATGTCGGAGGTACGCGAGCGGTATGCAGCATTGTAGTCGATCCAGATCGACTTTCTTTTCATTGGATGGACTGAACTGCGCATACGTGAATTATTTTTCTCCGTTTTTTTTCAGAGAAGGTTTTTGCCTGCGAGTTCAGGGGTCAAGGGTCACCCACACATGTGCAGTGAATTGAAGTCAAGGGAGAGAGAGTGAGAAAGAGCTGCAAGCTAGTCGAGGGTCAATTGGTTTAATAACAGATTGCAGAGTTTAAAAAATTCATAACAAATAATAATTATACAGTTTGAACAATAATAAGACATATTTTACAAATCAAAAATCCTAGCAACATAAATATAATGGAAATGTTAAAAATAAAGTCAAAGCGCAGGAACATCGAGAAGGACGGGAGGTCGTGGGCATCCGGCTTTCACGAGACAGAGTTACTTGCCCTTCTCGAGAATATCACGGAGAGGTACTCTGACCTAATGAAGGGTGGTCGTGGAAAGCCCCTCTCCCCCCAAAGGAGCACAACAGGATATGGGACGAGATCGGGAAGGCTGTGTCCTCCACAAGTACCATGGTACGCACCGGGGAAAGGTACCGTAAGAGATGGAACGGCCTGGTGAGGGTAGCAAGAGTAAGTGATGATTTTATTTATGCACCTCCTCATATGTGCCATGTACCATGTAAATGTAGGTTCCGTGTCACACGGATGATGTTATTTATCCCAAGGTTATGGCCATGCATTTGTGCTTTCAGGCAATGACAACGCAGTGTCTTAATGTGTGTGTGTGTGTGTGTGTGTGTGTGTGTGATGTTAAATGGATTGAAGATTTTTACTTTCATGATTTCACTTTCTGCAGAAGAAGACATTTGCAATAGCAGCCGATCAGCAGCGTATGGTGGGAGGACCCACAATGTAAGTACCATTGAGATCCGTGCCCTGTCCCTGGTCGGGGATAGCAACCATGCCACCACCAGCGTTGGAGCTGACTCACCCACATAGCATGGTCAGTTCAGTACAATTCCCGGTCTGTGTTGCGGTCCTCTCATGTCATGTAATGTAACTGTAACAGTAATGCTGGCCTCATGTGATGTACTGCAATGTTGGGGGCATGTAATGCAATGCATATATGTATTGTCTGGCAGCGATATATAATGCAGTACTGCAGCAGTGGTGGACATTTAAGTAAGACTGCACTAAATCACAGTACTATGTACTCATGTAACCCTGACACCTCCGCTGGTGCCAAGCATTTTTAAATGTTGTTTTGTACTTCCAGACTCGGACGATTCAGACCACACCTCCACAGAGAGACCAGATGACCCCACCTCTGCCATCACCCAGCCCTCTCACAACTTCACCACTAGCAGAGATGAAGAAGACGAAGAGGAAGAGGAAGAGCCGCTGATCCTGGAGCCAGTGGAGGTGGAGGTGGGGGTGGAGATGGAGAAGGATACACCAGCTCCATGTGGTCCAGCTGGAATATCCTCCACTGACTCTATATTCAGGGGATTCCCCCATGGCTCCTCTGATTCAGTCGGACCGAGCGGTGTGCAGCAAGGCACTCCCAGTGTTGCAACGCCTTTGCCGCAGCGATGGATGTCGGTGCAGAAAAGGTCAGTTGCTGCAAGACAGATCGGCGTGTACCAGGACATGATGTGTCTGTCACAGGCCAGTGTCGACATAGGTTGAGAGTTGCTCAAGGCTATGGCTACAATAGCCGCAAACATCATGTGCGTCTGCACACATGCAGAGGTTGAACTCCAGGACATAGTTGACGTATTTACTGAGGCGTACGAAAGCATGGGCCTTACGCTAAACATCCGTAAGACAAAGGTCCTACACCAGCCTGGTCATCAAGATCCATGCCACGGCCCTGGACACCGTGGATCACTTCCTATATTTCGGGAGCCTGCTATCAACAAGAGCAGTCATCGACGACGAGATCTAACACCGCCTCCAGTGCGCCAATGCAGCCTTTGGCCGCCTGAGGAAAAGAGTGTTTAAAGATCAGGCCCTCAAAACTGCCACCAAGCTCAAGGTCTACAGAGCTGTAGTAATACCTGCCCTTCTGTATGGCTCAGAGATAGGGACCATGTACAGCAGACAACTCAAGTTGCTGGAGATATATCACCAACGATGTCTCTGCAGGTTCCTACAAATCCCCTGGGAGGACAGGCACACCAACATTAGCGTCCTCGACGAGGCTAACATCCCCAGCATTGAAGCACTGACCACATTCGATCAGCTCCGCTGGGCAGGCCACATAGTTCGCATGCCAGACACGAGACTTCCAAAGCAAGTGCTCTACTTGGAACTCCTTCACGGAAAACGAGCCAAAGGTAGGCAGTGGAAACGCTATAAGGACACCCTCAAAGCTTCCCTGATAAAGTGCGACATCCCCACTGACATCTGGGAGTCCCTGGCCCAATACTGCCCTAAGTGGAGGAAGTGCATCCGAGAGGGCGCTGAGCATCTCGAGTCTCAATGCCGAGAACATGCAGAAATCAAGCGCAGGCAGTGGAAAGAGCATGCGGCAAATCAGTCCCACCCACCCCTTCCCTCAATGACTATCTGTTGCACCTGTGACAGAGTCTGTGGCTCTTGTATTGGATTTTTAAGCCATCAAAGAACTCACTTCAGAAGTGGAAGCAAGTCTTCCTCGATTCCAAGGGACTGCCTATGATGATGATGACGCTATCAGAACGGCAGTCGGAGGATAAGTCGGGTCTGATCATCGCGATGCAGCGAACCACCGACTCCGTCGATGCCATGCAGCAATTGACGGGATCGGGACATGGCACGGAATCATCCCGTGCCATAGTAGTCGGGTAGACAGCACCTGAGGGTGGGGAGCTGCCAGCAGCTTCCAGTCCTGAAGCCGTGTCTTCCACATCATGAGCTTCTCCTGAGGCCCCATTTATTGCGCCTGCAATGTCTCACCCCCAACAACAGCAACCACACTCGGGGTGCACTGCTGCACGCCGGCTTGGTACCACCACAGGGAGGTCCGGGCTCAGGGGCAGTGGGAAAGGGAAGGGCGAGAGTAAGAAAGGGGGGAATAGTCCCAAGGGTGGTGTAGCACACAGTCGTGGTCTGGACCAGTAAAGGCTCTTTTGTTCATTTAATAATTGAAGTTTGAATTTTAAAAGTTTATTCAAGTTGTTAAAGTTGTTATTAACGTTGTTAAAGTTGTTACAGTTGTTTTATAGTTATAAGTTTTACAAAGTTTTAAAATTGTTGTATATTTCTTACATTTTTATATAAACGTTTCAATTGAATTTAAGCACTCTCTTGTACAGTGTCAAACTTTTGGGGTAGCAGTCATCAGAGTCCCAAAACACAGCTCTCCACATTCAAACAAAACGTTCATTTATGAGCTGCTGATGTAACAATTTTGCTGTGCCCTCCGCTGTGGTGTTGGGGTGGGGGGGGACGGCTGGTGCCATGGGTTCATCTGGAAGCTCCTCCTCATCCTCCCCCCCTCATTTTCCTCTTCTTCCTCCTCTGTCTCCTGCACTCTCTCCCCAGGTGGTCCCGCAGTTCCCTGTGGCAATTCCTGTCCCCGCATGATTGCTAAATGATGCAACATGCAGCACACTACTGTGGACTGAGCAATCTGCCTCCCGAGTGGTCCAAGCATCGAAAGCGCTGCTTCAGCACTCCAATTGTCTTTTCGATAATATTATGTGTGGCTATATGGCTCTTATTATATCGTTGCTCGGTTTCTGTCTGTCGCAGGGGAGTCAAGAGCCAGGTGGCGAGGCCGTACCCTTTGTCCCCCAGCAGATATTGGAAACCATAAATGAAAACCTAAAACGCTGCAAATTCTCAGCAGGTCATTCAGCAGTTGTGGAGAAAGGTTACGTTAACGTTCCAGCTCTATGACTCTTCATCAAAATGTTTTCAGCCTTTCTTCTTTTTATTACTTAAACAGCAGCTCCCTCCCCTGGAACCTCTACCACTGAGAAGAATGAGAACAGCAATGGATCTTTGTTTGGTTTTTGCCTCTCCCAGGAGATATCATGGCTCCGGTTGGGGTGGAGTGTAGAATGTTTCAGTGTAAGGGGTGCCGCAGTTGTGTGAGGCGGACTGGTTGGGCTGGGTGCTCTTTGCTTTTCCGTCATTGTTCATAAGTTTTATATCTAACCTTCAAGGCTGCTGACCAAGGGCCATGCGGCTCTTTGTCGGCCGGCGTGGACACGATGGGCTGAAATGGCCTCCTTCCGTGCTGTAAATTTTTATGTTTCTAATGTTGTGACAATTGCTTCGTCACCAAGTTCGCCACCAAGTCACGCAATTTATTCGACCGGTATTAGGACCAGTGCTCTTTTTGATATATAATAATGACCTGGACTTAGGTATGCAGGGCACAACTTCAATGTTTGCAGATGTTACAAAATTCAGAAATGTTGCAAACATTGTGGAGCATAGTAACCAACTTCAGGTGGACCTTGACAGACTGATGAAATGGGCAAACACATAGCAGATGCAATTTAACACAGAGAAGCGTGTTTTGATGCATTTTGATTAGACGAATGAAAAGAGCCAATATCATAGAATGATAAAATCATAGAAATTTACAGCATGGAAGGAGCCCATCGTGTGCGCCCCGACCAACAATATGAACTAAATTGTACAAGATAAAGGGGGTGGAGGAACAGAGCGACCTGGGGGTGTACATACACAATTCTTTGAAGGTGGCAGAACAAATTGGGAAGGCTAAAGGGTTAAAAAAGTAAATGGGATTCTTGGCTTTATAAATAGAGTCATACAAAAGCAAGAAAGTTATGCGGAACCTTTACAAAACATTGATTAGGTCTCAGTTGGAGTATGGTGTCCAATTCTGGGCACCACATTTTAGGAGGGATGTCAGTGCCTGAGAGAAGATACAGAGGAGATTGACTAGAATGGTACCAGGGATGCAAGTCTTGGTTTGGATGGAGAGAATAGAGAAACTGGGGTGTTCTCTTTAGAGCAGAGAAAGTTAAGGGGAGATTTAATAGAGGTGTTCAAAATCATGAGGAGTTTTAATAGAGTAAATAAGGAGAAATTATTTCCAGTGGGAGGTGTCCTTATCCAGAGGACACAGATTTAAGTTAATTGGCAAATGAACCAGAGGGGAGATGAGGAGACTTTTTTTGATGCAACGCATTGTTAGGATCTGGAATGCACTGCCTGAAAGAGTTATGAAAACAGACTCAATACAAGTTGAACCTCCCTTATCCAGAACTCCCTTATCCGTAACCACCCCTCGTCCACAACCATTCCCGGCCACCGGGTGGCACATGTGCAGAACTCCGACATGAACAAATTGAAGTCCTTCCTCGCCGCCGACTCCCGTAATTGCTGGCCTGACCCCGCGATCCACCGCCCCCACCGCCCCCGATAATCTCTCTGCCGCACTCTCTGCCCCCAGCCTGCCAGCCCCGATATCCTCTTGCTCAGTACCTGTACCATCCAATTTAACGTGACCACCCCTCGTCCGGAAAAATCCCTTATCCAGAACAGGCCAGATCCCGAGGGTTCCGGATAAGGGAGGATCAACCTGTAGTAACTTTCAAAATGGAATTGGATAAATGCTAGAAGGGAAAAACATTGCAGGGCTATGGGGAAAGAGCAGGGGAAATGGAATTAATTGGATTGCTCTTTGAAAGAGCCGGCACAGGCATAGTGGGCCAAATGGCCTCCTTCTGTGCTGTACCATTCTATGGGCTAGAACTGCCACTTTTTTTGCATGCTTCACGCTCACTTAATGTCCATATTACCGCTGAAATTATGTATATCGCCCATTTTGGCACAAAATGGAAACTGACAGGCATTTTTTGGAAACTTATCACCGAGCGTTACTTTCCCCATGTGCTTAATGCCGAGAAAAAATATGACCGCCCGCTCACTGTTTTGGGGCGGAATCAGCAGAATTGGCAAATTCAACGGTCATAATATCGCCCAGCGTTACTTTCCGCACAGATTTAATGCCGAGATTCAATATTAACGCCTGCCCACTTTTTTTGTCGTAAAGAGCATATTTACCGAAACTAGCGGCCATGAGATCGCCCAGCGTCAATTTAACCACCCCGCACACATATCGCCCACAATATCGCTCGCCCAAAAAAATGCCTCGAAAAAGTGGAACTAACTGGAACTAATCACAACGTTATGGACGCCATGTTCTAGATAATGTGTCACGTCCTTTAAAAGGCTGCTGTGCTTCAACTTCAGTGGAGTTCGGATGTACTCTGCAGGTCGTAAGAGTTGATGTGAACATCTGTAAAAACATCTTGACCATACTGTGACCAATTGGAATTGAATAGGTGTCTTCATCGGGACATTCCTTGTTTGTGACCAATCGGTGGAAAACAGAGAGCTACTGCAATGGGACCTGTCCTTTCTCACCCTCTCTTGGTGACCAATTACATGCAGCAGACTCGACATCGCCGAAGGATCTCTCCACTGCATTATGTGCCCAATGTAAGACGTGACAGACAAATGAAGAGGACCAGATGTTACAACCCCTGCAAGTACAAGGAGAAGCATTCTTACCTCGACTTGCCCGACACCACCTGCCTTCAGAGACTGTGCTTCCACAAAGAGGTTATCACTGAGGTATGCCAGCTGATACAGGCAGATCTGCAGCCTCCCAGCGCCATCAGTACTGCACTGTCCGTCGAGGTCAAAGTCACCGCCTCAGGTTCTTTTCAGGCCACAGCTGGAGACATTTGCGGACTTTCTCAGCATGCCACACATTGCTGCATTAGACAGGTCACTGAAGCCCTGTACACAAGCAGGAGGGATTTGATCAGCTTCCCTATGACCAGGGAGGCACAGAGTGAGAGGGCTCTAGGATTCTCAAGAATTGCAAACTACCTCAAGGTGCAGGGAGCAATAGACTGTATGCACATCGCGATGTGGGCACCTTTTCAGGATGCTGAGGTTTTCAGGAACCACAAGGAATTCCACTCCCTGAATGTCCAACTGGTTGTCGACCACCAGCAAATTATACTGGCAGTGAATGCTCAATTTCCGGGCAGCATCCATGATGCTCACATCCTGCGTGAGAGCATTGTATCTGACTTATTTAACAATCAGCCACAAGGTCAATGCTGGATGCTTGGTGACAAAGGATATGGCCTCGCCACCTGGCTGATGACCCCCCTGCGTGATACCCACACCGAAGCCGAGAGGTGATACGAGAACCACAGAGCAACTTGCAATATAGTTGAGAAAACCATTGGAGTGCTGAAGCAGTGTTTTAGATGCCTGGACCACTCAGGAAGCGCGCTCCAATACCGCCCTGAGCAGTTGGTTAAATTCGTAGTGGTGTGCTCCATGCTACATAACTTGGCTATCAGGAGGGGACAAGACTTGCCTGATGCGTCTGATAGTCCACCTCACCAGAGAGAGGAAGAGGAGGACGAGGAGGCAGATGCTGACATCGGCCCAGACAATCAGGCTGACACTGAAGCCATGCCACTGCCCCCCTGTATACCACGTGGAAGGGCCCATGGTGGCATGATAGCTGTAAGAGCCTTATGTCAGGAGCTCATCAATGATCGCTTTGCCTGAAAGAACGTTGGTGTTATTTACAAGGCTGACACACTGCTGAGTGTGCAGGTCATACATCAATGGTGGGCATCACCTTGGTGACAGTTAAAGTTTAAGTTGATTGAAGTTAAGTGTCATTATACGCTTTGATAAGGAATCACCAGCATGTAATGGTGCAGCTATCTGAGCCAATGCACTACAAGGTTTTGTTAAATAAAAAACATTTAAACCGAACATTAGTCTGAAATAATCAGTATTTCTGTAAAAACCAACCCTTCTCCCCCAACCCCCACTTCTCCTCCCCACCTCTACCCCTTCCCCTTCCCCTCCTGACTCCAAGCCGCCTGGCCGAGGAGCTCCTCAGGCGATGCTTCATTAGGGGATGATGGCCGAACCGCTGCTTGGACGGATACGGGAGAGGACAGTCCCGAGGTGGGAACGTGCTCTGAGCCAGAATCAAGATGTTGTGGGTGGAGTACCTTGGGGTGCAGTGCTGCGCTCCAGGACCACTGGGAGCCCTCTGCTACCAGTCTTCCTAGCTACCAGCTCCAGGACCTCCTCCATCCCTTCCATGTTATATATTTGTTGGACAAAAACTCAGTGCCAACTATGTTCTTGGTGCTTAGTAGGCTTTTTGTTACTGGTGAATCTCCATCGTCCCTCCCACAACAGCCAGACAAGCACACACCACAGCCACACATGCTTTCAGGCCCTCTGAGCTCCCTCTCTCTCTGTCTCCTCTTCTGCGCATGTCATGATGACCCTTGACCTCCTGAATCACGGGAATCGAGCGTTGCCATGCTATTGCTAAGGATGGCCACACTTTACGCAGAAGGTCAAAAAATTTTAATGCTACCGCCCATTTGATATCACTCGTATCAAAAATGGAAACTAGGTGTTTTGAGAATGGGTGAGAAGCCGGCGATCTGAAAACCATTTATTAACGCCCACACCGGAAATAACGCCCATTTTTGGATGATAAGCACAGAAGTGGAGGTTCTAGCCCATAGATTCTATGATTACATGGGTGTTCTTCCTTTTATATGAAGATTTGACCTTCCATACAGACTAACAGCAAGGATTGATTGTTTGGTAACAAATGTTGATGTTGATATCTTCCCAGTTGTATTTATTTCCAACACCCAATAAAAGGGGAAATTTATTGCCCAACAGCAACAGTTTCCATTAGCACACAGGGCGTTCTCTCACTGAGCTGGACAAAGTGTAACTGCAGTGCAGCCACAGAAAAACATATTCTCACACAAACCAAGTTATTTTATAAAAGTATAGATTTAAGCTAACTTTCCAAAATTATGTAAACTAAATAGAGAAATGTCAGTTTCTGTTATACAGGATCAAAGCACCTCCCAAACCTCTACCACCTAAGGACAAGGGCAGCAGGTTAATGGGAACACCATCACCTGCAAGTTCGCCTCCAAGTCACACACCATCCTGACTTGGAGATATATCGCCGTTTCTTCATTGTCGCTGGTTCAAAATCCTGGAACGCCCAGCATTGTGGGAGTATCTTCACCACGTGAACTGCAGCAACAGCTTACCACCACCTTCTCAAGGGCAACTAGCCTTGGCGGCGACGCCCATATCCAAAGAATGATTTTTAAAAATAGGATAAAGGCGATAAAAAAATGAAATTTAAATCACAATTGAAAGCAAGTCTGAATCCAACAAATTGTTAAATGTGTGTTCTTTACGGTAGTTTCATAATGCCTTTGGGACTTTGCGTGTTTGGATTAAACAGGAAAGTGCAGCTCATGATAGACATAAATAAACACAACATGTAACACAACTTGCACCGTGAATTAATTAATCACACATCACTGTCTGTGACATTCTAGGAAATGTGATTGATTAAAGGGAATAGTTCAGGATACTGGCCTAGAGTGACCTGATCTTTAAGCAGTTGTGGAAAATGCAGCTTGCTATCTCCCATTTCATTTTTTTTAAACAATATTCCAACAGAATTTCTAAACATTTCACTGTGTGGTGTCTGCATTCCTATTCCAAAATGTAATTTCTGAGACTTCTCCAAATCTGGGAAAAGAAACACCTCTTTGCTTCTCCTTGGCTCCGAGTGCCCCTCACTTTGAAGACATCGATATGATTCAGCAACTGGCTAAAGGGAAGGAAGCAGAGTGTAATCCGAAGGCAAGCCAGTTAAAATCGGGTGGGGGACTGATTGAAGTGCTGAATGGGTTTGTACTGGCACTCCTCCTGTTCCTTGTGTAAATAAGTCAATGCTATGTAGTTATATTTGGAGATGACATCAAGCTTGACTTAGAGAAATGAGCAGAGCTTGTACTGGGCTGATTGGTGGCAAATCCACTCAATATGGATAAATGGGAGAAACTGCAAATATTGAAAGTAAAAACAGGACATACATGTGCTCCAAAGGTAAAAGAGAAATCACTACGAGGAAGTTGAAAGAGTGTTAGATCATTCATCTCTCGCCAGGGCAGAAACACCAATTGGTAAAATTCATGGACAAATGCTGAAAGTGTTTTTTGTGCTGCATTTCCATTTGTGCTATTTTTACGTGTGTTAACTCATAAGAACATAAAAAACAGGAGCAGACCCTCGAGCTTGCTCCGCTTTTCAATAAGATCATGGCTGATCTTTGACCTCAACTCCACTTTCCTGCACTATCCCCATATCCCTTGATTCCCTTAATGTCCAAAAATGTATCCACCTCTGTCTTGAATATATTCAATGACTGAGCAGCCACAGCTGGGTAGAGAATTCCAATGATTCACAACCCTCTGAGTGAAGAAATCTCTCCTCATCTCAGTCCTAAATGGCTGACCTCTTATTCTGAGACTGTGACCCCGGGTTCTAGACTCCCCGGCCAGAGGAAACATCCACCCAGCATCTACCCTGTCAAGCCCCTTGAGAGTTGTATATGTTTCAATGTTGTCATGTATGTATGTTTAGGCTTACTAGCCACCAGGTAGCACCACTGTCGGACTGTGCGCACATGTGTGCGGGTCAGGTATAAAAGGCAAGCCTTCTTGTAATCTAATCACTTTGGGCCCTAATAAAGTAGAGCCAGGTTTGTACCTGTTCGGAGTTTACAGTATTGAGTCTATTGAGTTATTGCATACACGACAGATGAGATCACCTCTCATTCTTCTAAACTCTAGGGTATAGGCCTAGTGTGAGATGGCATTAAACAAAGCAGGCAGAAAGCTTGGTTCTTTTGTCATAGTCCCAGAAGTCATCCTGGAGCAGGATGATGCTGTGAGCAAGCCATACCTGCAGTATTACAGTAAAACAAAGGCAAAATACTGTACTTACATCAGTTAGTTTGGTTAAGGAGGTTTGGGAAACATGACTTGTCCTGTTGCCATTGGTTTATACTGCACAATTGAACAATGTTTACAATATAGTGAGAGCTGATTAGACTTTCAGCAGCAAATTAAATTCTTACTGACTGGTACATGTAGAAGATCAGTGCTAAGTAGTATGTAGAACTCTTGCCCCTTCCTCGGGAAGCTGCTATCGTTTCCATACCAGGTGCAATACAGGACCCAATGGGGGTGATTTTCAACTTGACACTCCCCCATTGAATCTGATAGCAGAACTGAAATCAATTGGAGGATTGACCTACTGTTGTACTATTGGTTGTCCACCAATCTGATTTTCAGGTGGACCTCGATTTGAACAGCCAGAGCTCCTGATGAAACAGGCGAGGGTCTCATTCATATATGCAAATCAAGGTCACATGGCCCAGTTAAGACCCCAACAGCAATTTTCATCTCACCCTGCACTGTTACTGCCAATACTTCAACCTGCCCACAAGTGGTGCAAGTTGGAAGGTGCAATTGCCAGCATTATGTAATGAGGTATTTGCAATTTGCACACAGCAAGGTCCCACAAACAGCAATGTAATAATGACCAGAGAATCTGTTTATTAGTGATGTTAGTTGAGGGATACATCATAGCCAGGACACTGGGCACAACTTCAAAATAGCGCCATAGGATCTTTTATGTCCACCTGAGAGAGAGCAGACGGAATCTTGGTTTAATGTCTCACCTGAAAGACGGCACCTCCGCCAGTGCAGCACTGCCTCAGTACTCCACTGGAGTATCAGTCTAGATTTTGTGTGTTCCTGCTCTTCCTGGCCCACAGGGAAGCTCCCTCATTCAAGCCTCAGGTTGAAATGACAGATCGGGCCCCAATCAACGGAAGAGGACCCCGCCAGCTCGGGGACGGGTGTCCTTGCTGCCTCCAATTTTAAATTGAAGTCGGTTAGATCAAGGCGGAAAAGAAGTGGGTGAGTCATAAATAAAAACAGAAAATGCCGTCAATCTCAGCGGGTCAGACGGCATCTGTGGAGAGAGAAACAGAGTTAACATTACAGGACGATGACCCTTCGCCAGAACTGGCGAAATTTCAAAATGAACAGATTCGTAAGGAGCACTGAAAGGGGGAGGAGAGGAAAGAACAAAAGGGAAGGTCTGTAATAGGGTGGAAGACAGGAGAGATTAGCGAGACAAAAGGGCTGATGGGTCGACTTGAAACGGTAATGCTAGAAGTTAGAAAAAGGCTAGTCTTGATAGGGTGTGAGTGGTGGAATAATGACCAGCTGCCATGGGCGACAGAGAGAAAACATTACATAAGATCGGGGGCGGCGGGGTGGGGGTTAAAACATGGAAGAAAGGGAGCAAAATATGGGCAGAGATTATGGTCTGAAATTGTTGAATTCGATGTTGAGTCCAGAAGGCTGTAAAGTGCCTAAACGAAAGATGAGGTGCTGTCCCTTGAGATTGCGTTGAGCTTCATTGGAACAGTGCAGGAGGCTGAGGACAGAGAGGTCAGAGTGCGAGTGGAGCGGGGAATTAAAGTGACAGGTGACCGGAAACTCGGGGGATCACGCTTACGGACTGAACAGAGGTGTTCCGCAAAGCGGTCACCCAATCTACGTTTGGTTGAGTCCCCCACTCTATTTTAACGCACGCCCTCCTGCCTAACCACGCCTAGTTAAATCAAAGTCACGGTTCCAGCAGGAACAAGCAGTGTACTTCTCGGAGAGTGATATAAATATTCTTCTTACTGAAATTAGGCACGGGCTTGACATGATAATTAGAAGCGGGTGAGAAGGGACCTGCCAATATGGCAGCCAGAATAATGTGGAAGGAAGTGACAGTAGTGATTGGCAGCTCCATAATCCCCTGGGCCTCCCCAGCACCCACCGTCCACTGCCCACCCAACGCAGCGGGAGCTTTAAATACCTCGCAAGGTCATCAATGGTCATCAAAGCTGCCGTCAATGTGTGCTTTGTACATTTTAGACAGTTGACCTGTACTAAAAGTGCGTTCATAAACTAAGGGTATTGTCCTGTGCAGTAAGTAACTTGTAGTGACACCGGCATATGAAAGACTTTAATAAAATGGATATAGGCTCCTGCAATCCAGGCATACTCATTGAACCCCCAATATTTCTGTTCGGATTCTATACGGTAAACGATGAGAATTCACAAAGAGTTGTCAAATTAAACAGTCTGTGCCTGCAGTGACGGACGTTCTTTCGCCAGGTAGGAACAGACAGATTGCGCACAATTCCAGAAAGGAACAGGCTCTAAGTGAGGGCAGCAGGACGACGAAGCAATTCAAATCCTGAGAACTCACTCGGCTAATGCAGCCTTTGGGGCTGGAGGAGCAGGAGGAGCAAGAATGTTGGGGCACAGGAGGCCCTGAATTTCTACACCTCAGGATCATTCCGGCCTGTAACAGGTGACATCAGCAACATCAGTCCATTGCTGCACCAATGTATATGTGCTCGCTGAGGAAGTTCGACGACAAGGTCCAATACCGCCTGCAGTGTGCCAGCGCAGCCTTCGGTCACCTGAGGAAGAGTGTTTGAAGATCAGGCCCTCAAATCTGGCACCAAGCTCATGGTCTACAGGGCTGCAGTGATACCCGCCCTCCTGTATGGCTCAGAGACGTGGACCATGTACAGTAGACACATAGAAACATAGAAACATAGAAAATAGGTGCAGGAGCAGGCCATTCAGCCCTTCTAGCCTGCATCACCATTCAATGAGTTTATGGCTGAACTGAAACTTCAGTACCCCCTTCCTGCTTTCTCGCCATACCCCTTGATCCCCCGAGTAGTAAGGACTTCATCTAACTCCCTTTTGAATATATTTAGTGAATTGGCCCCAACCACTTTCTGTGGCAGAGAATTCCACAGGTTCACCACTCTCTTGGTGAAGAAGTCTCTCCTCATCTCGGTCCTAAATGGCTTACCCCTTATCCTTAGACTGTGTCCCCTGGTTCTGGACTTCCCCAACATTGGGAACATTCTTCCTGCATCTAACCTGTCCAAACCCATCAGAATTTTAAACGTTTCTATGAGGTCCCCTCTCATTCTTCTGAACTCCAGTGAATACAAGCCCAGTTGATCCAGTCTTTCTTGATAGGTCAGTCCCACCATCCCGGGAATCAGTCTGGTGAATCTTCGCTGCACTCCCTCAATAGCAAGAATGTCCTTCCTCAAGTTAGGAGACCAAAACTGTACACAATACTCCAGGTGTGGCCTCACCAAGGCCCTGTACAACTGTAGCAACACCTCCCTGCCCCTGTACTCAAAGCCCCTCGCTATGAAGGCCAACATGCCATTTGCTTTCTTAACCGCCTGCTGTACCTGCATGCCAACCTTCAATGACTGATGTACCATGACACCCAGGTCTCGTTGCACCTTCCCTTTTCCTAATCTGTCACCATTCAGATAATAGTCTGTCTCTCTGTTTTTACCACCAAAGTGGATAACCTCACATTTATCCACATTATACTTCATCTGCCATGCATTTGCCCACTCACCTAACCTATCCAAGTCACTCTGCAGCCTCATAGCATCCTCCTCGCAGCTCACACTGCCGCCCAACTTAGTGTCATCCGCAAATTTGGAGATACTAATTTAATCCCCTCGTCTAAATTATTAATGTACAGTGTAAACAGCTGGGGCCCTAGCACAGAACCTTGCGGTACCCCACTAGTCACCTCATGCCATTCTGAAAAGTACCCATTTACTCCTACTCTTTGCTTCCTGTCTGACAACCAGTTCTCAATCCACGTCAGCACACTACCCCCAATCCCATGTGCTTTAACTTTGCACGTTAATCTCTTGTGTGGGACCTTGTCGAAAGCCTTCTGAAAGTCCAAATATACCACATCAACTGGTTCTCCTTTGTCCACTTTACTGGAAACATCCTCAAAAAATTCCAGAAGATTTGTCAAGCATGATTTCCCCTTCACAAATCCATGCTGACTTGGACCTATCATGTCACCATTTTCCAAATGCGCTGCTATGACATCCTTAGTAATTGATTCCATCATTTTACCCACTACTGAGGTCAGGCTGACCCGTCTATAATTCCCTGTTTTCTCTCTCCCTCCTTTTTTAAAAAGTGGGGTTACATTGGCTACCCTCCACTCCATAGGAACTGATCCAGAGTCAATGGAATGTTGGAAAATGACTGTCAATGCATCCGCTATTTCCAAGGCCACCTCCTTAAGTACTCTGGGATGCAGTCCATCAGGCCCTGGGGATTTATCGGCCTTCAATCCCATCAATTTCCCCAACACAATTTCCTGACTAATAAAGATTTCCCTCAGTTCCTCCTCCTTACTAGACCCTCTAACCCCTTTTATATCTGGAAGGTTGTTTGTGTCCTCCTTCGTGAATACCGAACCAAAGTACTTGTTCAATTGGTCTGCCATTTCTTTGTTCCCCGTTATGACTTCCCCTGATTCTGACTGCAGGGGACCTACGTTTGTCTTTACTAACCTTTTTCTCTTTACATACCTATAGAAACTTTTGCAATCCGCCTTAATGTTCCCTGCAAGCTTCTTCTCGTACTCCATTTTCCCTGCCCTAATCAACCCTTTGTCCTCCTCTGCTGAGTTCTAAATTTCTCCCAGTCCCCAGGTTCGCTGCTATTTCTGGCCAATTTGTATGCCACTTCCTTGGCTTTAATACTATCCCTGATTTCCCTAGATAGCCACGGTTGAGCCACCTTCCCTTTTTTATTTTTATGCCAGACAGGAATGTACAATTGTTGTAATTCATCCATGCGGTCTCTAAATGTCTGCCATTGCCCATCCACAGTCAACCCCTTAAGTATCATTCGCCAATCTATCCTAGCCAATTCATGCCTCATACCTTCAAAGTTACCCTTCTTTAAGTTCTGGACCATGGTCTCTGAATTAACTATCATTCTCCATCCTAATGCAGAATTCCACCATATTATGGTCACTCTTCCCCAAGGGGCCTCGCACAATGAGATTGCTAATTAGTCCTCTCTCATTACACAACACCCAGTCTAAGATGGCCTCCCCCCTAGTAGGTTCCTCGACATATTGGTCTAGAAAACCATCCCTTATGCACTCCAGGAAATCCTCCTCCACCATATTGCTTCCAGTTTGGCTAGCCCAATCTATGTGCATATTAAAGTCACCCATTATAACTGCTGCACCTTTATTGCACGCACCCCTAATTTCCTGTTTGATGCCCTCCCCAACATCACTACTACTGTTTGGAGGTCTGTACACAACTCCCACTAACTTTTTTGCCCTTTGGTGTTCTTCAGCTCTATCGATATAGATTCCACATCATCCAAGCTAATGTCTTTCCTAACTATTGCATTAATCTCCTCTTTAACCAGCAATGCTACCCCACCTCCTTTTCCTTTTATTCTATCCTTCCTGAATGTTGAATACCCCTGGATGTTGAGTTCCCAGCCCTGATCATCCTGGAGCCACGTCTCCGTAATCTCAATCACATCATATTTGTTAACATCTATTTGCACAGTTAATTCATCCACCTTATTGCGGATACTCCTTGCATTAAGACACAATGCCTTCAGGCTTGTTTTTTTAACACCCTTTGTCCTTTTAGAATTCTGCCACACAGTGGCCCTTCCTGTTTCCCGCCCCGGGCCTCTCCGCCCCCCACCCCTCTCCATCTCCCCACCATCTCCTGCCTCTGCCTCCCTTTTGTCTCCCTCTGTCTCCCTGCATTGGTTCCCATCCCCCTGCCATATTAGTTTAACTCCTCCCCGACAGCACTAGCAAACACTCCCCCTAGGACATTGGTTCCGGTCCTGCCCAGGTGCAGACCATCCGGTTTGTACTGGTCCCACCTCCCCCAGAACCGGTTCCAATGCCCCAGGAATTTGAATCCCTCCCTGCTGCACCACTGCTCAAGCCACGTATTCATCTGCGCTATCCTGCGATTCCTACTCTGACTAGCACATGGCACTGGTAGCAATCCCGAGATTACTACTTTTGAGGTCCTACTTTTTAATTTAGCTCCTAGCTCCTTAAATTCGTTTCGTAGGACCTCATCCCTTTTTTTACCTATGTCGTTGGTACCAATGTGCACCACGACAACTGGCTGTTCTCCCTCCCACTTCAGAATGTCCTGCACCCGCTCTGAGACATCCTTGACCCTTGCACCAGGGAGGCAACATACCATCCTGGAGTCTCGGTTGCGGCCGCAGAAACGCCTATCTATTCCCCTCACCATTGAATCCCCTATCACTATCGCGCGCCCACTCTTTTTCTTGCCTTCCTGTGCAGCAGAGCCAGCCATGGTGCCATGAACTTGGCTGCTGCTGCCCTCCCCTGATGAGTCATCCCCCCCCAACAGTACTCAAAACAGTGTATCTGTTTTGCAGGGGGATGACCACAGGGGACCCCTGCACTACCTTCCTTGCACTACTCTTCCTGCTGGTCTTCCATTCCCTATCTGGCTGTGGACCCTTCTCCTGCGGTAAGACCAACTCACTACACGTGAAACTCACGTCATTCTCAGCATCGTGGATGCTCCAGAGTGAATCCACCCTCAGCTCCAATTCCGCAACGCGGACCGTCAGGAGCTCGAGGCGGATACACTTCTCACACACGTAGTCGTCAGGGACACCGGAAGTGTCCCTGAGTTCCCTCATGGTACAGGAGGAGCATATCACGTGACCGAGCTCTCCTGCCATGCCTTAACCCTTAGATACCCTTAAATTGGTAATATCAATGTTACAGTTCACTTACTGATATAAAAAATAAAAAGAAAAGCTACTCACCAATCACCAGCCAATCATTTACCCCATTGGCTGTGACGTCACCTTTTGATTCCTTTATACTTCTATTTTGCTTTCTCTCCCGCTGTAGCTGCACTGATACGCCTTTTATAGGCCACTTCGACGCTGCTCCCGCCTCTCGCCAACTGCCGCTGGCTCTCGAGCTCCCGCTGGGCCTTTTATAGGCCACTTCGACGCTGCTCCCGCCTCTCGCCAACTGCCGCTGGTACTCGAGCTCCCGCTGGGCCTTTATAGGCCGCTCCGACGCTGCTCCCGCCTCTCCCCAACTGCCGCTGGTACTCGAGCTCCCGCTGGGCCTTTTATAGGCCGCTCCAACGCTGCTCCCGCCTCTCCTCAACTGCCGCTGGTACTCGAGCTCCCGCTGGGCCTTTTATAGGCCGCTCCAACGCTGCTCCCGCCTCTCCTCAACTGCCGCTGGTACTCGAGCTCCTGCTGGGCCTTTTATAGGCCACTCCGACGCTGCTCCCGCCTCTCCCCAACTGCCGCTGGTACTCGAGCTCCCGCTGGGCCTTTTATCGGCCGCTCTGACGCTGCTCCCACCTCTCGCCATCTGCCGCCTCAAATCGCTGGATAAATACCACCAACGATGTCTCCACAAGATCCTGCAAATCCCCTGCGAGGACAGAAGCACCAACGTCAGTGTTCTCGATCAGGCCAACATCCCCAGCATCGAAGCACTGACCACACCCGACCAGCTCCATTGGGCAGGTCACATCGTCCACATGCCCGATACAAGATTTCCAAAGCAAGCGCTCTACTCAGAACTCCTACATGGCAAGTGAGCCCCAGGTGGGCAGAGGAAATGTTACAAGACACCCTCAAAGCATCCTTGATAAAGTGCAACATCCCCACCGACACCTGGGAGTCCATGGCCAAAGACCGCCCTAAGTGGAGGAAGAGCTTCCGGGAGGGCGCTGAGCACCTCGAGTCACGTCGCTGACAGCGTGCAGAAAACAAGCGCAGACAGCGGAAGGAGCGTGCGGCAAACCAGACTCCCCACCCTTTCCTTCAGCCACTGTCTGCCCCATCTGTGACAGAGACTGTAATTCCCCTATTGGACTGTACAGTCACCTGAGAACTCACTTTTGAGGTGGCAGCAAGTCTTCCTCGATTTCGAGGGACTGCCCACGATGATGATCTATTTTCACACAAATGTTAATCAACGTATGGAATGGACTCACAAGTGGACTTATAGAGGTGAAAACCTTGGAATAAAATTGAATGTAGCAAAGGGGAGAGTTTCAGGTCTTTCTGCATGAATGAACGAAGACGGGGAGCAGTAACTCCCTCAACCATAACTACTTTGTCACCTTCTGAGGCAGCTACAGAGCAGTTCTGATGTGCATCATGGCGTGGTGACATCATGATGCACATTGGATTGTGGGACATTGTGTCAACTCCAACTGACGGAGCTGACGAGATTTTCTGCCAATTGACCGCCACTTTGGGTAGAGGCTAGTTGTGAAGTAACAGGGCTGTAGCAGAATGATTTTTCTGTCAGATTTACACAGCTGCGCAGTAAAGTAAATCCAGCAATAGTATAGCATCCAATAGAAAATGATGAGCTAGTGTTCAAAGTCTGCCTCTCTCGTCATATCCTTTGTGCTGTTGCAGAACACAAATCTGTCTGTGAGGTTGAATCTTATTGGCTTGCTGTGCCTTTCCAGCATTTTCTGTTTTCTGCAGACTGGTTCGTATTATGAGGAGGAAGCTTTTATTTCTGATTGTTGCATTTCTGCAGCAATAAAAAGGCTACAGGTGGGATGTATTAGCCACAGCACTAGGTTACCCAACATTTCTGCTTTCTTTGTGTCAGATAATGGGACAAGAGGACTCTGGCTAATATCTCCCATATGGAACAAACTTTTTATTGACGCATAAATACAACAATCGAATAGAAATGCCACACATAGCGGAACACTAATAAGAAAAGAAAATACAACAAAGCTTACAAAATAAATCAAAATATACAAAATGGAACATTTGCAGCATGGGTGGCCTGATTCGCTGTACTCAGGCAAATAAAATGGTCAGCCCAGGGCATCGAGCCAGTTCAGTGAACACTTAAATATTAAAATTTTTACTTTAAATATTTTGTTTCCTTTGATGAAACAAGATCTTCAGTCAATGAGGGCAGCAATTAGAAGGCAGCATCAGTGAAAAGTCATTTTTTTTTTGCAAAAAGGAAAATTACATTTATGTAGGATGGCTTCTTTATGAGCCAAACACAATAAATCTCAAGCAGATTGTAATCAGGTAAAGAAACATAATGACCAGAGTCAACAAATTGAAATTGGAAGAAGTTTACATAATTTTCGAAGCTGCGGACTCGTGTGCAACAGAATTGATTTTCAGGCAGAATGGGGACACCCAGTAGGCCCCAAAATGAAACTTAGTTCATTTCCTGCTTCCGCAGAAAGGGGAACAGCACAATCGAGGGGTGTGTATACTTTTAAAGGCGGTTCACCATACCTCACAACGGCTGAATTCATGGATGATATTTGGTTACGGCATCTGCAAGAGCAATTCAACTCTCCTCAGATCAACAACAGCGACAGGAATTTGGGGGATGATTGAACCTAGTAAAGGAGGTGTGGGTAAACAGAACTAAAGCGAATAGGAAGGAGCTTAATAATAACAATAGCAGAAAGAGCAAATGAGAAAAAAGGTTTTATGGGAAAGGCTTAAGATGTTCTTTTACACAAATGCAAGGAGCATCAAAGGTAAAGTACTGGAGTTAGAGTTTGTGCTTCTGGCAAGAATAGTGATATTCTTGGCATATCAGAAACATGGCTGACAGTAGTGGATGGGCCAGAACTGGAGCTAAGAGGGTAACAAATATTTCACAAAGACTTACATACCAACCTAGAAAAACTCAGAAATGTTGACGCACAACTTCAAAAAAGCTGACACAGCCCCCCCACAAACTGTCCACTCAAAAAACAACTTACAATGAAAATATAGACCTGAATAAAGACCACTATCTCGAGGTGATCAAGTTAAAATCCTTTGATCGCATTGGATTTCAGGATTGTTCTTAGTATTTTGGGATTGCATTCCATATTCAGTTTGTTTTTGTGGGTAGTGGGGTGAGAGGACAGGAGCTCAAACCCAACGGCCTCACGTATGACATATGACAAGAAGCAGTTACAATGGAATCCCAGGGGCCGCCCGCCGCTCGCCTTTTATGGCCCTGACCTGCCCCTGGACAGCGTGGTGGCCCCAACCTGCGAGGAA
Source organism: Pristiophorus japonicus (assembly GCF_044704955.1). Classification (NCBI taxonomy): domain Eukaryota; kingdom Metazoa; phylum Chordata; class Chondrichthyes; family Pristiophoridae; genus Pristiophorus; species Pristiophorus japonicus. The sequence goes on from NC_091978.1 coordinate 38,565,162, forward strand.
TTATCAGCGGCAGGTTGGGGCCACAAAAGGCGAGCGCGAGCAGCCTCTGGACAGCGTGGTGGCGTACCACTTCAGCGTACAGTGCAAGCTGATGTAGGAAGGCGACGGCAGTGAAAAGGGCAACTGGTTTGGACGTCACCATAACCCAGGTCGGTGATTGGAGCGTGGGAAGGCGAGGTCAGGGCGAAGGAGCGGCGAGAGATTGTAGAGTGATGTGATCGGGGCCCAGGAGCGGTGTGAGTTTGGGCCCCAGAAAGAGGGAATTAAGGGTTATGGGGAGCGGGCGGGTAAGTGGAGCTGAGTCCACGGCCAGATCAGCCATGATCTTGTTGAATGGCGGAGCAGGCTCGAGGGGCTAGATGGCCTACTCCTGTTCCTAATTCTTATGTTCTTATGTTCTTAAGGCAAGGGCCCAGGGGCAGCACGGGCCAGCCCACACTGCGATATGTGTGCTCACTAGGTCCGTGCAGCAGAGCTGGTCTCCAGTCACCTTGGTTAACCCTTGCCAGTGGACCAAGGCCAAGCTCTGTCAAGCCCGTGTGGTGGCTGGGGTGCAACCTGCCTCCACACATTAAAAAAAAATCTACGCATAGGCAACTTCCACCCTTCAATATGCAATTCGGGACCTGGAATATTAGGTCCTTCATTGAAGCACCTATGAACTCATTGAACACATCCCTTTCTGGTGTGGAAGCAAGTCATCTTCGATTTGAGGGACCGCCTAAGAAGAACAATAGGATTGCAGTGAATCATGAGCTTGCCAAGACTTTGACTGCAGCTGTACCCAATATTCTATCAGAAGAACATAAGAAATAGGAGCAGGAGTAGGCCATTTGGCCCCTTGAGCCTGCTCCTCCATTCAATAAGACCACAACTGATCTGATCTTGGCCTCAATTCCACTTCCCTGCATGCTTCCCATAACCCTTGACTCCCATATCGTTCAAAAATCTCCATCTTGAATCTATTGAATGACCCAGCCTCCACAGCTCTCTGGGGAAGAGAATTCCAAAGATTCACAGCCCTCTGAGAGAAGAAATTCCTCCTCAACTCCGTCTTAAATGGGCAACCTATTATTCTGAAACTATTCCCTTAGGAGGGGAAACATCCTCTCTGCATCTACCCTGTCAAGCCCCCTTCGAATCTTATATGTTTTAATAAGATCACCTCTCATTCTTTAAAACTCCAATGAGTGTAGGCCCAACCTACTCAACTTTTCATCTCAATAATCAACCTAGTGAAGCTTCTCTCAACTGCCTCCAATTCAAGTATATCCCTCCTTAAATAAGGAGACCAAAACTAAGTGTGGTCTCACCAACACCCTGTGGCGTTGTATTATAGAATCATAGAATAATGTGAGGTTATCCACTTTGGTGGTAAAAACAGAGAGACAGACTATTATCTGAATGGTGACAGATTAGGAAAAGGGGAGGTGCAACGAGACCTGGGTGTCATGGTACATCAGTCATTGAAGGTTGACATGCAGGTACAGCAGGCGGTTAAGAAAGCAAATGGTATGTTGGCCTTCATAGCGAGGGGATTTGAGTACAGGGGCAGGGAGGTGTTACTACAGTTGTACAGGGCCTTGGTGAGGCCACACCTGGAGTATTGTGTATAGTTTTGGTCTCCTAACCTGAGGAAGGACATTCTTGCTATTGAGGGAGTGCAGTGAAGGTTCACCAGACTGATTCCCGGGATGGCGGGACTGAGATATCAAGAAAGACTGGATCAACTGGGCTTGTATTCACTGGAGTTCAGAAGAATGAGAGGGGATCTCATAGAAACGTTTAAAATTCTGACGGGTTTAGACAGGTTAGATGCAGGAAGAATGTTCCTGATGTTGGGGAAGTCCAGAACCAGGCGACACAGTCTAAGGATAAGGGGTAAGCTATTTAGGACCGAGATGAGGAGAAACTTCTTCACCCAGAGAGTGGTGAACCTGTGGAATTCTCTACCAAGTTGTTGAGCCCAATTCACTAAATATATTCAAAAAGAAGTTAGATGTAGTCCTTACTACTAGGGGGATCAAGGGGTATGGCGAGAAAGCAGGAATGAGGTACTGAAGTTGCATGTTCAGCCATGAACTCATTGAATGGTGGTGCAGGCTCGAAGGGCCGAATGGCCTACTCCTGCATCTATTTCCTATGTTCCTATGTTTAGAATCACAGAATCATAGAATTGTTGCAGCAGAAAAGAAGGCCATTTGGCCCATCAACACTGTGCCGACTCTCAGCTAGTCTCATTCCCCCGCCCTTTCCCTGTAGCCCTGCAAATGTTTTTCCTTCAGGTACTTATCCAACTTCCTTTTGAAAGATACGATTGAGTCTGCCTCCACCACCCTTTCAGGCAGTGCATTCCAGAACCCAACCACTCGCTGTGTATAAAAGTTTTTTCTTACATCGTGTTTGGTTCTTTTGCCAATCACCTTAAATCTGTATCCTCTGGTACTCGACCCTTCTGCCAATGGGAACAATTTCTATCTATCCTATCCAGACCCCTCATGACTTTGAACACCTCTATCAAATCTCCTCTCAATCTTCTTTCCTCCAAGGAGAACAACCATAGCTTCTGCAGTATAACAATGTTACTGACGTCCCTTATTCCTGGAATCATTCTCGTAAATCTTTTCTGTATCTTCTGTAAGACTTTCACATCCCTCCTAAAGTGTGGTGCCCAGAATTGGGCACAGTACTCCAGTTGGGTCTGAATCAGTGTTTTATAGAAGTTCATCATAATTTCACACTTTCGTACTCTATACCTCTAATTATGAAGCCCAGGATCCCGTAAGCCTTTTTAAACACTTTCTCAACCTGCCCTTCCACCTTCAATAATTTGTGCACATATACCCCAGGTCTCTCTGTTCATGCACTCCCTTTAAGATTGTAGGGAATAAAAAGTGAAGTTCACAAAGGTGTATTTTTTGCTTTTTGGATTTCTGAAGTGCACCATGATTCAGCATTAAGAATAGTGAGATTCCAAGAAATGGACATGGAGAGAGACCCAGCAATACAAAGCAGTGGGAGACCCAGATAGCACTCAGTGCCACTGAGGAGAGAAAGTGCGGCAATGCTCAATGTCTGGCAGTCGGACATACGTGCTATACAAACTCTTGTCCCTGGAGTTTAGGTTGTACATTACTGAAGTAGATCTCAACTCAGTGGCAGCCAATCAGCAAAAACTAGGAGCTTGAGCTAAGAGCACATCATGGAGTGAGCTGGTAACGGAGTGAGGGACAGGGATGTGTCACCTGGAATACTGCGTGCAGTTTTGGTTTCCATATTTACGAAAGGATATACTTGCTTTGGAGGCAGTTCACAGAAGGTTCACGAGGTTGATTCCGGGGATGAGGGGGTTGCCTTATGAGGAAAGGTTGAGTAGGTTGGGCCTCTACTCATTGGAATTCAGAAGAATGAGAGGTGATCTTATCAAGATGTATAAGATTATGAAGGGGCTTGACAAGGTGAATGCAGAGAGAATGTTTCCACTGATGGGAGAGACTAGAACTAGAGGGCATGATCTTAGAATAAGGGGCCGCCCATTTAAAACTGAGATGAGGAGAAATTTCTTGTCTCAGAGGATTGTAAATCTGTGGAATTCGCTGCCTCAGAAAGCTGTGGAAGCTGTGTCATTCAATAAATTTAAGACAGAAATCTTAATCGATAAGGGGATAAGGGGTTATGGGGAGCGGGCAGGGAAGTGGAGCTGAGTCCATGATCAGATCAGCCACGATCGTATTAAATGGCGGAGCAGGCTCCTATTTCTTATGTTCTTATTCCTGCAAGAGTTATAAACACCAGATCTTGTCTCGGCGAAACGTGTCTGTGGAAGTACCATCACCACGCATTGCCCAACCACGAAAACCCAGAACTTGAGATGGAGATGGAGACAATCCGACTTATCAGGGAGGGTGAGCAGCTTTTGGAGCAAGAGTTTGAGAGGATTGTCACACTGCGATCGGGAGCAAGCGATGGAGGGGAAGGTTGGTTGGGGAAAGGCAGGATGGAAAGATTATAACAGAAACCCCTCCCCCAGAGCCACTTGAGCTCTCAAACAGATTTGAAACTTTTGCTTCCTATGGGAAAATGAAGATTCTGGGCACAGCCATCCAATCAATATTGGTAGCACCCACAAACAAGAGATGGCTCAGGGGGACAGATTAGCAATGCAGCTGGAAATGCAGTAGTCATTGGTAATGTTCCCTTTCAAACGTGTGCGCGGACTTTTGAATGGGCTACACAGCCTGTTAAAGGGACCGTGTGCCCCCCACAACAAAAAATATCAGGGACCATTGATGATGGGATATTTAATAGTTGCAGGTGATTAGACAATATTCTGTAACCCAGTTTAAGTCCCAGATGCTGTGTTGCCTCCCAAGTGCTAGTGTAAGGGACATATTGTACTGACTGAAAAAGTATTTGCTAGAGGAGGGAGAGCAAACGGTTATCGAGGTTCATATAGGACCCAATGATATAGGCAAATAAATGCCCAAAGTCCTGCCAGATGAATTTAGGAGATTGGGAAAGAAGCTTAGGAGCAGGATTCACAGGTTGTTTTCTCAGGATTACTGCCCCAGCCATGCGTTAGAATGGGGAATGCCAGGAAGAGTATGAAAATCAATACATGGCTTTGATATGTTGGGAACGATCTTTGTCTTTACCAGTGAGCTGGTGCAGTGGATCACAACAACCATGATAAAAATGTTTTGAAGATTGGGTGGGTTCTATAATGGACGGGCAATCGACTCCACCAGATTACCACCCAGGAAGAAAAGACGGAAATCTACCCTGTGCTGGCAGGCAGTGGGATTCCATTTTGTTGGGTATTGGCACCAGTTCTGGGTCAGAGGGGACCCATTCCGCAAGAATGAACTAGATCTGAACAGAGAGAGTGCTAATGTACTGGAAAAACGGTTAAATAGGGAAGTGATGAGTTACTTAAACTAGGAAGGAGGAGGGGACTGGGAAAATAAAACCAACCAGGACCAGAAAATAGTGAGTGGAGAAATGGATGAGGATAATATTTAATGCAGAAAGCAATTTACAGAAAGGTTACGGAGGAATAAAATCGAAGGAATTACTTATAAACAGGGCTAAGAATGAAGTCAAGGTGAGAGAAACTTAGACAAAAGTTTCATGGGAAAAGGAATAGTTCAAAACAGAAAAGCAAATAAAGGTTAAAAGGTGCAGAATGTGAGAAATGAACTGGTGGAAGTGGAAGCAATTATTATAAAGGAAGATCTAAGCTTAACAGCCTTTGCAGAAACCTGACTGTAAACTGGACAAGAATAGAAAATAAACAATTGTGCTATAGTAAACTTAGGAGGGATGGGAAAGATAAAAAAGGAGGTGGAGTGGCATTATTGGTAAAAGAGGGATTGTATACTGCAGAGAGGTTTGATGTAGACAAGGAAGGAGTATGGAATCAATGGCCCCGATATTAACGGGGAGGGACTGGTGAGTGGGTGGGGGGAAGTTTTGTGGTCGGGAGACACAGAAGAACAGTCTTCCCTCGGCAGGACCTGATTATCATTTTTGGATTCCATTTCCCACCTGCAGCTAGTAAGATTGAGAGGCTGGCTGGGTGTTGGGCAGATAACACCAGGCCGCAGATGGGGAGCCGGGAGGGAGGGAGAGATGGGAACTTGTGGAGGGGTCATCGATTGTCGGGGGGGGGGGGGTGGCGTAGTGATTGGGGGTACATCGGTGGTAACCCCGGAGAGATCAGGGAGCGGGTGTGGGGGGGGGGGGGGTTGGTGGTGGTGAGGGGGACTATGGATGGAGCAATATATGCACCTGTGAGTATGCTCACTGGTGTGTAGAGCGTGGCTTATCCAGTCACAATATGTTCACAAGACTCAATAAAACCCCAGCCAGTTGGGTTTGGGGGATCCACAATGAGGCAGGTGGTCGTGAGCCTGGTGGATGAACTTGTAATAGTGTAGTCACTGTTGTAATGTAGGAAACGCAGCAGCCAATTTGTGCACAAGCAAGCTCCCACAAACAGCAATGTGATAATGACCAGATAAACTGTTTTTTTGATTGACCAGGACACCGGTGATAACTCCCCTGCTCCTCATCTAAATAGTACCATGGGATCTTTTAGGTTCACTTGAGAGAGCAGACGGGGCCTCAGTTTAACGTCTCATCCGAAAGACGGCACCTCCAACAGTGCAGCACTCCCTCAGCATTATACTGGAGTGTCAGCCTAGATTTTTTGTGCTCAAGTCCCTGGAGTGGGACTTGCACCCACAACCATCTGACTCAGAAGGCTACTCATTGAGTTAACATGAATTAAATGTGGCCAAGCACCTTGGGAATAGTGACCTGGGTGGAACATTCAACTTTACTAATACAATGGACAACGGAATTCCATAGGATAGTGTCAAAGCAGCTAAGGGGATAAATCCCACGTCGTCATTGCTCCATTGGATGTGGGCCAGGGTGCAACTACCCTCAACTGCTTTAATCTGCCATTGACCCCCTATCCCAAATCCCAGCGACAGAATCATGTGAATGAATGGGCAGGCATTTGTAGTACTGTAACAGAGCAGCCCGCCTCACCTTGCCCCCAAATACCCAGAACGTCACCCTCGGATAAGGCTAAAGAAACCTTTAAGTATCTTTTGTAACTTCCTCTGAGGGAGCAGCTTTTGGTTATGGAAATCGGTTATTCTGGGATCGGTTACAATTTGTTGGGGCCATCACTAGGCTCAGAATGCGATGTACAACCTGCTTTCAGCAGATGCAGCTGTCACTTAGCCTATCAGGGATGATCTTTCTGTAATTCCCGGGGAAACCTGGCAGCGGACAGGGAAGTGGAGCTGAGTCCATGATCAGATCAGCCATGATCTTATTAAATGGCGGAGCAAGCTCCTGCTCCTATTTCTTTTGTTCTAATGTCTCCACCAGACACAATGGGCTGAAATGGCCTCCTTCCATGCTGTAAATTTCTATGTCCCCAAACCGCTACCAAGGTGCATGGAGGGTGGGTACAAGAAGCACTTAATCTCCTCCTAGATCAGGATTCCCTGGACCGTTGAAAATGGGGGTGGTTTTGCTCCAAACGACAACCTCTCCCGCCACAACGATGCCAGAGTTTGCCGCAAATTCCATCCCCCCCCTACCATGAAATTTCTACCATTTTATTATCAATGATGCACTGAGCTATCTCAAACCTGTGACTGAGAACTGGTTCGGTCCAGTTGGAAAGTAGGAAGATAGGAACAGGAGTAGGCCATAAAGCCTTTTGAGGCTGTTCTGCCATTTAATTAGATCATTACTGATATGTATCTTAACTCTATGGTTTTTTATCCCTTGCCTAAGAAAAAGCTAGCAATCTCAATTTTGACATTTTCAACTGACCCAAACCTTAACAGCTTTTTGGGGAAGAGAGTTCCAGATTTTCACTACCACTTGAGTTCAGAAATGCTTCCTGAAAATCAGCCTCCCTCTATTTCTAAGGTTATACCCCCTTATTCTGGACTCTCCCACCAGAGGAAATAGTTTATATCCATCTGCCCTAATTGTATTAAATTAAATCCTAGAAAAGTCTATTGCCAACTTAACACATTAAAAAATGAACGCACTTCTATCACATTCCACTGTGTGCTATTTTAGTGGAGATAATTTTAAATAAATGGGCTAATTCCTGCTTTAAAATGCCTGACTAATGGATGTCATATGAATGAGCGCGTAAGCTTTTGTAGACTAATATTGCCAGTGGTCATTTCTAGGCTTACAAGTAGTAACCAAACAAGCTCCAATATCTACAAAGAATAGAATGGCCCCCACCCTCTGGTTTTCCCGCGCGCCTGATGGAGTCGGTGGTTGGGGCCAGAAAACTCCTTGAGGATGTGCTCCATCACATCCCTATCTTTCCTCCCTTCTCTAGAGGGTGCGCCGACTGCCATAAAATGAGGGTCAGCACATGCATGACATATTGAAGTAAGGGAAACAACAAAAGCCTGCATTTATATAGTGCCTTTATTGTAGTAAAACGTCCCAAGTCACTTCACAGGGGAATTGACACCGAGCCACATAAGGAGGTCATAGGACAGGTGACGAAAATCGTGGTCAAAGAGGTAGGGGGAGAAATTTAGTTACTTAGTACCTCCCGTTCACACCTGGGACGGGCGCTAATGGGGCGTTCAGGCAGTAGAGCCACAGCGGGGAAAATCCCACACTGCACGTCACATTCGCCGGCCCCGTAGCGCCTGCGATAACAGTTAGCGCCTCAGCATCTTTCGCCATGCAGATCGTGACATCAACGAGCATGCAACACTCACTGGGCACCCGATCTTCAAACTTCAGTCGCGCTCCCTGCCTTACCGCCTCGCACTGACAGCGCCAGGGAGCAAAGAAGTGAACCAAGCCAGCTGACAGCTGTCGGGGCGTTCATTGAATGATGCGCCTCAGTACTTCCGTTCCTGAGGTCATTTATGCGTGCCAGAGAGTGCATGATGGGTCTGCAGCCAGATAAATGCTGCTTAGTCCCTGGAGTGCTGTGGGCTGTCAAAGGCCTTTGCATTTCATCCCACAGCATATCACCATTCTACACTCCCTGAATCATTGGGGGCTGGTGTGACCCTCCCCTTTAATGGCTGGAAGGCGCCTTTGCCAATGCTCACTCTCGATTACACAGCACCTCATTTTTGTTACCGCTTGGAGCCTAATGCCACTCACCCACACTATTAACGTCCGATTTAGCACTCCCCTGCTTTTTCTCAGCACAGCAACTCAAGTTCGTGGGCATGGAGATTGATGAGCACCTGGTGCTCAACTTACAACTTTTCAAAAGTTAACGCCCCACCCGGGACGATACGGAATTTGTAGTCCGTAGGCTTTAATGAGCATCTTAAAGGAGGAAAGAGAGGTAGAGAGATTTAGGTCGGGAATTCCAGAGCTTAGGGCCCAGGCAGTAAAAGGCACGGCCACCAATAGTGGGGCGATGGAAATCGGGGATTCGCAATAGTCCACATTTGGAAAAATGGAGCCTGTGTCCAGTATTCAAAAGTCAGAGGCAGCGGCATCTGAGGTTTCTTCTCGAATGGACTTCTGCATCCTGCATACGTGCGTGTGTACGGGACCCAGAAGCACCAGCAAGCTTTTTTGAAAAAAACAATTTCAAATTTTCAGGCTGATCTGGGGCCTGGCACAGAAAGTTTCCAGCCCCGGTTCAGCCTGACACCCCAGCGGAGGTCAGAGAGACTTCCTTCAGTGTGCAAACATTCCTGGGGCTAAAAAGTCAGCTGGGGTCAGGGACGCATCTCTGTGGCAGCCAGAAGTCCCATACCCAACTGGAAGGTGTCCCATGTCAAGAAAGCCTCGGCCAACGATCCCACGTGCTTAATGCAAATTGAATTACAGAGCTGAGATCAATCAAAAAGACATGAGGTTTGTGGACCTGATTATCGTTTTTTGGTCCTAAAAATGTTTATGTTTGCAACATTACAACAGTGACTACACTTCAAAACTTCTTAATTGGCAGTTAGATATATTGAAGAGGGAGTTAGATATGGCCCTTACGGCTAAGGAGATCAGGGGGTATGGAGAGAAAGCAGGAATGGGATACTGAGGTGAATGATCAGCCATGATCTTATTGAATGGTGGTGCAGGCTCGAAGGGCCGAATGTTTTTTTTTAATGTTTCTATGTTTCTAAGCGCTTTGGAATGTATTGAGGTTGTGAAAGGCGCTATATAAATGCAAATAATTATTTTTTTTAATCTATAACAGAACACACTCAATTCAAGTGGGTATCACTTAAATGTACATAATTGTAAACCTGGAAACAAATTCCCAAACTGGGTTCTAACAAACTGCTTCAAACTATTAAAAAAAATTTAAAATAACACTATTGCGGTTTTTTGATGGAGTAGATGGGAAGAATCTGTTTCCACCGGCAGGAGGGTCGGTAACCAGAGGACACAGATTTAAGGTCATTGTCGAAGGAACCAGAGGGGAGATGACGAGATTTCCCTTTTTTAAGCGGCGAGTGGCTGTGATCTGAAATGCAACTGACTGAAAGGGTGACGGAGGCACATTCAATAATAACTTTCAAAAAAGGGAATTGGATATAGACATGAAAAGGAAAAGTTGGCAGGGCTGTGGGGAAAGAGCAGGGGGAGTGGAACTAATTGGGCAGCACTTTCAAAGAGCCGGCACAGGCACGACGGGCCAAAAGGCCTCCTTTGGTGCTGTAAGATTCAGTACTCTCAAAGCTGAGCTTGGAACCGCCCGGAGTTGGCATTGAGAAAGAAAACTGCCGCTGGTAACTTGTCCCGTCTCAAGACCAACGAGTATTTTAAGGTCTGCACGGCGACCGCGAAGAGAGCGACTGCGAGGGAAGGCGGCTCATTACACTTTCCACATTACTGAAACAAGAATCGCAGCGCAAGTATAATTAAGCCCCTGGTGAGGAAGCACAGCCATGCAGCTGTGCCGGACCTGTAATTTTTTTTTGGTCTCCGAACAAGCTTTAAATCAAACCCAGAAACTGGTTGCAGGATGCAGGGCCGAGGCTGGGAAAAGGCCGCCTGCCCTTGTTAGCAGCTGACCGCCAAATATCCTCCTTGGTTCCACAGAGCTAGTATTATGCGGATGGCATTCCACAGGAAAACGAACAACAATGATTTGTTTAACTTGGAGCCCAACTGTCACTTGGCCCCAGCTGCCACGAGACAGCCATGGCCCCCTTTTTTTTTTTGTGTGTTGCATGTAGCATTAACCTGACTTTATTGTCCCTCCAGGGCTTGAGAACACCACATTGCTGTAACATGTCATTTTTTTTTTCTTCTCTCAGGTCATAAACTCTTTGATTTCCAAAGGAAAGAAAATGGGGAAGGTTAACATTTTTTTTTCGTGTTGCAATTCCGGTTACTTTGCGATTTTATAAATACTGCGAGTGTTATTTTATGAGCCTGGGGCTGATCCAAAAGTGAAATGTTAAAAAAAAAAAGAAATGGCCATTAAAAAGAATTAAGTTCCCATGAGCACGCTGTCATACACATGTACAGGAAATTGGAAGCTAAAATTATAACATCTGTGTTACCACGGGGCTGTTTAAACTCTTGAGCGAGTTATAAAAGAGACCTTTCAACTGCCACACAATATACGGGCATCTCAATTTTAAGGGTCACATTTCAGCTCCTGCTGCCTTAAATCAAGCTCGTCTTCTTTCAGAAGTTTGTCATAAGGCCGGATTTCCAGCATCATCTGAATTTCTGGCATTGTAACCTCTCGTGTCTGCTTCAGTTAAAGACAAACATTAAACCATCCTCATCACATCCTGGACATTGTGTTGGAGGAAATGGTTGGCTACTGGATCCAATCCGAGACATCGCTGCCCTGCGCTCACCCTAGATTTCTTGATATTTTATGATGGATAGTAAATCTCGATAAACTTTACCGTCGAGAACAACCCTGCATGTTCCGACAAGTAGAGCACGGGAGCTCTCCCTGGTGTCCTGACCAATATTTATCCCTCAACCAACGTTCACCAAAAAAAACCCAGATGAACTGCTCATCGCCACATGGCTGTTTGTGAGAGCTTGCTGTGCGCAAGTTGACTGGCACGTTACCTACATGACAACACTGACTACACTTCAAAAGTACTTCATTGGCTGTAAAGTAAGGTTGGGAAAGATATTATATCAATGCAAGTTCGCTCTTTTTTTCCTTTTCTTTTTCCTTTCTGTTTTAAATGACGTGCTGATAACACAAGAGAAATGTTATCACAATTGTTAACACCATTTAAAGAAAACGTAATTGGGCAGATTTTGCTTTGATCATTAAATATTCACTGATGTCCGTAGTAATATAAAAGGTAATAAATAAATACCAGAGCCTAGAAATGAGCCTAGCATGATTTTCAGTGCGGAATTAGTATCATCTGAGTGTTGGAACGAGTGGGA